>NC_071402.1:85825347-86450347 GCF_017976375.1 Cuculus canorus | reverse complement strand
CTACTTCATTTACCTTAACTGACAGCCCTTTAGAAACCTTACTGGTTGGTTGGTTGTTTTGGGGTTTTTTTTAGATCTAATCTGAAGCTAGAACTGCCACTAGATAAGATGAGTTAATTATTCAAAACTTATTTGCAGAAAAGAGCATCTGACTTGAAATTTGCATTCTGCAGGGCGTAAGAAGTTGAAATCCTTAGAAAGTCATTTGAGTGACATATACAGATTCAGTTGCGATTCATGCCTATGGATCAAGCCTATACAAGACCTCTTGCTGTATTGCTTTTTATGCTTGTATTAGAAAACTGTACTATTAACAGAAGATTGCAAAAAAACATATGATAGAAAGGTTCCTTTCATTACTTAAATATGGCCCTTAAGCTTTGATGGGATAATCAAAACTCTTCACACAATTATGTCCTTGACAAAAACAAGAGTCATTTTTCAACTGATACTGGAAATGCTATTTTAGTAAATCACAAAAGGGGAGCTCTCGTTTCTCATTACAATGAGCTACTTCAAAATCAATCTGAACCAAACAATAATAAGCATCCAGTGAAAGGCTGAAATATGGAAAACAAAAGAAAGGAAGCTGTAATTATCAGTGCCCATAGCATACAACTCACATTCAACACCCCAGAACCACTCAAAAAAGCTTCCAGAGAATGCTGAATAGTTCTTAATATCTTTCTGCTGAGGTCAAGCATTTTTTCCCATCTGTGTGGTAGATCCATCCTGTGTATGCTAATAGCTATTTGCATCACCCAGAAATTAAATAGCTTTTGCTATAATCACTGGGAAATGTTCCAGAAACAAAATAAAGCTTTTCAAATGGGGAGGGGGGGGGAATAAGAGGAGGGGAGGAAGAAGAGAGGAAGAGAAAAATCTGAGAGAAATTGAAACAAAGCTCAACACCCAATAAACAAAGAATAAAGCAGAAATCTTGTTGTCTAAGTGAAAACTAGAAAGCAAGACACAAAACAGAGTGCAGATTTGGAAGATGGAAGAACAGTGTGTACAGACGAAATAAAGAAAACTCCAACCTTCATAAATGTAGGAGGATCATGTCTAGGGCTAAATGCATGTCTGATGTTTCAAAGCATCAGTGGACTAGTACTAATGACTGGCCTACAAAAGAATTACTGAGACAAATAATTATGGCTTGTAGATTAGGAACTAAAAGATGTCCTGGGTTCATCAGACAAGTCTTACACCCCAGGAACTTTTCTGACCCCTATTCTTTCTGTGTCCACTTCTCCAAAGGAAAAGTAGCCATCCTGACTCCTGGCTGGTGAAAGCAGAGAACAGGAGACTGGGGACCCTCCTCCCCCAAGGATACATCTTCTTTATTCCCGGAATGTTGCTGGAGCACAGCCTGACTCCTCCAAAATTAGCTCCCTCACTGATGCTATGGATCATGCAGAGAAGTGAAAATACTACAGAGCTGCCCTGTCATCGATGCACTGAACTATTAACACATTTCTGGAGTTTTAAATGTTGCAAATCAATAACTGGACTATAATTGAGTTAGATGTGAAAGAGGCACTGCATCTACAGAAAGTCCATTGGGGAGTATTGTCACTAACATAGTAATTTGGAAAATTAGTATTTGCTTACAAATGGTATGCACACTGGATATCAGCACACAGCATTTTTATCTTTAGTATATGAATTAAGCCAGTTCAATCAGAACATACCTGCTGATACAAGCACCTGGAAGCAACAATTCAAAGCCACTAATCACGTATTAATAGAAGATAAATTTAAAAAAAAAGAGTGGTTTATAATTACAGATTTAGCAATGATGCTAGCCAGTGAGACATGAAACAACTAATAACTTCTTTGTGTACAATTTCTTGCCATGCTCATGGTACTCAGACATTTAGGAAAATGTATGAAATATTTTAAATAAGTCACTTATGCCCCTAAGTTCTTATACATACAATAATTTTATTTAACACCTTTTTCATAATTATTAGGATAATATATTTATATCCCAAATTGCATTTTTTTTAAAAAGTACAAACCCAAGAATACTGAGAATCATTGTCATGCTTAGAGTAAAAATGCAGCAATATGTGTTGCACCCAGAAATCCTTCGTTCTCAGTCCTACTAAGTCACATAGTTAAGCAATTTTCTGTAAAACAACAGTTGCCTAACATTTTTGCTTCAAATATGTTTTGGTAACCACCTGAAACTAAATAAGAATCAGGCTGTCTCCATGCTTCATAGAATAAGTTCTTCAAGTTGTGTGAGTTGGCAGTTAGTTTGAATAATGAAAAAGGAGGTTGTAAAATAAAACCAATATCATTCTGTTATTTAGGTAATCATTTTTTTTAATCTTAAAAAATCAGTAAAAATATAAGTGCTTTAAACGTGATCTTTTAATAAAGTACGTTATTGTTTTGCTTTTAATTTTTTTAATTTCCTTTTTCTTTTTCACAGAAAAATGGGAAAATGAATGAATTTTCATGAGCTTAATTTTCTTTTTTTTTTATGTAAAACTGAAATAATTTCTTATTTAAAAGACTGGGATCAAAACCTAAAAGATTGCGCTCTGAGTAAAAGTATGTTTCCTGTTCCAGTAATCATATTAGAACAAATATAGTAGAAAAAGTATACCAAAAGTCAGAATTAAAAAAACAAAATATCACTTTTCATAAACCCTTTTTAGAACAATTAACTCAAGTTGTGATGCTTTGATCAATTTCAGACATTTTATGGTTAAAATATATTTTGTTACAATCATACTCAGTTTCTAAAGACAAAATATTTTTTAAAAAAACTTCATCTTTTAGTATGTCTTTCTTAACAGCTTAAGATACATATCTTTTCCACGCACGAAAAACTGATGGTAATGATTTCTCAGATGTTTTATCCTTGGTCAACAGCTCCAGTTTGATTCTTATCACAGTGTGCTCAGCAACACAGTACATGAAAGTGTGTCTGCAAGGTTGTTTAAAGAAAACATATCCAATAGATATTACAGCACGTTCATGCACTCTTTAAAAAGTAGCTTATATAATGTTTTAGTCTGGCACTACTTCTCTAAGTTGTATTGACTCAAAAAAAGGGCTCCAGATTTCATTTTGCAACTACAACCTGTAGTTTTCATCAGCAAATATTCATTTTTAAAAGGATATTGCCTGTGAGTTTCTACTGAGCCCAGAACCTCCCTTCAAGGTCTTTTATCTTTACTCAGTGACAAAATTAAATTAATTGCTATTTATTACAGCTCAAAGCAAAGATGACTTCTTTAATTTTCTTAATTACACTGTTTCATAATTCAAGACAAACCAAAGTATTTGGCTAGTGGTCTAAATACAGATTAGCACAGAACTGCAATGCCTCCAGAAGAGACTGCAAGCTAATTTACTATGGTCTTGCCTCTGCTTTATTCCCATCTCTGTTTTCCTTGCTGAGCTGTAGCTCTAGGGTAGTCTGAAGGAACAAGTGTCTCAGACAATTCTTCAGAGAGCCTTATGTAAGAAATTATATAGAAGGTAAAAAGGAAAATGTAATGAAGAAAGAAAACTGGAAATCAAGACCATAATGAGTTGCTATTTTGTGGCTCCTCTTTGATCTCCGTCAAAGATGCTGAGATGCATTTAAAACCATGATTAGAATCAATTAGGAGTTTAAAAAAAAAAGAATCTTTTCAAGCCTAAAGTTTTTTTTTTTCTTCCATTTATGAAGGGTGTCAATTCTTGGAAAAAGAGTTCTTTGAACTGAATCTTGCTGGGAAGGTTTCTCAGAGCTAGGCTTGAATTTCTTCTAAAGAAAAGAAAGAAGCACAGCAGCTAACAGATGAAGGCATTCTTAATGACTGCAGCCATGCTGGGGAATTTGTTAGAAATAAAGGTGTTCTGCAGGAACATTTGTGCCCAGTGCTGCTGAATAGGTTGTTTTCCCTATGAACAGGCACACCTGCTGGAGGACACTGATTCTGTAAGCAGTGCGATACACTGAGCGCAAATTGCTGAATTATTGGGCATGAAGTGGGATAATCCTCTCTCCCATACATATACCTCCATCTCTATTAGCCAGAGTGTTTTAAGAACGTGAAAAATGCCACCTGAGTCAAGGTACTACAAAGCTGTAAAGATCATCCTTGGGAAAACAACACAGCTCTGATCTCAAAAAAATTCATGTTCAGAGGAGCACTTATGTTATCAACCTCAAACACATCTGCAACTTGTTCTAACCAATCCGTTCCAAATTAGAGTCAAATTTGATCTGATGCTGTGTTGGTATCAACACGGAGGTGTGTACATTGACGGAAGGTGTTTTGTTGTTCTTATGAAAAATGCAGATAAACCCTGGAGACCATCTTCCCTCAGGTTTTCTTGGGTGAGGGGCAGGGGAAAGGGATGGGACACAACAACATTTTGTACACAGATTATGTTCCAAAATAAGATGCAATTTAAACAAGTGGATTTTGTTTATGCTGTTGGAAAGCTGAACTATCAATGTGCAAGTTCTGTCCACATCTCTTAAGGAGCATACCACACATCTTCTCCGGGCTAGAAGGACATGTCTCAGTCATTGCTGCTTTACTAAGCACAACATCTTTGTCTGCTTCTTGTTATTCGCATATTTAGAAAGAAATTAGCCCAGAATTTTTTTCTGGGCTCACATTCTATCTTTCCTTAAGAGTTTACAAAGCATAGTATCCCTATCATGCTGTCTGGCTACTGTAGTGATAGCCTCACAAAATAAAAGTGTAAAATATGACATAAGATACAATAAAACTATACATATATTAATACAACATTAATTATAAATGTATATGTGTCCCCTGTGTCTGAAAGGATGTATGGCCTCTTCCACTTTTTAATGGGCAAATGTATGCCTCCCTTTCTTAATACTAGAACACCCTTATTTCAAAGTGATCGTGATCACACAACAAATCATATGGGCTGGAGGGTATGATGGCAGTGGTGAGAAGATGATAAAAGAAGTGAAATTGTACTGAAATTAATGCATGGAGTGAAACAGTTAAAAATCAACTAAGGGCAGTGTAAAAGGAAAGAGTTCTCAAAACATGAATGTATCGAGGAGAATTAAATCTTTTGCTCTAGCTTTCCCTATGCCCCGGGTGGTCAGAGCTTCCAGATTCTTTGCTTCCCCATTTAAATGTACTGGTCTTATCCAGTTTCCTAGGACTTCAAACTAAAATCTGTCTGCACTTTTTTTCCTAAAAAATTTCAACCCCAAAGCCATGTTAATGTGCAGAGCACTTTCGGTTGGTTGGATTATAACCTTCTGTTGTGTGCTTGTTCAATACAATGCTTTCTTTCTTCGAAGTAACACTGATAACAAGTAGTAAGTATGTATTTGGGAACATCCCTGGAGAGGAGGAAACAACACAGTTTTCTGGGTGAATCCTGAATGCAACCTGTTTTAGTTTTTCTTACACACCAGTTCAGAGGTTATCAAAGAATTAACTCATTTCCTCATACATCTGTACCTACAAAAAATTCCCAGGGGCCAAGAAAAAATGAAAAAAATCAGAAAATTACAGGTGGGTAGAAAACAGCCTTCGAGGCAGAATCTAATCTAATGGAATTTGAAGTTTCATGGAGTAGTTATTCCAACTTTGAAATGGAAAACTATAGAGCACCACCTTGTGAGCATCCTCTAAAAATACTCTTGAAGAGACTGAAGAAACAGGTGGAAGCACACTGATCAGACTTAATGTGTGACTAGTAAAATGAGCATAGGCTCTGAAGCTTGGATTCAAAAAGCACAGCTTTAAAAAAATCTGATGTCATTCAAAAAGAATGCAGGAATTAATGATGACTAGAAAAATCACCTCTGTGTGTACTGAATAGGCAAACAAATACTGTGAGTGTCACCAAGTTCTCTGCTGTAGGGTCTGCCAACAGTTCTAAGTAATAGCCGTATCTTCAAAACTGCTTTATTTCTGACCTCCCTGGGAGTGGGGCAACTCTGCAGCAGTGGAAACATTGACGTCATCAATGTCCAGCTCTGAATGAAATGAAAATACCTTTCTGACAGATTCTGCAACTTCAATCCAAGAAGAAATACAACCCTTGTGGAGACTGAGGAAAAAATATAAAGCCACTGTACCTTTCATACACACACAGAGCACCACCACTAAAATGGAGTTTAAATAGTGAAATTTTGCATGGTGAAATAATTAAATTGTTAGAATCCCTGATATGACTACAAATACAAACTTGTAAAAGTTTCTTAGAATGATGCAGCTTACACCCTTCCCTTTTAACAAGGTTATGCCAAAACAAGCCCCTATACCAGTGAAATATCAAGGCTAGAACCTAATTTAGTTATGTCCACAAAGATGAAAATACAGGCAACTAATTTTTGTAGAGCTGAATCACTTCATAAAACTGCTGTTCACGTAAAATTGCTTTACAGAAGAGGTTGCCTTGCTATTTACCCTTCAATAAAAAACTCCACTTGTGGTGAAGGTATCATCACAGAAAAAACCCCACCAGCAACAGTTACAGCTGCTCTTCTACTACCTACAAGAAAAGCCAGTGGGTTAAAAAAGTTAGTTGAACACTTCCATGCATTCTCTGCCTTTTTTATGGCCATGAGGCTTTCCTCATTACCCTATCCACAAAAAACACAGAGCAACCAAAACACTAACTTTGCTAAGAGGGAGTAACAATGAAGCTTATTTTCCAACATTCACTGAATGGTAAATTTCAGAGACTCTTATTTAGAGTATTTCAGAGTAAAGTCAAAAGAAGGTGTCCTCTGCTTTGAAAAAAAAAAATCCCAAAGAGCTTGTGGAAAGTAGGATAGTTTATTTAAATACGAAGATTTAAGTTTTGTAACCCAATCAAAAACTGAGACAGCAAGTGTACTTTTGCTCCCCTCTCAGAAAACAAGTTTGCTATTTTTCCTTCTGCCCACTGTACAGTTTCTTTCATTGTTCTACTTTGATTTTGCACTGTTATTTGAAAAAAAACCCCAAAACTACTATACACCATTAATATATCCAGTAACTATAGTCCAGCATCCCATTTAAACTTCAGCAAAACTGACTGTTCTTTGACCTTTTCTCCAAGTGCCCCTACTACCTCCCATTTTCTGTAAATTAGTAACATTTCACAAAACATCATATCCAATCCTTTACTGAAGTCAGCATGAATTATATTTCCTCAATTCCTTTGCATGGATTAATTTTCCAAAACAAAGAAAGATAATGGGCTCTCAATGGTGAACTGGTGCTCGTTTTTATTCTATCCTATGTTTCTTTGCTTAGTTTTATGTTCAAATTTTTCTGTTAATCTTTGTATATCATTGAGATTAGACTAAAATGCTGGTGAATGCCCAGAAAGTGTATCAATAGTATTATGACCTGACAGTTCACATGATGTTAGTGAGGAATGCATTTGAGTGCACTTAAAATCATAGGATATAGAGGGTGCTGTTGCACTGAGCATCTAATTGGTCATTGTACAGCTCCGAATATCAGGCATTTTGCACATATTTTTACTGGCTTTTATAGATGAAACTCAGTATATTTACCGTTATTTGCTAAAAATAAAAAATACTATTTAAAAAAGCATAACTCACTTTCAGTCTTGTAAAAGTGAAGATGAGCCATTGGCAGCTTCATCGACTTAATAGCAATCCAATTCCTGTTTTATAAACTTGCAAGTGAAACATTCATTTCACTGCCTGATACCAGAAGTAACTTTTAAGCATCATGGGAATTATGAGATCAAATCTTGTTTATAACAGTCTAGCATGGAGATTTTTTTATTGGTCTCTTTTTTTTTTTCCACAAAGCATAAAATTCAAAGTTTGTCATTTTACATTTCTCTTGCAGGAGTCAATATTATTAATACTGTCCTCAAAGCAGGGAAAGGTGGCAAGGAAATGTAATCAGGATTACAGATGGATGGCAAAAGGATGAAACACTTTTAAAATATTCTCTAATATACTTTTTGTGCCAATTTTTGAGAGAGACTAAGTTCAGCTTGAGCCTTGCAGTAAGTTAACACTTATATGATGTCTTGCTCAGGTTTCTAATATATTTTTTCTATATCAATATCCCAGTGAAGCAGTACAAAGGAAGGCATTTGG
Source organism: Cuculus canorus (assembly GCF_017976375.1). Lineage (NCBI taxonomy): Eukaryota > Metazoa > Chordata > Aves > Cuculiformes > Cuculidae > Cuculus > Cuculus canorus. Next base: position 86,442,264 of record NC_071402.1, on the reverse strand, counting down.
CTTCTGCTAGCAAAAGTCTTTCTTCTGATTTTACCTGTTGTGGGAGGAAGATGGCCTAAAAGGCAGAAGAAAGAAATACTCTGTGAGTCCAAGCACCTGTGCAGTTTTTAAAATCCCCAGCTCTTTCAACCTTTTTTTCTGGGCAGAGAGAAGAAGGGGGAGAAATAGTCTCTCCTTTATTATCCTCTTCCCTGCCCAAATAACATGGTTGTGAAGAAGTGTTTGAAATCTAAAGATGATATATCTTAAAGGCTAAAAACTAGGCAGTGAGTCAAAAACTCATCTGAAAATATTCCCTTCCTTCCCCCCTCTTCTAATTACTCTTGGGTTGACTTAATAACAGTCAGATAAGAAGAGGTGCTATCTTAACATTAAACTGACAAGACTGAAAAAGCAACCCTCACATTATTAATAGATTTACCTTTTTGTTTAAGAACAAAAGATTCTGTCTCACATGTTTTCTTTTTTTAAAAAAAACCAAACACTTCCCCTGAGTAATGACAGCTTATGCTGCCTTACATGATACATTATCGATTTTGTCTATCCTCTTTTGATATTGAAGGCTTTTAGCATATGAGTTCAAAAGAGGAAGGTAAAGACTGTACTACGGTTCTCAGACCTCTGCCCTTAGGAGCCCCTAATGCAGTGATAAGAGAACAGAGAACATTCTGCCTGGATAAGTTATCACACATATGCTATTTTGAGCTTCTCCCTTGGAAGAGATTTTTGCCATGAAGACATGCTAGTTTGCTTGGTTTGTTTTTTTAAGAAAGAGTAGGTAATTGCTAGATGAAAACGAGAAAAAAAATTAAGTGGCAGTTTTGTATTCTCTTCTGTAATAATGTAGTTACAAAGGAAAGGACTTCAACAATCATTGTCTACACACTTTTCTGAAAGGAAACAAAAAGAGAACTTGCCTACCAGCCATCTAACTTGATGTGATTTTACACTTATTTATTTATACCCCCTGTTGAATCTGGTTATCCAGATCACAAGCTCTGTGGGATATGAACTGCACCTGTTTGAGTGTCCAGCCCCTTGTGTCAAAAATGACTCGATGATGGCAAAAGCCCTTAAGCAAACCAAATTACAAAAACTGAGTTAATAGATTCAGGACCAGCAGAGTTATAGTACAGATACAGTGCCTAAATTAATACAAATTCAATGACTAAACCTGAAAGCAATTATTTTAAAATGTTAAAAATTGATTATTTGATTGGCTCCAACAGCATGCTCAGCTTGATGAAAAGAAAGGCAAAGGAAATGTCTGACAGCTCAATGTTTATCATGGAAGGCAGAAAGAGCAATTTCCATTATGACATTATACATTTTGATGTCTGGTTGCTAGGAATAAGGGAAGGTGAAAGATGACTAAACTCTAGAGAACAAGTTGGTTATTAGTTTATATGGGGGCAGCTGAAATTATGAGCTGTAAGATCAAAAACTGAGGCTTGACCATCAAGGCAAAGGGCCAGTTTTCACTGTAGTAGAAGAATATCAATGACTGTGCAGATGACAACCTAGCAACAGTTTGTTACTGAGGAACAGCAGTTCAACACGCTGAGACTAGAATTTATGACCTTCCAGGCAACTTAACTGCAATAAGCTGACTCACTAGCACCCATGCATTATTATCTAAACTGAATCAGAAAACAGAGGTCAGGCTAATATAAGGTGCTGTGAAGTTCAGCCAAGGGCTTTGAATCATGGCAGAGCTATGTTATCCTGGAGTTCTTTCATTGACAGGGCTGTAGGATCCTAAATGGCTCCATTTATAAACACCTGTGTTCACTGATTCATAATCTTATCACAGACAATTCTCCAAGTGCAAGTCAATCCAACTGGTATACTCCTCAGGTGCTCAGCCTGACCTGTGCTGGAGAGCCAGTGAGCTGAATGATGTCACAAGCTTCTCTTTGCATCTGTGATGAGATAGGTCTACTTTATCCACCCGAGCTGGGTCAAAAACCAGCCTTGTTTACCGTTCTCTCCCCTTCTGAAGAAATCGCCCAGACTGTGAATCTCTCCCTAACCTTTTAGGTCATTATTGTCTTTTGACCTTGGCTTTGGTGAATAACCAGGTTTGCACTAGCATGTCTGACATCCTATTTTGTTGGCGGAACTTGCCAGCACCTTCATTTTCCATATAATTTCTTTAGCACTTTTGATTGATCTAGAGGTATTTCATATATTTTACAATCATATCCTAGTTCCCTGGATTTCATATCTATGGTACTTCTCATCATTTTATCCCCTTCTACTTTATTTCGGTATGTTTTAATATATTTATGCCAGCTATACTTGTATAACAAATTCAAAGCATTTATATATCTATGACATGTGATAAAAATGTTTTAAGCTACTAATAGAAACACCTACAAAGAAGAAACACCAAAAGATACCACAGATGTGGAATGTCGCATCTCCCTGACTCCCACATTGTAGGATTTAGCAAGGAAAATTATTGTGGATGGGTCTTTCAATGTCCGTGAGAAACTGCGAAGGTAGGATACCTCGAACAATGCCTGTAGCGAGTTTTGTTGGAGTATTATGTTGCTATGGTAACATAAACAGTTATAGACCTAATTTCAAGCACATTTTTCTGCTCTGAGAAAACTTTCCAATCTTCTACTTGTGTTCTCTTGTCCCTGAAATTTACTATATAATGCTTCTGACCAAACACAATACGTATATGTTAAAGAAACCTTTCAATAGTAGTGTAGGAAATTGAAACAGGAGGTCATATTTAATTATTAGACGTCAAGAGGCACAAAATTAATTCATAATTAAAGTACAGAAGGTGGAGACACACTACACTTCAGAGGGTGTCCATATAAGCACAAAACCGAATCATCATAATGCTGAAGCTAGAACACTTGTTATTATAGAAGACAATTATTTCCAACAATGAGAGCGGCTTAACATGAGAACAGATTATGGCAAAATCTATACCATTACTTGAAAACTTTTTATTCAAACAGAATGTCTTTTTAAAACATAGTGTTAAGACACAGTGACAAAGCAGTCATCCCAAAACTGAGTGGAATTTTATACTGGCTCTCTTGAGGATGAAAGATTTTAAGGTTTGTTGTTAGCTGTCTGATTTTCTGAAACAGTTTATATTTTAACAACTATGACAGAAAAAGAATCACTATGCCTGCTTAGAAATAGTGGACTGTTTCCTCAGCCTTTATCCACCTCAAGAACAGAAGGAAGACAAAACAAACAAAACAAAAGAAAAAAAAACACCAACTTCCCCCAGTAAACCCTTCCCCCATGCTTGCGGAAGGGAAAAAGCACAGAGAGGAGCTATTTTTTCTCTGAGACAGCATCATCATGAGCTTGTGCTGGAAAAGCACATCAAACCCTACCTGAATAGATTTCTTCCAAGTACAAATGACTACATCTATTGCTGCTTCTCCCACTGCCTGTAGTTCACGTGCCAGACCATATAGATTTCAAACACCAGTAATCCCAGGAAGTGTTCCCAGACTAAGGATGGCACATGAACTTGCACAGCTGTAAAATGAGATACTTTTGTCTCCCCTCATTTAAGGGCAGCTCAGCAAAGCACCTGAAAATAATCCTCTGTGTTAAGAACCTTCCAGTAGCTGTAAGCATTCTTTAAATGTTTATTCCTTATCTGAACAGGCAATGAAAGTAAATATAATTCCCCAGATTAAACCCTCCAGTGATTTTTATTCTGAGTGCAGAAGCTTTTTCGGATAAGAGAAAGGGAGGAGAGATATCAAAGGAGAAAGTAGAATAAGAATGCAAGGATAAGAGAGGAGCAGAGAACCCATGCATACAGGAAAAAAAAAGACAGTCCAGGCTTAAAATCTGCTATCAGTGTCATGATGTCACTAAGTACAGACACCAGCTTGCCGGAGACTGGCTCTGTCATTCAAAATTCCTCGTCTTTCCTCCTAGAATTTCTGTATGGGAAGAAGTGGTTTGCTATGGAGAGGCACATAGTGTGCTGATGGTGTCGTGATGCAACCTTCTTCAACAATGTGCTCCTCTTGAGCCCAGGTCACCGTACAACTGATAGCAGTAACCGAGGTCAAGGGCTCAGTGATTGCTCAGGTCCCTATTTGGGGGAAGACAAAAGTTGATGGTAGCTGCTGCAGCTGTAGTCACCATGTCACCTTGGGACTATGTGTTTTTCTCAGCCCAGGCTCCTCTGACAGCAGGAACAGCGAGATCCCTGGCTAGCTGCAGCCACCCTCTGTATACTTCTCTTCAAGCCTCTTTCCTCAGGTTTCTCCGGGGCTTGTGATTTACAATCCCATTGGTCAGGATGGTGGCTCAGGAAGAGCTGATTCGAACACCGACAGCAGTATTAGGTGATTTGATATGCACAGGAAGAGAGCAGCATGAGCAAAGCAGATGCCAACTCCCACTACAAGCATGTACGTCTCTACTTGCCTAATTAACACAAGATCCTTTTGCTGCTTAGAGCAACTGCCGCAACTTTCACATCTTCCGTGGGGGACAGTAACAACAGCAACAGGCTGGAAAGAGCAGGATAAAGGGTCCCTGTTACATATGGAGTCCCTCAGGAAAACCAGAAAATAGTTTTCTTAACTTCTGCTGAACTTCCTTGAAGGTATAGGACGCCACCTCTTCTACAGAGAATCAGAGAAGTGTTGAGACACTGAAGTGTTCTCTTTACAACTTTTTGTCAGCCAGTCTTAGCAGCACTATATCACTCATTTTTCATGACCAATCATATGCAGCCTTTTCCAGTTAGCAAGAGGAGATCTACTGAGAAGGAAGAGGAAGGCACAAGAAGTATAAGGAGCTTTATGACATAACTGAATAGTTTCCCTCCCCACAGATGTATCAGGGAGGCATCTCATGCTGCTTTTCAATCTAGGACTGAAACAGAAATGCATAAATAGAATGATCTCACTTTCCAGCCAGCAGTAAGTATCTCTTTTTGCCATTGCCTGACAATCTATAAACAGACTAAATCTGTTAAATGTAGGCTGTTGTTGCCGCAGACCTGCAGAGCAAGTTGTAGTCAGCTGCAAAGATTGTTGGTGAAAGAACAGACAACATTTATTAAATCACACATTCTTTAGGGGTTTCTGCCCTTTTAGACCAAACAGGTCCTTTTGAGAAAATTCCGCAGCCCTGCCTGCCCTCCCTTCCCCCAGGAATAGTACCTAAGGAAACTCAGAGATTTCCTGCTGTAAAGAGTTTACTTTCCCATTTACGTTAGTGTAGTGCATGCTAGAATAAGCAATTACAAGTCTTATCACAAAAGTGCCCTTCACATCATTCTGTTTCTAGGTCTGCCCCAATGTTATAAATAACCTTGCTAAATCCCATCTAATTAAATCCAGTTACATTTCTAAACATATTTCTGTACCCAAAAACACTTCCATTTTTTTTCTGCTGTATTGCCTGGTACAGTAGAGAAATTATCTTTTCACTCTTATGAATTTTACTTCCTGGCTGCAAGAAAAATTCCTACTATACTTATATGTACAACCAAGCATAAATTGAGGCTTGCTATATACGACACTGTTTAACTCACTAGTAGTAATGATCACAGGAGACAGTGAAGGCACTTCATCTGGCCACCCTCTTTATGGTTATCAGACAAGCAGTCACCGTGTGTGCTCAGTAGGAAGCAGACAGCAGCACGAAGATAGGGAAATGAAACACTCTGCCAAAGACTTCAACCTGCTGTCAGCTCTGGCAAGATAAAGCATAAACATAATTAGATTTTCAGAGGCACAGGCTAGTTAGATCTCAAACTACCACACTACTTCTCAAGCAGAAAGGGCATCTGATTATAGCTATGTCAGGGCCCAGCAGGGTGTGAAGTGCAGCATTGCATTTTAAAGATCAAAAAACAGGTGATGGATATGCTTTTCACTTACAATATCAAATCCTCACAACATCTTTCCAATGAAATGGAGAATTATTTACAACAATATTAACTCTCGTGGTTTATGAAGTGAAATCTGCCACTAAGAACTGGCAAGAATTCTCTGCAACTTCAAAGACTGATAAAGTCAGAGAGGTAGAGGGCATGCATTTTGCTTAGTTACAGATCATCAGGATTGCTTCATTCCTCTCTGCAGACTTTATTTTACTACGGGGCTGCCCCTCCAGGTCACTGTCAGGATGCAGTGCTGCTTTGCTTAGGGGCACTGCAGCTCAGGTTGTGGCTCACCACTTCTTCAGCTTGCAGCAGGAGATGCAGACAGGGGGGAAGCCAGCAGTACCACAGTATCCTCTCTGATGGGGTGTTTTTTCAGTCAGCAGAGTGGCTTTACCTGCACCCCAGGTCTCCCTTCCCACTCCCTTCCCTTGGCTTCTTTCAACTGCAGCTGAGTGGAGAAAGAAAGTGTACGATGCTTTCACCCTCTCTTTCTGTCTGATGGTCTCTGACTCTGTAAAGCTGCACTGTCCAGTGTATTTAATTAGAGCATTCATCTTGCAAAGGATACATTTTATTTTTGTACCCGATATGAAGTACATACTGCAGTCTTCGTATGAATGGAACAGGATGCCAATTTATTTTCTTCAGGAATATTACAAAATCCTCTATTACTTTCATATCACCGATAGATTCATACCAACTTTTAAATCATTTTGTTTGGATTCTGCATCATTAAAATCTAAGCCCTGGAAAATAATTTTTCCCAAGGTATTTGAACTTTTACTTCAGATAAGGAAATGGAACACAACAGTGCATTCTTGCCATTTATATCTGAGAACACATAAAAGCAAGACTAATTGTATTTCCTAAAAATGTAGAAATGCATAAGTAAAAGAATTTCATGAAGCCTGAGATTGCCTCGCCTTGTATTACATCATTCACTTCCTAACATATTGTAAAACAAGCATGCATTTAGTGTTTCAACTATATTTCTCTTCAAATGCTTTTTAAAACTTCGTACACATGCAATTACATCATTATGTGTTTCCTTACTGCCATTTTTAACTTTCTAGCCAACTGAGAAAGATGCAGATATTATGGACAAAGTGATCTGACTGGTTGTAAAGAGTTCTTAAAGAGAAAGCTTCATAGACTGTACTTCCACAGTTTAGCAAAGAAAAATCAGAGTCATTTTAAGCACTTAATATCTAATTCTATAGTAAGAAAATGTTAAAGAATTTAGAGTACAAAAAAATTTAAAGAGTTCTTCAATCTGATATAGAAGAAATAAAAGAAATAAATGGATTTCAATAACATCCATTGAAGTTTCTTTGAAGCTGACTGACTAATTTGCTGAAGTGACTAATTAAACAGTGCAGTAATGATAGCAGCAAATCTGGCGTCTCTTGGTGTTTCCTGCCTTTTTTTTGAAAGCCATTTAGTTAATCAAGTTGTTGTTCTGAGCCCATGTGTAATCAAATTACATTTTAGAACCCAAGCTTCTCAGGAGGTCAGTACTTATTGTTTCTTTTTGTATTAAAAAACCCCCAAACATAAAGTTCAGACTTTACTGATTTTATTTCTGCTTGTGTGTCCCAGTTGTGATGGTACATTCAGAATTAAGAGCAAGCTCCTGTGCCCTGGCTCTAACGATCAACTTAGGGGGATCCACACTTCTCTTACACAGGCACCGTTTGCACCTGTCAGAAATACACCAAGAATTTTGGCAATTCCAGCTAGCTCCAGCCTGCTTTTTGATGGTAAGTGTCTAGTTATATAACCAAAGGGAAAGACCAGGTAATTAAGTAAGTATTAAAATACAACCATAACATCCATTCATGCAAAGCAAATAGGTTAGATGGCAATTATTCTCCCCAGACTCCAAACTCCTACTTTCTACGCTTAGGTTAGTGAATTCCCTTTAGCAAATTCTTGCAAGATTAAACACGGGATACAAATACTCAGGGGGATATGGACCTGGCAACAGTATCTATCCTCTTATTTGGAAGAAACCCAATGTGCCCTCCAGCTACTGGCAACTCTGAAGGGAGGTTTATTGCCTGTTTCGCTCTGAATTTTTCCCATTGGGGATGTAACAAGGGTTATGGAGGGAGAGAAGTATCCTTTTAAATGTATCATAAAAATACTGCAGATTACAAATTCCTCTGGCACAGTCTTAGAGGTTTTCTTTCTCTGTGAAGAAAAAATAAAAATATTTTTAAATAATTGTCTCAGAATCAGACCTGTTTTTTTATTAGCTAGGGTTATATGAAACTGCATGGTTATATGAGACTACAGTTCATATAACATCTGTCAGTTTTTTATATTCATGGCTACATTGTTTACAACAAGGTGATGAAAACTCAAGAAACAAATTGTCTTTAGATTAATGTACACAATTATTGTAGTTAACTATGTCCTTTTGAATGAAGAAAATGAGAACACCTTAGCTGCGAGAAAGCACTTTTTTTTAGACAGACATCAGGGTTTTTCTTCTGAGGAACTTTAATACATTGCAAAAAGGCTTTTATGGGTGCTCAGTTAGTTTTTCAAACAAGGAGAGGACAGCAACAGGAGAATGGTCAAATGTTCCTCTATAGCTAAAGCTCAGCCAGAAGTGAACATCCCCACTATGCTGTCCCAGTCTCAGGCCCTTCAAAATTGGTTCTCCATCCCCAGATCTGGTGTATGAGTCATTTTCCTCAATGATATGGGGCGACTCACATATTCGCTATTTTCTCTGAGTCAGGAAGCCAAGAGAGGAAGGCTCACTGCTGGGCAGGATGTGCTTGTTATTGCTGGTCCTGCCTGCAGTGAAGCAAAGGCAGAGCTGTTTACAGTTTGACATTGTTTCCTAGCAAAATCTGTTTTTTTAAAATATTATCATGTTATTAAAGTTCACCAAGAATTTTTAGCCAGTGCAAGTGATATAGTCTGACTGCCAGACACAATTCATAAATGTGAAACTGGCCTAAAGCTCTTGCATTATGGCTTTTACTAATGCGGACACGTAGGACAGGTTTTGGATAGTTAGAGCACATTCTGCTGAACCTAGGCACAAAGAAGAGTCTCATCTTACTCCAGTAAATCTGGATGAGACATTTCTGGGCCAGCTTTTCACACTCTGAACCTTCAGTTTTCCAGAAGTTTCCATTCCAGATGCGCATCCATGATGTTAATTTCTTGAATCAGAACAAAATGTAAAATAATAGTCTTTGAAAACATTGAAAATAATTTCGTTGTGGAAATTCTAGATATTCAAATAGCTCTGTTAACTGGAATTATTTTACTGTCTGCTGTGTGATCCGGCCTCTTCTTTGAAAGGGTATTTAGAATTCTGAGTGCCACTTTCACCTAAAAAAAAGAGACAAAGCAGAAAACGGAATCAGATGTGATCAAAGGTTGATAAAACTGGGAACACTCAATCTACCAGAAAAACAGATATTATATTAGTGTACAAATATGTAAAAAAGTGGTTAGCCAGGAATTATGCCATTGCAATTAGTCACTGCAGGCAGAACAAAGCCATGAAGCAAAGTTCCTGCAGGGAATACTGAAATTAAATATTAGGGAGGGAATTTTACTCACTGTAAACAAATGGAGCTGCCAAGTCAAATTGCAGACTTGTGGTAATTGAATGTATTTTAGGCTGGACCAGGCATCCAATGGCAGATGAGGAATAAAAAAATTAACATCCCACACCACCACCCATATATGAAATAAAGGGAAAGAATAAGTCACGTATTTACAGCTTCAGAACAGCGGACTCAAGGTGAGTCACAAAAAAATAGATCTTCCCAAAATCAAAATAAACAAAGGAAATCCACCTAAATCCACTTATATAAGTAAATTTATTTTTTAAAGCAACAAAGAAAAGAGAGAAACCACAAATGAGGCATGACTCAGGATGTTTACTGAACACATTGGTAGTGAAAGATACTCATAATTCCTTGAAAAATAACAACTTGGCTTCAGGTTTGTGAAGGAAATTTTCACAGTCATGTTTTGCTTTAAGATGGAACATCACAAAATGAGTAATTTATGACAGTTTCAAACAACTGGAGGGGCATAAATTGGTCGAAGGCAGAAAAGAGAGGCTACTCTAGTGTAACATTTCAGATACTGTTTGGAAGGAGAGGGTCTAAAGTAAGGAATATGCTAAATTAAAAATACTGCTGTCAGAAGTGACAGCATTCAAAAATTTACACTTCTTCTTAGAAGTGACTTACAGACCTTCATAAAGACGGAAAAGGTGCACCGAGGATGGTCTAGCCGCACCATAAAATCACAGAATGGTTTGAGTTGGAAGGGACCTTAAATATCACCCGGTTCCAATCCCCCTGCCATGGACAGGGACACCTTCCACCAGCCCAGACTCCCCAAGGCCCCATCCAACCTGGCCTTGAACACCTCCAGGGATGGGGTATCCACAGCTTCCCTGGGCAACCTATGCCAGTGTCTCACCACTCTCCTTGTGAAGAAATTCTTCCTAATGTCTAACCTAAATCTTCCATCTTCCAATTTAAAACCATTCCACCCCATCCTATCATTCCATGCCCTTGTGAAAAGTCCCTCCTCAGCTTTCTTGTACACCTCCTTCAGGTACTGGAAGGCTGCTAGATGGTCTTCCTGGAGATTTCTCTTCTTCAGGCTGAATGACCATAAATCTCAACTTGTCCTCTTGGCACATACTGAATTGCCAAGAATGTTAAAACTTCTAATAGAAGCAAGAATTGTAAAAGTGATCATGTTAATGATGATAAGACGTGAATAGTATATAAAAAATCAGTAAATAAATATGTATTCAACTAAACCACCCTGGATGCGTTTGACACAGTGAAACTTTCTGGAAGTAATTTTTCCTGAGTTATATTTTCTGTAAAAGATTCAAGCTAGACCTGTAGGGGTTTTCATGGTTCTAGATTAAGGCACAAAAATGGAAATGGAATTTCTCCTGTGGAGATTTTAGGTCCATAAAAGAACCCTTCTTGTTGACCTCCTCACAGCTTATGGAAAGGTTTAGTTCACAAACACATAACTCCTTGGGTTTGTACTTCTGATCTGAATTCTGCCTTTATAAGCAAATCCTCAGCCCAGTTTACTGCTTCTTATTCAGTACCTCAGTAGTCTCACATATTGAACATGCCTTGGCATCAGCACATGCCAAATTCACCACTTTTGACCTGAGTAACGTATCTTTTTATGTCCTGTGCTTGAAAGACAAATCAACTATATTATTTCTATAAAAAGAGTAGAACTCTTCATCCCAGTAGTCCAGATTCCTTCATTTTTTGCCTAACTCCTAATGTTCTATGTAAATATATATTGGAGTTCATTCTTCCTGATCACAGGAAACAGACGAGGAACTAAGACTAGTACTGTGAGTTCTAAAACGAAAAAAACAAAGCCTGGTCAAACTACATTTGCATCTTCATTTGCCCAGTTTTAAACATTCTGTATACTAACAACAAATGTAGACCTTGCATCGCTCTGTTCTAGCCCTCTCCTACTTTGTCCTAGCCCTCTCCTATTTTAAAATGGACCTCTGGGCCTCTCATGGTCTAGCTGTCAAAATAAGATCAGGATGATTAGGGAGAGTTTCTATTCACTTACTGAGAGCTGAATGATAATTCACACTAAATGTTAAAAGGCAGACCTATACATGCACACACCTTCACCAGAGTCCAGGGCTAGTCAGTCCTTGATGCTGTCAGTCCTCTACTGGCAGAAGCTTTGCCAAAGATAGTTAGGAATTCTGTGAGAAGAGGTCTAGCAGGGGCAGGGGAGGAGGGACTCACCTCTGCAGAGACAGCATGGAATGGCGCAAATATATCAACAGCCCCAGTGGCAGAAGGGCAAGAGCAAATTTGATGAAGTACAGGGTAGACATACCAAGAACATGTAATCTCTCTGAACTTCAAATATCTGTGTGTGCTCAGCAACATATTCCATTTTACTTACTGCCATTTATCAGGTATAACAGTAAGTTTTCTTTGCTTAAGAAAAATACAGCATACGTGACTGTACTTAAGGGTTGTAGCTTCAGATACGGAGCCTACCAGAGGCAGTTTTAATGTTGTGACATTCTTTCTAGAATGACTGAGACAAGGAGATAGCCCTCCAAAAGCGTATCTGGAAGGAAGCAGTACTGCAAAGACAAACAAAAAACCTGAAGAAAATACCAATAATGGAAGATTTTGGAAGGGACATCCAATAGATAGGAACATTCTCATTAGTTTCATAAGAAAGTTGAAGAGCTTCTAACAAATTAATATCTGAGAACATTAACTTCTCTGTAGGGCAGAGCCTAAACAAAGAGGTAGATAGGTTTGCTGCTCAGAATCATAGCAATAGCAAGAGAATGCAAAGATGATGACTGCCCTGCAATATAGTCTTACTAATGGCGTCTGCTAATCTATGGACCAGCCAAATCAAATGCATTCTAAATGCATAAAACAGACACAACACAGAAACTTGCACCCATTAACCACAGTTTTGTGGGCATGATTCAGAAATATGTCACCTCTGGTACTCTTACGAAAAAGAGGTGGTAGAAATGTCACAAAGTCCAGACTATTTTTAACAATCCCATACATACAAGGAAACCAGCCTCTGTGGATAGCAGCACTGAGTTCCAAAAGAGAACCAAGGAAATATGATTGTCACTTTCTGGCCTTTACTCAACTGAAATCCCAAAATCAAAATGTTTCTAGTGCTAACAAATGAAGAGGAAGTTACTGAGAAATTATGGCTCTATTAAAAGACCAGTCAAAAATAAGGAAACAAAGCAAAACCTGCTTTAGGATCTCAGGATCCATGAGGAATCTGCCCTATTTTTCTACTGTAAGTGGAAAAAGAGGTGAGAAGAAAATGTAGACACTTGATGTTTGTCACCCTGAAGACAAACAAAAAGATGAACCTTGGCAGAAGAAGCCATGTTTCTCTCCCCTCCATGATCCTGAAAACATCCGAAACTTCTATTTTTTCTTGTATGTGTAGCCTTACCTGGAGCTTATACGGTTAAAAAAGGGGGCTCTGTATTTCAAAAGCTCGCTTATGGAGTGGAAGAGAGTGAGAGAAGATGTGCTAATTAATGTCAGTCCCATGCTTGTCCATCCCTAGTACAGAAGATATCTTGAGGTAAGACATTGTCTAGATTACAGATCAGCACACTTTCAATTCACTTTCTCAATCACTCTGGCACAGGATGCAATTTAAATTCAAGTAGATGGGTGATGACACAGTACTACCCCTTCTGAATTTCATTACAGATTTCCAAGCGCCGGCTCACTACAATGTAATCACAGTTGATTTGATTCTTGGTATGTTCAATTGGGTTGTGCAATAACCTTTGTGTTTATATATAAAATGATATTTCTATTGCAGTTTATTAAAGTACTGAGACAAACTCTTGGGTGGAAAACTATTAAAGTCTGCAAAGAAGTTCCTCAAATCTGACAGGGATAAAAACCTCCTTTTACTTCAGTAGAGATGATTCAATCAGACCAGGGAATCATGATGAATAAGCCATTTCAAAGAGACACTCCTCCGGAATGAGCTGAAGCTGTGTACAAAGACAGTAGTGGAAACAACCACTGCATCAATCAAAATATGTTCATAATCTTGGAGAACTCTTATGCAACTAAACTAATACCAGCTGGAATCCGCAAGGGCTCTGATTGTGATGTGTCACATGGAAAGCAATTGTGCTGGTATGGAGCTAGAGCCTATCATTCTGTGATCTGACTGTAGGGCTCCTGCCAAGATTAAAAATGAAGCACAATGTTGAAAACTCTGGGAAAGTACAGATGCATCATGAAGTGTTTCACAAAAGAGCCAAGGAGCAAAGAACAAGGAAGACTACATGTTTTAGAAATACGTTCTGCAACAAAATTAGTATCTGAGATCAGGAAAACAAATTCAGACTAGATGGAAACAAGAACATACTCTTTGGAGAAGAAATACAGGATGATAGTGGTTCCAAAAACAGAACAATTTCTAGAGTGAATAGAGTGAACTTGTATGTCCCCTTAGGGGGACTGATGGCAAAGGGAAATGCACTTTATTATCATGTGCTCTAGCTGGGACGTAAAAGCTCACTACAGAAACATACAATATATGGAACATCAATGCCTGTTCAAGTTGAGAAACTAGATATTATTGGTAGATATTAGACATTTTAAAAAAAAAAAAAAAAAAGTCTGGAATTACACCATCCTGAAAAAATACTCTTCAGTTTTTGACATGATGTAGCAATTGTCAGAATATAGACATGTCTGCTAAGACCTGGCAATCTTGCACCAAAGTCTTATCTGAGAGATGCAGAGGTGAGCTGCCTCTGACAGGAGATCAATTTGACAGATATAATCTAAATGACATCAATGTTTTCTCAACACAAATATCTGAGCATATTTGACTTCTTCAAAAATGAAATCCTAGCAGCTCAGGAGCGAGCCATCCCCATGTTCTGGAAAAGGAGCCGTCGGGGGAAAAAAAACAGCTTCGTTGAATAGGGAGATTTTGAGAGGCATGAAAAAGAAGGGGAATGTCTATGAGCTTTGGGAGAAGGGACAGGCGTCTTGGATGGACTACAGGGAGGAAGTGAGATCATGCAGGGAAAAAATCAGGAGGGCTAAGGCCCAAATAGAAATCGAACTGGCTAAGTCTGTGAAAGATAATAAAAAATCTTTCTATAAATACATTAACAATAAAAGGAGGACGAGGGAGAATATTCAGTCCCTATTGGATGCAGAAGGAACAACAGTGACAGGGGATGAAGACAAGGCTGAGGTACTTAATGCCTTCTTTTCCTCAGTCTTTAATAGTAAGGGAAGTTTTTCCCTCTGTGTACAAACCCAGGAGTTAAAGGAGCAGAATGAGGCTCTCATGACCCAAGAGGAGGCGGTTAGAGACTTACTTGCCCAGCTAGACACCCACAAGTCTATGGGGCTGGATGGAATCCACCCAAGAGTATTGAAGGAGCTGGCAGATGTGCCTTCCAAAACCATTTCCATCTTCCAGCTGTCCCGAATGACTGGAGGCTGGCTAATGTTGTGCCCATCTACAAGAAGGTTTGCAGGGAGGATCCGGGGAACTACAGGCCTATCAGTCTGACCTCAGTGCCGGGGAAAGTCATGGAACAGGTAATCTTGAGTGCTATCATGAAGCATACGCAAGAGAACTGGGTGATCAGGCCCAGTCAATACGGGTTCGCAAAAGGCAGGTCTTGCCAAACTAACCTGATCGCCTTCTATGACAAAGTGACTCACCTACTGGATGGGGGAAAGGCTGTGGTTGTAGTCTTCTTGGACTTCAGTAAAGCCTTTGACACAGTTTCTCACAGCATTCTGCTTCAGAAACTGTCAGCCTCTGGCCTGGACAGGCGCACACTCTCCTGGGTTGAAAACTGGTTGGATGGCCGGGCCCAGAGAGTGATGGTCAATGGAGTTAACTCCAGCTGGAGGCCAGTTACAAGTGGAGTTCCTCAGGGCTCAGTACTGGGTCCAGCCCTGTTCAATGTCTTTACCAATGACCTGGATGAAGGCATTGAGTGCATCCTTATCAAGTTTATGGATGACACTAAGCTGGATGGAAGCGTGGATCTGCTGGAGGGTAGGGAGGCTCTGCAAAGGGATCTGAACAGGCTGGACCGCTGGGCTGAGACCAATGGCATGAGGTTTAACAAGGCCAAATGCCGGGTCCTGCACTTGGGGCACAACAACCCTATGCAGTGCTGTAGACTAAGAGGTCTGGCTAGAAAGCTGCCTGGAGGAGAAGGACCTGAGGGTGTTGGTTGACAGATGACTGAACATGAGCCAGCAATGTGCCCAGGTGGTCAAGAAGGCCAATGGCATCTTGGCTTGTATCAGAAACGGTGTGACCAGCAGGTCCAGGGAGGTTATTCTCCCTCTGTACTCGGCACTGGTGAGACCGCACCTTGAGTACTGTGTTCAGTTCTGGGCCCCCCACCACAAGAAGGATGTTGAGGCTCTGGAGCGTGTCCAGAGAAGAGCAACGAAGCTGGTGAGGGGACTGGAGAACAAGTCTTATGAGGAGCGGCTGAGAGAGCTGGGGTTGTTTAGCCTGGAGAAGAGGAGGCTGAGGGGAGACCTTATTACTCTCTACAACTACCTGAAAGGAGGTTGTGGAGAGGAGGGAGCTGGCCTCTTCTCCCAAGTGACAGGGGACAGGACAAGGGGGAATGTCCTGAAGCTCCACCAGGGGAGGTTCAGGCTTGACATCAGGAAAAAATTTTTCACGGAAAGGGTCCTTGGGCACTGGAACAGGCTGCCCAGGGAGGTGGTCGAGTCACCTTCCCTGGAGGTGTTTAAAGGATGGATGGGTGAGGTGCTGAGGTGCATGGTTTAGGGAGTGTTAGGAATGGTTGGACTCGATGATCCAGTGGGTCCTTTCCAACCTGGTGATTCTATGATTCTATGAATCTATGACTTTTATGACATTTGTACTGAATGTACAATCCCTTCTTTTGCTTAATTGTTAAGAGGGTCAGCTAAAAGATGAGGAAAAAAAACTGCTAGGAAATGATGCTTGAATAACCATCTACGATAAAGGTGGAAATGCTGTTAGAAGAGCACAAACTCTACTTGGAATTTCAATTAACATGAACCAAAGTAGAACAGGTTCAATCAGAAGCAAAGCCTAATCAAGCTACAATCATTATAAGATATGCACAGTGTCATAAGTTCACAAGGTGAATCACAAATTCTTGTTAGATGTCTGATGGGAGTGAAATTGATGAGACCACTCTTGATTTTATGCCAACCTTATCTCTGAAAGAAACATGCACTGAAGTACTGAGAGTGACATAAAATTGTTATGTTGAGCTTCATCAAGTGACAGAAACTCTCCTGGCAGTTCCAGCAGCACAGATGAAGGCTGACAGAATATAAAAGCTTAGATTCTGTTTCATTATAGAGCTCCAGTATGACAGACAGTTAGGATCTGTGATTTATTTCAGTCAACCAAGTTGGTCATCATAAAATTGTGCACGGTAACAGAAATATTTTGGGAATATTCAACTAAAGTAAGAAATGTAAAATTTAAAGTACTGCAATCTGAAAATTGGAAGTAATCAAAACAGAATTTATTTTGACTGTTTTATAACCAATAATGCTATTATGTCTGTGTTGGGTGGGAAATCAGGACGGATCCAGAACTCAGCGATCTAAGTAAATAAATATTAAATAAATAACTATTAAATATATACGTGTTAACTCCACCCCATTCAAATGGGACAACAGGCATATCAAGTCAATCTGTTGTGTACCACAGGAAGTATTTTTTAAGTCAAGTACACACATATTACAGAAGAATAAGACATTATCTTCTCAAAGTTCAAGAAGAGGTGAAGGCAATAAGTGAGTCAACCACTTTGCTCATTGAGGCTTGAGGTTGACAGAGCAATGAGAAGGTATTGGGAAAGAAAAGCCCAAGGGCATCAGACAAGCAGTTGATTATTATTCTGTTTTAAGAATCTCTATTTTTGCCTGATTATTAGTTGTTCTGGAAGAGTTTTAGAGGTCACTACACCTTCAAGATACACCGCTGCATTGTACAGAGGCTCACAGTTCACTATCATGGTCACATACAACTGAGGCAGGGAGCAGTTGAGACTGTGTCTGCAGAGCAGCTCATTACTTCAGCACAACTCCCACAAGAGCTGGGATCTGCCTCAACAATAATAGCAGACATGAATAACATTTCCATAGGTGCTACTTGGTTTATAACATCAATTTACTGCTAGCCAGACCTTTCAATTTCATATTTTAAAGCAGAAATCTGGGCAGTAGCTGGCAAGCTTCTTAAATTATTGCTTCTTTTTCTCCTTTGATTCCATGATGCCACAACTGCCTCTCCTGCTTAAGCCAATGACAGCTTAACTTTGCAATGATGCGTTTCCCAAAAAAAATTTCAAAGCCTTCACAAACTTGCCTGGCATACAAAATAACTCCGTTTTTCTTGTCCCAAATTAAGTACATCACAGTGACTTAACTAAAAAGAAGACAAGGCTTTCCCTTTCTTCTTCATAGTCTCTCCATTCTTTCTCTCAGTTTGCTCTACTTGAGACACATACCTTTCCTAACCACACCTCTCTCAGTAACAGGCCTCCTATGGGATAAGGATTGCTGGAGCAACAAAAAGATTGCGAGAATTTTGCACAGTAGCAAGTTGAATGGACTTTTCACTATCTAGTTCCAGCCCTGGTTTCTTCTTCCCTCATATGTGTTTGAAATCCCACTTCACAAGGTCCCTTAGGAGGAAATTTTTAAAATACTACCCACAATATAAAGAATTAGTTTGCCTTTTTTGTTTGCTGTGCAGGGGAAAGAATTCTTCCATTACCTTGGATATTAAGCAGCTGTGTTCATCTGATTTACTGATGACAGGACATCATAGGTCTATAAAACGGGCATGATGGAGGATAAAAGATGCTGTTAAAAGGGTTTTAGATATGTATATGTTTAAAATCTAGGTTTTCTGCAGAGGCAGAAAACAACTATTTACCTCTGTTTAAAATTATAAAAGACTGTGATAAAATAGCAATAAAGGCACACTGTGAGTAATTTTCCCTTAACATGAAATCCAATTAATAAGAAATCAGGTCTGTATCATTGGAAACAAAAGCCTATGGAAGCAACATAAGTGCATAGAAGGACCACAGATGAGATGGCACTAAGCTCTTTTTCATTGGAGTACACAGAGAGAAACACAAGCAGTGCTCTTAGAGTCATAGACGAAAACATTTCCCAGAAATTGCTATTAGATCCTGACCTTCCAGCAGGACAAGTCAGCACATGATTCTGTGCTCAAGGGACAACATAATAATAAGATGAAGCAACACAGAAAGTGCTCTAGGGACCATACAGTAATCAGACAAAGCAACACAGAAAGTTCAGACTTTTGAAAAAGAGATGTTAGTACCTGGTAATCCACCCACATTCAAAAGCCCAGCCAGGCTGCATGCAGAAAGCACTTGGCGATGCATGCGGGCAGCCAGTCTAACCTGCTGGCTCACGCAAGGTCGCAAGCAGCACGCTGCATGAAAGGAAACCCAAAACCTTAGTTACTTGTCTGCACCGGTCTGCAAGAAGCAGGTGATCTTGTGAACTGTATCAGTCCCTAAGCTATTAAAAAAATTAATCTATTTTCTCTTTAAATTAGAAAAAAACTCTAAAAATAAACACTTTGTAAATATATTCCATTTTGAGTTCACATCATAATTTAAAAAAAGAAGTTTTTTTTTTGTAAAACCTATCAAAAAAGATTTCTGTACTGGTTTTCAGTTTGGCAGACCAAGCTTTACTTATAAATAAAGAGCTTGCCCAAAAAATGCAGGAGCAGATTAAACAACATAGAGTAGAGAGACATAAATTCAAGCACTGAAGCCCATGATAAACTCACAGGTAGTCCTATGGTTTTACAAATAATGTATACTTTAGTTTAACCATGTATTTAACTAACTCATTACTTTCTCGTAAGACACATATGTCTCATTTTCACATTTTAACAGTTTTTTTTTTTTAAAATACTGTGTTGAAACTATTGCTATTTTGAATGATTTAATTATCAAAAACTAGCAATTTTTTTACGTTAGAATACTTACAGAATTTATTGCGGGTCAGAGTCTTTCATTGTCTCTGGCTGGAATATATACATCTGATCAACCTTAATGACCCTTCCCTACATGCAAACTCCCTGAATCTAAGCACATATTGTTATGGAACCACAGTCATTTAAATGTGTAAATGACAAATTGTTATGTCTTCAACTGACAAGTAGAAAAAAGTGATGCCAGGAAAATAAATGAGATTTCATTCACCTTTCTTTTTGGGCACACAGCCTTGTGAAACCTAATATTTTAACAGAATTTGGCCACATTGATTGAAATGAGGTAACATCAAAATAAATAGTATGAAATTATGCCTGTGGGGTGGCAGCGAACTTAGCAATCACAAAAGCACATCTTGGTTTTTGATGGCTTTTGCAATCTTTCAGATTGCACTGACTTTAGCAGGAAAGTAAGTCTGATCAATATCTTAAATGTAGCTGCATAAAGACATCAGTTTCTTACTTGTACTGCCTCCATTGCCATAATATTCACTCTTTACCTTGTCTATCATGGTCCTGGCAGGGGTTCTTTCCTGCTTATTTAAAAGAATAAATAAAACAGATGTCTAAAGACAACATTAATATTAGGTCAAGGCTAGCCTTAAGATATCTGCAAAAGTCTAATTGTAGTTTTAGCTACTAGTCAAAGATGAAGACAAAAGAAAAGTTGGAGCCTACTTGCCTGCAGAATGTAAGCCATGATATCCACAAATGTACCACTTCAGAACCTCTTTTGCACTGAGATAATTAGCTGCTGGAAAGGTAAACAGGTTGTACATACATCCAGCTAGGATGTATGCATAGATGCATGCTACAGAGAGCCAAGAGCTGCAGGGTAAGAGCATACAACTCACAAGAATCAATTTAACACATTCAAGGACAGGCAGAAGTCACAGTTACTCAAACACATTGCTTCACTGCTGGTTCTGACTTTGTCTGTTATGGACGTCTATACCCACCTTTTGTGGATGCCTTTGTCTTCCTGGGCAATTGTTATACGTGATGGAGCCTTGCTTTTCTGGAGATGGCTGAGCACCTACCTGCCAATGGGAAGTAGGGAATTAATTAGTTATTTTGCTTTGCTTACATGCACGGCTTTTGCTTTACCTATTAACCAGTCTTTATCCCACAAGTTTTTCTTCTTTTACTCTTCCAGTTCTCTCCCCCATCCCACCGGGGGAAGGTAAGCAAGCAGCTGCATGGGGCTTAGTTGCCAGCAGGAGTTAAACCAGGACAAGCCTGAAGAAAGGAAACTAAATGTTACCTCTCACAGTGAGGAGAGCTCTGTAGGTAGGTAAGGTTGAGACAGGCAGCCCTGAAGTTACGGGCAGAATCTGGAGCAGCGATTTGCAGTCAGCAGGCACACAGCTGCCCTTGGGGTCAGAACAGAGGGTCAGAGCAGCAGTGCCCTGGGACTGCACATGGCGATGACAGAGAGATCAGCTGGAAGGGGAGATTTTGAAAGCAGCAGCTCTGCAATTTCCTCCGCAAGAAAAATTTAGTTGGAAGAACAGAATGTACTCAGAACTCTAATATAGAGAAGTAGAAGCTCTAGAGAGGGAGGGTTTTTTTGTGGTTTTTTTTTTTTTTTCTTTTGTTGTTGTGTCCATGAGCAGCTGAAGAGCAAGCCTCATTCAGAGAAAGGCAACAGAAAATAGCTTAATGATAATCTCTCTACCTTTCCATTATGAACTGTTTCAGGGTGTCATTCACTTTGAGATACATGAGCCTCTCATCATATCAAGCAATCCTAGCCAATTGCCATACTGTGTCACAACTACTTTTGCCCAGGACTGTTAGTTCTTCCACAATCAGTGGATTATAGCAGGATATTTCTTTGACACAGCATACTTTAATAATTCCCGCTACCACCTCAGAAACATTAGAAGGCTAGAGAGAGACAGTGACAGGAAGTATTAATGCTGTAGTGAATATTCACTCCTAAAGGCTTAATCCATTGTGCATGGTTTTTGGCTTTACCTTGGCTGTGTAATCGCCTCACCTCGATTATTTCTGGGTTTAGTTTTCACATTTTCTGTTCTAGATCTATTCCTGATGCTTGGCTGGGCTGAAAAGGGAGGGAGAAGAATGACCATTTTGGCCCAGAATGCCTGTATAGATAAGATACTTTAGAAACTCAGCAGGAAGGGAGATCATCCAGTGAAAATTATGTCTCTGTGATACCCTTATCTGGTCAGACTTCCTCATGTCTCTAATCTGTAGAAGCTCTACCAAGTGATAAATCTCAATGGTCCAAACAAACCCCGAGCATCCTGATCACATCTCTTCTCTACTCCTGTGCAGTGCTGGCAACTCTATGGGAAATACAGCCATAAAGCCCATTTATCCACCCATCAAGACACCACTGTCTTTTGGAAATACTCAGGGAAACCGTCTGGATCATTTACTATCTCCTTTTTTATCAGCAGAAAGAAGAACATGGGACAGAAACACAGCCTTCATCTATTAATAAACTGGAGACCAAAGTTACCTGCAAGCTGATTTCTGAATCTACCACTACAAAATTGTTTTGCGTAATGCACCCGATATTATCCATTAATCATAATGACTGTGCCTATCAGACTCCATGTTCACCTTCAAGATGAGAGAGGAGCTCCAGACGGTGGCTGAGATCTTTAACTTTCCTATTACATCTCAGTCTGCAAGTGAGAGTTGGCACACTCAATAACGAGAGTATAAACAATACTTCTGGGGACAACCATACTATATTTCTTTTTGACTTTTTTGATTCTTTAACCTTTCTACATTCTTAACCACATTCACGCAAGCAAGCAAGTTTTATAGGAAGAAAATACTAAAAGAAACAATAAGTATATTAGCATAAAGCCTATTTACATAGCAGCAGCTTCTCCAGAAATAAAGACCCACCTCATGACAGAAAGAGGAACAGTGAACTTCGTTGCTCTGATACAGTGCTCATCCATGCTAATGCTCACTCCATCTGCCAGAATATCCCATTTCCCAGAAAGTAAGCATATGAGAGATGATGCAGAAGAGACTGTAATTTGCAAGCAGGTGTAAAAGTGAAGCCATCAAAGGTTTTAACATAATAGTAATTTTTCACCAAGATAAAGATAGACATGCATCCTGGTGCTAAAAGTAACATCACTGAGCCCAAAAAACTTCAGCATTCCAGAAGAGCAGGAAGTGCAAGCATACACAAAGTATCAAAAATGGAAACTAAAGGCAAGCTTTAACTAACCCCTTTTCTGACTCCATTTGTAAAGCAGGTTGGTATTTTAGAAGCTCACGAACTACATGAATGGTTCTACATAATGATTTCAAGTAAAAGAGAGGTAAAAAAACTCCACCAAAAATTTGACAGAACAACAAAAAAAATTTATTAAGGTTGCTCATGATAGCCATTTCTTTCCATAATGTAGTTTCAACCTTTGTCTTCAGAGCCTGTCCACAGCTACTTGCTCTCTCCATTGTTTCTCTCCTATTGTCTTTATTACTAGCATTTCTGACCTGCTCATGTTGATAAAAAAACCTGTACTTGCATTAGCTTCTGGGTGGTTTTTTTTTGCTTTCTAGTCAGCAGGAAATGTAGATTGATTAGTTTACAGAACTCTTCTAATGAGAGAAGCAAACAGGAAAATTACATTATTTTCATTTTACATTTAGGTCAGTAAGTATTTAGTCCAATGATTACACTTAATCTTTGTTCTGGAGTCTAGACTAACTTCCTCTGAAATTTCTGTCTCCTACACCGAATGTAGGATTATTGCAGTAAGACTTGATGCACACACAAAGTCCTGGTCTTAGGCTGGAGCATAGCTTTCTAAGGTAGTTTTTTACTTTTCTACCAGCTAGTAAGTAATCCAAACTTCCTCTTCAGTGTTTAGCCAAATTGTATATTAAGCTAAGTCAGCAGTGAGAATTGGTACAAATATTCTGGTTTACCTTTTCGCCTACATTCTTTTGGGGACAATAGCACATTCAGTGGAACAGAGACTAATTTTCAGTGACACAGATTTTTGTTTATAAAGAAGAAATGATGTTCAGAAAGATATCAGAAAGATTTGCTTTCTCGTTTGTCTGACATAATATGTGTCTGGATTCAAAAGCTGATTTATATTTTTATATATTTATATAAAAATAATAATAAAAAAAATCCAGAATCACTTCACTCCCATTCGTCATATCTGGGAAGCTTTGCTGTGTACAGTGTTTCTAGTCTTACTCCTCTGCCCCTTAATTGCACACAGAATATTCTCAATTAAATTTTGCTCATTTGAAAGCTGATGAAGCTCAGGCTGTTCTCAGCAGATAATTAAATTCCTTGGCTTTCAGACTCCAACAGATCCTTAGAGGATCAACACAGCAGAGGACTCTATCACTCTACTTTAAGGCACCTGGCCTCTAATGCAACCTTCCAAGCCCCAGGGTTGCATTTTTTGGTTCCATACACAGCTCTCTGCGAGACAAAGGCCATGTCGAAAAGCACTCCAAATATCCTGCAAGATGAGCAAAGCAGTATGTAGACTTCCATCAAGAGAGTAGTAAGATTATCTGAATTTCTGCTCCTTCACTCCATCCTCTCACAGTTTATCATTCTTGCTTCATAGTACTGCCAGCGGCCCCAGATCTGCTTAACTTTTTTTTTTTTTTACAGTATGTCAGCATTTCAGATGTCCAATTCTGAATTCAGATATTCAGTGGGCACTGCACCACATGGCTTGTGCCTGCTTGCCAGTGAACAACTCTTTCTGTTTACTGGAACTAAGGGAGCAATGAATTCTCGGCTTTCAGGCGGATTGACTATAGAGGGAGCCTTAGACTATGTAATGAAATCAGACTGGGATTTCTAGATAACACCTGCAGAAGTCTGATCTGAAAATGGGATTTGTTACTCTTAGAGGCACCTTTCTATTTTCTCCTCCTATAGAGGGAACTGCAGATGAGCAATTTAGTCTACAGACCTAGCTTTTTAAAGTTTAAGGTCAGGACAGCTGAAATCTCCACTGCTACTCATTAGCTTTATACACTGTGCTACTACCCTTTGGTTTACTTTTTCTTGTTAAAAGGATGTTACAAATAGTTGAGCAGACACCCAAAAAGTCAACAGACTGATATTCTTCTTTTATTATAAAGTGTTATTTGAAACCTTTAAGAGGGGTAATTATTAAGATATTACAAGACAAAGATTTTTTATAAGATTTGCCATGATCTCAGTGCTTTTCTTTGTAATTGAATGTCAGTTGTTACCTTTTCAATCTCCCAAATACCTCCCAATTTATTCAGCAAAGGATTCAGAATTGCTTCTTCAAACACCTCTTTCTCTCCCAGCTCCTCCAGCCAGATTTCTACTTATAACCCCAGTCATCAAATTGCTAGTCACTCTGCTGCATGCTGTTCTCTTTGCAGAAATAAATGAAGTAATAAGTCTCCTCAGAGTACAAAGCAACACATTTTCATATGCAGAGAAGCTTCAGAGAGCATGCATAAAACTTAGAGCAGCTGTTCTGTCAGACAGTCTGTAGATTTGACAACCAGTAGAGAGAACCACTTGAAAAATAACACATAAAGACATTTGGAACTCACATAGAGGAAAATTTTGATCAAATTGGAGGATCAGGAAAATAATAGGTAGGGTCAGCTTTTGGTGGAAGGATCTTATGAGATCACAAGGCAAAAAAAGAACAAAAGAAAAATAAAAAGCGTTCAATCAAATTCTGATTTTAGTTTAGGAAGACTAAACCAAACTTCTGCAGTATGCTTAACATCACCTAAAAGCAGCTCAAATGTCATTCCTAGAACTTGATTCCTCCTTTTTTGCAAATAATATAAACAATACCCAGCTCCTATGTTCGTGACTATTATTCCAAATATAAAGCAATTGCCAAATCTCTACAGTAAGTTAGTGAACCTGTAGCAAAAGTATTTAGCACATAGAACAAACAGGTCTCAAACATCCGAGTTACATTAAGACAGACTTTGGTATCCGGACCTAAGCTCTAGTAACACATCTGAGCTTTCCTACTTGAGACTGACACAAAAAAATTATAGCTTCTATAGGAACAAAATAGTATTTGTAACTGTATTTCAGTTACCTAAAGCTATATCCATTTTCAGGGTATAAGCCAAACAGTTTGGATCTTTAATTTCATTTTAATTTAAAGATCTCAGATTATTCCGCTTGTAATAAGTAAAAATTTACATATGAGTGATGCTTGCCTAGAACAGAAGTTGGGTTTTTTCCCCCTAGTATTGTTGCTGGAGGATCGCACTGGTTCACATTTATCTTAAGTTTAGTGATACTCGAGACCTCTCTTTTAAAAGTGGTAGATCTCAGAGCCCACATTACCACACTTAAGCCAGGCCACGACTTCTCTGCACAGGCAGTTGTCTCCACCTCGCTCTCAGCCTTGTCTAAGAAATCATATTTGCAATCATCATTAATTAGTGAGAAAAGCCAAGACAGTTCGAACTGTTGATAAGAAGATAAGAAAAAGAAGAGACGTCTTTCTCTTGCAGTATGCTGCAGTGGCGCTTTACACATAATATTAGTTCTTGTACATACACACAAATTACTTATTTCCACTAGTTTCTTTTGTATTTACACACTGAAAGTGCAGTGAACAATGCCTTAAATGACTATTACAGTTTTGCCACAAAGCTTTTGCCTAGTCTAAGAAACTCTTAAATACTTTCTTTATTTATATATCGTCATAGTGAAGAACAAAGCTAATATATAGAAACTAATGGATTTTATTTATTTTCCTTCAGAACTGATTTTCTGTTATCTCGAAGCATTATTAGTAAAAGAAAGAAAACAACGTTTTTTTCAATACAGATATTTTGAGATAAATTAACTCTAAAACAACTTTTTTTTTCAATACAGATATTTTGAGATAAATTAACTCTAGTAAAGTCGGTATATTCAAATTAAGCAGTAATTTAACCTACTTATGAGGAATTCAGGTATTTTTAGAAGTAGTTCAAAGTTATATAGCAAGGTCATGTAACAGACAATTATCTTAATAGAAAATATGTTCAAAATTTAATAATGTAACTCTTTGAAATAATAATATTATTGAAAATATTGGAAAGAACCTCCCAGCTGGCCAAAGAGGATCTGCATTTGTGATACTTCACATTCACTGGTGCTGTCTCAATATTCAGCTTTGAAACCTGAAACATTGTTTATTGTTTTGTTTTCTAATCTCATAGGAAACGCTGCTTTAAAAAATTGTGGGTTTTTTTTAAGCACCAGAAATCCTTTTTCTTGATACTTCAAATAAAATTCAAACCATAACAGGCAGCTAAAGCAGAATTCACAGAATTTGGTAGAGAAAAACATTTTTTTTAAACTAAAATGCAGCAATTTGTACAAAATCTACCTATCTATGACTGTGAAAATGTATTCCCACACTTGGGATTATGCAGTTGAAAACAGACCAAAGCAGTCAGCCTTGAGTGAACAGCTAGGCAGAGCTTTCAAGTGATCCTATCTGCACATTTTTTTATGGGAAGCCCGTGGAAACACAAAAGAAGTTTTCAGTCTCAGAAGATGGTGTTCCCTTTATCACACTTTAAAACAATGAACTTCTGGCATGAAGAGCACGGACCTCTACTACACAAGATGCATTAAAGTTTAAAACTTGCAAGGAAGTGCCTCCTATTTTTTCCCATACTTGCTCTCATTTCCAGCAACTTTCCATACCTTCCTGAGCTGCAACAGTTTGCAGTATTCTCTCTGCACTTTTAAGAAAGGAGGTTCAAACTAAAACCAACCCACCCCCATTTCTGTCACACCCGAGCTGTATCAAATCTTCCTCTACTTACTATACTCCCAAGCCTTACATTTCTTTAGCTGCAGCAGTTCCCTTCTGTTCATCTCATCATGCTTTCTAGCGAGGTATTCTCAGCTATTTTCAGGTAAAGAAACCTCTGAGAGGGTGTACAGGAAAACAACAGAAAGGTTTAGAGTAACAGTTATTGAAGAAAGAAGCATAGGCAGCAAACTTCCTGAGAAAAAAATGAATTATATGAAGAAAAAGAAAGGTCAAGGCAGAGCTTTCTGATGAGTGTTTAGAATCTGATTTTTATAATCATGTAGAAACTTGTGCAAATAGCACCTGGACCTTTGGGATCTTTCAAGTGGTCACTCTGACATTAACAAGAAAAGTAAAAAATTATGAGATGTCATCAGACAATATTGCAATTGGGATACAAACCTTGGTACAAAGGTTATTTTCATTTCATAGCGTGCTTTCTATGTTCCTAGTAACTATATGTGAACAACAGTGCCATTTAAATGTCAGAGGTGAAATTCAGATTTCACTGAATCAGCTCAGGTTTCTAATTCACTTCAAAGGGACCAGAACTGGACCAGACAGCTTTGCAAAGATGTTTATAACCTATAAATATATATTGATAGTCCTTCTACTGTTCCCCTACTAGTCTTGCAAAAATGTCACTCAAAAACTAAAGATGAGAAGAGAGTAATATTCCTTTTCAACAGTTTCCACAATGCATTGGAATGAAAAGATGAAGCATTCTGGTTTCAATCATTAAAAAAGGAAGTTTTCTTAGGGTTTCCCTGCCAATGCTTTAATGAACTGCTCCCACCCCAAAGCCCCAGATATTCCCAAAACAAGGAGAGAGAGGGGTGAGAGAGAGATACTTGCCTTTCAGAGAAATTACTTTCATTTCCCTGGAAACAACTACAATAGCATATCACATACAAAAGAAATTCAGTTTCCACTGTTTCAACAGCTGCCATAAAAACTACTTTGCATTTATATAGAATCTTTCTCCAAACGATCTGGGTATTATTTGGTCTAGAAACTCTTTGAGGTGGCTTCTGTCTATCATACCTTTGTAAAGCACTTACTACAGCAGGATCCAATGTGGTTGAAGGATTTAGGAAATAATGTAACATAAATATTTCCTTTTTAAATGAGATCAAATAACATAAAATTCTCAATAAACATGCAGAGCAGTTAATCTTTTATTTTTAATTTTGTTTTATATATAAAATGGAAATGGGACACAAGGAGCACTAAATCACTTGAAAATGGTCTTATACATTCTTTCATTTTTAATATATAAAAGCATTTAAGGAATTTGCTTTGTTAGGAAATTTTTGCAGAGATTTCACTCCTGTGGGCTCGTCAGAGAGGAAAAGTTGGTGTTAAACTGAAAGAAGCTCACCTATGCTTGTAAAATTATCAAAGACTTCAATATCCTAAAATGGATAAGAACAGATTTAAATTGACGATGCTTTTGATGTTACAAGGTTCATACAATATACTTAACTTGAATAAGTTTGCTATATATTTTTCAACAATGCAATTCTATAGGGAAGTTTTAGCAAAAGTTCTAAATCGAAATGATGCTCTGGCCATAAATCTACATTCCTGAGAGCCGAATAGTATTTCTTAGTTTCACAGTTCTGGCTCTGCTGCTATTGTTGTTGTTACCACCTGGAAGTTGTTAAAACCTTGGGAAAGTTTTAATTAATTTTTTCTTCCTGAATTAAGTGCCATTATAAACTTACTCTTAAAATTAATTTTGAGGGCAGATTTCAGTGAAGTACCTTTTTTAGTGTAATTAGAAGCCAAGTTCTAAATAGAAGCAGTCATAAAATTATCTGTAGTTACAAAAGTTGCTGCTTTTCTGCTTATTTCTAATGTTCTATTGTTTTGTATCTAGCAAAGTTAGCAGCTGTTAAATATCAGTGCTTCTTAAATGAGAAACTCAAAGTAAATTCCTTTAGATTTAATGTCTGTTGCTAGCACAAGAGATTAGTGCCCCTGTTCATACTGCTTTAATTGTTCAACGTATTTATGTATTAACTCTTTCAGAAGTTGAAATTCTTACTGACTTCAGGACATTTAATCTTAAAATTCACTTTGGAAATAAATTTTCTATGTTTCCTACTTTAAAACATTCATAATTGGAAGCTCAGAAGCTCATCTTAAGCTATTTCAACTGGTAATGTCAAAGCACTGTAACCTCTGAAACATAGTAACGCTCTGGAAGAACTACTACTATCCTATTTTGTAGTTAACATCTAAAAAAGCATGTGGCATTTCTGAATCACTTCTTTCCTCTACAACAGCTGTTACTCATATTAATTCTCCTGAACATCCATCTTAAGCAAGAAAGAGTAAAACATCTAGGGAAATTCATTATTAGTTAAAATTTATCAGGTACAAAGATTTTCTGCTCAACACTTCAGGAGTTCCAAGGTAGATGATCTTTGTCTACAAAAAATGCTTCCCTCTCACATCCGTTTCTGCCTTTCTAGTTAGAAAATTACAGGATATTTAAAGCCTTTTAAGAATCTCAGCTACAAAAGGATAAAGAGAGAAAACCCAAACACAAAAGTGTAGAACCTGCATTCTGCAGTCCCAGAATCTAATAAGGAAAGAAAGTTTTTCTGCTTTGAAAGATATGCCAGGAATTAATCCCTTGTGTCAGCTTCAAGTTTTCCTTTATGAAATTATTTTGGGGAAAGTCTTCTCCTCAGATGTTATAGGGTGAAGTTAAAGCCAACTGATCACTACTTACTGTACAGCTGGAAGTTCACTTTGAGCCTGAGTACCTGTCAGATTTAAATAAGCAATATTATTGTGCTGAATTGGGTTTAGTTGATTCCCCCACCCAGTCTTGCATGCAATCTTTCAGACACTGGTCCTTTGTTAAAAAAGAGGTTATAAAATCTGTATTACAAGATGATGTATGATGCCTGTAAACCAGAAAATGAGGGGGAAATGTATACAAATGAGTATTTTCATGTCCCTGTTGTCATCATTAGCAAATTAATGTTTACTGTTGAGTATTCCCAGTCATCAGCAAAGGCACTGCAGCAGAACAGAGGGATGTCCAAGATATCCTTCCATCTTTTCTTCATCTTTTCTGTCTGCATTTTTAATTCCTGCCTTAAACAGCACATACAGCAAATCATGAAGTTTAACTGATATTCTTTAGGGGAATGAGGCTAAGAAAATATGATGAGTGCAACATTTAAGTTAAGAAACTAAATGTCAGAAGGCAAGAAATATATCTTAAGATGAACTCCTCTGCCTTAAATACAGTCTTAATGATTTTGTATTCAATAGTAGTTTTGCACAAGAAAATTAGTTCCTTATTTCTTTGGAAAACATAGGAAGGGCAACTAAGGAAGGCTGTGAATGTGTTCTATCGTTTCTTCCAACTAACTGTAGGAAAGACCCTATGATGACGTATTTTCACAGTTGTTTGTAAAGAAATACAAATGGCTTGTCTCTTGTTTCAGCTGACCCCTCATGGACTCAGTATCTCAGTACTTTGCCTTGAGCCGTTGGTAGGTGATAAATCATCTCAAACTGAGCAATGCAAATCTGCATCAATAAGCAAATAAGAATTTATACCAGGGCTACCTTTAATGTTGCGTGGAATACCACCCTATTTGGCTTGAAGGCAATCCTTGCTGAGAACCAACATCTTTGTCTTAGAGAGGAAGATTAGGCAATCTTTATTAGTTGAGTTGCATGTCCATGGGTGAAGCTGAAGATAATCATAAGAAAGAATTCACCTTCTCTTCCCAGTAAAAACTTTGGGACAATAAGTAAAGATTTATTTCTACCAAACATGCATCATTTGTGTTTGCTTTCATGCACAGGCAGGCTTTTCTCTAGTTTTACTGCAGCTGTGTATGTATCCAGATAATTAGAAGCATCAGTGACAGTGTATGGTATACACTGTAAGACAACTCTCAATGCTTTAATGCAAAAACCCGGTAGTCAATCAGAACTTGGAATTAGTAGGAATTCAAGAATTGAATTCAGCCTTTTTTTTTTTTCAATTCAGACCTCTTCTTTTTTCCTCCCTTTTCAAGTGGAAAATCAAGTTTGATTATACTTTCAGTAAATCAGCCTTCAGGCTGTAATGAACACAACTTTAGAAAGCTCGTTGGTTTGTTTGTTTTCTTTTATGATGTACTTGCAGGGTGTATATTTAACTCTGCATGACCTCTGTTGGCATGAGAAGAAATCTCAGAACTGCATAGAGATATTATCTCAAGAAAGGGTAATTTTATTGCAAATATTGTCTTCATAATATGTTTTAATTCTTCTGCATTTTAAAATGGTTGCTGCAGATTAATGCATGAATAAAATGTTTTGTTTATGCTCTGCGGATAATGGCAGCAAATGTATTTGGATTTCTGTTTGTTTACTCACCCACTGTCTTTTACAAAGAACAAAGCTCTAATAAGCCATAATGTGTTTCTTTCAAAAATATTTAAGTATGACAAATTGCAAATCTTTGTGGTTTTCAGTTTTCATTTTCACACCTGGAAACCTGTATAAATTATTTATTATTGATGCAGGGTATGCCATATGCAAGATTTAGAATGTACCCTTACTTACATGGTCAACAGAGACTGCAGCCTGACCCTTGAGTCCCACAGAGGTGTGTCAGGAGGGATATGTCAGGGTCAGATCTTGATGGTAAAAGGCTGGCTGCAATTTCCACAGGAAGGGCTATCTGAAAATCAGTTAGCATAAGTGCATCATTCAGAGGATTGAAATAACAGAAATAGGATGGAATTCAACATTGTCCAAAGTCATTAATTCAGAAGCTAGTAACAGGTCTTGAAGATCTACAGTGAGAGCTCTTCAGCAGGGAAAGGCCTAATAAGGGAACATTTTGGGTTGATAAATTCATTGCAAAGGGGAAAAAAAAAACAAAAGAGGCACATCAAAGCTGTGGACGTGAAAGAGGAAAAAAATTTAGGTGAGGAATTTTCTGTGGAACTGAACTAAAATGTACAGAGCAATTGGACTTCATCTGAAATACTGTCTAGGCTATTGTTGCCCTCTATGTTTTACTCAGTGCAGGGGTCCCGGTGGTGGAACCAGGGTATCTGCTGGTGTGACACCTGTGCAGAGTGGCTGTGACTGCCTCACGCTGGATATAGACAGTTCCAGGTGGCTCCAATGGCCCCAGCACAGGGCGCAATCGAGCCACTGAGCCACAGGTGCGGAGTTCAGGGAAAGCCTGTGTCAAAAAGGGTAAAACACTGCCCTTGTGTTTGTCTCTTATTTCCCTGCTATATGAATTGGTAAGTAAATACTTTTTTTAATTAGCCATAAATTAATTTCATTATCCTCAAATCAAGTCTGTTTCACTTGTGATGGCAGTTGTTTAGCTATATCCCTGTCCTTGTTGAGACTCATGAGCTGTCTCATTCCTCTTCTTATTTTCTCCCCTTGTCCCCCTAAGGGGAGGAGTGAGCAAGCAGCTGGGAAGGGTTTTTGCTGTCGGCCAAAGGCAAACCCACCACACAAGCAGGGGATGACTCAGAGAGCTGAGACTGGAACCAATCCAGAAATATGCAAATAGAGAAACACACAAAGTATGAAGGAGAACAATTGAAACAAATGAACAATATTTAAAAGGAATCAAATAGGTAAAAACAGAATTGATGAATACATTTACATTAAAGGCTGAAAAAGGCTAATTTATAATATACAAATCTGAAAATCTCTTCTTCTATGAACAGAATGGGCAAAAACATGAAAAGCAGCTAAGAAAAAAGATCCATCTGAAACAATAAAAAAAAAAAGTATGGTTAATTTATAATCTGTCTTATGTGACAGTAAGCATCTGTAGTAGCATTAGACAGTTCCTGTGACATGTGAAATCTGCTTTTTTAATAAGTGAGAAGTATTTCATCAAAGAGAAAAACCTAGGATATGTGAGATATGATCAAAGGGATCCAAATATTAATTCAGAATCTGAAGTAATTTGTGGGCTAAAAATGAAGATTTCACCCCTAAAAGAACATTCTCTGAGACTTATTTCCATTGGGATTGAGACTGCAAATTTTATTCAAGCCTATGAGCAATATGGTATACTATAAATAACATCAGGACCAAAGTTGTTCTTCACCAGAATTCACCTTGAGAATGAAGCAGTCCTCAATAAACACATTGTAGGATAGGATCAGTTTAACAGCAACAAGGGCATCTTAGAATTACATCAATAATGTGTTCCCTGCACGTGTATAAAAGGCAAAACGGAGAACACTGCTGTTGCTGCACATTCAATAAGACGAGCCCATCTGTGCACTCCTCCTTTCTTCCAGATGACAGCATTTTCAGTTGTAAGGGCGATCCTGGATCATCATTCAAAATCCTCTATACTCAGACCAGCTACTCAGACTGCCTAGGTGTCTTTTGGAGTCCTTTACTTTGTTCAAAAAAACACTTCAAAGCTAAAGAAATATCCCTCTTGAAGGAAGGCAGTGGTTTCAGGTTTTGTGAGTCACATTACAGCCAGCTATTGGGAAAGGGCAGACAACACTACCGTCGATTCCCAGCTCAAGAAAAGACTGCCTTCTGGGGCGCTGAGCAAATCCATTAGACCCTTTTCTCCAACAAAAGTGAAAATGTAAATCCTGTAGAGTGGAGACAAAACCATTTCCTTACCACAGAGGAATGGTCCATGGTTACATAACATGACGAAAATGCTGAGTGCTAAAGTGATTAGGGTCTCAGATATTTAAAGAAAGAAATCTCATTTCCTCTGAAGATTTTCAACTAGAAGAACAAAACCTCGTCAAACTGACTGTGGAAAATAATCCTCCACTGTTCCCACTCTCCAGCAAACTATATGAATTCGTTTGTCTTTCACAACACCAATTCCCATGGCTGCCCACTGGAAAGCTGCCAGAGCTATAGGCAAATAGAAACTGATTCTGCTACTCAGAAAGAGAAGAGTATCTGGGAATAGGAGAATTATCTATGTAGGAGGTTTGCCAGCAATTTCAATAAATTATGTTCTAAGTGATAATACTGTGAAATGAAAAAGTCCTCTTTAATTAAATACTCCTTTAAAAAAAGTACATATATACCTTTAGCTTTACAGAATCACTGCTAAGTAGGCTTAGTTGCTATAACTCTGGAATAAGCTAGTTTTAAAAATTATTTTTCTAAATGAGATTTAGAATTTAATGAAATCACAACTGTCTTGACTATTCTTACTCCCAATAAGCACAAAAGAGGTGCACACCAATTTTGGAAACTACCAGAAAACTACTGATGAAAAC
Organism: Cuculus canorus; assembly: GCF_017976375.1. Classification (NCBI taxonomy): domain Eukaryota; kingdom Metazoa; phylum Chordata; class Aves; order Cuculiformes; family Cuculidae; genus Cuculus; species Cuculus canorus. The sequence goes on along the minus strand of NC_071402.1, from coordinate 86,407,666 downwards.
ATCCACACCAACATGATGGAAATTGTTATTTCTCTTCCTTTTGAGTTTTAAAAAGGGGTGAGATTGTCAGCTTTAAGAATTAACTGGGGGTTCAGGAAGTAATTCATGTCAGAACTCAGATATATTTAAATTAGGTGTCTGGATGTTGTAAAGGGGAGGAAGAGAGACTTACGAGGTAAAGTTTGGAACACCTAAGGTAATATCTTCCTCTTATGCCACTTTCCACTACATCCCCTCTGTTTCCATGGACTATAAAGGAAATATCTGGAGCCCAGTATCGTATTTTACAGTCCTAAAATATCTAAAGAAAGTGAAGTAAAACAAAGATCAAGTGAGATTTGTATCTTTTTCAAACTGGCATCAGCACATTCTTGCATTATTGCCAGACAATTTTTGCATAGCTAGTGTCATGTCTTATGGGAGAATGAAAGGCCTTTAACAAAGTCCACTGGATTTTTTGATAGACTATTAATTTAAAAACAATAATTTTTTTCTCCTCTTGAGCTTTAATCATCCTTCTTTGCCATTTTTTGTTCTCTACCTGGTGGAACCAGGTGGGGATGTATTATTGAAATGGTTATAGTTTTGTCATGATTTCACCCCAGAAAGCAACTTAATGCCATGCAGCCACTCTCTCAGCCACTGCTGATCTGCCAAAAAACTTTGATACACAAAGTCAAATGATTTTCTTATCCTGTAAAGTAAAATGAAGTTCAAGACACTGAGATCCACCTTAAGTCCTTCACGCTCTTTGACAGTGGACCAAATATCACAGTTTTATGACATTCTGAAGTTACTCACAACAGAAAGATCAACCTATTTCTGGAGAATACCAGATAGCAAACTCTGGGGCCTCTTGAACAGTTTTCCCCTCTATGTCTTTCTTTAAAAAGGGAACAAGCAGCTTGAGGTAACAATCTGTTTCCAAGAAAATTTATAGGACTGCTCATCTGACTCGTTTCCACTCATAGTTACCACTATGATTTTATACTTTCTGGAAGCAAATAAATTTTTCTGTACCTTTACATAGAAGCTGATATTGTCAATGTGTTAAGGATTCCATCTTCATGAATCCTGTGTACTCACTTTTATACTTTAAACACTTACAAAGGTGGTAAAATCAAGGACATGAGGTCACTATTATTATCTGTGGAGAGAGAGTAGCAATTCAGCATGAAACTGAGGATGTATCAATTAAATACCTGAAAAGGTGAACTAATTTCAAGCAGCAGTAACACACACAGGGCTGCCAGATATAAAGCATGGGTTTATATCTGTCAGCCAGCATCCCTTCCGTGTAATAGCATTGCCCCTGCAAAGCTCCACAGTGTGGCCTGAGGAGCTCAAACCAAATTAACACGTGCCTAGTGTTCTCTTTTAAGTATCCTGACAGAGGATCCCACCTGCTAACACCACACTTCAGAACAGAGGGCAGCTTGTTTCTAACAAGTATGCATTTTCTTCTGAAGCACAGAGTCCCCTTTCCGCACAGCACCTCAGAACAAGGAGGGACTGAATATTCAAACTGAAGTTCCCTCTTCATCTTTATCAGAGAAAAATTGCAGTGGGTGTTACATTGATGCTGGCACTGTCAATGGTAATATTGTAGCTGCTTCATGGCCAAATAGAGGGTGCCAGTCTACATGGATGCTAATCTAGTGAATATATCCAAGGCTAACTGATGCTCCAGGGAGATAGTTCATCTTTGCAAAAAGGTATTCTCAGACTTACAGCAATTCTCATCTTGGGGAAAAAAAAACAAAACACAAGCATTCAATTGTCTTGGTAGCAGGTGTTTGAAAAATCTTGTTGTTGTAGGCAATAACTGCAACAAAAAAACCACAATTGATGCTAACGGATAGGAGGAGAAGAGATCAAAATGAATGAACACTGCTTGTTAGCTGCAGTAACCTTTATGAAAAATCTGCTTTCTAATTACAGGGAACCTCTAATTTACTAATAGAGAAGCATATATTCTATGTTAAGCTGTATATACTGTAACGGATAGCTATAATTACTTCAACAGAATAAGAACAGTATCAGCAAATATGTACAGTAAGGCAAGTCATTTATTTTGTCAGCAGTTGGAACATATAGCTGCTTACGTTTGTTAGTATTTCACATTCATCATTACACATATTTGCTTACGTACAAACGAATATGAAGTACTACTTCTCTCTCCAGCCAAATAAACTACAAATTATGTATATCATAATCATTTTACAGAAATATTAATTACACATGAATGGGATACAAAGATGAGAGGAAGATAGAAAGAGGGGCTGACTTTTAAAGACTTAACACAAATTCTGGTGAGAAAGAGGATCTGAAGACTTGGAAGTCTGTGCTGCATGTTTTGTACACAAAAACACATCCACACTGTTTAATATTTGCCAGGCAAATCACAAAACCCTCTGAGGCTACAGCAGCATATGATCTCCTTGAATGTTTTCCTGAGCTCCTGACTCCGGAATGCATAAATGAGTGGATCGATGATGGAATTGCACATAATGAGGATGAGGTAGAAGTTAAAGTGGGACATGAAACACACACAGTAAGGGTTATAGGGGCAGGAGATGTAGAAAATCAGGTGCAGGAAAAATGGAGCCCAGCACACAACAAAAACTCCAATCAGGATGGTGAGTGTAATGGCCCCTTTCATGTTGGCCCCTTGGCGAATAGGGCCAGTCCCTGGAAGAACAGCAATCTTTTTGATGTGCATCCGAGCCATCATGAACATGTGGACGTAGAGGGATGCCATGAGAATGAGCATAGTGAAGAACATGCTAATAAGGCAGATGATGACAACACTGCTGTCAGAGTAAATGATGAACAAAATGCCTGAGACTGTACAAGCTGCCCAGATGCATGTGATGATGATCCCTACGCGCTTCACCGTCATAATATTATGGTACTGGAGGGCATAAAATATAGTAAAGTACCTGTCCACTGCTATTGAGAGGAGACTGCAAATTGATGCAAGCAAGGAACTGCAAATCACTGAATCAATGACATTGTCAATGTTTATGGTAAAGCTCTGTGCGTCTGTGTCTGTATTGTTTAGCAGCGTGATGACAATAGTTTCTGATCCATTAGATACACTCACTAGCATGTCAGCCACTGCCAAGCTACAGATGAAGAAGTACATGGGAGAATGGAGGTTCTTGTTCTTGGCTATTGCCACAATGACCAAGACGTTCTCCAGCAAGCTGATGATGCCCAGAGTCACAAACACTTCAGGAGATACAAAGAGTTGCTCGTAGCAGCCTCCCGAGGAGTGGCCTTTTGCATTGGACTCACTGCCACCTCCGTGCAATCCATAGCTGTGGTTCCATAAATGCAGAGGCTGGAGTATCCCACGGTGCTGGGTGATATTCATCTTATGGAGATACCCTTTCAGCTTCCTGCTTTTAGAACTCCTATTCCTTTTGAATTTCTTTCAAAACCTTCTTTGGCTTTTCGGCTTGAGAAGAAAAGGAGAATAAGCCAGCACTGAGGCAGGCAGTAGTTCAGAACACTTTGACTGCTGTTATAAAATAAGGTTTCAAACTCAGAAATGCTGGTTTTTTTCTCCCACAGGTGCAGTTTTCTGATTATCATCACATTTACCTTGGTGATCTATGTCACAGAGTCCCAGCAGTCTGGAAGTTTGCATCACATTCTCTCCTATGGTCAATTCCTGTTTAGTTCACTGGTACGCTGCAAGGCTTTTTTGTTCCCTTCTGTTAGGAGAGGCAAACATAAAATGCCCAAGTGACTGCTGCAGAGCAGGAACTAATTTCAAACTGCAAGCACCGGTCTCTCTGTCAGACAGTGCACGCCGGCTGCCTGTTTTATGGTCTGTGGAGGAGAAAAATATTCAGGGCACTCTCCGCCTCTGCTTGCTTTCCAGCCAATGGGGCTTGGGAGCTGCAGAAAGTCGAGGGGCTGCTGATTTTGAGGCTCTCTGAAACATTACACAGCACAGTAGATTCAGATGCAGCACTAGCTACCAGTAGGCACAGGAAAGTAGATGGATTACCAGAGATTTCTTTCATTTCTTTAACTTCTCAGAATAGTGTTTTAATACTGATTTTTAGTGAGTAATCTTACAGAAGTGTACTAGCAATTCTACAGAATTCTTGCAGCTGAACTGATGTCTTTTTCGGTTTTGGACTGTGATTTACTGTAATTTAGTCTTATTCCTTCTGTGGCACAATGCTGCTCTAATTTATATATGTGGCAAAACAGGAAAAGAACAAAGAATCAAAAAAATACTTATTTCCTCTCAGTTCTCTCTCCCAGATCTTCCTTGCATTGCTAACTTTTCAGCGCCTCAGTTCTCCATTTGCCAGATGTATTGTTGCAAGTTTGCCATATACACTCTAAGCTCCTCACAATTTTTTAAGAAATTGAGACCATCTAAGGACAAAAAATAGACAGGAAGCCAAGGTCACAAATGACTTAATAAGTTGTCCTTTTGAAAGTAGTTTTTCCCAGGTAATAGCTTTCTTCATTGTCCAAGGAGGAAAAGACAATAGGGTCATTTGCAGAAGCCCTCACCATCAGGAATTTGGATGCAGGGCAGAAAAAGTGAGAAGGAAAGAAACAGGACACAAAGTTACAACCTGTAAGAAATGGGGCTCATACAAAGGTAATGAAACAAAGACATCAATAAATTTCCTACAAGTCCATCTGGTGGAATGTCCCTGTGCTTACCTGGCATGAACTGAGAGTCAGCTTGTGTGTATTCTGCCAGGGAAAGCCCTTGAGGATGAGGAAGAAAAGAATGCCAAATGAATATAAGGAGAAAGGGACAAAAGTTGTTTTGCTGTTTCCTATTCAAGCAATGCAGCTGAAGACTGAAAAACCAATATACTGAACAAATCTATGGAAGCTATAGGAAAGTCAGTCCCTACACCTGAGAGTAATGTTTGCAAAGAAGTTGTTTAAATGAACATTTCTAGTCAGCTACCAGGAAGGCTATGGAAGGGTCTGTAAGTGATGCAAGAGCCTATTTTCTTAAACCTCACAAACTGTTTTCATCTTTTATGAATTATCTGGTTTTAAAATGAGCAGCTATAAAGACATACTGCAACATAGCATGCCTGTGGAAGCACAACTATCTGTATTCAACATTCCAGCACCAGAGTGAAGCATGATTTTAATTTCACATTTGGATTTGCCATCGATCTAGGATTTTGAAGATCTATATCAGAAGGAAAGTCCCAGCAAATTATTTCTGGGTCTTTCCCCAGACAGATTGCTTCATAAAACTGAAACATAGACACTCAAGACAAACAAAATAACCTGCAGCACAGGAAATCCCACATTTATCAGTTTGTAAGACAACATTGACCAGCAGCATCCGTGCAATGAAAGAATAGCTTGCTGCCGAGAGGGTAAGATTTACTTTCCTATCAAGATATAATGCAAGTCAGGATTAAAAAAGATTTATTACCTAGTCAATGATCCTTTCAGCCAGTATACAATAAATCTTGCCACAGACAAGACTTCCATACCTAACCCTTAAGGACATAGGTACAATGTGAGAGCAGTGGGAAAACATACATATGAAGACTGACCTGGTAGAGCAACATCTTCCTCAGACAAGGCATTTTTTCACACCTGCAGCCAGAGAGGTGTAATCTTTGAATTATCCTAGGCAAGCAGCTACTCAGCATCCCTTCCTTCACCACCACTGTCCAAGCTGGAAGTGCATATGGCACAGGGATGGGGGGCCCTTCACATGCTTAGGTGGAGACGGTGTAGGAGAGGCTGGCAAGAACAGAAAGAAGCTACCTCCAGAGGATACTGTCTTGTTTACTGCAGCTGTGTGTGTGTCTGCCCCTCTTCTGGATCCTCCTTTTCTCTGCAAGTTATCTCTCTTCTCATCCCTATTTATCTTTCCATTTACTATGTCTCTTCACCCAGCAGCTGCACAGACAATGCTCCACACCTGATTTTTCTCTGGATGTGGTCATAAAAATGCGACATTAGTTACAACAAAAGGGAAAAGGACACTTTCTCTCACCATGGCCATCACTCACTTCAAAAATTCCACTTATGCTCTGCATTCTTGGGACAAGGTTGATTTGGTGTGTTAGCCATTCCTGTTTGTGGGACGGGAGTACATGACTGGAAGTAGACTTATGGTAGCTTAGTGACTCAGTTGAGACACGGAAGAGGTGATGTGCCATTAGACTGCTCTGACTAGGAGATAAAACAAGTTATACAGGTACATTTTTAAATGAGAGATGATGTATGTGCATCTAAATGCTTCTGTGGCAGAAGAGGGATACACATCTCTGGCTTCCACTTAACAAAAAACCAAACTATATAATGATAAAATCATTCAAGTGGTCCTAGCTGTCTCATGCTGGAAAATATGTCAGTGTATCAATTTTTTTAGTCATAGATAACGGGAGTATTGTCTAATATACTTTGCCTAAACTGTCTCTAAAATTTTAAAAACCAAAGCTAAGCTAATATTCCTTTAAAAAGTAGTAAGCTTTTTGATACTGTGGAAAAACAGCCATGGCTACAGAAAACTATAAACTGATAGGAGTGATATACTAGTATGAGCCCCACCTCTTAAGAGAACTAAAATATCAGCCAAGATTTCATATCAACCTCCCCTTTCAACACGCAGAAGACAAATATTTTGGCTTGTCTTAAATATTTTCATTTCAAGAATTGCTCCTACAATTCCTCCATGCCTTATGCTCTGTTTCCAGCTACCCCCCAAAGCCCACCCTCCAGATAATGTTACAGTCATCTCCACATCACAGCATACTGAAGAGCTGAATTATCCTCTGATGGCTGCAGAAAAGTTTCCAGCAGAAAGCTTTCACTGGAGTCAATAATATGCATATAAAACCCTAGTAGTGGTACAGGAAGACAGGCAGAGTTATGAGCAGACTGTATGGGTCCACTATGGGAGAAAAAGAAAGGCAGAGGGATTGAGCACATGCACTTCCCTGCTCAAACACACAGTCAAAGATTTCTTTGAATCTCATGTTTATGTTGCTTAAGCAGAGAGAGGATATTTACCACTTCAACAACTGCCAGTGGAAACAGAGGGAGGGTAGTGAGAAGCTGGGTAGAAGGGGAAGTCAAAGAAGCAGGTTATTAATATTTAATCAATCCCTCAGAACTTTCTGAGTGTGCCAGTACTGTGTAAAGTGCACTGCGGCATTTGCATGCACAAACAAAATTGAAAGAAGTTCTTGATACATGTGCTCAGATCCAGTTTTCCAGTGCATTCAAAACCTCAGGATCATAACTCAGTAAAAAAGACTGTAGTATGTTTTAGCATGCTGATTCTGACGTATAAAAGGAGCCAGACAATTTAACTTTGGAAGCTGCTATGAGATCTTAACCTATATCATATCTCTGTACTACAGCAAAGACAGTTCTGCCTAACACTCAAAATACTCAAAATGGTTCATGTAATGCAATATACTTTTCCATCCTAGCCACAGATGCCATTGCAAGAAACATTTCTTTGATTCCTTCTAGCTCCAGTAAATTAACATATGAGCAATACGGAGACACTTATTTGTTCGTGTATTTGGACTGGTAGATTTTTTAAGCTGGTTGTTGAACGTATTGTTTTATTTACCACCAATGCTGATACAAGTAGTAAGAGACATATCAGCACAGACCTGACTATCAAAAACTTCAGGTGATACTCTAGGATATAGATCAATGCAGAAGAGAACTGACACTGCTTCTGGGTGAAGTAAAGCTGAAGTCTGTTGCAGATAGCAAACAAAATCCACATGTTACTTCACAGAAAAAAAATGATTGTAGACTAGATAAATTACTATTCTTTGAGCTTGTGCAAATAAGTTCGAAGAAAAAGTGATGAATCAGAGGTAGGTCTTAGTCAATCAAGAATAAATTATGTAGTCAAGGTTCCATTCAGAGTCACAGAAATGCTGGCTGGATTGGACTTTTGGAAGTCATTTTATCCAGGTTCTCCTTGGAGTGGAATTGACAATAATATTGAGTCAGATTAGTTGTGGCTTTGTCTAGCCAAGTACTGAAAATTCCGAAGACTGGAGATCCGACAGCCTCCCTGGATAGCCTGTTCTGCATTGCTTTTCTAGTTGTTTAATTTTTTATTTTTTTTTTTCCCTAATCTGAATCCCCCAATACTAGGTGATATGCCCTACAGGAGAGGTAGAAGGGAGATGGAATGGCAAAATTTGTTGAAGGGGAGGCTGATGGGTGATCTAATAGCAGATTAATCTAATCTATAGCTAATGAAAGAGAATGCACAGAGGTTATAAGGCCATGCTCCTATTAGCAGTCCTTAGGAACATAACAAGAAACAGCAGTCAGATTATGGCTTGGGTATGTAACCTAAATTCCGGTTCATTGAGACTACCCTCTGATGAACCATCTTCAGATTCCCCGCATCCCTTTTGAACTGCAGGGATTCAAAGTTGAACACTGTTCCATTTAAGCCTTGCTATTGCCAAATAGAGGAGGGATAATAATCTACTTCAATCTATCATCTGTGCTTCTCAATTCAGAGCAATTGAGTGCTTGCTTTGCCCCATTTGAAATTATAGTGCACTTCTGGTTTATATTCAGGTTGATATTCAACATAACGACTTTGCTCTCCTTTTCAGCAAAACTGCTACTCGGGGAGTCAGTGCCTGTTGTTCACTGATGCACAGGGCTAGTCCACCCCATGCAAAGAGCTCTTTATTTTTTGCTGCCCTTCATAAAGTTTCTTTTAGCCCAGTAGTCTTGCCTCTTTTCATGCCTCTGGACCAAAGCTTTGCTGTGTCTACCATTCACTCTCTGAACTTACTCCAGTCTGCAAATTTGTGGATGATGCATGCTGTGTTAAATTCCCCGTTAGTGATGGAAATATGGAACTATTATTATCAGAAAAGAACCCAGGGTACTCCATTTCTTCCCACCTATCAGATGGACTGTTGCTCAGGGTTCGGTACATTCATCGCTACTTTTGAGACCATCACTCCAAGCAGTTTGCAATTCACTTTTGACATGTAAATGGAAACACTGGTCAGTGGAAAGCTTGTCTGATACATTTTTACCTATTCTTTTATTTTATAATACTGGTTGCCGTGTAATCTTTGTAATTTCTTTTTTAATCTTTCTCACTTGAGATGAAATCAGTTTTTAAATCAAGGGGCTTCAGTGCTGAGAACAGGAGCCTCTGTATCTTGCTTTTTTTCCTCATATTTGAAATTTGGAAGAACAGGAGAACCCTTTAGACAATCTGGACACTGAAAAGCACATAAATTTATATTCTGCTGCCAAATGATACATTCGTGCTTACTTGAAGATGCTCTAAATGTGCAGAAGTGGAATGTTTTCTGTTAAAATGGCATGAAAAGTGCAGGGGCTTTGAGCACTTAAACATTTCAATCTGGTCTCTGTTCTATTTTAGATGATCACTGTTGTGGTGATGAGGATCATTAATTTGCAGTCAATACAGCAATTGCCATTGTTGTCTCAGTCTTTTCTTTTACTTGACTTTTGTGTTTGTCTGTTCAGACTCATCTGAAGCACTTTGTTTGAATGACTCCTTTCTCTTTAGTGTTGATATGCCTATCCAAATACCTCTACAGAAGACACACAGCAGCGTGCAGAATTAAGTACAAATTAAATATTCACATTCATCCAGAGCAGCAAATCAGAAAACAGTAGTTCTGAATTTGCAACATCCTTGGTTGGTTTTATGCCAAAATGTAAGCTGTTAACCTGGCCTTTTCCTTTGTTCATGACCTTTGTACACAAATACAGCAGAGGAAATACTTCTAACAACTACACGCTGTTCTTCACTTGCTATATGCTCCTGAACAGCGCAGTTTTCATCACTGCCCTTGCTTCTCTCACTTTAGATCACAAGATCATTTTATATTATGAATTTTTAGAATAATCTTCACTTTTCCTCTTTATCATATTCAGTTTTCTCCCATAATGATATTCAGTGTTTTTTCTGTGTGAGAGTTGCAGTAGCATTTTATTCTAGCAAAAAAAAATGATCTAGTCAGTCCAGCTGTCTAACCATGAAAGCTTGAAAAATAGTATGTCTCATTATAGTTGAATGAGAAGCAGAGAACCAAGGCAGAAAAAATGACAGACCATCATTTAATCACAGCCCAAGGCTGCATTGTGTCAAAAAAACCCATTTGTTTTGGATGACGTCAAGTCACTTCGGGTTTTCAGGAAAGTCCTCAGAGTAAGGTAGAACCTGCAGTTAATGTGAGATTGAAAGTTACTAAGTAGCCTGAGTTTTCTCTTCTAGTTCCTTTACTTCTGAGAACAATTTTGTTATTCCAATGGAAAAGTTATACAGCTGTTTCTCTGACTTATGCTCAAAGCTAAAAAAGCTAAAAAATTTTACAAGCTAAAAAAGATTAACACATCTGAAATCCATTGATTAGGAGCCTCTGTATATTGGGATTATGTATTGTCTGAATTAAGGAAGGCAGCAGCAGCTGTGGTCAGGGCCCCGTATCCAGAGTATGTGTGATTTTACAGTATCCTAAAAGGCTTATGGATGGAGAGTCTGGGGAACGAAATCCCATTGGTGATGCAGGTGTAGGGGTCAATGACATGCAGTTAGATCTGAACATATCTGATTAAGAGGGAATATTAATTCTACAGAAACCTTAGTCTTATAGTAACTTCATACAGAAAAAGTACATTAAGGAAATATAGTCCATTAATTCCAAAATAAATGTTTTAACCCTCAGCATTTAGTAATTCAGTGTTGTAAATTTACATTCCCAGTAGATTCCAGTTATGGCACCTATGTTTGCATCCAATTGATTTGCGTTCCAAGTCTATGGATATAAGAATGACAGTCTTTACTTCTGTACCAAATTCTTTGTATTGTTTCACTTACATCTTGATTCTCTGATTATACATTTTGTGCATATGAAAAGTTCACAAATTACTAGGCTACTGCTGTTACCATGACATCATTTCTTTAGTATCTTTACAGAGAGAACTGTATACTTATTAACCACTGTTCAAGATGCACAATTTATGTCTTGAAGGGCTTATGCATATGCAGTTACTGAAAAATGGATTATTTTAAATCTTCCTGAATGTTCTTTTATATATATGAAAAAAAATGTGTATATATAAAAGAACATTTCCGTATCAGTTCCATATTGTGTAGTCATATTCTGTATTACCCTGTGCTGTAATTCCATGTACAAGAAAAGGAAATATTCCTCAAGAAAGCCCAAATTAGCTTGAACTCTGTGAACAGAAGTAGTCTCCAACTGTGTAGCTGCATTGCGGACGTTCATGACTTCCATCCATTTTCACAGCTCCTCAAGGCACTCTGTTTTTCGGCTGAGATATTGGACAAATCCTGGTCATAATCTGCCAGTTCAGCACAGAGTGCTTAACCTCTTTGTAAATTGTTTTCTTTCATAGTCACAGTTTTCTCTAAGAACTGGGCACAGACAGGGAAAATACAAAATGTCTAGACTTTTGAAGAGCTGTAGTGTGTCTGCAGTGATTTTGTTTCTTGACAATGTCTTTACATCAGTCATAAACATGTGGTGACAAGAATATCTGACTTCCTCTTGTGAAAACTACTACAACTGCTGCTACTCTTTCAAAGATCTCTGGTACTTTAAAAAGTCTGAATTAGAAGAGTGAATTGATAGTGAAGCTGGCCTACTGGAAAGCAGAAATATTTCATTTGAAAAGCTCTCATAGCAAAAGTAATCTCAGAAAATTCAGGGGCACTGAACACTTCTTCTTTTCAATAGAAGAGATTGTCTATGCTAGGTCATTATTCAGAAATTCTAGTCCTCAGTGAAGGGTCATTTTTGCTAAACTCAGAGGAGTCTCCTTTCTTTTCTTTCCAGGATGAGGACGCGTGCACTATAAATGCTTTTCCTCTTTGCTGCAGAGGTGGAGATTTTACATCTGTCTGTGACAGGCGCTGATAATTTTCTGTCATAGTAGACTTTCAAAAAATAGAAAAGCTGAATGAGTATTTAAGAGCTGTGCAATAAATTGCATGGAATAGCTCTGGCCTCTGTATTGTTCAAAACTCCATATTCTAAGGTTAATAGAAAAAGAACAAGAGGGAAAGGAGGCAGCCATAGCAGAAGAGTAACATGTTAATCACCTTGTCATGATAGAGTGCAGAGCAGGATGGCTGAGAAATCAACCTGGGATAAAAGAAATTTTTCTCTGTTGGAAGATAGCAGTGGCGGGAGTCTAATCCTGAAAGTGATTTAAAGATTGATAAGGGCTAAGAGATTCTTTTGTTGAGAAAACTGTGGCTGAAAGTACATCTTCTTTGAGAAATGACCAAGCCTCAAGTTAGACCTGAGATCCTTTAACATATTTATAATATTTCATCTGGTTTTGTATTGAAAAGAAAGATTTTCTTGAAGATAAATGTTTAAATGAGAGACTGGGGAGTTAATTGAAACTTCTCAGGGTTAAACAGGAATGATCAGAATAGTGGATGCTGTGCCCAAAGAAACGAAACACTGTACGTATTTTTTTCAATTTGGTTTTGGACCCAGAAGATTTTAGAGTTTATAGGCGGAAGGGAAACAAACGAATTTAGGCCATCCAAAAGCTTGTACTTGAAACAGGTGAAGATGACCTTCGAGTTATAAAGCGGAGGCGGGGGGGGAATATCTGTAAAATGAAAAGGAAAACCCAGGGATATCTTCTCCTGTCTATGAGATCCAATTTGCTTAGAATTTTCATAGACAGCTGTTGTAAGAAGAGGGTAGAACTGGAGTAAGTTTTCCATACCCCTTGCCGGAGCCAGTACTTTCTGCGAGAACAGGAAAAAAAGAAAGTATAAGTATCAGGAAAAAATAAAGTATCAAAGCATCCTGGCATATCATATGGCCCCCTACTCCAGAGCGAATTTTACTTTGACTCTGTGTGAGCAATAAAGATAAGATGTCTTCCTTGCAGAATGATGTGCAAGACCAAAGTAGAGAATCGTTAATATAGAATGCAAGAGAAACAAAGACACTTTAAAGACATGCTATGCTTCCTCTCTATGAAAGGAAAAGAGAAATCTAGCTGAAATCCCTCCAGGAGCTGTTAGCCTGAACAAACTTGTACAGATGGCCCAAAGTGGCACACATTAAGACACCGTGTAATTCTGCACGTAACTAAAAAGTATCAAAAGAAACAAATTCAAAAGTCTTCAGAAATAAGTTAGATAAGGAGCATCTGAGAAATATGAAAATACTTGTAAAAAATACCCTAAAAAAAAAAGGAATTTTTCATCGCCATGGGAAGCTTTTAAAAGCTTACTGAAAATTGACATGGTAGATAACCACATCCTGGAGAAAAATGTCTGATCAAGGTTTGTTTTTGAGAAAGGCAACAATTTCCAACAATTAGTGCTGCTAATATTAAATAGAACTTCTTTGGTATCTTGTTTTAAGATCTCAGTGTTTTTCTGTCTGTCTTTGAACTCAGATACACTAAGTAAATTCAGATCATATATTATGTTCTTTCTTAAAAAATGCTGTTTCATCCTCCTTTCTTTAATAAATGAAATTCAGAACTCTTTTGAAAGAAATAAATCAAGCAACCTTTTCCTCTGCCTATGAGGAGGTTTTCGTTGGAATTTTAGAAAATGCTTATCAAAACAGGAGTAGAATAGTGAGATAGAGTTAGAGCGAACTAGCTTACTTATGTTACTAAATCCATACTTGTTAAGGCTTGCTTAGTAACAGACTATTTCAGTTACAAGCATAACTCTGTATCTTGGTTGAAAATATTGAGAAGGAACAAGTTGCAACACTCGCCTAAAACAAAGTCATGGTTTTCTTGAGACAACTCTTCAGCAAAATGGAGCACCTCTACTTACTTCAAACTATAGACATTCTTGTAGGTGGCAGAGCAACTAAGATCCCCTGTCAAACCCACAGAGGTTCTGAGAAACAAGGAAAATCAGAAAGAGAAGGAAAGTAGCCCGAGCTTCAGCTGAGAAGATACTGGTGGCAGGGGCAGAACCTCCCCCCCCTCAAGATTTCCGTGTGTAGCTCTGTGTGTGTCTCCTATCTATTAGGAAAAGCAAGCTCTGCTAAGTCCTGGAAGGCATTTATTTAAAAATAGCTCTTATAAGCATCTCTCTGTATGGGTAAGTAGTAGCATGAAAAGGATTTTCCACAATGAAGCACAGCAAGCTCACTGTGAGGGTCATCAGATTCTTTCCCACCTTACCTAGCACAACGTCCACACAAATGACTGTTAGCAAGGTCATTAAAATTCAGGCAAGTGATTTTCTGCATTTAAGTGATTCAAACTACTCTGAGTCAGAAGAGGGTAGTTTTCTGTGCTGTGATCATAGAAGACATGTAATTACATTCTATTCAATTCAAAGGAGAGAAATGAGAAATAAGGATGAAGTATTAGAGGTCTGATTTAACTATGAGGTATAAAGATGTGCTCCCATTGCTTGCTACATGAGTATATTTAACTATTTTTTATTAAGCAAGCAATTTAAAGACCAGTGAGGCTTTAGTTCAGTTGACTAGCAAAAAAATTGAAAAAAATATAATTTTTTTATATTTACCCTACAACCCAGGGATAATTTTCCATACATAACAACACCGAATTAGTGAAATGAGCAAGATGAAACCTTTGAAGTGATTTTAGAAAGTCAGTGGCATGTGGGGCAATTTTGTTCATAGTTATGTGATTTCCAGTCTATGGCTGTCTGCAGAGGAAGCACCTGAAGAATTAGTGGTCTGTCACTTTTAATCACTGAATTTGATATCAAGTACTTGATATACATACATGAAGGAATCTAATAACAAGGGGATGCCCTTGTCCTAGACACTATGCAAAATATAATTTATCCTTTCCTCAGAGAATAATTGGCACCTCAGAGTGGATTGGTTTTCACACAGTAAAGTAATCCTTGCCTGGTGTCTACAATCTTCACCTAAACCACAAATTTATACTACATCCAGTCTGACAAAGTACTCAATGTGGTGCGGCTATCACTATGCTTATTAATACAGAGTATCTTCCAGGATTAAGGACTAGACTTTGAATCAAAATGCAAAAAAGAGAAGCCATTTAAAGAAAAGGTCAAGCTTCATAGGAGGTTCAGTTCTGTACTGTCTCTTTATTAGCTCCATCACATGACACTTTCTATTCTAAACAGAGTTTCCAATGCATCATTGCAGGGCTTAATAGCAGATACACTTAAAAAGCTACACTTTTAAAAACAAGTTTCTTCAATAAACTTTTACAAAACTATCAAAGTCCCATGAATATTCTAGTCTAACTCAAGGGTTTCTATTTATTTACATGTTTTCTATCCTAAGGGTTATCCCCTTTTCTACATTTGTATGTTAAGTTTCTTATCTTTATTATTGTGGAGACTACTTCATTGAATTGAGACAGTAAATACACACTTTTCATGTCTGAATTTCATTAATTTGCTGTTTTGAAATGAAATAAAAGTGGTAAGCAGGCTTACTACCTTATAGGTAGAGATTCCAGAATTTCTCACTCTCCCATGGCTATGCTCATGAAAGAGTTGTACATTCTACTCTGAAGCTATTTCATACACAGCAGGGATCATAATTTTGTCTGATACTACCTAGGTTTCCCACTCAGGCAGAGACACTTTCGGGAACTTTTTAGAAGCACTACTTTTGAACCTTCATTTGAATCAGCTTAGTTTCTGAAATGCCAATTCAGCTCCCCAAGTTCTTCGTAAGCTCTTGTAAAGCCTATTCTAAGAAGTGTAAAGAAAGAAGAATATAAAAGTTTATTTGTATTTAATTACAATTAAAAAATCTCTGAAGCTCTTTCTTGATATAATTTTTAGAAATGCAGTGTCGTCCGTTGAATATATTGCTAAAGCTAACATGGTATGTGGTAAATAGATTGTAAATGTATGAATATTCAGTTATTCCTCATCTATGGAAGCTCCTTTAAAGCCGATGGCAAAATTTGTAAAAATTTATTCATTAAAATCCTGCCTTTATAACCCTATCTTAGTTACAAATCTGTTAGTCAAACTGCCTTTGACTGCCATTTTTCATTCGACATAGGACATACAAAACAAAAAAGAGAGAGAAAATAAACTGTGAATTGTATGTTCCTACACGATTTTCCAAATAACTGAGGAATAATAATTTATCCTCAGTGACTAAGACTGTCATTATTTCCCTTTTTATAAAATCATTAATTTACAGTGAATATGACAAACTTGCCAGATGTAACATTACATTTTTCAAAGCAACAGAGAACCAATGTACTGAAGTATGTGTTACAAGAAACTGTTCCAGACTGAGAAAACCTAACTTTATAAAAATACCGTAAAATTCATAGTTTGGGACAAACACATAAATTTCAACTTATACGCGAATTATTGCCTTCAAACTAGAATTTCAGGGCGATACACTCTATGATATTTAACCTCTGGACATAAAGCTGGAATTATGCACATACAGTGGGAGCCTTGTGTTACGTTTACCTTCTCTCTAAAGTAAGAGTTTTCTCAACTTTTTCTTGAACTGATTCAACTTAATTCTATTTAAGGCCTTCTACTGCAAGTTCAGATAACATGGAAAACCAAATGAAATCATTCAGGAAGGATGAACATCAATTCATAAAATATTTTATATACTGCAAAATACTATCCTAAGTACTATCTTAAAATTATCCACAAAACTAATGAAGTTTCATTAATACTTCCAGTCAAAAAAAAAAAAAATTGTAGTAAAAAAATGTGTTGAAATATATTTTCAGTTCTCACTTCAAAAATTTCCAGTTAAAATATAACAAATATGATTCTAAAAGAGGAAATTAAATTAAAAAACAAAAATGTTTCTTCTTCTTCACTTGCAGTGTTTTGGACAAATCCAGTTCTTTTTTTTCTGTCCAGCAGAAATAAGAATCAAATTTTGGTTCAGCAAAATAAGAATCAAATTCCCATAATTATACACTATTACTTTAAGCCTGTTATGACCTGGTCCCAACCAACCTGCTCAGGACGGACGTGGGGAGGAAGGTTTCTTTCGTATATTTCGACAGCAGCCCAGAGTGATGACAGTCACTCTACGGGTCTACTTAAAATTCCAATATTTATTTTGAACATAGCCAAAGTTACAACTCTTTATTTTGAGCTCAGTCAAAGCAGCTACAGTTTACAACAATAATCTTAGAGTTTGGTCAAAGCAACTACAATTTACAGCAAGAACTTGGATACAACCAAATTTACCCAAAAGTGCCAAGGAGAAAGTGAGATAGATTTAAGGAGAAAATAAGGCAGAGAAAGAAGTAGCAGAAAAAAGAGATATACAACATAAAAATAATCACCACTCCAATGAAATCCAGTGGTGGTTTCCTTGGGAAATGTGGCCCAAAGGTCCACATTTCCATTTATCCACATCCTCTCTATCCCCTATTAGCATGCGAAGACTGTTCTTGCTATGTCTGTGCTGTTTCTCTGCATGGAAGATTCTTGGATTGGGGTATGTGCATAAGTTCCTTTGGGAAAGTTCTTGATTTGAGGTTGGTGGCCCCAGTAGTCACTGGTAGTTCAAGGCAGCCTTGCCGGAATAGCTGTTGCTTGAACCCTTTGGGCACACATGTGCAGTCAGCGGCACTTCTGTCTCTTTAGCATGTGTAAATCCCTCAGCCACAGCGGCACAGACAGCTCAGTGAACACTAGGGGCCCAACTGCAAGAATGGAGGATGGAGGACAGTGCCTGCTCCTGCACCTGCCCCTCTCTCCTCTGCTGCTGCCAAACTGCACAAAGCCCCAAGCACACACAGCCTTGCACAAGGATAAGTTCTTAAGACATACCAACAAATACAAATAAGGAAGTTGCTTCATAGAGATGATCAGGAAAATGTGTGATAAGTAACATGTTAGTGTTTCTTTAATTTGCACATTTGAGTGTGCAAACTTAGTGTCCAAAATACAGATCTGGGGAGATTCAGGAGACATTTATGAAGCAGAACACATCAGCTAACCCAGATGGCATCTCAGAAATGAGGGAAAATAATCTGCTGTGTTTGTGCTTTACTAGAGAGTGGCAGGAGACCCATCGACCAGGGTTCAGCATCTGTAACATGAACTAAAGCAACAAGCTACACATGCAGTAATACTAAAATCCCATTTTTTTTTCTGAGTGTATATTCACATGCTGAATCCATTGAGTGCTTTGTTTTTCTCTTTTAAAGTGCATGATTTTTTAAGACAGAATAGCTGGCTATGGCTCAAAAAAAGAGGGTTATATGATGAGCTGTTCAGTCTCAAAATTAATTCCTGAACAAAATCAACAGTGTTTTATTCAGAATTAAGGTGTTTCTCTGCTAAATACAGGAATATATATATATAATATATATATATATATATTCCAAGAGCAGATGTAGAATAAGGAGGCAGGGAGAAGAAAAGAGTCAAATCCATTAGCCCCAAAACAAAAATATTTTGAAATAGTTGAGCATGACCATTGTTGTTAGACTGTGTCTAGTACTGGAAAGAGGGTGCCAAAATAAGGAGAATAGAATAGATTTTCCTTCCCAGTGCAAAGGCACAGACCAGCACTGTTGGTTTTTCAATAAGATGGCTGTCACCTCTCTGCACAAGATCTGCAGTTCGTTGCCCCTGGAGCACAGGACCCATTGTCCTAGCAATAGCAATAAAGAGCTGTAGAATAATCTAGCTTTCACCTTACCCTTACAGTCAAATTATGTCTCCATCTGGATCCTATGGTTTCCCTCTCTGCATGAACTTACCATGACTTCTTAGGATGTGGAAAATATATCTCTGCTGCCTTTTTCCTACAGGCAGTGTGTGCAAACAAGGTGTAGACTTCAGGTATTCTTTTTATTTACTGGAAGCTGAGTTACTTCAGAAAGCAGAGTGCGTGATTGTATCCCACCGCAAGATTCTCTTTAAAACTGCTAGCACAGAATCTGAGAAGAGTATTTTGTATAATACCATGAGTTAGGTTATGTGTCAGAAAACCTTCCAGCAGAAGCTGTTCTTAGTGATAATTAACAATGGTCTTACGAAGGCTAAGCTAACAAGTTTAAATGCAGTTCTTGCGCAGAAAATTTTCCTAGGGTTATTCTTTAGTTACTGTGAAAGCGTAGTCACGCAAACTGTCCCAGCTGTTCACAGGCCAGGGCAAGTATTTGGGATCAAAACCAAAACAGTTATTAGATTTTTAACTGCTTGAAGGGAAATTAATCCATGTTCTGAGAATTTAAGGTTCCTTTGGACCTTTCTCTGAATATCAAATACTGATCACCATCAATGAAGAGCTGTTGCACTAAATAGCCTTTAATTGTAGAGTCATAAAATATCTCAGGTTGGAAGGGACCCATAAAGATCATTGAGTCCAACTCCCTGTTTCTTGCAGAACTACCTAAAATTAATCACATGACTAAGGGCATTGTCCAGATGCTCTTTGAATTCCCACAGGTTTGGTGCTGTGACCACTTCCCTGGAGATCCTTTTTCAGTGACTGAACACCATCGCAGTGAAACTTTTTTCCTCATATTTAATCTGAATTTACCCTGACTGAAACTTCATTCCATTTCTTCAGGTCCTATGTCTGGTCCTCCTCTGCTGCCTTCCTTGAGAAATTGTAGGCTGTGATGAAGTCACCCCTCAGTTTCCCTTCTCCAAGCTGAATAAACCAAACGATCTCAGCTGCTCCTCATAAGTCTTGCCCTTGAGACCTCTGACCATTTTGGTCACCCTTCTCTGAACCCTTTCTAATAGTCTGATGCCCTTATGTTGAGGCACACAAAACTGCACATAGTATTTGTGGTGGGGCTGCACCTGTGCAGTGAAGAATAAAACAATTGCCTCCCTTGGCCCAGCTAGCTATGCTGTGCTCAATGCACCCCATGACATGGTTGGCCCTTTTGGTGGCCAAGGCACACTGTTGACTTATATTGAACTTGCCATCAACCCAAATCCCAAATCTTTTTCCACAGGGCTGCTCTCCAGTCACTCCTCCCCCACTTTCTTTGTATAATCAGGATTCCCTGCCCCGTGTGGAGAACACGACACTTACCCTAGTTAAATTTTATACAACTGATGATTACCCACCTCTCTAGTCTATCCAGATCTCTCTGTAAGGACTATCTACCTTCATGGGAATCCACAGATCCTTGCAGTTTAGTACCATCAACAAACAAATGCACATTTGATTCCTGAGTCCAGATTATTTGTAAAAACCTAAGAACAGTGGACTTAAAATTGAGCCCTTCAGAAACCCACTTGTGACCAGCCACCAGTCTGGTGTAACTCCATTTACCATAACTCTCCAAGCATGACCCATCAGCTAATTGTTCACCTAATGTATTATGGACCTGTCTTGCTGTGTGCTGGACATTTTGTCCAGAAGGATACTGTGAGAGACAGTATCTGAAGCTTTGCTCAAATCCAAACCCACCACGTCTATGGGCTTCCCTTGGTTGACTAGAGGAGTGACCTTGTTATAAAAGGAAATTAAGTTGGTTAATCAGGACTTCTCCTTTGTAAACCCATGCTGGCTACGACTGATGGCTACATAGTCTCTCAAGTGCATTTCAGTTAACCTGAATAACCTTCTTCATAATTTTGCCAGGCACTGAAGTGAGACTGACAGGCTTGTAGTTACCAGGGTCTTCCTTCTTATCCTTCTCAAAAATTGGGACAACCTTTGCCAGCTTCCAGTCAACAGGGACTTCTTCAGACTTCCAAGATCATTGAAAAATAATGGAGAGTGCTCCTGTGATAATACTGGCCAGCTCTTTCAGTACCCTGGAATGATCTCACTAGGCCCTACAGACTTATATGCATCCAGCTGGAGAGGCATATCTTGAACAAGTTCAGAGTTGGCTGAGAGTTTATCCCTCGCATCATGGTATTCCAACACAGAGCTCCACAGGTCCCAGGGCCCGTCATCACAGTTTAAAGACAAAAGCGAAGAAGTCATTAAATGTCTCTACTTTGCCTGTGTTTCTGTTTGTGAGGTGACCAACCTCATCAAGTAACTGACCAATGTTACCTCTGGCCCTCCTGTTTCTGTTAACGTATTTTCAAAAAGGCCCTTTTTGTTGTCCTCCATGGTGCTGTCCAGCTTGAACTCCAACTAAGCTTTAGTCACATGAATTTTCTCCCTACAGTGGAGAATAGTGTCTTAGTAGTCCTTCCATGTTGCCTGTCCTTGCTTTCAATGTCCATACACTTTCCTTTTCTGCTTATGTTCTAGAAGAAGATTAGCTAGCATTGCCTATGACAAAAAGACAACACAGCAAAAGAGCAGACTGCCTTCCTTCCAAGGCCCAAGACAGTGCTAACAAGGGTAGGGTTCTTGAGAAACAGGTGGAAAGAAGTTATCAATAAGTTGGGTATTTTTTTTTCACTTCTGTATTTTGTTTTAAACGAGGCATTAACAATGAGCATATCAATCACTTCCTCAAGGTACTCTGTATGTTTTGACATCTTAATATCAGAGGTTAGACATGTAAACCCAGAGTTTATTCCCCTGAGAAGCCATGAGTTAAGAAGGGGCCTTCATGTATCTTCAGGTCTCTGTCCGTCTATATCATCCCTGAAAGACAGCTCTCCAACCTAGGTCTAGATATATAACAGTGATTGGTTTTCTATTACTAAGCATGAATTGTACTCTCACAATGGTGTTCCTAAATCTTTGCTGATGTCATTTATGGTCAGGGTTTTTTAAATGGACCTGAAAAATGACTGGTTTTATCCCTGTGCAACTGCCTAAAATGTATTATGTTTACCTACTAGATTTATATCCCTCATTATGTTTTCTTCTTTAGTTAATTTATTCAAAGTTTTCTCATGGGTCATATTTTCTAGACCTCTGGTCATTCTCATTGCTGTCCTCTGGACTTTCTCCAGCTATTCTCTATCTCTGTTGAAGTATGAGTCAGTAAGGTTAACAAAATTTGGATTTATGCAGTTGCACGGCTGAAGCTTAGTTCCCTGAGCTTATTTTGCTAATGCTGTTACACTATTTTAGACCATTCAAACCAATATGAAAGGCTTGACTAAGAAGCTTATGTTTCTTTTCTGTTTGTATGGTGAATCCTTGGCATAATGTTTAAAAATTATCTACAGCAGTCATAAGATATGATCATTCATTAAAAATTAATCAGGAAGCATTTGGATAGAGCTTTTTGCAGCCTCAAAATTCAGTAGGTTGAAAAAATGTTTACTCACTCACTTCCTATGCACTTTCATCTCAGATAGCCAGGAAAATAGAAACATGGTCCTGACTTTTGTACTTTTCATCTATCTATAATATATTTCTGCACCTCAACAGAAACAGGATAATTCTCAAAATACTTTCCTAAATGTCTCCTTCTAAGTCCCACAGTGGCATAAATTGAAAATATTTTTCTGCAAAACTGTAGCCATTGGTCTTATACCTGGTATCAGTAGTCAGATTATTATTGAGTTCTGCACCTTTAGTAGGTCAAGAGATCTCATATCAGAAAGACAGTTTTTACAACGGTAACTTCACCTTCCCCTACAGGACTCACATATACTGCAGATCTGGATGAGTACTGATGAAAATGTATATCTATTTTTTCTCATTACAAATCCTGCCATGTTCCAGAGACTTGCTATAACAGAGAGTTTTCCTCTGACTGCAAGAAAAAAATGTGGATTTTTTTTCTGATCTGAAGTTGCAGTTATAAGTTCTTGTATAACTTATCAATTTGTTGCAGCAGGCAGACTCATTTTTCATGTGTGACAACAATGGGAGAAAACTCTCTTCTGGGAGTTACCGCTTGCCATTTAAAGAAATCAAATGCATTGTTAGCATATTAAATTCTCCTTCAGATTGAAGTAATGTCAAAAGACAGTTTTTGTCTTTGCATAAAATCAAGTCGCATGTCAGTTGGCATGGACCAAATAAGGATCATACTTTCTTTGGAGAACTTCTTTCCAAGTAGACATGTTAACTGCTCATAGGCAGTGCTGATGAGTTACAACTGTTCAAGTAGTGTTGGACAGAACTGCAAAAATAATGTTGAAGAGCCAGAAGGGAGTAGAGTTGGGTTTCCACTGGATGATAGACCCTATGCTGCAACTTTTCTTTCTTCTCCTCTGCTCAGGTTATTCATAAGCATTGTTTCAAAGTCAAATTCTCACTGGCTGCTCTCCAGCATTGTTCTGTCCTTAAACTGCCCTAGAGGATAACACAGTAAAAGCAAAGCGGAGGAAATGATAAAACAAGTTGGTGACAGTACAAGAAGAGGAAGAAAAGTTATGTGTCCTGGTAGTCTGTTCCTCTAAACCACAGCAACATTTTCTCTCACTGTTATGCTCTATCTCCAGAACGATGAATGTTTCCTATTGCCCTGCGTGTGGTGCTCAATCTTCCTAACATACCCTGGCTGATAAGAAATTGTTCTAGATACTGTCATGCTGCAGATGCCTACATTTCCCAAATACAAGCTTTGATAAAGAAGTCTTTTAGAGCAAGCAGGAGGATTTTTAAGTTCTGGCAACCTTATTCTTTTTGTTGGAAGGTTTTTCCTTCAGTTAGTTAGACCCTCTCCAATAGATTTCCCATGATGATTAGCACAGATGAGTTTTTTCTTTCCTCTCTCCTCCCACCCTCACAAGGCTGAGTAAGGAACTTGCAGCTGACCTGTTTCTCAGTTTAATAGCTTTGAAAATCTAAGCAAACTAGAGAAAGGTGTTACTTTTGTATTCCTGTTGCTTGACACACTAATAGGAGAGGACATCCCCATCCTCTTTCCAATCCATACTTACATCAGAGTCAGTTACATAAGGCAACACAGCTAGACTATTCATCAGCAAAATAATATAGGTCCTGATTCTCTTCCTCCCTAAATAGACAGTCAATCTTCTGCTGAAGTCAGGAAGAGGAAAAACCTCCATTCCAAATATAGACGCTCAGTTTTAGCACAAAACCATTTGACTATTTATTTATTGTTTAACTTTTGTGAGCCTGCAGGTCTTATAATACATCATGTGTGCTTAATATTGGCCCAAGAAAAAAGCAGAAAGTCACATTTCTTTCATAAAGAGAATATGATCATTAATGAGAAAATTTTACCATATTAATAAACTTGTTAAGAATTTGAGACTGAGAGGTATCTTTACTCCCTGTTACAGTCAGGTAAGGGCTCTTGTGGGATACGGCAACATAGTTAGAAACACACAGGCTAATAAAAAGCAGACAATTTATTAGTAAAGTGTAATAATATACTTACAAACAGCAAAACAGTTAAGCAATCATAACTCAGGGAGAATAACGAAGCAGCCTTCATGTCTCTGTTGTAGCACCGTTAGGTACAAAGCTTAGCAGGTGTCCCTGCGAGGGCAACACAGGCCACAGTTTGTTGCTGCACCTTGCCACAAGTTTCAGGGTTATATATACTGGTTGCATCCTACCACACAGGTACCAGCAAGTGCCAGGAGGTGGGCTCAACTCCACCCTTAAGTTATATAATTACTGCTTGTTATTGCTCTTGTGCAAACTTCGATCAAGGGTCTTTCCCTCTTCCTAAGGGTCGCTACTTCATCTTTCTTTGTCTTCCTCACTTGTCCTTTGGCCGCCTTTGGCTGTCTTCCCTATCATTTAAGGTCACTTGCAACTCCAAGTTTCGTAATTCAGATGGGAAACACAGATGAGCAAGCACTTCTTCTCTTAACTATACAGTTCTTCATTTTTCTCAACATGGTCTTTCTCTTGTGATGGATCAGTTGCTGGTCAAGCATTTGCTTGAACTTGCTACAATTCACCGCTTTCTCAGGCACTTGCTTAAACTTACAACAATACAATACACCACTTTACCTCTACAGATCAAATAATTTTCCATCTCCAATACACTCCCTTCAAGAGAAACCACATTAATTGTTTTTAAGTTCCAAATTGTTCTTTAGTATATGAATATACAATGCCAGGCAAGATTATTTCTTTAGTTCACACTGAGCATTTTCAGAGTGCTTAGTAGGTGTAAACAAGATACTTTTGAATTCAAACAATTTCAGAAATACTGTGCTCACTCACTTAATAGCAGAAATTTACTTCCTCTCTGCTCTGTCAAGTATAATAGTAGAGAACTAGTTCCTTTTAACTTTTACTGGGGTTAATGAAACATTTTTCAAAGCTTTATGATCTCTTAAAACTCTTTAAAAGAAATTCAAAACATTTAAGGGCCAAGCTCTAAGAAAGTAAAGTAGGCTGCCCCCAACCTTCAGGCACATGCATACACAAACACAAATACACACACACACACAGAGACTGGAAAATGGTTTCAGGATTTCATATGGAATACTATACTGTAGTACAAGCAACTCCACTGCAATTTTGATGCAGAAGCGGATAAAGCTACTGACACTAGCAATCTGGAGAGGTCATACAAACTTGAAGTAATTTTCAAGTAATAGACATATGCACTGAAGAAGAACCTGTCAGGCTCTTGCAAAACTCGATTTCATACTGCCCCTGGCAAAGTAAAAAATATACTAAAATGCAGAGTGAATAAGATAACTCAATTCAAACATTTTTTAGGAGTCAACAAAAGATAAAGGGTAGGAATCATTAATATTTTACATTCACCAGATCCAGCACCCAATAACATCTGAAATGAATTGGTCATGTTCCATTTTCCATCAAAAGCATATTGGTTCATCGTCACTGAATCACAAATTTCTATTAGTTCTGCCCCTACATAGTGGAAGGAATTGAAGCCCTACCTGTAAATAGGCAAAAGTATTCTCTGGATAGAACTGGAGCAGTAATGAAAGGTTATTTTCATTCTAGCAGCATCTTGGAAGCTAGAGATATAAGTCACAGGCCACAGTACTAGCTGGAGCAGAGAAATATCTGATTCACAGTCAGGTTTGCTTTCCTCATGCACATGTGTGCTACCAAAGAAACACATAATGAATTTTTTCAGGAATCTAAAACAGAGGTACAATACATTCTATAAATGCTTCAAAATTATCTCTTGGTTCTGTATTATTAATGCATACAATAAATATGACTAATCAACATCTGTCCTGGATTTATGATTATTGCTCTGATAAAGATCTTCTACCTACACTGATGAAAACCTCTAGTGGGAAGATTCACAATGCAGCTATGACCACCACTATCTAAACAGCTTCATGATCTGCAAGAAGCAGAAATCTTTTTCCCAATATATTCTTCAGTAATACATAATATCACAAGAACAAAAGTGAACAAAACTGGAGAACGGTATTTTCTGTTTGGAGATGACAAATCAGGGAAATTAACTTAGTGCTGCAGAGTTGTGCAGTCCAAGTAAGAAAATTAAAATGGGGAATTTCCAGGGAGATCTAAGAGCAGGCTTTTTGCTATCGTGTACCTGCAAGAGTTGAAGCCTCTGTAACGTAGCAAACCAAATTTTGCAATCTTGCCTACGTTTTGCTTCACTTGAAATGGGTAGCTGCAAGAGTTCAGTAGAGCATGCATTTACTTTTTGTACTGCAACGGATTAGAACTAATGCAGATCTATTCACGCTTTATATACATTTCTCAGAACTTGTGGAACAGCATACTCCAAAATCCTGGGTATAGAAAAGCTTTCATGAAGATAGCCTAAATTTTGTTTGTGCTCCTTTGTCTAATATTGCCTGTTAGCAAGGTTGAGGAGAAAAAAAAATTAAGCAGCCTTCAAGCCTACAGAGAACACTAGACTTGGGACGCATGTGAAATTTGGTCTACCTGAATATTATCATAATTATGCAGGTCCTTGAAAGAAGGCATACATGTTAGGAAAGAGATGAGCATATACAAGGGATTTAAATAGGGAGGCTGGGTCTTGCTGCTGCATTTTCTGTCTCAGAACTTGAGGCTTGCAATACAATACAGTGGATGACCAGAAATAACACATGGAAAAATCCTCTAGCTTCCACAGAGTTCAACAATTATCCCCATTCTCTCCACCAACTCTGTCAAGTCTTTTAGATTATTTCTGCATTTAAATATAATACAGAAAACAAAAGCCACACAATTTTCCTTCAGTGTAAATTATGTTGACTTAAAAGAATCTTCCAGAGGAAACACTAATATTATGTACCACCATTGTGCAGAGAAGCTCATACAGAAAATTTCTGGCAAACTTTAATGCATACATATTCAAAAGCATGCAACCTTGCTACAAAGCTTATGCATCTCTTCACATGGGGCCAAATCCTTCTACAGTCAGAATTCGGGGAGCTAAAGCAAAACATAATCTTAATACGTTATGATATTCAAACTCCTAAAGAGCAAATTTATTTTTATTTCAGGAAGGAGCTGCAGGTGGACTTCTGAAAATACGAGTTCTAGGTGTGAAAGTATTACTCCTTTATATCAATGCAATTTAAAAAAAATCCAAACTAAAATAAAACAAACAACTAAAATGAAGCTTGAATAGTGGGACAAATGTTTAAGTCACTGTACCTCAGTTGGGTATTAAGATCACTAGGTAGATATAAGAAGTCATCTCTCCAAGCTACAGAGAGATCTCAGGCCCTGCACTTGCATATGCATATTTTCCAGTCTTACTGTATAATGAATCACTGATTCTCCCCGAAGAAACTCTCTAGTTGCCATTTTGGTCACTCCAACATGGTTGGCTATTTGACCTACTGCAACACACCCTCAGCTTCCATAAATCAGCCAAGTTCCACCAACTTCACTGGAATTACTCTGGAACCAGTGCTACATGTTTGACTTTAAAGTTCTGAAAAAAAAAAAAAAAAAAAAAAAAGAGAATTGAGGAATGGCATTGAGCTTTACAATATCAACCTTTTAAACCTTTACAATGAAATGCGTATTTCCCAGGGACAGCATTCACATTCCTGAGCCGCATGTGGTGGTTTTAGGCTAAGACCTGAGGAACCTTCAGGGCTCAGTGGCAGCTATGCCAGAATTTTGAGGACAGCAGTTTTGAAGGTTGCACTCACATCTTGCTGTGAGTGAGGCTAGCGTGTAATGTTCATCAGTTTGCCTAATAGCAGTAAGTTAATGTATTATTCATAAAATGCCTCCGTGCTTCTTTTTATCAAGTTCTGGTGTTGCTTTTAAGCAGGCTTTTTATTGGTTTATAATCTTTGTCAGGTTTACGTATACTGAGAAGAAATCCTGTATGTGTATCCTCGTAACATCTGTCAGCACTGCAGCTCTAGGGAGAAAAAGAAATTGAAGCTACATATTGCCAGTACTTTTTAACATGCCATAACTTTAATCAGCTTAAATTTGAACTTTTCCTTCTGGGACATTACATTAGCCTTCCAGAAGCACTGATTAAAGGGCTTGGAAAGCTTCTCTGTATTTGCCAGAGACATCCCATTAGCATTGCTGTGAGTTCTTTTCTCTCATTCTTCACTCACTGCAGCAGAGATCAGAGCCTCTCTGTGAGCCGCTTGGGCCAGGGTACTGCCCACGTGCTCCACAGGAATGAGCCAGCTACCTGCGCACTGCATCCAGTTACACAGGCTGGAGTCTGGAAGCCCTGAAATATGGAGGGGGATCAGTAAACAATCACAAGAATAAGTCCCGCTCTGGAAAAAGACATATAAACAACTAGCTTTTCTTTCTCTAAAGCACTGAAGGAGCTCATGACATTTATAAGTGTTTATAAGTAATGAAGTTCAAGAGTATATAGAATATGACAGAATGTCATATCAGAGGACATTTATAGAATTGAGCAGAAAGGACATATATCACAGAGGCAAGCTGGGGGGTTGATTGACAAGGTATAAGTATCTGGGACCTGCTGTCCCAGTGGGGAAGTTGAGAAAGCTCAAACTTTTAGCTGTCAAATATTATTGTTAATAACATATCCTTCTGACAGAATTATAGGGGAAACTATCTACTACTGTCACAAAGATGTCAAACATCAAGGTTTTCCCAGCCTGAAGGAAAGTAATAGAGAGTTTTATATTTAACTTTGAGGTATTCATACCATTACATTTTATGGAGGGCTGTCAGCAACACACACTGAATTGCTTTGAAAACACTAACCTGTTTATGAATGCAAAATTGGGACAACACATCAGAATTTGTGTTGCAGGTAACACATGTCAAGTAGCTCAGAAACATACTGAACAATACATCAGCATACCATCCATATCAAATAAAGAACCTATTTTAATTGTTCTTATTTTTAGTGCTGCACCTTTCTCCATACGAGTGCACGTGGACAGCACTCAGCAATTGCGTAACACCATAATATCCCTGAAGAGTTCAGCAGTTGTTCCCCAAACTTATTTTTAGCATAAGGGGAGTAGCAGAAGGAAGCAAAAAGACATATAGGCACTTTTGAAATAGTTGGAGCTTTGAATCAGAAGCACTCATTTAATTTGCGAGGTACTCCAGCAACCCTGGCTTTCTTCAGCCACTGACATATGGACCCTGTGATGAGTCTAGGCTTCATGAGCACTTCACTTCAGCTGATATACATACAGCTCTCTATTTTGCAGAAGTGAACTAACTTACCCTTTCCAATGTATTTTACCAACTTAAAGGAATACAAGTCTACCATTTAGGCATTTGTCAGCTTCATGTTTGATCAGGCTTTACAGATTGCTCTTCCGGATCCTTTTTTCATAGAAACTTCAGTGCATAAATATTTTTTTAAAAAACAAGTTGTTGTGGGACAATGTCCTCTAGGATCTCTCAGTGTTCACTGTGGCTTCAAATAAGCTGAATATAAATAGTAAGGTACAAGTACTCTAAGCAAAACCACTATACTTCAGCTACTTAGAATTCAAAAATAGCATGTAGGAATGACTTTGTGGTTTATGCTAAATATAAACTACATAAATCAAATTTAAAGTAAAAATATTATTCAGGAACAGTACTTGGAATTAGTCAAACAAAAAGTGTATTACTTGATTACTGTGTTCTATGTTATTTTCCTGAATAATTCAGAATGTTATAAATATTAAAAATAATTTAAATGGATACTGAGTAGATAGCACACATGTTGTTTTTCATATGATTTCCTTGGAGTTTCTGAAATAAAGGACCTGTAGAAAGAGGACCTATATTATTTAATATTTCTTTTTTTAAGAGATAGCCCTTGATTCCTTTCAAAGAGGGGTTGCAGGAGAGCTTGGTTTTAAAACATTATTAATCATCCTTTCACAAAAGAGCCAGTTGACCGAAACACACTGTTTTTCCTCAAATAATTCCAGTAAACATTTATATAGGATTCTATGTGATTTTACTAAGCATTCACCTTACTGTGTTTCCTTCTTTACTACTTCATGCTTTAAAAGAGGGGGCATTTACCTCTTGGTCAATAATGATTGTCAGTCATAAACCTTCCTCCCTTTTTTCATTCTCCTTCACCAGTTTTAGTATTATTCTTTAGGTATTCTTTAGATTACTGACTTCTTAAATAGCATATTACAGAAAAGACTATCTTAGGAAACATGAATTTCCTTTTTTTTTCTTTCAAGAGCTGCAAAATTACAGCATAGCTGAAGTGGGAAGGCACCCCTGGAGATTATATTGTTCAACCCCCTGCTCAAGTGGGGCCACTTAGAGTTGGTGTCCAGTCAAGGTTTTGAATACCTCCAAGGATGGAGTCTCCACAGCCTCTCTGCGAAACCTGTGCACTGCTCAGTAACTCTCACAATATAAAAGTGGGTTTTTATGTTCCAGTGAAAGTTAATTCCAGTGGCTTATGATTTCTGATTGCCTGTAAAATTGCAAGTTGATTAAATTTTTAGGAAAATTAAGGAAACATTAGTTACCAAGGTGATTTCTGCTACCCTTCCTCTTTCTCCTCTATTTCTTCTGAAGAGAAAAACAAGATTTTAGATGCCTTCAGTTTGGAAGAAAAAAATATTTGGATTTATTTTGGAAGCATTTTCCATGAAAATCAATTTACATTTTTATAGGCAAATCTTTTCATAGTCACAAGTCAGGCATGACATTTATGGAAATTATTTGCTCATCTGTCCTGTCTTCATGCTGTTGTTGCTGTTCAGAGCTGATGGTTTTTGTTTTGGTTTTTACTTCCGTTCTTTCTCTCATGAGTTCAGTCCTGACTGCATTAGAAATTAGCCAAATGAGGTGTCTGAAAAATGTTTTATTTCTTGTTTCCTGATAAAAGATGGTGTTGTTTGTTCTTCTCTATCTGACTCTTTACCCAGATGGTCCGCTGCTTTTCTGCCTGACATGAGGTTTGTGATGTAAGCAAAATAAAAAGCATTAAGTTCTCAGCTGTAACAGTAACTAGAATTTAAAAAAGACTTAAGTAGTATTGGTTTGCAATTTTTCTGTACATTAGACTGGACTCTTATCACAATAACGCCTAGAAGGATTTCTGAACAGTTTTATACATCCATGTCATGATTTAAATGTAGTCATTACATAATCTGTAAGAAAGAATGAATGTGGACTAGAAGCTGTACTTTTTATAAAATTGTCATAACCTTTATTCTTTACTTCAACAGGTACAGTTCTTTTTCACCTACATTTTGTCCTTTTGTACAATTTTTCTAACTTGTTTTTACCAGTTACCAAGTAATCACCTGTTTGAAAAATCCTCATCCTCTTTTAGAACTCTAAACTCATCTTATTTCAGACAGGCAAATACATATCATTTAAAGGTAAAACAGCTTCATGTTTGATTTCGGTTTTTACAATGCCAGAAAAAAGGAACTTGCAGCTGCATAATCATCAACGTTTCTGTAGTTGCAAGTCAGTGAGACTGCCTAGAGAACATGTAAGAAATCAGCATGCCCTGTAATGGGGTCTTGCAACCCTTTAGCAGGTAAAACAAACCAAAACCATAAAATTGGAACATATTCCAAGAATACTCATGTCAGGCACAAGGTGACTCCATTTTGTATATTTATAAAGCCATTTCACAGCCACTTCGCTCACTTCTTTTGATGAAGACAGTGTAGTTTAGTTTTCTTGCACCTGAATTTCTGGAATATGTTAAAGATTTCAGTGCTTGATGTTGCCATAATTCCTTCGGGTCATGCTAATTCATTTCTAATTCTCTGCTACAGGGAAATAAAAGAAATGGCTCGGGTCCCTGAATTCTTTCTGGAGCAGGTCTTGAAGCAAACACAGCCGCTAATGTATTTGGTACAAGAGTCAAAACCCTGTACCAAATAAGTAGAATTATTCTGTGGAATTAATGAAAGGCATGATCTTAATGAAAAAAGTTCTAGTAAAATATGATTGTCTGTTTTCTTCATATGCTGGATATCCACAAAAAAGAATATAAAAAATCACAGAATAATGTAGCTATATCTTATCTCGAATAATTAATCTTACAAAATAGCTGTATAACTACTCTAACTTACAACATTAATTGATGCTGAATGGGGAAAAAGCTAAAAAATACAATAAAGACTACTATTTCTCAATCACATGACAATTATTTCTTAAACTCACTACACTCACAGTAAAAAGAAACAGAGGTGTAGATGTCAAGGCTCAGCCAGGAATTGTGTATAGAAATTTAAGAAGGAACTTCACTGGTTCCCCTGCTCCTCTATGCTGCTCCTTACAAGTTGTTCTTATAACTTTCCCACTATTTATTTCCAAAAGTTTTCTGGAGCTGGCTACATAATTCAAATACATTTTCAGCTAGGACAAGAAAGATGAGAAGGAGAAAGGCTCAGTTTCAGTAGCCACGAGACACACCTGTATTTTAGAAATGATAGTGGATATAATACTCTTGATGAATTATGCATCACACCAGACATCAATAATTTAACAGCTCTTGTTCGTTGTATATCTTATATTTCAGATTACATCCAAGTGATAAATAAAGGATAGGGTGTCTAAACTGATTGGATTCTTTACATGTCCTTGAGCAATTCTATCTTGTAAACCCAGTTACCATTCTCATCCTTCAGGGTAAAATTCTCAAAGAAACAATGGTAACATCACACATGGAATGAGTCAGTTATAAGTATTCTGTTCGAAGTGAAGTCTTATTGTTATCTGTTCCAATGTTTCATCACCCTAACAGTAAAAAAATTCTTCCTAATATCTAATTTAAGTCTACCCTCTTTCAGCCTGAAACCATTACCCTTCATCCTGTCACTGCACTCCCTGATAAATCTTCCCTCCCCATCTTACCCACAGGCCTCCTTTAAGTACTCGAAGGCTTCTACGAGGCCTCCCCAGAGTCTCTCCCTCTAGGCTAGACAATCCCAACTCTCTCAGCCTGTCCTCACAGGGGAGATACTCCAATCCTCTGATCATCTCCGTGGCCTTCCTCTAGACTCATTCTAAGAGATCCACATCCTCCCTGTGCTGAGGACTCCAGAGCTGGACACAATACTCCAGATTAGGTCTCGTGAGAGTGGAGTAGAGAGGGAGAATCACTTCCCTTGATCTGCTGGTCACAATTATTTTGATGCATCCCAGGATATTATTGGCTCTCTGGGCTGCAAGCGTACATTGCTGGCTCGTGTTGAGCTTCTCATCCACCAGCACCCCAAGTCCTTCTCTTCAGGGCTGCTTTCAATCCATTCTCCACCAGCCTGTATTTGTGCTTGGAATTGCCCTGACCCAGGTGCAGGACCTTGCACTTGTCCTTGTTGAATTTCATGAGGTTCACACAGGCCCACCTCTCGAGCCTGTCAAGCACCCTCTGAATGGCATCCCTTCCTTTCATCATGTTGACCACGACACACGGCTTGGTGTCATGAGCAAACTTGCTGAGGGTGCCCTCAATACCACTGTCCATGTCTCCAACAAAGACGTTAAATGCTAGTCCCAATACTGACCCCTGCACAATGCCACTCATCACCAGTCTCCACTTGGACATTGAGCCATTGCCCACAACTCTTTAAGTGTGACCATCCAGCCAATACCTTACACACTGAGTGGTCCCCTCATCAAATCCTTTTCTCTCCAATTTAGAGCCAAGAATGTCATGTGGACAGTGTCCAGGTAAATTATGTCAGTTACTCTTCCTTTACCCACCAACGCTATGGCCCTGTTGTAGAAGGCCATCAAATTCATCAGGCATGAATTTGCCCTTAGTGAAGCCATGTTGGTTGTGACCAATCACCTCTTTTATTTTTTTTTTTTTTTTTTTTTTTTAATGTGCCTCAGCAGTTTCCAAGAGTATCTGCTCCATGGTCTTGCCAAGCACGGAGATGAGACAGCCTAGCCAGCAATTTCACTATCCTCTTCATTACTCTCAGTTCCTCCATGCTCTTCACTACCTTCAGTTCCACCAGTCTTCCTTTTCTCCTTTTTTACAAATTGAGGGTATGTTTCCCTTTTTCAGGTTAGTGGGAACTTCATCGAACTGTCGTGACTTCTCAAAGATGATAGATAGTATCTTAGCAACTTCATCTGCCACTTACCTCCCTCGGGACACACAGGCCCATGGACTTGTGCACCTTCAGGTTCTTTAGACAATCTCACACATGATCTTCTCCAATAGCAGGTGGTTCTTCGCTCTCCCAGTCCCTGCCTTTGCCTTCTGTGACTTGGGTGGTGTGGCTTGAGCCCTTGTTCATGAAGATTGAGGCAAAAATGTCACTGAGTACCTCAGCCTTCTCCATATAATGGGTGAACAGTCCTGCTTCCTTGCAGAGAGGGCCTACATTCTCCCTAGTCTTCCTTTTATCACCGACATCCCTACAGAAGCTTTTCTTGTTGGCCAGATTTAATTCTGTTAGGGCTTTAGCCTTCCTAACTTGACCCCTGGCTGCTCAGACAATTTGTCTGTATTCCTCCCAGGCTACCTGCCCGTGCTTCCACCCGCCATAGATTTCTTTTTTTGAGTTTAAGATTGTCCGAGAGTTCCTTATTCATCCATGCAGGCCTCCTGCCATTTTCTCCTGACTTCTTTGTTGGCATGCATCCTTGACTGTTACCTAGCTTTCTTTGGGCTTCATCCCATGGTATTTTTCCAAGCAAATCCCTGAAGAAGCCAAAGTCCACTCTCCTGACGTCCAGTGAAGTGAGCTTGCTGCACACCGTCCTTGCTGCCCTAAGGATCTTGATCTCCACCATTTTATGGTCATGCAGCTAAGGCTTCCCTTGAGCTTCATATTCCCCAGCAGCCCTTTTTTGTTGGGGAGAACAAGGTGCAACACAGCACCTCTCCTTGTTGACTCTTCTATCACTTGGAGAAGGAAGTTATCATTAAAGCACTCCAGGAACCTTCTGGATTGCTTATGCCCTCCAGCAGATATCAAGGTGGTTGAAGTTCCCCATGGGGACCAGGGCTTGCAAACTTATTGACAGATAAGTGAGGCTGCACTTATCTGTCAATAGAGGGCCTCATCTGCTCACTCCACCTTGTCTGGTGGCCTGTGGCAGACCCCCACTATAATGTCATCTTTCCCTGCCCCCTCTTTAATACTAACTCACAAGCTCTTGATTGGCTCCTTGTCCATCTCCAGGTGGAGATCCACGCACTCCAGTTGATCATTGACATAGAGGGCAACATCCCTTCTTTGTCTCCCTCACCTGCTCTTCCTAAAGAGCCTGTATCGCTCCATTCCAATATTCCAATAATAGGATCCATCTCACCATATTTCCATGATGCCAATGTGATCATAGCCCTGCAACTGTGCACACTAACTTCCCGTTACTTCTGGTCCCACCCACAAAACATCAGCCACCCTTGTGAGACCTGCTGCTTCTTTGGGAGGGTCTCAGCACTACTCCCCTGGAGTTTCCCAGGCTCAGGAAAAACTGCCTTGTATCCTTTACTCCCTTGTGGCACACGACTGCACCAGAGCTGATCGCCTCTGCAAATGGTTTTTTTTTTTATTTCAACTCATCCATACTTAGTAGCTGAACAAGTCTTGTGATCAATACTACACAATGTGTTTTCTCAGCAGTGGTTTCTCAGCAGATACAAACTGCTGGTGATTTGTGGGCTTGAAAAAGTTTATGCATAAATATGTATATTAGCAATGTTCAATGATACATTCCATTCCCCAATATGCAAAATTCTCGGACCTTTCTGTTCCTTTTGGTATCAACATATCTGCATCATCTTCAGTATAGGAGGAATTTTTGTTTCCAGGAAGATTTCACACTGAAGAAAGAAAGCAGAGTGATAGCCTTCTTGAAGAATATGTAGATTACTTGGGGAAAAAAAAAGAACATCTGCTTTCTTTAATGAGCGTTTAAAGTTAACTGCTGGAGTATGTGCAAGCTGCCAAAAAATTCTGGCTGCCTATAATATTAACAATCTATGCTCTGTTTATACTCTTCCACCGATATACATGGATATGTGTGTTGTTTCAAAAGCACACAACTGAGAGAACATGCTTAAATACTGCACTAGCATGCCGTGCTGGGCTGCCTATGACTATCAGTTGAATATGTCGGTCTAGCTGCTTTAAGCTGCCACAGTAATTCATAGAAACAAACAATGGAATAAAAAAGATTTCATCCATTCAGTTAAGAAGAATCACATATACTGCCACTTCTCCGAAAAAGTGCCTCATGTGCAGTAAACAGAAAGTAACTTTGGTCTTAGGGATCTGCTGTCTTTTATTCACATCATTGTACTGTTCTTTCCAGATGAAATTTTGAATTTGACCCTTTACAGGCATTACAGAATAGTCAAACAGTCATCCAGAGTAGCAAGGAGATTAGGAAGGTAGATTTGAGTGCAAATTCGGAACTGGCATTTCATAATGGTGACTAGTGGATATGTGCAGATAGAACTGTCTATTGACCTTATTAGATATCCTTACCTATGATTTTACAAAACAAAGCCATCTTGAATATTACTATGTTTTTATTAGTACAGGATTACATCAGATTTAACATACCATAGACAGCCACAATGTGTCACACCACACATCACAATTAATCTGGAAGTAGACTAAGAAATAGCTGAAGTGTTTTTCAATGTGACCTTACTATACTGAGTGTTAAATGTCATTTTACATGTAAGGATGTCAAATCAGAACACGCAACCTATTTTTTTATGTGCAGATATGTTCTAAAATTATGAAGCCAAAATTGGAATGAAACAAAGTAATCAAGAATAACTTCTATTGTTTCTGTTCTGCAAAGATGCTGGAGTTACTCCGAGTAGTCTCTCAGATAAAGAGATTATATTACATTTCCAGAGTAGGAATCTGTTAATTCCTTCTTTTAAGACAAAAGCATCTCCTGTGTGCTAAAAGATTACTATCTTAGATGAAAATATTCTATTCCAATTGACAATAGAGATAAAAATCCTCCCCTAAAAATCTATCTTCTGCAATGTTCATCTTTCACAGAAGGCCTACAGATGTTATCATGGAAGGATAACCTGGTTACGACTTTGCTCAGAGGACAATTGGCCTTTGAAGGCTTGGAACGTGGAAGAGAAACAATAGAGAAGACAGAATTTCACAGTGTCGGATTCTGTTACTTCAACTAACTAGCTGCAAATACTGTAACAAATTGTCAGACTACCATTTTGCTCTATACGGTATTAAAGTTTTATATCTTTTACAATAAATTTTGTGAATTGTTCTTCTAGTCACATTTAATTAGGCAAAGATTTTTTTTAAACTCCCTTGTATGTGTTCATTGGTGAATTAAGTATTCTTTTGAATGACGATGTATAAAAACGAAAGTAATTAATTCTTCTTTTTCAGCAATCAGATAACGCATAAAAGTTGCTGGTGTGTTCCACAGAGTGAATCATCAATCACTTTTACCAAAGATAGATTTGGAACACAACCTTTGGGATTTCTCTTAGGCAGCCTTTATGTTTGATTACATCTGTCATAATTAATCACACAAGAAAACAGACCCATGTAACAAATTGAGAATATGGGTACACATAGCACAAATAGTTTCTTTGAATTCTCGATGACATGAACTTTAAAGTTCAAGACTGGAACCAGAAGTCTTGCCATCAAGTCCAATGTCTGGAATAGATTCAGAAATTGTAACCTCTCTAGGCCAAAGAGCATCATGAGTGAGTCTTTGTTTTGTAGAGATGCAGTGGCACGCATGCTGAATTCAGGAGCCTGGTTTATCTCATGTTTCGGACACTGCTGGAAGCACTAGATATGTTGCTTGCTTAATTTTCAGTCAGGAGTGCTACCGGTACACTCTTTAAACAGCTTGTAAAGGTAACGCCCATATTTTTTCATTTCTTTTTGAAAAAAAATCGAAGTGAAACAGACAAAACCACAAAAGCCAGGAACTCACTGGAAACTGTCACCATCCCGCTCTGTTGAGGAGATGAACAGACCAGCTCACGCTGTCATATTTTAATGGAAATCTAAGATTAAACAAATGGGTTATGCTAGCCTTGTTGACAACACTAATCAAAGACACTGCCAGAGAATAGCAGTGGCAGGTATGTAAGTGACCAGGAAAGGCTTGGAAATACCAGCTAACCAGGTTTTGATAAGCATTCATAGCCAACAAATCAGCTGCAGTTTTTAACCTATCTGCCAGAGTCCTGGTGGTTTTGACTGCATCTTTCACTATGGCTAGGCTTTAACTTTTCTTGATTTTACTGCTTCTGATGTTCCTGCCTACTTTTTCCCTGGCATTGTGTTAGTCCTTCTCAATTTTACCTCCTTCTTGGTCCTCCAAACAGCCCTACCTAAATTAAAAATTAGTTTCATCTGTTTTAGCCAGTTAGATTCAGTGCTGCTTACTCCCAGTTTTATACATATATATATTTTATATATGTCCTAATTTTATACACAAGTAAACATTAGAGAAATACACTGCTTCTCTTGTAGAGAACAAGTTTTAAATGGGCTTCTCATGGGCTTCCATACGTGAAAATTCATTAAAGAATAATACAAAGGGGAGACATTACGAAAAGCACATGATGTGCATTCAGAGCAGAATTTCAAGTGTTGAGGGGCAAAATGCACTAGTTGAAGGCACCAACGACATGATGACACCTAGAGTATTTCTCAACAGAAGGCAACTAAATTACTTCACAAGAAGAAAACTCTTGGAGGGATATTCCTCTGAAGATACAAGCTCTTGGCTTTTTAGTTTAAAGGTCAGTAATCTGCCTGGGTGACTGGCTGCATTAAAGCACAACACATGCTCACAGCTCACTCCATTCATGTTCCCGACAGTGCGAGATACTTCTGTGCTGGAAACTGTATGAACAACTGTATTAGCACTACTCTGTGCTCAGGCTAAACATTTTTGCTCTGAAGCTGAGTTTGGGCAGCACATTGTATCAACAGAACTATGTAATTTCCAGTTTGTATCAGACCACTCAGTAGTGTAGGCAAAGAAAGTTAGAGGTGACAAAGCACACCTGCACAGAGATAACTCTCTTCTTTAGGGTACGGTGAGTTCCCCTTTGGGGGGTTTGTTATTGGAAAGGGAGACAGTGGACGATTCAGATCCTTGCTGGGAGACTTGAGGAGGTATGTGATTTTAGCAGAGCTGAGTGTCTCTGGTCTTGACCTGGAAAGCTCATTTCTCAGGCATCTCATAAGCCACTGTTTATACCACTGAGATTAGTAGGCAAAATACCACATATTTCTTGTGAAAATTTGGAGTAGTGTTGCTGTTAGGCACTAGTCCTTATCATCAGATTTGAAGATATGTTCCTATACATTATTGAAAAGCCGTGTGGGTTTGGGTGGTAGTGGTGTTTCGGTTTACTCGTTATCTCCCTTTTTATCTGTATTGATTGTTGTTGCCTTTTTGTTTGCTAGAAGGCATCTTGGACTGTAGTCTCATGAAAGAAAGACATTTTAATTACCTCACAGGTTTTTTTCCATTGTGAATCCCTCAAGTATTATTGAGTTCAAGTCATTTTTAATTTATTCTACACTCTTCCAAAGTCTGTGTTCTCAGAAACCAGCATTTGATCCTGAAGCCCCATTTAAACTGTGTTTGGTTCACAGATATTCAAAGTTATGTCCTGTGAAGGAAGTCTTAACATGTAATGAGCACTGAGCAAGCCTTAAGACGAACCTTTGGATTTTGACAGGATTACATAAACGTGTACGGAGCTACATTGCAGGGTCAAAGCTATGCAATACCTTTCATTGAATTCTTCATTTTGAAACATTGTTAATGCTATAGTCATCACATTTCTTAATTCATGAGTTTTCAGTCCAAATTTGGACTCAAATTGAAAAAAATAAAAACCAACAACCAAGTTCAGACTAATTACTCACCATAATGAGAACTTTTTCCTCACTCCTTCTCCCCAAAATAATCTGTACTTTTCTAGAACAGAAAAGTACCGTGCAATTGCTATAGTAAATAGCTATTGTTTTCTCATTTGGCCTGTGCAATATAGTCTTGAGTGCTAAAAGTAACACAAATATTGAGCAGAAAAGTTTGATTCTTTTCACTGACATTTTAAAAGCTTTCTCTACTGCTGTACTTCATCTGCGATTTGAGTTCCAAAATTAAATATTGTTCTTGAAATGTTTGCTTTTTTTTCTGTGAAGAGCAACATTTTATGTTTACATTGCAGAGTGTAATCTACCAATAGATATGCATGGCAGAGTAAGTCCTTGCTGACTGTAAAGCTTGTACTTGGAGCTGTAGAAGTTCATTGAAGATTTGCTGCTGTTGTGCTCACAGCCAGGCAGCATCCTTAGCCCTGAGAGGTTTGTCCACCAAGTAATTTTTGTTCTTTCCTTTTTGTATCTCTGAGATCATTGTCATTACCTGACTCAGGACCTGAATGGATCACAGAGAAAGAAGATCAAAGAGAAGAATCCTCCCTCTTCTTGGTTACCTTTGTGTACCCAAAAGGGACCCAGCAACACATAGGTGGATTTACTAAAATAAGTTTTCCTAGCAGTCCTATTTAAACAGTCTAAATCAGACAAAAAACAGACTAGTTTGTTTTATTCATACTAAGGATTTGATTTTACTAAGGATTACTTTGGTCATACTAAGGATTGGTTGACTATATTATAAGATATAATCAACATATAGAGCTTTATTTAAGAATATTTGGCTGCATTTTCAGAAAATTAGCAGAAATTTGGATTACTTGAGGCTTTGAATAACTACTTTCAGGCAAAATGCAGTAAAGGATTTTCAGAAAATGCCACCAAAACCACAGTCTAAAACCAGGAGACTTTGAAAAATACTACAGAATTAAAGCCAAATTATAGAATTGAAGTAAGTTAGTAAATCATTTAAGACTCTACCCACTCTGAATTTAATAGATATAGATATAGATATAGATAAATATATGTATATATTTTGTCTAGACAGACAGAACAGCTTCTCAGCCAGAAGCGTTTTTCAGTCTTGCACAGTCAAATGCTATAGAGAAAATGAATAGTAAACGCTACTCTTTCCACCTTGAATCTTAGCAGAAACGGATTATCAACTACTCTTATGGAGATCGGTTATTTAAGCAGATTTTTAAATCCATTACAAATGTGACAATAGGGTCCCTTGTTTGGCCTCTCCTAAAGCATATTGGTGGAGTCTGTGTGTTTATTTGTTTGCAATTGTACAGTGTCTCTTTTCATTCTTTTTTTCCACCAAAGCTATAAAAATCCATCTGAAGATGGAAGTTTTAAACTCATTCCTTCATAAATTTCTGTATTTTGAATTAAAAACAAAATAGACATGATTCCCTGTCAGAGCTCCAGAAGGCCAAGCTACTAGACAGAGATATTCCATAGGCATGACTATTAGCCTGCTTTTGAAAACCTCTTGCAATTGCTTGCTCTAAGAATTGTTTAAAGAGGAACAAGCTCCATTGGATGCCTTCCAGTAATACAGAAATATATCGCTGACTTCATGTGGAAGAGAGAAGCTCATCACAAAAAAAATTAGAAAAAAGCTTTCCGCTCTCTTTTCAGTTTCAGCAGATAATTTTATATTGCAACATTGTCAATCACTTTTTCTTTTTCTAAAATAATTGATAAAAATGCCCTTCATTTTCCTCCATTTGTATAAGAACATTCCTTCTTTCTTGCTTCCTCCACATATGTATAATTGAGTGAAATGTTCACCAGAACCATACATCAGCTGTTATGAGAGTTTTTCTGGAAGAGGTAATCCTACATGCACGTGCGTGCATTTTTGTTCACTGTTTTGAAGACCATACTTCTCAATGAGAGGCTCAGAAATATTCCTGCATTAGAAAACATGCTATCTTTCAAGTGACGTACTTTATTATCAGTAAGTTGCATCTTCTTTGATGGAAAAAAATTCTCATAACTGCAGAGAAGGTTCAAGAAATATTAACTTTCATTTGTTTGCCTTGAAGAAAATTGATCTGTTTGTAACGGCAGAAAGATACAGTTGTATGTGCTGAAAAATTTTTAGAAATCTCATTCCTTGTTAAAGTGCTTAAGTTCAGATGAACAATTAATGAATGGAATATCCAAGAAGAACTACAGCTATAAAGAACCATTTTATTTTTTTAATTTCTCTGTTGGTTAGTTTTAGGAAATCCTATCCCTATTTCTATGCTATTGAGTACTGTCATTGTCTATTAAAAAGGTGATCGTTATCCTCGGAATTACTGGTAGCTTTGCAATCTACCATCACACTGTCTATATATGCAACTTAATTCAAATCAAGACGTAGATTTGAACACGTTACACACTCATTACAGATGGTTATATTTATACCCATAATGACACAGAGTATCTCTCAACACTATTCAAAGTACAGTAGCTTGGGCAGGACAGCATATAATATGCTTGCTAGCTCAGGTGTTTCATGGAATGTCATTATGAAGTCCTATATATATGTACTTTCTGTTTATAATAATACGTTCTGTATTATTCTATATTATATATATTCTCTATATATATTCTATATTATATAATACTGAATAATACGTTCTGTATTATTCAGTGTTTTGCAGCAGTGCTTCTGTGACAACTTGTCTAGGGAAAAATTACTTCGTTGATTATATGTTACTACACTGGCATTTTTTGCCAATTTATTGGGTTTAAGAGCTTAATGAGACTCTGAAATGTTCCCTGTTTCCTCAGTTGTCTGTTCCTTTAATTATCAGTTTACCATACTCAAAAAAATAAAAGGCATCTGATTTTGTGAAAATTGCCTGCAGTTTGAGGGAAAAGTTGAGTTTATTGTTTTGATACACAGAAAATTCCTTTCAAATCTGACTTCAGTTTCTTTAATCTTTTGCTTATAAAAGTCACTTTATTAAGATGTGTCTTGGGAAATCATTTGTATGTTCATTGCACTGTTAAATCCAGTTTCTCGCCTCTTTCAGTGCATTAAATAAAATTCACCTAAAATCAGTAAAGTTGCATCAAACTCTTACAAGAAGCCTCTGTACACTGATTCCACATTATCACAATACGTCAGAAATAACACAGGAGGAATAATGCTTAGTACTTGCCCAACAGGCCTCATTACAAGAAAAATATTTCAATAAGTGGAAATTTGAATGTATTTAAATTTTTCAAAGATCTTAATATTTTAAATTTTTACCTTTTCTACTAAGCACATGAAAGTATGTAGTACTGCAGTGGTACCAGGTAATTAATTCTATTCAAAGCCAAAGATTACTAAAGTGAGGAAGAAACTAGCTGCTCCTTAGAAAAGTAACTTTGCTACAAAATTCAGAGAAATTAATTTATAGTTTCAGAACAAAGCATGCATTCCCTCAAAAGATACTACCTGCTGCTGAATAGCCACGTAATCAATCTGAAATACATCCTGACCTTCATTTCTACTCCTCTTTACTGTTTTGTTATCTTCTGCACTGGAAATGGCTATGCAATTATTTCTGATCTCATGTTGTAGCCTATCACCAAACACATATTATATGAAACAAAATTTGTGACCTTGACCCGGCC
The DNA here is from genome assembly GCF_017976375.1 of Cuculus canorus. NCBI lineage: Eukaryota > Metazoa > Chordata > Aves > Cuculiformes > Cuculidae > Cuculus > Cuculus canorus. The sequence goes on along the minus strand of NC_071402.1, from coordinate 86,363,922 downwards.
TTACTGTAAAAAAAAATGTTGTTGAGCTATGGCTACCCCTACTAGTTTGTAAGTGAGGGAGTCCACAGAGGATACTACATCAGACAAGACGAAAAAGAAGAAAAGAACACAGAGTACTGGACTGAGTGTGCTGAATTAATAACAAGCTAGTAGCTCAAGAACTCCAAACTGAAACACCCACATGAAAAGATATAAAAACTGATGAGAAAGTAGAGGGTCACAGGATGGCACCTCCAGAAGATCAAGGATGAACTTGTTCCCAGGAACAAAGGCTGATGCATCTCCTTCTGTTTGGTGACAGCTTAAATAACAGATACTGACGGAGGAAAGCATACAAATGTCTGACCTTGAGGCCTGCTGCTCCTAAAACATTACTATGAGTATTAACCATGATTAAGAAAATTGCTGAATACTGATAGGCTGTGGGTTTAATTCTCCTTTTAAGTCTCCATACACAGTAAACAGACGCCAAAGTGAAAGTGACTCAGAGATCTGAGAATTTGCAATATTATTTGTAAACAATAATCTCTTTGCCTCTTGACTACGTACAAAATCCAAACCCAGAAATAAGGTACAGCAGTCTAAATAGAAAGTCATGCCAAGGAAACACAAAAGAAAACCTAGCTAAAATCATCCCTACCAATACTGTAAGAACTAATTTAAAGCACAATCAAATCAAGCAAAATGTTTCCAATGAATCCATAGGTTCTAATATTTTTCAGGGTCTATTTGCATATCGAGCAACATACTGTGCACGTGAGGCACTGAGTTGATATGAGTTTGGGACACAATAGTTGTGAATGGTCATAATGACCTTCCAGTAAGAGGAAGGTTCCAGGAAACCACAGGCCTTTCAGTCTGACCTCAGTGCCGGGAATGATCATGTAAGAGGTCATCTCGAGTGCTGTCTTACAGCACACGCAAGACAACCAGATGATCAGGCCCGGTCAACATGGGTTTATGAAAGGCAGGTCCTGCCAAACTAACCAGACCGCCTTCTATGAAAAGGTGACCTGGTGTGGATGTAATATACTTGAACTTCAGTATAGCCTTTGACACTTTTTCTCACAATATTCTGCTTGAGAAACTGGCTGCCACTGGCCTGGACTGACACATCCTCTGCTGGGTAAAAAACTGGCTGGATGGTTGGGCCCAAAGGGTTGTGGTCAATGACTTGTAAGAACAAGTATTTTGAGGAGCAGCTGAGGGAACTGGGGTTGCTTAGCCTAGAGAAGAGGAGGCTGAAGAGAGACCTTATTACTGTCTACAACTACCAGAAAGAAGGTTGTAGAGAGGTGTGTTGGTCTCTTCTCCCAAGTGACGGGTGATAGGACAAGGGGGAATGGCCTCAAGCTGCACCAGGGGAGGTTCAGACTGGACATTAGGAAAAACTTCTTCACTGAAGGGGTTATCAAGGACTGGAATGGGCTGCCCAGGGAGGTGATCAAGTCACCATCCCTGGAGGTGTTTAAAAGACAGGTAGATCAAGTGCTTAGGGATATGATCTAGTAGTAGACAGGTATGGTTGGACTTGATCTCAAAGGTCTTTTCCAGACGAGGGATTCTATGATTCCATGATTCTGTCAGACTTCACTGAGTATACATTTTAAATAGAAACTTATTTGATTTATAAAGGATAGAAGCATTCATAAAGCACCTATAGCAATATAAGTGACATTAAAAATTAATACAGTCCTTCCCTATTTGCTTGTTGGTGTAAGCTATCAACAGTGAAAATTAGAATGTGAACTAGCAACTGATCAATTGACATCTGATCTTTTCAGTTATTTTTTCTCTTAAATCTGCACAAAGAAACCTTTCATCTTAATTTCTGTTCAGAATCATGAGAGAGAATTCTTTGTCATTGTGTAGGCATCTATACACCTAAAAGATGGATGTAGTAGAAACAGTTGTGCTTCTTAACGTTACCTGCACTACTTAGGAGACTCAAGTCACAGATTCTGTGCTGACTGTTCTCTGAGAGGAAAATTTAACACAGTTATCATTTAAAAACAGCATCTGAACATGATGTACAATATCCTTGTATGTTTAAGCTAAGAAAAGTACAGAAGGATTGACAATACTAGAAAGAGCTTACCACTTTAAAAAATTTCAATGATGTAAATTCAAACCTGCAAATCATTTAAGCTGCTGCTGAGCTCTCATTGTAAATATATGGCCTTGTACTGTTACAAACCTAACCATTAATCTCTATCTGTCTCTTAAGGAGTTAATCTGAATAATTGTTCTTTAATTTGAATGCAGCTGTGACTAGATTAGGAATGATTATTCTTTTCTTTACCTTTTCTGTTTAGTGCACTGCTTCTAAATTAGAGATACAAGTAAGCAAGAGATTGATTAATTACAAAGTAGAAACTGAACTGGGGAGAGGAAGACAAGAAATAACTGGTGTTTTTATTAGTGCTGATAGAACTAGATTGCTCCTTGCAGGTTTACTGAAGACTCAGGTTATGTTCTTGCATTCATTTTACTAAATACACTAAGTAGCTAATCAGAAGCAAACTAAGCCACTGCCATAATTTTCTACTAAAGGAGTATCCTTTATATGGCAGCCTGCAGTAATTTCAGGTGGAAAAAAGTATTCATGTTGAACCCGTTACAACTGAGCAAAACATTTAATTTAAAGTCTGGTTTTATTTAAATACAGATCTCTCCATATGTGCTTTCTCTTCCTAGTTGGAACTAGTAAACTATTTTCCCTTGAATTCAAGTATTAAACAATATTCCAACTCTGATGAATGTAGAACTGAATAAAGGGTAGTGATTCTATAGAGATAGCAGGCGATTTTTCTTTGTCAGAAATCATGCTCATCTTGAAGAAGACCCAGTGGTCCAGCCCACATCTGCAACTCCTGACAAGCCTTAAGTCACTAGCTTAGGAGAACTCTGATGAGCTGAGCTGAATAGTGTTGTTGACTCGTAGGTTCTTCTACTGCTCTCTAGGTGGATTGTTGGAGAGTCAGGTAAGCATGCTGTCTGGTATCATAGACCAAATTTGTTGCTCCTCTCCCTACTCGCCATTCAGTTTTCTTTAGATTTTGCAGTTCCTGCAAAGTGTTGGGTGTTTTGGTTTTGGTTATTCTAATGATGCCTTCTGACGGAATAATGACTTTTTTATTATTATTATTTGCTTCTTCTGTATTGACTGCTGGTGTTCTGTATAGGACTGATTAATCACAGTGTCTGCCTTGTTCTTCCAGTTCTGGAAAGAGCATTTCTGAAGTGCTCTAATTTGACTTAAAGAGGACCAAGTGACCCAGTGTGACACCCACTGTGGTCCATGAGTATCTAAAGAACTCCAAATCCATTTGTGGTAGATTATGTGGAGCAAGTAGTGTGATAGCAAAGGGAAGGGAGAACAAAATGTGAAGTGTCGTAGAACCATCTATCAATTCACTGAGGAGCCTAGACACAAAATAAGACACTAGAGCAGATGGAAGTATCTATACGTAGGAATTTTCTACTAGATTCCACTCCTCACATGACTTAAATATGGGTTCTAGGCAACCGTCTTGAAGCTTAAATTACCACCTTCCATTGTAAAATGCTGATGTGTTCCTGAGTGACATCACCTTTTGCAAAGGCAAATACTAATTCCGTGAATAAGGAGAAAGCAATTTATTTGTTGGAAGAACAAGGCTTTTAATTACTCATAGCTTAAACAAGCCCACAGGACTAAGGAGTTGACGGGAAGTTCTTCACAACTTGCAATCCTGTTCCACCCAATAAGGCTAACAGAATTTTCAGCCTTTTTCAATCCTCCTGGGAAACGGCACTTAGAAAAGAGTTTTCTTCTCTCCCCTCCCTTCTCATTTCTTCTGTCTACTGGGATAGTTTTTATTAATTTTTCTTTTGGCTAGAAGGTATTTTTTAGGATAATTTACTGAAATTGAGTACTTCCTACCAATTTTGTACTCATAACGTAAAATTACAGAATTCAGGAAAACAGCTGCTTCCTTTCATCTCGGATGAGACACACAATAATGTAATTTCTAAGTGATTTGATGGGTTCCTGCCAAATTACAGTTTATGTAACTGCATTTTCCTCTTAATTAGGCACTTATCTAACGATATTTACCCAGTGTCATAGATTTAATGCCACATATTTGGCATTCATATTAGTGCCTGACTTATTGGTATCTGTACCTTAGAATCATACAATCAAAGAATGGTTTGAAGTCGGAAGGATCGTTAAATATCGTCTAATTCCACCCCCTGCCATGGGCAGGGACATCTCCCACCAGATCAGGCTGCTCAAGACTGAAATGATTCTCCTCAAATTGGACTGCAAAACTCTTGGGTTCAATGCTTCACATTAAAAGACTCTTAATTTGAATTTAGGAAAAACAAACAACTGAAACAACTCAAAACACACCTTCCCAACAAGTTTATGAGAGACAAGATGTTGGGTTTTCTAGCTCAGTGATTTCACTTAGTCAGCTTATCAACTCTCCAGCTCAGTGATTTCAGTGGCTCATGATTCAGCCTTGCCGGTACTGCTGCAAATGATCTAGAGAAAACTCCTACGTACATGTACTGCCAAAAGACGCAAACAGACTTTAACTATAGTATACAGGATACCATGTAATAAGATTAGTGAACAGGATATAAACGGTGATGCAGATCTCAGGTGGATTACTATTAGATCTGTTTGTCTCTTGCGTCATAGGAAATCTCTTTTTGCAACCCAAAGTTACATTGCAGAATCAACTTTTGGATTTTAGGTAGGCAGTTATGACTTTCTTTCTTGACAAAGAGGAAGAAATCTGCCTTATATTTGAAGAATGAGTGCACCCAGCCCTAAAATTATTCTTATACCTTTGTACTGTATTTCAAAGTGTTAATACTAATCTGACAAATGATAAAGAAACACATTTTCTTTGAAAATTTATTCCCTTTTAACGTCTTCAAGTAATCGTGCGGTATATAACAAATATCGAAAGTATCAGTTTTCCTTCCATCCATTGCCCCACGTAATTTTGCCTTAGAAAATATCATTAGATATTTATTGACTGGTATAAATCACCGATTGTAAAATGCAGTCGATTATCTCACAGTTCATCGGTTTCTGTGACTCTGGCTTATCTAGCTGTCAGATTTTTATCAATATTTCTATCAGTGGATGAGACGCAAGAGACATCTTTAAGTAAAGCACAAAGGATATATAAATCACCTCCGGACTGTGCTATTAATTAGAGCCTGCTGGGAGAACCTCTGTTGGAAGAAAAATTGTGAAAACTAAGAAGAAGAAACCAAAAATGAGTGGGCATATAGAAGGCATATTCAGCAATTATGCTCCTATGGCTCTCTGTTAGTGTCTTGATGATTAAAAGTGCTAAGTTAGATGGGCGATTCTAATCTGGCAAGTAACTACACTCCATCAGTTATTTTGAAGTTGTTTCTCATGCTTGTTACCTTTCTGGAGGTTTATAACCAAGTCTTTATGGGTAGTGATCTGTGTCACAGGAATTGGGGGAGGGGGAGCTGGGGCAAGATAAAGCATTTGATCTACAGTACTCATTATTTCAGACAGTGAGAGAAACAATTAATTTCCTGACAGGGCCAGAACATGCACCAGATTTGCTATTTGCTCTCTATAAAATCAATTGTGCACATTTTAATAGGTATTCTCAGCTTTCTGTTTAATTTGATTGTATTTGTTTTCTGTAACATGTAGGGTTTTTTCATCAGATTTTGACTCAGATCTTTAATTCATATCGCCTTAGACCCTTCAGAGGTGTCAAAGAGTAATTACTTTCTTATCAATATAGAGCTAGGGATTACAATCACTGACCTGACTTTAAAAGCCTTAGTAACTTGTTTACGAGTTTTTGAATGTCTTCTTTTGCCACCCTATAGTTGTTTAGTTCTTTCTCCAGTAACATTTTGTTACTTTCCAGAGTAGTGAGTCTATCTGTTAATGCTATTTCTCTCCAAAGTTCAAATGCACAGTAAAATTTTGTCTTTCACTCCCCTCAGCATATTTCTCCGAATAAATGACTTTAAAGGTGCTCTGAGCCTAATATTGTATTTCAAAAGGTTAAATAACACCATTACACTCCCAAGGCACAGGAGATACTCAACACAAATCATTAATGCTACCATAAATCATTAACACTGTTTATTAGACATTTTGACCATACACAATGACTTAGAGGCCTTCCATGGCTGTAGTATTTACTTGTATCTCCGGAAAATTTTGATATTTCAGAAAATTAAGTGAAATTAATTCAGAAATTAATATTTCTAAAATTAACGCAAAATTTGTGCAACTCTCATCATGGCAATTATCTTTTCCAACAGCAGTTTTGCTAACACAGCATATAGCTTGGAAGTGGTTGCAAAACTTGTTCAAGGAGCGGCGTAGTAGTAGGGTAGTTAGACCCATCAGGTGTACCATGCTTCCTAGTGTTTCAGCTAGCCCAAGTGTGTTTCAAACATTTTTGTGATCACAGAGTAGATGCACCCTTTGCCCTTCAGTTTTAAATGCTGTGTAAAGAACTACGGCACTTAATTAAAGTGTGTGCCAAGTATGAAAAACAGGTTTGTTCCTTAGTTGTACTTGCAATGTAGCTGAATATCACAGCTATGACAGTATGCAGAGCAAATATACTTCAGCCCTTAAACCCCTGAGTGGTTCAGTGCCTCTTCAGCCACTACTCTGCATAGGTGAAATACTGGGATGACTTGAAGTAGTGGACTGATTCCAAATTATGTCATAGACTGAACCTTCAAAACTGAGTATCTGACCAACCGTTACAGGAGCTTCCAGTTGGAAATTTCAGACAGTATTAGAAGCTCCTCCAGGCAGCTCCTGATGCAATGTGTTGGCTAACAACCCAGGTGGAATGTCCCATAGACTCCCCCTACACAGTTTCTCTTGAAATGTTGATCAATTTGTACATAAATAAGACCTCTGTAAACAGTCAGTGGAAACTGGTCCTGCAGAAATGATCACATAGAATGTGTGTTTTTATATAAGTTATATAAATATGTAAGACCATTTGCATTTAGTAGTTAGATACAACAACAGTGATGGATTATGACTGTGCTGGATAGGTCATACAGTGCTACTGCCAGCTGTATGATCAAAACTGAACAGAACAATACTTCAGGGACTCCTTCCTGATTTAGTTGAGAATGATGCTACAAGGACCCTTGTCAGGGGAGTTCCTATCAGTATTAGACAGTGACTGATTTTCACAAATGGATTTTTAAATGGCTTTGATTTAGCAGCAATTTCGTATCACGTGCTGTTATCCAGGAGAGCTCAAAGGTTCCCTCTTAGGATCAGTATTTTTAGGATCGTGAGATGATTGACTTTGGTCAGTATTTTTCCGTTCTGGCCACAATTTGCCTGAGGTGATTCTGGAATTTTCCACCATCTGTATAAGTCATAGAATCATAGAACCACTAGGTTGGAAGGGACATACAGGGTCATCGACTCCAACCATTCCTAACACTCCCTAAACCATGCCCCTCAGCACCTCATCCACCCGTCCCTTAAACACCTCCAGGGAAGGTGACTCAACCACCTCCCTGGGCAGCCTGTTCCAGTACCCAAGGACCCTTTCCGTGAAAAATTTTTTCCTGATGTCAAGCCTGAACCTCCCCTGGTGGAGCTTCAGGCCATTCCCCCTTGCCCTGTCCCCTGTCACTTGGGAGAAGAGGCCAGCTCCCTCCTCTCCACAACCTCCTTTCAGGTAGCTGTAGAGAGTCTCCCCTCAGCCTCTTCTTCTCCAGGCTAAACAATCCCAGCTCTCTCAGCCACTCCTCATAAGACTTGTTCTCCAGCCCCCTCACCAGCTTCGTTGCTCTTCTCTGGACACACTCCAGAGCCTCAACATCCTTCTTGTGGTGAGGGGCCCAGAACTGAACACAATACTCAAGGTGTGGTCTCACCAGTGCCGAGTACAGAGGGAGAATAACCTCCCTGGACCTGCTGGTCACACCATTTCTGATACAAGCCAAGATGCCATTGGCCTTCTTGGCCACCTGGGCACATTGCTGGCTCATGTTCAGTCAGCTGTCAAACAACACCCCCAGGTCCCTCTCCTCCAGGCAGCTTTCTAAGCAGACTTCTCCTAGTCTGTAGCATTGCATAGGTTTGTTATGCCCCAAGTGCAGGACCCGGCATTTGGCCTTGTTAATCCTCATGCCATTGGCCTCAGCCCATCAGTCCAGCCTCTTCAGATCCCTTTGCAGATCCTCCCTACCCTCTATCAGATCCACACTTCCACCCAGCTTAGTGTCATCTGCTGGACCCAGTACCAAGCCCTCGGGAACCCCACTTGTAACTGGCCTCCAGCTGGAGTTAACTCCATTGACCACCACTCTCTGGGCCCGGCCATCCAACCAGTTTTTCACCCAGGAGAGTGTGCACCTGTCCAGGCCAGAGGCTGACGGTTTCTGAAGCAGAATGCTGTGAGAAATTGTCAAAAGCTTTACTGAAGTCCAGTACCTTTCAGATTGTGTCATTCTGGTAATCATCCTGTTTAGGCTACAATCCAGGCAGTAGGTGTTCCTGGGACGTCAGGGAATGATTGATCATCCCTGGTCACAAACAGGAGTCCCAGGTGTGGTCAGGAAGTTCCTCGTTGCTTGTACTCAATACACCCATCCAAAGGCAAGGACACAATAGGTATTTTTCCCCACTTACATGCATGACTTACCCCAGATTGTCAAGTGGCTGCAGGGGGCTCTGCACCACTACACTGATCACCCTGTTTGGGAGACTTTGATTCCCCAATGAGAGTGGTACCCTAGGCCAATATCACAATAAATTAGTTTCCATTTAAATAACACCCTGTCCTTCAGTGTCTGTGAAACTGTACCTTTCTCTTCTGCAGCTAAAACAAACTTAATCTTTTGTTACTATTGATAAAGCATCTAACATCTGTGGAGTATCATACTGGAAGGAAAATTGCCAAAAACCAACCATAAGTACTGTAGGTTCGGTATTGTAGAACTCTTTTCATAAGTCTTTTATTTCCTCATATATTTCTAGGTCCCTTTATTTACTTTGAAGAATATATATCTATGATTTCTATGCTACATGGATGGAGATGCTACAAAAAGTAGGTAGAATATGTACAAAGAAAAGTTACTTTGCAGTCAAAATCTAATAGTCACCCTCTATGGGTGAATAAAACATGCTGAAATGGAATTTGATTGAACCCATTAATTTTAAGGAAAGCATCCACAAAACAATCCACTGTCTCCTTGAAATTTAAATTACTAAGTTAAAGGAACAACAAACAAACAAACAAACAAACAAAATATCAAACATTTCAAAAATTCAACCACTTAGGTTTAAAAGAGTAGATTGAAAAAGAATTCAAATAAATTTGGACAAAAACGTTATTTTGCTCTAGTAAAAAATACTATACATAGACAGAAACTGAGGGCAGCTAACTTAGTGTGAAGTGCTGCACTGATAAATAGCCTTCTTTGAGATTTTTATTAATGCAGAGCTAATAAATTGGAAGCTAGAGATATAGAAATTTTCTAAGCTTGGAGAAGCTATGCTGCAGTGAAAATGCCAGCGGAAATCGATTAAGACAGTTAAAAGCTGTTAAGGCCCACTTCAACCTGCACAGTTGAAACGGGAGAGTAAAAAGTTTCTTTTGGGTATCTGCATAGCAAGTATGGAGAGATGACAAATCTCTCCCAGAGAAAATCCAAATCCAGTATTTATTTTGACCATAGCCAAAATCACAAAAGAGATACTCAGATGCACTTCTGAGTCACGACTTTGAGAAATCACAAAGCAGTTCCCAATCTACTTAGACCAAAATGTGATACCTTGAAGACAGCCAGAATTGCTAGACAAATTACAACACAACTCTGATTTGATCCACTACACCCAAAGTGCCGGGGGAAAGTTACAGTAAGATAAGGGAAGAGGATAATAACAGGACAAGATGGAGAAGGATAAAGAAAGAAGTAGAAAGGGAAAAGGAAAAATTATGAAGAGTCCAATGAGGCACAACATTTGCTCATGAAAAGCATTGTCCATCCAACAGCAACTACTCCAGCTGCAATTCTTCAGGAATACATGTTCCAGCAGTCCTTCCTCAGCAAGCATGGCATAGGGTGGTGGGCGCACGCTCTGTGGCAGGCACTGTTTAAAGGGCAAATCTATGCCCTATTAGAATGTGAGATGTGATCTTGCCAAGAAAGTTCTGACATGAGCATGTACTGAGGTTTCTTTGGGAAAATTCTGGCATTGAAGTTGACGACTCCAGGGTCACTGGCAATTCGACAGACCCTTGCCAGAATAACTTCTGTGTGAACACTTCGGGCATGAATGCGTAGTCAGGTGAGTGTTTGGGCAGAGGGGCAACATCTGCTGGCACATCTCCCATCTCCCCTCCACAGCAGACAGCCTGGGACAGTTAGCCAGTCTGCAGCACTGGAGTTGGAGGAGTAGTGCCCACTTCTGCACCACCCCCCTCTCCACTCTTATTGGTAACTAGGAGCCACAAGGACCCCTCATACACACTCAGCCCTTCACTCAAGCCAATGTTTAAGACACAAAATGCAAGTACAAAAGTCAGAATTAACAGAAACACTTACAAGATGGTGTAAAACATTAGTTCAAATCAACTGTATTCCAGGAAAGCACATTTGTATGTCAAGCCAGGCAATAAAAGTATAGTTAAAAACTAATTATGCTTACATTTGTAATGTGATGCAGTGATGAAATAGACCAAGAGATATAACTATAAAGCCCAGTGTCCTTAAACTAAGGAGGTGTCTTTCTAGAAGGCTCTGCCAACGCTGAGTAGGGTTTCAGATCTCATCCTTAGCTACTTATACTCAGGGAGTTACTTGCAAACTAGAAGGAATATGGAAGAACAACAAAAGCTGATAAAAGTAGTTTATTTATGAGAACAGAGGTGAAAAATATGAGGGCAGGTCATAGCCAGCCCTCTAGAGCTGTGTAAAAAGTGACAATGTGACATTTTAGCCTTTGTGACCTACTGAGGGCTTTAGCTTTCCTAACTAGAGAAGGGCAATGTGATGACCTTTCTATGAGATAGATGGCTACTTAGGAAAATTATGCTGATCCATATGAATAGAGAACATTTGGGAAAAGTTCTTCAATGCATCTTTCAAGATCTCCTTTTTCACCCAAGTTTTGTACCTTTCAAGTGTAAGTTTGGACTGCAGCACAATCTTGCAGCTGAAAATTTAGTCAGATCCCGACTGACTAAACTTTATTACAAATGTCTGCAACTACGTGAGATTTGCAGGTAGAATGGAGAGAGATACCAACGGGGAATTGTTTTAAAATGAGGTTTTCTGAAAATAGACAGGCAGCCTCAAAAAGCATCTTGAATAACAATATCTAGCCTATTGTTGTAGAGATAATGAAATCGCAGATACCAAAAAAACCTTCTATATGCACCAGGACTCTCCTGCGCCAGTAAAAGATGAAGAGAAGGAGAAAACTTGGAAAGCTTGACAGTATCTTTTAAGAGCCTTCAGCTATTGTATGAGATAACTCAAGATAACACTCAGAAGGTGGAAGCCCAGAGTCATATTATAGCCTATTGTTCTGAAGAAACATTTTCAGACGTCTCGAAGGAAGTATGCTGAGTAAGTCTCTGGAAGAAATATCTTTGCAAAAGTGTTACAGTTCATGAAACCAGACTATTTTTTTAAAGGCTTTCTTGACACTGAAGCAGATGGTGTTGCAGTAATTGAGTTGTGATATTAGAGCAGAGATAAGAGTTTTAAGGTTTGTGACAAACACTGTCAATTCAGACACAATATATTGAGATTTAAGTTACATTATATAAAGAAAAGATTCTTCAAAATGAAAAATAACTGCCCAATAAGAGTCTTCTCTGTAATGCCTGCTTTGAAAAACCACTTTGCTTTCATTGAGAAAGAGAATGTCATGGAAAGAAAGTGTCTGGCAAAGACAAGAGGAAGCAACGGTGGTTGCAATGTGATCAGCACCAAATGGAAATGAGAGGATGGCCAATATTAGCAGCACAGTGAATATACAAAAGCTACCAGTAGCCTTAGAGTCCATCTTGGAACTGAAGTGAATGAATACTGTCAAACAAATTCTTAATTTTTTGCATCCAAGTTAGTCTTTAAAAGCAAACAAATCTGAAACAAAATCAGTCTCCTCTCTCAAAAGAGAAATTAATGCGATTCAGCTGGGGAACAACATTTTGAATACACTGTGAAGCCAGGACATCTTGTGTCTTCTGATATTCTGTAATTCAGTGAGACCTCTTCACCAGTCATGAGCCTGCAAAAGCCATAAAGCAGTAAGCGAAAGCAGTTGTATGAAATTCTGTTGTTAAAAAAAATTAAGATACTAGGACACTTTGTTGTACATTCTGTGCCCACTTCCAACCAGAGAATATCTTTGCCTCAATTAAAAGGTGCTGTTGAAAGAAAAAATGGACATGACCACAGGCAAGTTTGGGTGGTTACTTTATGCAGCAAATTTGTGTGTTAACCCAAGTAATGCTCGCTCTTGTGAGTTCTACCCAAGCCAGCCAGCAAGACCTGTGCCAGGGTTGCTGGCAGATTTGTGTGCCAGGTACTGAAAGATTTGCTGTCAACTCACATTAGCAAAGTTAGGGCTAGCTTCAAAACATCTATCCATACTAAAGTTATACTACTGAAAATCAGTGTGTCATTGTTCTAAAGACCTTATAAATGCAAGCGAAGACTTCTATACTAACTACAGTGTATCAAGTCTTCCTCATGTCTTACTGCAGATCAAACAGTCACAGTAACAATACAGGTATTATTTCAACCTATGTGAAAACAAAATAAAACTTACTCTATGGAAGCTATTAAGTGATAACACAATTTCTACCCTCCTCTCCATGCAATATGTTTGCCTAGGTTAAGAGGAAAACATACAGCATTTATGTTATAGGGTGACACTGAAACAAATAGAAAACTCCAGGTTTTTTTCCTCCTCAACCAGGGTGTCATAGTAGTTCTTCTGAACCTAGAATAAAACTGCAGAGTTCCAGTGGAGTTAAGAATATGCTAAGTTGATAACAGGAGTCAAGGATGTCAGAGAAATCAGGAAATACGTCTTTATCAGTCAGTTATCCCAGAAGCTGAGCTGTTTGCCCCTATGTGTTTGTTTCAGATTTGCTTGTATCATGGATTAAAGGCTGAGCAAGCAAGGCAGTAAGTATAGTGAGTTGGCTTTGAGGACAATAAGAAGCATCCTTCTTCCCACTCACATGTTTGCAACTCTTGTTAATGTCAGCACTTTGAAGCAGATAAGCCACTAATTCAACTAATCTTAAAGAACTGTTTCCATTTTTGCTTTAAATTGAAATTGACTGCAGCTTCAGTGAAGGGATAAAGTATCTGTTCTTAAACCCTGCTCATATCTGGTGGAGATGCTGAGAAGTGGGAAAGAAAACAATTCCAGAACATTTATAGTGTGAAAGAGGGGAAGAGCATTCTGTGTAGAAACTGATATTTATTTTCTGAGTATCTGTTTCAGTGTTGTCTATATGGACATGTTTAATATAGGAATATTTTATCACTCATTATAAGATCCTTGGATTTGCTGCTCATGCTGCAAGGTTTTCCATAAACATCTAATTTTCCTCATGTATTGCACCAGATGATGACTGTAAGTGAGGAACACCAGAATTTAGAGACAGAGATTTCCACTGAATTCAGTGGGAACCATCCTAATGACTGGGCTATGGAGTCGGTATGAAGGGTATTTCACCCACCAGCACTTCAAGATGAGGTCCTTTCATTCAGTTTTACCACAGAAACAGTATGTTTTAAAGCATTTGAACTGCTCAAATAAACCACTCACTTTTTCCGTTTGCAAGAAAAAAAAGAAAAAGCAACAAACTTTCTGATGTCTTCCTTTAGCTGCTCTCCTGTGACCTCACTGTCACAGCACCACTGGACACACTGATAGCATTTCTTGTCCCTCAGCTGGTGGAAGAATCTTTTCACAATGTCTCTATCAGTGCAAGAAGTGCTCTTATTTTAGAAGAGTGGAAGAGAAAGTGTGGAAAACTCAGATCTAACATGTAGCTCATTTGATCTAAACATTAGGTAACTTAAAGAAAAAGAAATAGAGTCTGGCCATGGTGCCTTCTGAAGTACGAAGCCTCATATTTTGAAATGGAAAACCTTGCTCCCTGCTGCCACAACCTACTTACAAATCAATCGTAGACATTACATACGCTTGCCAAAGTTTGTTTAACTCTTAGCAGTCGTGTACTTAACAGTCTGCTACTCTCTAACACTCAGCCAAACATGGATTTCTGCTTTCCTGCTGCTGTCATACTTTTGGAGTCAGTGTTTCTACACTAAATTAAAACCAGAATAATATATTTCTTTCAAATCCTGATGTCCGGGATTGAACCCCATTCATCAGTTGCTGTTAAAAAAACCATTTTACATCAAGTTTTACAAACCTCTGTGCTTTAACGAGGGTGGAAACACAAAAAAAAATCTGGTCTAGCTATTACCTCTATTGACCTAGATTTCATCTTGAAGTCATGGGTGGTGAAAGAGGTTAATGTCTTCCACTAGAAAATGTATCTGCAAAGACTAGATTTGTTCAAGAACCTGGCATCTGAGTTCCTGATACAAGAGCCAGAGGTTAATCAGAAGTACTAACTTTTAACATTAATTCTGAGCTGGAGAGGTCTAACTTCTTTCTAGATTAACAATTCTGAACTCCTTTTCCCCTTCCACATATGTTCCCTCTCACAAATATCTTGCTGATAAGCATTTAAAATAGAAGTGAGGCAAAAGACACGATTTATTAATCAGCAGACAGCCGTGTTTTTCAATTTCTTCTCATTCTGATGGACAACTCCAAACATCATGGACATGGGTTATGCAGACTGAGAAAACAGTGTTCTGGAGTACCATCAAACCACCCCAAATCTTAAGTCTTTCCAGTAAACCAGGCAGATGAGTCTCTCTAGAGAGCAGTAGTCAGCTCCCCACAGCACAGCACTTCTGTGTAAAGGTATTTGGGACATCCTCAGAAGCAGGAGGGGCTGCTGTGCTAGGTGGGGGAAAAAGTAGATTTGCAACAGTGATGTTGCATAAATAACTTCTGCGACCCAGAGATCCCCCACTACCCTGGGCAGTGCCAATAGAGAAGCTGCAACCTTTACTACAGGGCTGCAAATCTTCATTTATTTAGACATTTACAAAATACAGGCTTTCACAGGCCATAGGTTTCTCTGCAATTAGGTGGTGGCTCAGCAGAGCCACAGGGCTCTCAATTGCTTTTGCAGGTGTCTGAGTTTGAAGTCTGGCAGCACATAGATGCCCAAGCCCACCTTTGATCATATAAAGTGGCTAAATATTTTGAACCTGCTGCTGAACAGTAATAAGCAAATCAATTTCCTTCCCTTCCAAAACACTGAGTAATTGAAGATATGCCAGTGGGAGGAAGTAGTGAATTCTTCATTTTGGGTTGTTGCTATAGCAATGCATTCAACATTTACACCAATGAGCTGAAGGGGAGCTCTGTTACGTTGTTTATCCCCCTGTACATTTACCAGCCATCATAAAGCAGTATCTCATCCACTGGAGTGTAAAGAAAATAATCTTGTTTACTACCTGAAGAGTCAAGAACACTTTATAGAAAGCTGAAGAAAGCTAATATGTTTGTAAGTGTTCATTAGTATACATCAGCTGAAAATGGCCCGTGATGAACATTAATAAAAAATTAGTTTTTACTTTCATCACATAAATTGTATGCCAAAGAGTCACAGACAGTAGGAGTTAATAATGTGGAAATTTCTAACCATG
Organism: Cuculus canorus; assembly: GCF_017976375.1. NCBI lineage: Eukaryota > Metazoa > Chordata > Aves > Cuculiformes > Cuculidae > Cuculus > Cuculus canorus. The sequence continues at coordinate 86,348,103 of NC_071402.1, read as the reverse complement.
TATGCACAGAGCTTCCAAAATGTGACTAATTTTCATTCATAAAATCATTAAAATGGTTTGGGCTGGAATGGACCTTAAAGATTATCTAGATACAACCCCCCTGCCACAGGCAGGGACACCTCCCACCAGACCAGGCTGCCCAAGGCCTCATCCAATCTGGCCTTGAACACTTCCAGGGAGGGAGGGGTCATCCACAACTTCCCTGGGCAACCTGTTCCAGTGCCTCACCGCGCTCACTGTGAAGAAATTCGTCCTCATGTCTAGTCTCAATCTGCCCCTCTCCAGTTTAAAGCCATTCCCCTTAGTCCTATCACTACCAGCCTTTGTAAAAAGTCCTTCCCCAGCTTTCTTGTAGTCTCTCTTTAAGTACTGGAAGGTTGCTAGAAGGTTGCTGGAAGGTCTTCCCAGAGCCTTCTCTTCTCTAGGCTAAACAAGTGCAACTTCCTCAGTTTGTCCTTGTATGGGAGGTGCTGCAGCCCTCTAATAATCTTTGTGGCCCTCCTCTGGACTCACTCCAACAGATCCATGGCCTTCCTATGCTGAGGACTGCAGAACTGGATGCAGCCTTCCAGGTGAGGTCTCGCAAGAGCAGAGAAGAGGGAGTAAATCACCTCCCTCAACCTGCTGGTCACACTTCTTTTGATGCAGCCCAGGATATGTTGGCTTTCTCGGCTGCAAGCGCACACTGCTGGCTCACGTTGAGCTTCTGATCCACCAGCACCTCCAAGTCCTTCTTTTCAGGGATAATCTCAATTCATTCACCATCCAGGCAGTATTTCGCTTGAGATTGCCCTGGCCCAGGTGCAGGACCTGGCATTTGTCCTTGTTGAACACCATGAGGTTTGCACAGGCCCAGCTCTTGAGCCTGTCAAGTTTCCTCTTATTCCTCTGCATGGCATCCCTTCCCTCCAGCATGTGTACCATGCCGCACAGCTTGGTGTCATGAACAAACTTGCTGAGGGTGCCCTCAATCCCTCTGTCCCTCTCTGCAACAACGGCAGCAAACACCACCAGTCCTGACACAAATCTTTTCAGAATGCCACTCCTCACCAACCTCCGCTTTGACTTTGAGAAGTGGACCACAGCTCTTTGAGTGTGACCATCCAGCCAATTCCTTATCCACCAAGTGGTCCATCCATCAAATCCCTGTCTCTCCAATTTAGAGAAAAGAATGTAGTGAGGGACAGTATCAAATGTTTTACACAAGTCCAGGTAAAGAACAGCTTTTTAATGTTTCATCTCCACTGAGATAGTTTTATTGATAGCTTATGTGTCACGGAAGGAATAGCTATGAATCTGCAGGCAGCTGAAAATTATTAGTAACGGAAATCACTTTACTACCTTTAGAGTTCTCATCTTACTAAAGAATATCTATAAATAGTAAGTACACCTATGATGAAGTGCAGTACTTGTGCAACAAAGCGGTCTTTCTATTAGTTATCAATTTCTGCTAGTTATCTGGAGAAATAATTAATAATTTATTTTGGTTTGAATTTTATTGTGAAACTTCACTGGAAAGTCATTCCCAGAATGAGAAACAGTGCAAATTATTTGAGAGAAAGTAAAATAGAATAAGGTCAGAGGAGATTATTTTGATGTGATATTAAAAAATGAAATATCACATGAGTCTCACCCCTGACAAAATAAAATTTCTCAGCATGTTTCTTCTTAAGTATTCACTGGAGTACTGTCACATCTCTGTTGTGAAAAGAAGCTTGAATGAAAATGGTTATTTTTGCTCTGCCTCAGTAAATGTTACATCACAATACCTGCTACATGATATTCGTAGAGAAGGTCATTTCACACACACTCCTTTGAGGATATAGAGATAAGTCTCATGCTTCATATCTTATTTCCATCAGTAAGAATAAGCACTCTATCCAGAGCCTCTGAAACTCTTTCAAAATACTAGGAACGACAATCTACTTTCAGACCTGCAAGACTTATTTTATGTAGTAGGGTGGCAGCAAAAAAGCAACATTGTCTTAATACTTAAAGGTAATACAAAGAGTAGCAGTTGCCTATTCTTTGTATCTCAGTTTCTGGGGTGTCAAGAATGGAAATTGATACCAGGGATACAGCCAAGTTTCAGCCCCATGACCTGATGATGTAATGTGCATGTTACACGTAACAAAGGGATGTGTGCCTGTGGTTTAAAAGGGACTGGCCACAGCTGTATTTTATGAGCTATATATTCTAGTTGATATCATAAACACAGGAAAAATAATGTCCAGACAGGGACCCTGAGAGGAGATGCAGAGGAACACCGACGAACCATACTTGGACCTGTACACTTAGGACTAAATCTTGAGACCATCAAGTAACCTTCATTGACGTAGCTCTGGACATGGTTGCAAGGACTGTGGTACCTGGGGATGACCCTCATCCAGCTGGCTTTGGATTCTCTGGGTTAGGCAGCACTTGAGAAGACACTTTCTGCCAGTTCAGGAACAAGGGCATAAATACATCCTCTTCTTGGTGAGGATATGCCAGTGAAGACAGCTTTGACTCTAGTGTGCCACCAGTCATGCACCAGTTTCCCTACCCAAAGAAATATTTCTCTGCACAGGCTGACCTCATCACTTCCCTGAACTAGCCCATTCAGGAAGAACCAAATCACTAGAGACCTCCCTTTTGAACCAGTCCTGCTTAGATGGTTAGGACAGGCACATACAAAAAATTCTGCTATCTGGTAGGTGCCAGGGGTCAGTGTGAGTCATCAGGCACAGGCCAGGTGGGGCAGTACTGGCCCACAAGCCAACAGGACTATACCCTCCTCTCTCCTTTCCCATGAGGTGCAGACCCATCATGTCCCAGTAAGCCAGACTTAAGGGACACTTAAGGAGGCCTGGGATTTGTCAGAGACCAGCAATCATCTGATGAAGCTGCAGCCATGAGAGAGTTCTTGGAGAAGTCTGGGAAATTAAGATGGCAAGACAAGGTCTGGGTCAGGAACGCAAAGGCAGGGCTAGGGCATAGCTGCAACAAAGCATGGGGAAGGACTGCTGAACAGGCAGGAGAGAGAGCAGATCTTTCTGCTGGCATAGCTGCAACAAGAACTGACCGTAGTCGAATCATAGGTCTTGAACTAACCTTCCCAAGCAGATACAGTCTAAGAGAGACATACCTTTTTTTTATTAGAGCACTCTGATGAGTAAGCAGAAGACAAAAGGTCTTCTCTGCAGTAGGATTCATTATAGAATGACTGACTCTTCTCCTCCACGGTAAATTTTCCACCAAACTGAGTTCTTAGTTAGGAAGCAAGGTGAGAAACTTACAATGTTCTCTGTAATAGTGAGGAGTAAAGAGTTTAACTTCCACCTTGACAGGGTATGTAGAGGAGCATTTTCACTTATGGAAAATTGTTCTCCAAGTGAGAAGAGTTTCAAAGGCTAACAGCTGATTTTTGCTGATTACTTGTTCCACTAGGCAGACTCCCAATATCACATTTAAGATTGCGTTATCTACTGCTTTATCATAGACTTCTTACCACACAGTGAATTCTCATCACCTCACAGAAGTAATATGTTCCTCATCAAGTCTGTTCATTTTAGTGATTTCTAATAGGCTTTGCTTCTTTGCCCAAACCTCATTCCCAGTACCTCCTCAGCAAGCTGTATCAAGCTAAAAAAAAGAGTTTTCCTTTCAAATTAATTCAGTTAGCAGAAACTCCTGAAAACTGGAAGAACCAAAATCAATTTGTACTCTATACAACATTTACAGTATTAGATACGGCGTGTGCTTTGTCAGCAATGTTCAGACATGTTTATCATGCCTTTGCACAGAGAACATAATCCCTGTGAAAGTACAGATGATATCCTGTACTGGAACACTACCATACATATTAGTTTCTGGAAAAGAAGAGAATATGAGACTGTAAAGGCCTAAGTGCTTTTTCCCCTGCAGAAAGCCTCCACTGAATTACAACTCATTACAACATCCCTTCAGCCTGCGCCATTTAGATGAAACCCATGTGCTGTTCCTATTCTTATATATATTCATTTTAATCATTCCTCTTGCTTAATTTTCAATAATGACCCATTACTATCCACTTATATGTTGTTCTTGTACTGAAAAACAACTATTCAGTTTCATAAGGTCTGACTCAGACAAACACTCTGTTATTTTTTATATAACAGCCCAAAGACACAGGCTAACTTAAGTGGATACAATGCTATATAGTCTTGTTGGATGGAAAAAGATTGAAAATCATCCAGTTTTCTGATCCACAAGGAAGGCTGTTGTCACCAAATTTGCTTCATTTTCAATCTTTTGTCTCTTCGTGCTCTGCACTGGCCCCAATAAGAAGCAGGACCTCCCTACGCCACGGATCCTACCTCACTGATGTCACTCAAATTCTGCCTTACAATTCTGCTTGGAAGCAATGACCCTTCCATATGCGAGCAGGAGTGAAGCTATTTCATTATCTAATGTTGTATCACTTCTAACAAGTAACCTTTTTTCAAAATATTTACTTGTTAACTTTTCTAAGTCTCAAACCAAGAATTTTCAACTGGCTTTTGTTTATTTGGATGACTTTTTGCATACAGAGGCCTCACTTATGATGAAGATTTAGATACTACCAAAAGCAAAACGTATCTCAACAAGAGGAAGCAAAATAAAGCATCTCCGCTTGAGTAGTTCCAGCTATTGTCAGTATAGGATAACTCTTTAGCTCTGAAGTGTGAGATTTGGTAGAAAAATCTAACTGGTTCACATCTTGTAAATATGAATTAATAAGTTTAATGCCACAGTCACTATTAGCTGAAGCTCTTGCCTAGATGTGAACAGAGATTAATCATCCCCTGTATACCCAGCTCAAACAGCTCAACACATTGAGTGATCAAGCAAAAGCACCTGATTAACATTCAGGATGCTTCAGGTGGGTGAAGAGACTAGTACAATAACAACAAGAAAGAAGCAAAAATGTAAACACTTCTGTGCTAACAACTCCCTCGCTTGTTCCAGCATTCAGTAGGACCAGTCCATCTAAAATGTCAAGGACTACTCATTCAAATGTTTTTCTCCTATGGAAGAACTAGTTCTGTAAATATCTATAGGTGCATGGGAAAGGGTAATCCAGAGACCATATTCTACACTTGTCTGTTAGAAGAATTCTTAACCCTCCAGTAGATAAACAGAACACTTGCATCCTACCAATGTCCATGTAATCTGTAGAAACAATAAGAGTCAGTATATTTATATGTTTGAATCTCCCACTAGTTTGCTTTGTTATGTAAGAAAACCAACAATAATTTCTTCAGTTATAGAAAGAGCACCCAAGACCGTGCCATATTTCTGTTTACCCTGTTTTGAAGTGGTGAGTTTTAAAATGTCATCTTACTAACTTTAAAGCAAAAAAATAGTAGTTCGGTCATTAAAAAAAAAAATGAAGAAAATTTCAGTAATTTAACATTGAATATCCATGTCAAGACAACTAGACTTCACATTTGAGATGTCACAGACTTATCCCCCACTGACATGAGAGACTTTCTGCCTGACACAAACCTCAGGCATAATGCTAAACAGGAACTATAGATAAGTAATCATCCCACAGCCAAATCTCAAGGGCTGCACTTTCATTATTTGAACAGGAGTCTTGTGCAAATTTTGACCACAGGAGCACTAATTATCTATTTTAGTCCATTCCTCAATCTCCTCCCTTCCGTTTCATACCTTCCCTATCTCTGTAACCTTCTGATTACAGGTGTCACTCTTCCTCCATCTAACTGAAACTCCTGCAAAACTCATGTCTTCTATCCAAGCTGATATCCCAGCTACTGGTCATTCAGCTGCTTGGAGTTTCTTTCTTGTTATCTATACCCAGTCTCTTCTGAATATATTCAATCCACTATTTATTAAATTAAGCTTTCATGGCAAATTAGGCACTGGGCTGCATTAAGAGAAAGATGGCCAGCAGACTTAGGAAAGCTATTATCCCTGCTCTGCTCTCGTCTGTTGAGACTTCGGGATACTACATCCAATCCTGTGCCTCCCAGCTGGAAATCAATATGGAGAAATGGGAAAAGGTCCGAAAGAGAACAACCATGATGGACAGAGGCTAGGTGCTCCGTAGGGACAGATGGAGGGAGCAGGACCAGTTAAATTTGTTGAAAGGAGACTGAGGGGCATGTAAATCTATTTAAAGATCTGTACCAAGATCATGAGGCAAAACACATTCTAAAACAACATGTACTCTGGATTATTTGATGTAAATCAAGTACTACACTTCAGTCCTTTCCCTTGAATTCTTCAGCCTTTAGCTAGTTTTCAGCCCTGACACACAGTCTTAACCTTCACTTCACTGAGGTTGGAGAGAATTCAGTCATCAGGCAGAAACTGAATACAGTAGAGGAGAATACAAGAAGTTAGATCAACACTGAAACAGTAAATAGAATTAAAACACATTCAATACATTCTGTAGGTTACGATACATACTAAATCACAAACAGACTGCTTTTGCACTCTCCTAACAACAGGACTATATTAGAGAACATTGTAAAAGGGTAAATTGTTTCCAGCAAATAAGAGTAATTTTCAAGCCCCGTGACTAAGTGCTCAGAGAATGGATTTTATATTGAGAGATTAGCAGTGGTCTGGTCTACCAGCTAAAACAGGAATGCTGAAGGTGAGATGCTCAACATCTTTCGAAGATAAGTGAATATGAGTAAATCTTCCAAATCACACGTGAGAAATGTCATACACCACCACCAATCAAAACTGCCTTGTTCAGCAACCTTTGTAAACAGTATTTTAAGTATGTCTTAACCATTTTAAAAGTTACTTCAGATGGCAGCGTGATAATCTCAAAGAACCTAGAAGCCTCTTACTGTGTTTTTGAAAAAAATATGCTGAGTGTACTTCTGCACCTTTAGCTATATAATACTGTAGTCAATTTTAGTTTAAGCTTAATTTAACTCAAGTACTAGGTCCCCAGAACATTAATACACTACTGAAATATAAACTTCGAAGTTGAAAGCCAAATGAAATAATGAAGAAATAGAATCAAATGACAAAAACACCATTTCCTCTTCTTTTATTTTTGTGTCTTCCACCTGCCCCCACCCTGAATAATTGCCATTTATATCAGCAGTTCATGTTGTTTTTTTCTATTTGGTTTGGAATTACACTGCTCTGCTATAGCAGTTCTTCCTGTTTGGCATACATGTGAGCTTTTACCCAGGATACTTTTCATAGAATGAGCTCAATTCTATAGACCGCTGGTGGATTATTGCTACTTTATTCTGCTGGTGGATTTTTGCTACTTTATTCTGCTGCAGGGGATAATTATGAAATGGTTATTGGTCCAGATTTACAGTCTTGCAAAGAGTTTTATATAAGAAGGTAGTTAGCATTGTATAAGTTATTTCCAGCTGTATTGAGAGAGTCAATTCCCTCCCTGCAGCTGAGTTTTCCCTCTCAGGTATGCTTCCATGGTAACACATGCACAGCTACTGCAATGTTAAAGTTAATCTCAGAAGTTAAGCTTTCCAGTTGCTAATGTTCTGCATCAAATCTTAGTTGAGATCCTAGTAGAACATAACAGAAATAATATTTGGTATTCTTTGTGTTACTTCTACTTTCTGCTCTATTTCCAATTATCTTCTGTTGCCAGTAGTATTTTTACAAATTACCTCTGTACAACAGAGACTAGTATTAATAAAAATATAGATTACTAATGAATATAAATTTAGAGGTAAATACTATATGGAAAATTAGAACAAACCATACTTTATAGCTAATACACCAGAGAAATTTAATAAATATTCCAGGAGAGGGGCAGAATTTGCATTAGAATAGGTGGATAATATCTTGAAAAAATAAACTCTTGGTATCCTCAGTGCTGTACACAATCAAATGTGAAAGCATGTTCTGCTACCAGCATTTTTGAAAAATATCAGCCAATATCTTGTTGCTCTCATCAGGGTTTTTCCTTTTAACATCCACGAGTTCTTTGTTGAATAGGTTTGAGAATAAGTAAGCCAAATGATTTTACTGTTGACAACAGAATATTCTGTGAGGTTCCTTCTTGAGTATCCATCAGTGTTGATTGAAGTAGAACATTCAGAAATCGTTAGATAGAATAATACTTACTAAAAGCAATGGAGATATTTTATAACTGTCAATGAAAAATCAAATTTCTTAGATTATCTGTACCTTTTACATATTTAACAAGCCTTGTAGATGGAGTCTATGATGGATTACAACTTTTTTGAGCTAAGGAAATATGTTCCCAGTACTACTGCGAACATTTGTATTATGTAAAATGTAGTTTGGGTCTGCTAAAAAGCTTCCTAATTCTGGAGAATCTCAGATTAGCATTAACGTAGTTCAATCAATTTAGGCATGAAGAATAAAGAGAACAAGCTATTAGTGAATATTCATAAAAATCTTATTCTTGAGGAAATTTCCCAACACCTTATGAGACATCTGCTTTAGAATGAGAATCTCTACAGAGGCACTTAGCAATCTCTCTAACCAAAAGAATTTTTTTCGTTCTTGCCTTACTGTAGATGTGTTCAAACTAAGCATCAAACAAGAACTGCAACCAACAGAATCTTTTTTCACTGCAACTCCATTTTTCATGTTCTAAACAAATGCACAATAAGCCTGTGGTCTTGCTGAAAGTAGAATATGACTATTTATGTTAAAAATTATAAATGAATGGATTTAAAAGACAATAATTTTTCTCTTACTTTTAAGTGCATGATGTTATATAAATATTGTCTCTTCTTAATATGCAAGTATAAGAAAGGGAACCACTTGCCTGTTTTGATTGCAAGATGGCCTTCAAACATGAACAGCTATTGTGTCTGAGCCTGAAAATATCAGCTTTGGGCTGCACAAATGTTTTCTGTAAACATCAGTGTGTCATTAAGCATCAATAATGTCATAGCTATCAGTCACATTTGCAACCAGATGAGACATGCACTTAAATGACCACTTCTGTTCCCAGGCAATCTGACTGTAAATCAGACAGCTGCATGTGTGGCAAGCCAAATGAGCAAACGCTAGAAAATTTCCAGCATATTCTCGCTCCCCAGAGGTTCTGAACCTCACATTGGTGACTGGAATCAGCTGTGAATCAGGCTATTGCCATTCATACTGGTGTTCATCTCCTTTGTTCTCTGCAAATGCCTGGAGGGACCTAAGGGAGTAAGATGCTCTGCTCCTATTGTTGGGAAAATGGAATTGTAGAGCTCTTTTTGTTTACAGTAAAATGTTCATATATTCAGCCTGGTCATCCTTCACCATTATGTTTGCTACTGAAGAAGTTTTGTAAACAGTCTAAACAGATGTGATCACCTTCAGTATGAGACAGAAGTTTATTAATGATAGATTTTGATGAGTAAAAATAATGAAAGAAATCAGACTGAAATGTAAAACTTGTAGTACCATGTAGGGTCAATTTAGGTATAGATGGTAAAAGAATTGCTTAAAAAAAAACATCATAAAGGAATAAATAAAGGATGTTAATGAGCTATCTTCAGTTTAAAGCTGTTAGAAACAGGTACTTGCAATCCTTTTAAATTCATGTGGTATCTTATTCTTCTCTTTTTGAAAGGTAACTGAATAAGGACAAAGGATTAGGGAAGAAGATTATGAAAGAGTCTAGGTTGGCTGGCAGAAGCATCCGTATCTTTAAAAATCCTATATGTAATGTGTAATCCAGTAAAGATCAAATTTTTGCAATAAGAGCCAAGGTTTTCCCAAAGTTTCAGTAAATGGGACCAATGTTTTATCAGAAATTGATCTTTCTTTAGATTTTTGTATTTCAGCATTATTGGAAAAAAGCTGTAGAATGAGTTGTAAATGTGATTGATAGTGATTTAACTATGAACAGTAGTAACTAGATAATGTTAATAGGGGCAGTACAGTCAATAACTTACCTACATGTAGACATACAAACCACTAATAAAGGTTGAAGCCCATTTATCTAAAGAATCAGTCTCCTTTCATCTCCTCACTTCCATTCACCTTATATTGCCTTCTTGGATAATCTGAGATTGAGCATTATGATTACAAATGTAACTAATTTGAACCATATTTGACAGCTAAACAGAAAAGCAATTTTTTAGGCTCATGGTACATCATATTACTAATGGATTTTCACAGTCTTAGGTAGAAGTAATTGAATTTCCCAGTACAATTTAGAATTATAATAACCAAACCAAAGAATAACTACCTAAAAATGAACAAAAATGCATCACACACACACTTTTCATTTTTACAGTTTTGATTAAGCCTTCTCCCTGCCTCTCAATTTATTCGGTCACTTAAAATTGTACGCTTATGTAAAAAAAAAAGGATATATCCATTTACTGCAGTTTAACCTCTGTCAAATGCATAAAAGTGCATAGTAAAGGAAAACAAAATAATCCTTGTGAAATTATGAATTACAGCAACTAAAGAAATATTTTTAATTTCTCCCCTTTTGCTTCTTTGTTTTCTCCTTCTCAACCTTTCCTCCAGCAGCATCACTCCAAAATACATTTCTGGCTCAAGAGAAGACATTATAGTTTCCAGAACCATTTAATATAATAAGCAAAAATAGAAGAAATAGGAAGAAAAGCATGCAATTTAATCCAGCTCTGCCCAGCAAAGTGTCATAGCAGAAACTTGGAGGCTTGTCAGTAATAGGAATTGGAAGTTCTAGAATTGACTCATAGACAATTCCATTGTGGTAGTGCAGTTATCTTAATTATGTCTACAGTTTTTAAGAAAGGAACATGTCAACAAATGACAAAAGTAACATTGGAGCACACTTGTGGTCAGTTTGCAGCAGTTCATTTTGTTCAGCCAGACTGAAGTATTACAAGCACTGATAATTCTATTTATAAAGTCAACTTTCAATATGCAATACTCCTTTAAGGAACAGCTCCAACAGATCTGTCTCTTCAAGTGGCTCTTCTGCAATTTTTTTTTAGAAGACTTGAAAAGGAAACCGTAAGGTTTTCCGAAGAACACTTACAGGAACATCAGAGACATGATCCATCAGTTTTCCACTTACTTGCTGTGTGAAATGATGCTTGACTATCTAATCACTCGACTTGAAAAATCAGCCTTTTGAGATCCCCAAAACTTACAGGAGGAAAGCAATAAGAAAGTCAGTCTTTTTCCCATCACAGAATATAAAGTTGATGGAATCTAATCTCAGAGTGCTTCTCAATATTGCCCTGTAAAGCACTAGCAGTTTAATAGCCATCCTCTAGTTGTTTTCTTATTTGAGTTACTAGATGATGATAAATATCAGCAGCGAACATAGGTTTCAGTAGAGTATATTTGTTCACAGTTTGAAAGCAGAACTGTTACTTTCCAGCAGTTCAGGCACCCTGAAATGCAGGCTTAAAGTGTCAAAGGGGCAATTGTACCTGGAACTTAGACTCTGAAACTGTAGGGAGAGCTGTGAAGTTGTAACTTGCATTGGCAGCATTTAACGTAGGAAGTGTAATTACTAACCTTTTTCATCCACTACTGAGTAACTGTTTGTTCAGCTTGCATCAGCAAACATCAGCCGCGGTACTTCCATACTCCTTTGCCCAGTAGTTGAAAACATAATTATCTTTTATCTACTTGTATGTGTTTAATGATCATAATTGATTTGAGAAGGTAACTCACATGTACAGACAATAATCATGTATTGAAGTCATTGGGAAGGAAACACAACAGAAACCAGCTTTCCTATTCAGATTTTAAAATTACAGCTATAAATTTATGTGTCAGACACTTTTTCTAGATCAAGCAACTCATGTGTTTCCCACACAGGAACTTACAGCATCAGCCCAGACATGCCGAAGGCTAGAGTCCCCGCTGCTCCTCCTTCCCTGGCAGAGAAAGACGCTAGGATGGCTTTTCCCCCCTGATTCTGGATGGTTTCTCTTATATTTAAGGAGAAAGCAACTTCATTCCCATTCTGAGAATGTGGGGAAATGAAGAAGCTGACTGCAGCCATCAGAGTTTAGTGTTTTCCACTGGAACAATGAGCTGTGTATCATGGTCCTTGTGAGTATTACTCAAGCAGGAGAAGAGAAAAGATGGTGAGCTAGGACAGCTAGCTTGTTGCGGTGTTCTTAGAAAGATTTACCCTTCTCCCTTCTGCTAAGAGCAGCAGGTATTAGATAAAAGGAGAGCTTCTGTCTCCCTATAATCCTTTCTAGTTGGACGCAGTTCAGCACATCTTCTCCCACAACTCTAACATTGGCCTTTACTGTATAAGGGACCTGGGGAGCCATGGGTTGGTGTTGTCCAGGCAAGGTAACAGCATAGTGGGTTCTGAGGCAGGCTGGCTGGTTGGGAAGGCTGGTTGCTGGGACAGGACCAGGCCTGATGCTCTGAGTAAGCTCCCAAGGATGAGCTGGGATCCTCACAGCCACATCTGTGCTGCTGCTGGTCCCCCGTGGATGACTGCCTGTAGGAGTTCTCAGTGCATAGTTCAGCTAGGGAAAAGAAATGTGATGGTACTGTGTAATTCAAAGCGCCACACCTTATGTTCTGATAGAGCTAGAGCATTAAACAATTGCTCTGAGGAACTGAGACAGAGAAGGAACAGTTTTATATTTGATTGAGAACCTAAAGAAAACAGGCTTGAAAAAACTGTTTAGCAGTTGTCGCGAAGCATTGCAGTTTGTGGCATGTTAGCTAGACCACTTTTTGCCCTCCTGTAAGAGGCACAAGAAAAGGATGCACATCCAGAACAAAGCCAGATGGAGACAAATTTGCCTGTCCTGCTACGGACATTCTACCTGTCCTGCTATGGACATTCTGTCAGCCCCTGGGATGTGCTCTATGTCTGCAGTGCTGAGGTGGAGCAGCAGCCAGAAAGCAAAATACCAGGGTGCTTTGACTATGGCATCATATTTCACAGTTGGGGCTGTGAAACAGCAGAACTGTGATCCCTGTGGACATAAAACACAGAGTTTGGATTCCTTTCAAAAACAAGGCCTGTTAATTGAAGTTGTTGCAATAAAGCACCAAACCTCAAAAACCAATACTCCAAAACGTATGTATCTGGATTAAGAAATTATCTTAAATGCACTCTAGGAGTCTCCTGGATGGTCTACAGCCTGCCATGCTACTTTTCCAGCATATGTCAAGGTGGTTAAAGTCCACCAGTATGATAAGAGCTTGCGAGCGTGAAGCCTCCTGTAGCTGGAGGAAGAAGGCTTCATTGGTTGGTTCTGCTTGATCAAGTGGCCTGTTAGTATACACTAACCACAAAGTTCCTTTTACTACCTTGGTCTTCTATTCTAACCCACAAGCTTTCAATCTGTTCATGGCTACTCTTCAATGACAGCTCTTCACATTCTATCCCTTCCTGAGACAGAGGGCAAAGCCTTCACCTCCCCTTCCCCGTGTGTCCCCTCTGAACAGCCTGTAGTCATAATAACCACATTCCAGTCATGGGATTCGTCCCACCAAGTTTCAGTAATGGCAACCAGATAATAGCTTTCTAGCAGCACAGTAGCTCCCAGCTCCTCCTGTTTGTTGCCCAAGCTTCATGTGTTTGTATAGAGACAGTTCAGCTGGGCTGTTGGCCACATCACCTTCTTAGTGGAAGGCCCTTTATTTCCCTTAGGGTGTTCTGCAGAAGATTCCTTCCTGGCACCTATTACCCCAGGAGCCTCTAGCTCATCTCCAGAGGACTTCAACTGTGCTGCAGCATCCTCAGCATGCCCCAGGGCAGCAGATGGAGGGCCCATACCAGCACCCCATCCCTCCAACCATTGTGTGTCCTCCCACAGCTTGTCATAGGCAAGCCTGGTATTAGTTAAGATCACCTATGCTGCAGTTCAATGAAGATGCACAATAACAAAGCTGATAGCATTCATGGTTGGTAAAAGCAGCTTTTGCTCCTAGAGCTTCATGTTTACTAACAGGTCTTCACAACACACTCAAGAGGTAACAAACCTGTTGCAGAGACTGAAAGATGAACGGCAGGCTGGATCACTGGTTCTCTATTTAGACTAATCCCTAACACAATTTTAATAAGGTTCACCTAGCAAATCTATTCAAGGTAAATACATAGCATTAATTTGGAGAACCTTTGATCACTTAGTTTTTACCTTTGATCACTCAGTTTTTAAAGTTATATCCATCTTATTGAACATCATTTCTTTACCCCACAACACAGCCTTTCTGGTTTTATACCTTCCCAGACACAGCTGCATTTCCAGAACTGCTCTGTGACTATCCAGTTTAATTCTTCTTCATCATGAGAAAAGCTTTGTGTTTGTCTGATAAGCAAAATCTGCTTCACAGGCTGGAAACTTTCCTAAACATATCCCTTATCTATTCTGAGAGGGGTGAGATACTTGGTATCTTGGCTCAGCATATTTAAGCCCTAGCTAGGCAATTCATTTGAAACACATTAATTGGCTAGCCCAAATTTTGTAGATGTTTGAAGAAAATTCTCATAGTTTAGCATTTAAAGTGTTTTTTGAAGTTTGAGTAGAATGTATTTTCCTCTCTCCTGTGCTACCCACAAATAAAAACATACAGGAAAGAATAATAATGAAAATTCTGTTTCTTGAAGTTTTGATAGGAAGCTTTCCTTGAACAATGTAAGGTCTGTTAAAATGAGGAAAAAACATCTATCTCGCATTCCTAGGTGTGTTAGACAGTTATAAGCTGCTTTTATTTGCATGTACATAATCTTTAACTCTATAAAACAAAAACAGATATTAGGCTAAGATTAAACATCTGTATCAACAATTGTCAAACCTTATCAAAAGCTGAGGTTTACATGGGGCATGGGCATATATGGAAGCCTGAGTAAGTTTACAGAGCTTTGAAGTTATAAAGTAGCCTAGATGTTATACCTGTTGGCTATGAGTATGTGATTTAGAGCGCCAAAGGATTATGGTTTGGAGACTCTAAATGATAATAGTTCAAATCATTTTCATCTGTCAAACAACTATGTTTCCTAAAGAATATTTTTCTGATCCACACACCTGGAGCCTGATCAGGGAAACAGCTAGAAGCTGATAATGACAAGGAACACCATAATTTTCTGATTTATCAGCATGTGTGGGTTTATGATATAAATTATGTGGATTAATCTGAGAGATGTACATCCAATTAAAGAACTCAGAGTATGCATGCAGTGGGTGTTGCGACATGCATAGCCTATAGCAGAGTCCTAAGAGTCATCAGATCCCTCCTTACCATGTGACTGAGTGCCTCTATTCTTGAGAAATAATATTTAATGAACCACAAATCTTCAGTATATTTTAATCTAGTTTGCACTGTACACCATTGCTCATCTTCTTTGGCCAACTCATCTTCTGTGTTATTGCCTTCACTTGAGCATTTAACTAAAGTGGTATTTAATATTAAACTAGAGGGTTCATCATTTTTCTTTTTATCATTTCCTTCAGCACTCAAAAACATTTTTTCATTAGAATTAACAGTAAGAATTCCTTTAATTCATGTTCAGTTTGCTAGGTCACTAATCTAATGATCTTCTCGTTGTTTTCTCAGTATGAGTTAGCTTCATGTATTAATAAAAACTTTTTTTTAACTGAAGACGTGGTGGTTTACTATTATAGTACACTAACTGTGTAGCATTTACTGATTTGTTTGGAAAATTATGCATTCATCTTTTGTCAGTGAAGTAATTTTTTAAGAACTTTTTAAAATCTACCTGCCATACACGTATAAAGGCAAATCTGTAAGCAAAAATGAAACAAGATAACCCAATTTTAATTCTACTAAAAAGAAGAAAGTAGGTTCTTCCAGCTGTACAGAAGATGTATTCAAATGTACTGCTACAAAGACGTAGCTGAATTTGAACACATTATATAAATGTGGTTAAGTAATACTGCAGCCTATAGCAGAAATAGATCTTAACAATGAAGATAAATATTAACAGAAGCTATTTCTTGTAGTAAACTGAAAGATCTATATTCATAGAATCATACAATACCTAGGTTGGAAAAGACATTTGAGATCATTAAGCCCAACTGACCTGTCCACTACTAAATAATGTCCCTAACCACTTCATCTTTTTTTTTTTTTTTTTTTTTTTTTTTTTTAATACCTGCAGGGATAGTGATTCAACCACCTTCCTGGGCAGCCTATTCCAGTGCTTGATAACCCTTTCAGTGAAGAAGATTTTCCTAATGTCTAATCTGAACCTCTCCTGGTGCAACTTGAGGCCATTCCTTCTTGTCCTATTGCCTGTCACCTGGGAGAAGAGACCAGCACCCACGTCTCTGCAACCTCCTTTCAGATATTTGTAGACAGTGATAAGGTCTCCCCTCAGCCTCCTCTGCTCTAGGCTAAAGAACCACAGTTCCCCCAGCAGCTCCTTGTAAGACTTGTTCTCCAGCCCCCTCACCAGCTTCATTGCCCTTCTCTGGATGCACTGCAGCACCTCAATGTCTTTCTTGTAGTGAGAGGTTCAAAGCTGAACACAGTATTTGAGGTGTGGCCTCACCAGTGCCGGGTACAGGGACACAATCTCTTCTCTGGTCCTGCTGGCTACACTGTTTCTGATACAAGCAAAGATGCTATTGGGCTTCTTGGCCACCTGGGCACACTGCTGACTCATATTCAGCCAGATGTCAACCAACAACCCAGGTCTTTCTCTGCCAGGCAGCTTTCCATTCATTCTTCCCCAAGCCTGTAGCGTTGCACGGGGTTGTTTTGTCCCAAGTGCAGGACTCGGCAATTGGCCTTGTTGAACCTCATCCCGCTGGCCTCAGCCCATTGGTCCAGCCTGTTCAGATCCCTCTGGAGAACCTTCCTACCCTCAAGCAGATAGACAGTTCCTCCCACCTTAGTATCATCCACGAATTTACTAAGAGTAGGTTCAATCCCCTCATCCATATCATTTATAAAGATATTAAACAGAACTGGTCCCAGCACTGAACCCTTAGGAAATACCACTTGTGACTGGCCTCCAACTGGATTTAACTGACTCTTTGGGCTGGGCCATCTAACCAGCAGAGGATGCACCTGTCCAGGCCGGTGGCAGCCAGTTTCTCAAGCAGAATACTGTGAGAAACAGTGTCAAAGGCTTTACTAAAGTCCAGGTACGTTATATCCACAGCCTTTCCCTTGTCCATTACATGGGTAACCTTGTCATAGAAGGAAATCAGATTAGTTTGGCAGGACCTACCTTTCATAAATCCATGCTGACAAAGTTGTCTTGTGTCTGCTGTGTGATAACACTCAAGATGACCTGCCCCATGACCTTTCCCAGCACGGAGGTCAGACTGACAGGCCTGTAGTTCCCTGGATCCTCCCTCTGAGCCATCTTGTAAATGGGCATAACATTTATCAACCTCCAGTCAAGCGGGACTTCCCCAGTCAGCCAGGACTGCTGGTAGATGACCAAAAGGGGTCTGGCAAGCACCTCTTCCAGCTTCCTTAATACCCTTCAGCTTCAATGGGTTTCTGCCTTCCTGTTACAGAGGTGTGGCATTTAAACACTACTTAAGAGCTTGTTACATTTCACCAAGGATCTCTGAACCGTCAAGAAAGGCCTGCAAAGATATCTAGATTTGCAGACTAGAGCTGACAAAAATCTCCTGGCTCATAGAATTTGCAGTAGCACAATGCTTCACTATGAAGCACAATCAATTGATCCTTAAGTGGCTATTATTTGTGAAGTAGACAGTCTGCTCATTAGTGGAACTGATGAAGAGTGAGATGTTAACAGAGAGTATTTTACTGCCAGCTTTCAGAGCTGCAAGGGGAATATGCAGAGAGAAAGTGAGCCTTCAGAGTCTGCATTCCTCATCATTACAGCTACCTCCTTACAAATGCAGAGAAAACAGAGGAACAGATTTGATGGCTTGCCAAAGGCTGCCTTTCACAGCAATTTATGCCTCTGATAGTTTAATCATACTGTGGTGCCTTTCTTCAGATATTAGTTTGAGAGAAATCGAGTCACTAGTCTCTTATTCCCCTATTTAGCCTTGATTTATCAGAAGTTTGTTATTCTTTCTCATACAGAAAGAAATCCCAGTCTTTTCAGAAGTGAAGAACCATGACCACATGCAGCACGGCTGTCTTCTAGTGGTGGAAGGTACATGTCCCCTCTTCACAGCCCTGCACAAAAGTGGGCTTGATACTACTTATGAACAGTTGCCAGGACAGATGAGAAGCAAGTGTCTTCTTTCGGCCCTTCAGAGGTTTTCCCTTGTAGTGCAGAGATATTACCTCCTCCCTCACAGAAAACTCCATTCCAGTCAGTTTTTGACACTGAACCTTTAAAGGTATGGTATGGACAGCTATAGTTTAAGAGAAGGACTAGTTAACAAAGATGGTAACAGGAAGATTTACTTTTAAAATGTCAAGAAATAGCCTTTAAGACTTTATTTTGAATCTGTTATTGAGAAAAAATGAGCCACATATAGCTTCATTTCTATTACCTCTGCTCAAAAACTGGTGAATATAAAGGACAGGACAATGAACCTTTCCATATTCAATGGGTGATAGAGTGATTTCTCAGCCATATTCTTGTTCTCCAGCCTTGGAAGTGAGTTTCAGCTCAGACAGAAGCACCACTAGAACTGTTTATCAAGGAGATATTACCGACAGGATTTTTCTCTGTTCCACGAGACTCTAGAAATTCCTAGTAGGATTGGGTGTTACAGTGACAATAGGAGACAAGCTGTAACATTTGTTTAGGCATTTTCCAGACTGCCCCATATATCAGACAGGAAATTAGGAACAACAGTTAAGATTCCCTATCTCAGTAGATTTGAGATACTCGAGGAACTGATCTTTTGGGGTTTTCTTTCACCCTTTGCTGACAAGAACCTGCCATGTGAATACAATTAGAAATGTTAGGTAACTGAGCTGTTAAGCTCCCAGTCCAAATAAACCTTATCTTTTCAAACCCGATGTACCTCCACTTACAGACAACAAATTTTAACTCCGTTATGACATTTTGACAATCACAATAATTTCTTCTGGTTACATCTTCCTGTTAACATGCCGTGGGATTTGCAGGATTTATACCACTGCCACAGGACCAGTAGCACACTTATTTTTCATTTATATTTCAGATTTTCAGAGACCTATGAAGGATACTGTTAGGTCCAAGCACTGTACAACATTGAAAAAGAAACTATCCTATCTAAATATTACATCTGACCATCTACATATTAGATGTCAGTAGTAATTTCTGCCATGTTTTGCGACAGTTCATAGTTTTGGCTTGTATCTGTTCTCTGCTGCAGTTTTCTTTGAGTTTATGCCAACCAGTATATTTCTAAATATAGTTACAGTTTATTATTTATTTAAGGAAACTTGGCCAGATGAGTGTATTTTTAACAGTTCAACAGTATATAACAAGCTTTCCTTCTGTTCTTGGAACAGATAGTTTGAAATATGAAAATTTGGTCAGAACTGAATAGTTTCTTCCATTTTCTCTTAATGACAGTTTCCAGTATATACCCAGAAGTAGCTGTAAATACACTACAAGTGGAAGCAAGTTTGTTCAGAATAATTTTTGTCTGAAACTGAACATGCTCAATGCATTGTTATAATATGACTTCCTTTTTGATGTATATAAGATAATGAAATATATTTTGCTACAGATGATCCTCAAACAGCTGAGTAATTGTCACACCACTGAGAAATCACATAGCAGAACATCTAATGCAGCTGCTGGGAGCACATATTTTCCTGAATAAATAATAAACAGTGTGTGGATTCGCCAGGTCTGGGTTTTTATTCCTAATTAGTTTCTTTCAGTATGAAGTCAGCTAATCTATTGCTCAAATATATTGAGCTACAGTAATTACCTCTCCATTAAAAAAAAAATCAATAAGATGACCTGTCTCAGTCTCTTCACACTGAAGTACTATAATGTAGAGTCTTGCTTCTGAGTGAATCAATTTACTGATGTAGGTGAGAATCTCTTGCCTTAGGTTTGTGACATCCAGCCCAGTAAAGACAATAGCAATCTTTCTGTCAAGGACAATGGGTAAAAAACTAGGTTTCATCATACATGAGTGGCTCAATCAATTTATTATTTTATATAACCAGGCTCTTGAATTATGCCACCATCTTCTCACAGAAAAAGTACAAATAGGTACTCAGCTGCCTTTGAAGATTATTGCTAATTTTGTTTCTGATGGGTATATGTCATTCTCCTATAAAACACATGACCATACTTCATGACAATTGGAGGATAACCTGCACATTGAAAAGGAATTCACTGGCTACTAAAGCATTACATAGCACAGTATTGTTAAAGGGGATGCATCTCTTGCAAGGCAGATCCTCTGTAACTTAAGAGTCTTGTTTAATGAAATTAGATAGCTGATCTGCATTTAAATGTGTGCTGAAAAACCCATACTCCAACCACGAAAATCACATTCATGTTTATCTTCCAAAGAACATCTTGTCAGGACAGATTAATGCAGTCACAGGAAAGGGGTTATGCAGTCTCTTCACTGTACATCCCAGCTTGGTTAGAAAGTTTATAACCTTATCAGGCCAATGGGTGGACACATGGTGTTACTGTGCTCTTGACAGAAACAGCATGGATTATCTTTTCAGTCAATACGTTCCTATGACTTTCACTGGATGGGGTGGTGTTCCTGCAGCAGGACAACAGTCTACAGCCTTCTCTTTTGAAGCTACTTTTTGAAGATAATGGACAACCCCAGTCACTTCCATGTTATCACAGACTTCCCACAAATCTCACAGATTACCTCTGTGGTGCCCCTTGCACACATTGCTACTAACAGTCTTTCTTTGAACACAAAAGCATATTTTGCATCAATTCTGCTCTCTCCAGCTTTCATACTCCGACTTCTCTCCCTCAGTACCTACAGTTTATGTATCTCAAAACTTCCTCACTTCCTCCAACGGCCTCAACTCTGTCCCCAACCACTGTCCCAAGGACCTCTGGGAAGGCATTTTGTAAGTTTGACATACTTGTATCCTTATTACCTAATACCTCACAATACAGTCTCTTCCTCAAATGCCTTTTCCTTTCTCCAGCCCTGGAGTTCCCATACATTCTCAGCAATCAGTCACTCTGCTACAAGAGCAATAAGGAAGTGGTATCACTCGCTTGTCCTTAAAGCCACAAGTTGTTACTGCAGTAGCATAACATCCTACTTTCTCCATCTGTTCACAGAAGACTACTTTCCTTCCTTGGTTACGATAATTTTGGAACCAATAGCAGTCCTTGACCTAAAAGATCTCAGTTACAGGATCAACAGTCCTGCAGCAGTCCTGGACTTATTTGGCTTGTCTCAAAAGACAAACACTGCCACTCCTCCTTAATATATGCCATGACTAAAACTTTTCTTTACCTTAAAAGTGCATGTAGGCATAAAACAAGATATAGAACCCTAAAGATGCAAATGTTTTCTCAACTGCTGTAAGCATACAAGTTGAACTAGAATATTAATAGACGAAGTCATGTGTTTTTAATGCCCTTTGTGATCAAGCAAATCCCTTGATGACACTGAGAAATTCTGCTCTGTAAATTCTAGTTATGAAACAGAATTCATGATACTATACTTTTAAATTGAGACAAACGAGTTTTGACAACTGGTGATTTCTTTAGTTATACCACTACTCTTTATGCACAGCCAAAATTATGAAATCACTTTCAATCACAGATACCTGTCCTGGGAAAGAGATCTTTTGAGGTTTTTGACATTTTGCAGGTATTTTTATTTTATGGGAGCAACAGAAGCAAGGGCATATTTTAGAGTTATATCTGAAATATTTTATTATATTATTATTATATTTATTATATCTGAAATATACTTTTTTCCCCCTTATCCCTTCCAGCTTAATAAAAACTGCAGCATTCCAAAGGTATGTCCTCTGTTGCAAAATCATGGATTCTGTAGAGTATAAATAACCTTTTCCAAACTGTGGTGTTTGTCTCTGACATGGGGCCTGTAACCCACCGTAAACAATAGTCTTTTAATGTCTGCTTTATAGCTTTGTCAGGGCTTGCAGCATGTTTTTTTTCAGTCTTTGAAGAATCTTCTGTAACAGGTAATCAATTTTCTTCCTGGTTCATATGTTACCATTTAAAATGCATTGTGGCAAAATTTAAATGAGAGCGTAACAAATTAAACTAGAGGAATCCCTAGGTGTTCATAATGTTAACATCTGGAGGACTATAACAAATATTTTTCCAGTTTAAAAAGCTCTGGCTCATTAAGTGTGAAGGGAAGCTCATTCCAGATCTTCAAATGCATCACACTACTAAACAGTCAATTAACTTTTGAGTCCTGTCTTGTTCTGAGTATTAATAGAACTCTATTAATTGAACATTATATCTAAGAACAAACAATCCTTTTCATACCTAGTAATTGTTTAAGTAAGCCTAATTACAGGACGCCTTTAATGCCACATGTATTATATCCCTAAGTAAAGCACATATACTGTTTGCATTGCTGACTGTAAGATTTATGTTCTGTGCAGTAACTGAAACAATTGTGCCACAATAGTGAGAGTGATGGTTGAACTGTAGTGGAGGTTAGATTTCCTTTCACTTTCATATAAGCAACTTTACTTTTTCACTACTTTTATCCGCTGCTTACTGTTTTCAATCTTGCTTATTGCAGTCGCTATACGTATGGCTGTTGTCTCAATTTTTCATGTTCTTAAGGACATCCTAACATGCACAGAGTCCACATTTTAAAAAAATGCACTTTGGGGAAAAGAACTGCTGCCACTTGAAGTACAGAATGCTTTTTACTTTGCCAAACCATACGCTTCACTGTAAGAAGTAGCATTAGAGACAGAGCAGAAAAATTTCTACAGATTACTCAGAAAAAAAAGTAAATTCCCAGAAGTAGGAGTAGGGAGATGATCATTTTCAAAGAAGCTTTTAAGCAGAAAGCTACCATGGATGGAATTCTAGCTCTGATAAACCACCACAAAGCAGAGAGTAGCTCCTTGTTAGTACAGGATAAAACTAAACGAAGGGGCGCAACACTGTATTTAAGTGTATGCTAGAGATCTACACAGCTAAGCTCAGGGGCTGAGTTTGTAGACATAGAATTTTCTGCATTCCATAATTTTTCCTTACTTATAAAAGAAGGAATATTAACTTTAATTAGCAAGATATACCAAAGAGGAAAACTCCACAGGTTTGAAGGAGGAAGATATTTGCACCAACAAAAGAGCTAGGCCAGAAATGTTCAGCTTCCACATATCTATATCTATTCTGTTATCTTCAAGAGTAACAACTACTGCTTAGTTTTTAAACTAAGATAATGTTTATCACAAGTGTTTCATGGATATGCAACAGAGACAGATATATTTTGGAGAACAACTTCTTAAGCAGATGGTAATTACAAAAGCCCTGTTCACCAAAGGTAACCACAGCCAGTTGTCGTAGACTTCCCAAGAGATGAGAGGCTGGCAGATCTGAGCCTGAACATGGATTCTGTTGAATGGCTTTCTGCAGGCACAGGGAGACTGAGCCAACTTCAATAGATCTTGTTTTCATGCTCTCTGGTTTCAAATTTTCTGTTGTTACAGAAGTTTTAGTTGTGTGTCACGAATTCCTAGAGAATGACAATTTCATGAAACAAGAAGCCTCAGATCAGAAATCACTATCTTTGCCCAAGGTGCAAGCAGCCCCTGCAAGGATTCAGGCCAGTCCCACGCTGAGGTTTTAGTACTCAAGCTTAGGAGATGCATTTAGCCTTGGAAATAGCCTTCAGCTCCAGTATGTTTAGCCATTTTTCCTATGAAGCTATTCGTACCATACCTAGAGTTAATTTTCATCCATGTGGTAGTGGATTCTGATTTAGACAACTTTGCCCCTACTCACTGTTTGTGGTGCCCCAACCCTCAGAAAGCGTATCACGTTTTGAGGCAGCATTCACAACCACATAAAGGAACCACAGAGGCCATGATAATATTTTGTCCAGACAAGAACCATGCTAATTTATGCCTTGGAGAATTCAAAGTTCACTGTTGAATCTAATGCCAATAATTTGACACTTCACTTACACCACCAAATTTTACAAAAAGAGAGGGGAAAAAAGAGCAATAGCCCATTTTTTTTTTGTCTGTGCAGGACTCTCCTCTCTCTCTGTTTCTGTAAAGTAAAAGCATATCTTCAAAATGTTATTCCCTTAAGCATCTCTTTCTGATCTCTATTTTTATTCTAACATTTAATTGCTATAGCATCTTGCTGCCTGCAGTGTTGCTTCAAGTAAGCAATACTAGCCTGTATTTCTCTTTCTCGTGTGAAAGTCTAATCCTATAGTACAAGGTTTATCCTTTACACCAGCATTTTCATTTCCTTTCTGTTTCAGAAAATCAGAATGTAAATATCTTTTAAAATTCCTTCTAATTGAAACTGAGCAAGAATAAATGAGCATTAAAAGCAACTTCATCTTGAAGGATTATTTCTCTTAGAGAAGAGAATAAAATGGTTCAGTACCTGTAGCCTTGAGAAATGCCAGTTTCATTCAACCTGTCACCACAGGAGAGATTCAGTACAGATGGATTTCACAACAGCAGTGAAAATAAAATGAATGTTAAACGGCAGTTTGGTTCCTATGGGCAATCTCAAGCTACTACACTCTTCACATTCCTATTTGAATGCAATTTGCTGCTATTATTCTAGTATAATTCAATTGTCTTAAGAACTAAGACCACAATCTCTTGAACAGCAAATGACAATAACAAGAGTTGTTTAGCCCGAGATGCTAAAATTGTATCTGAAGCCATTACTTTCTGAGGTTACAACTGCCTCAATAAGCAGGTGTCATGAGAAATGTTTCTTAGCAAAATGTTTTTACATCATGACTGTTCTTTCCCGATTCCTGAGCTATTTCAGTTGAACAAAGTCTGACCCACCTCTCAAATGTATCTAAAAAGAAAGAAAAAATAAAAGAATGCCATCATCTTTCCCTGTGAGCTTTTTTGTCTGTTCTGATGGGTAGAAAGCTCTCAAAGTTTCTTCATTTTATAGAAGACAGAATAGGATGAATTAGTACAAGATAAAATTTCTTTAAGACAATTAGGATCTTTTAAAGCTCTCTGGTCTACATTCTGAGAACAAACGCTTTCCAAAAACATCTTTAAGTTTCACTCAGAATAATATCCCTTGAATGCATTACACTACTGTTCAAATACAGGCGGAAACTTGAGCAGCATGATAAAACAGGAGGAATATGCATTGTCTCAAGGAAAGAGCCTTAATGTTCAAGAAATTCAAGAAATTTCGAACCAAATAAAAAAGCCTAGATTACAAGACTCGGTAAGTAAAGACTTCACAGAGCAATATATCTTTGCAAATCTGTACAGGTGTCTGCTTTGAAATAGATATTCTTAGTTTAACCCCCACCACATTACTGGCATTTCCATTCACAGTTTAGGCATACTTCCTGGACAGTTGTCAGCAGAGGGAAATAAGACATATGACTTTCTGAGATACCGCCTGAATAGAGCATTGTAAATTCTATTAAACGCTGACATTAGAAAGAGCCTTTAAGCAGGTGACTAATCAGGAATCAGACTTCTCCCAGAGAAAGCTTAGGTCCTGCTAAGGAAAAAGACCAAGTCATTTTAAACAGTGTATCAGGCTATGTGCATTCCTTCCAAGTCCCCAGAAAGATGTATGTGACTGGACCAGAGGAAATGGGTGCAACCTGAAACACAGGAGCTTATCTCTGAGCATCCACAAACATTTATTCTTCTGTGAGGTTGACCAAGTACTGGCACAGGTCACCCAGAGAAGTGGTGGAGTCTCCATCCTTGGAGATACTCAAAACCATCTGGACATGATCCTGGGCAACCAGCTCTAGTTGGCCCTGCTTGAGCAAGAGTGTCAGACCATGTGACAACAAGCGGTTCCTTTCAACCTCAGACATGCTATGATATTGATTTTGCTATCCCTTTGGTAGGTCCTGTGCCAGGAAGACACCTGGAGAGAACCTGGCTTGCACTCTCAGATGCTTAAATTTTTTGCGGAGGATATAAGCCTCTATGGAACCTGTAATTTTACAGACTGAGCACTTCCAAACTCCAGGGTTCAGGGCACAGAAGAACGAGTACTTATTTTCATGTAAAAGACCATCTCAAGTCCTAAAGGCTTAATAAGTAGTAAGAGACATTTTAACTCACTGTAAAGCCTGTCTTTCTTTGCCTTAAACATTTTGTTTGAAGGCTGCCCATTTGTGTATTTATTTCTTGGCACCAGCAACAATAGCAGAGGTGGTGCATGCAGTAGCAGACCTCCCCAGGGATGGAACTTGGGATATCGCCTGAGATAAAAAAAAAACAAAACAAAAAAGCAAACAATTGCACATAGCAATCTGTAGGTCATGCTGTGGACTAACAGGGGAGAAAGTTAAAAATAGTAAATAAATTATTTACAATAAATAATCTAGCTGTTAAAGCCCTCTCACTTATTTTATCATTTACTCTTGTGGGACTATAGACACCACTAAAAGAGAGGTTTTGGAAGCAGACTCGGAAGCTTCTGTGACTTGCAGACTACTGTGGTGGGTTTTTAAGTGAGCTTTTTTCTTTCACATTAGATAATGTGACATAAAATACAACAAGGACTGCATTTGGAAGAAAAATACAGAAGAAATTAAATATAATAACTCACCAAACCACAATTGGTAAGATTTAGACAGTCTTTTAGCTTCCTGGTTGACAATAATTATCTTTTCTTAGCTGTTATTTGTAAACATAGATGCTTTTTACAAGAGACAAAAATATTTTTCTTCTGAAGTAAGATATTCTTTTAGTTAAAACTTTTCATTTTCCAGACTGAATTATTTTTGATTCCTTAACCTTACTTTTAAAAATATTTCAATGGTTCCACATTGAAGCACAGACATTAAAAACATAAGCAATTTTGACAATTCTGTATGAAAAGTTTTTACAAACTGATAAAATTACAGGTAAAGATGCTGAAGCTTTGTTATTTCCAATGAATCAAAAGGGAGGTGGATTTTTTTTTTTAAATGACCTAAGCAATATTTATCAACTATGAGTTATAAAATCAGACAAAAAATTAGACATCAAAACACAAATGGGAGAAATGGAAATTGAGTGAATATTTTTGGCAGGGCAGGGAAGGACATAACACTCAAAGGCATGGATAATCTAGCATATTTATACTTAGAAATCTATCTTAAAAATACCTTTAAGTGAGCAGCCTCTCTTCTGTTTCCAGTCACTTTTTAAAAGGTTATTGTATTAGTTATTTACTGAGGTTTCCTAAGAAACCTGAAGAATCACAAGAAGCACCAAAAATAAACACATCAGTGGGAAGTCGCCTCAAGCAGCGTTTAGTGCTTTAAAAATGTTTCTTCTCTATGAGACCAGTCTTAGACATTTTGTTCACAGATCAGTCTTCCGTTCCAGCTGTTGGACCTCGCTATCAGGACATTTTGGCAAAGGGCTTAAGCAGCATGTGACTAGCTACCCTCTCTTTAATAAAAAGATGTCTACTTTAATGATTTTAGTGTTAATTACTCTTACAGACAGGGTTGCGACTTATAGTGCACAGGGTTGTGACTTATAGTGTGATTGTTAATAGCCTGGCATTAGAGGTAGCTAGAATAGGATATTTAATACTATGTTGTTCAGGGCTTAGAGGTGTTTGTGCCTCGTGTATTTTTAAGGCTGAATGTTGAACATGGCTCACAGCTCTAGCACACTTGTGTTCCCTGCTGTAACACAGAACCCGGGACTAGGAAGGGCAGAAGAAAGAACCTGAAAGTCTGAGGAACTAAGAGTACATTTCCTTTCTTTTCTTGCCTAAATTGAATGAAAGAAGCTGTGTTATTGATTAATACAGAAGTAAATTAATAAGAAAGATGTTTTTCAGAGTGTGCTAGGTGTGAATGACTATTTTCTAGAGTACAGAATCTCATTCCTAGGAGCTGAAGGACTAAAAAATTTGTTTTCCTTGTTAAGCAATGTTGCTAACCCTATGAAAACTGTAGGATATCACATACATTTTTTAAAAGTATTTCCATTCTTCTTGCAATTTATAAACAAGGAAGCAAAAAAAAA
This sequence comes from Cuculus canorus, assembly GCF_017976375.1. NCBI lineage: Eukaryota > Metazoa > Chordata > Aves > Cuculiformes > Cuculidae > Cuculus > Cuculus canorus. The sequence goes on along the minus strand of NC_071402.1, from coordinate 86,320,113 downwards.
TCCTGTTAGTGAACTATTTCTGTCTGACTTGGTATCATTGTCTCTAATGAAACTTCTGGGCTGTCTGAGAAATGGAAGTGACTAATGCATCAGCTTTTGATTTGTACTTCTCAGGAACTTTAACGAGATAGCTGTGAGCAGTCCCATATTTACTTGAAATAAAATAGCATGGAAACAGAATCCATCCAAAATCTAGTTTTAGTTACAGTTGCCTTTCTTTCAGTGTTCAAGATATGAGGAAGGTCTGAGATTTATCACATAAGAGTTGCTTTTAGAAAAGAATGAGCCCTGTGTGCCAGCTGAGGTGGACTCTCACCTTCTAGTTTAATGACTAGCCTAGAGCCAAGGTAAGGAGAGACTCAGAGAAGTAGTGGGCTGTCTGGAACAAGGGGGCATTTGAGTTCGGGCAATTGAAATAACTAAAATGATGGCAGAAATTTACTGTTAATTGGAATTATGTAGCTGGTAACCTGTGTTACATTTAAGTGAAAAAATAAATAAAACTAAAGTAAAGAGAAGAAAGCCCCAAGGCAGGCTTTGATGCATTGAATTCAAGTATTTGAATTAGCTTAGATGTTAGTGCTCAGAGCTGAGCAAAAACAAGTGGTGGGGAAGGACTACCTTGTGCAGGGCAAAATATTCAGAAGGCATTCATACATTGTGGAGTCTTATTAAATTTGTGTTTTCCTAAACATGTCTATGGCAATAACAAAGATGGCTGGAAGAGATGCTGGGTAGCAAGAAGAATACAAAGGACATAAACATTAGAACAGAACATATTACTGTAACATTCAGCATATTATCTCAGCATCATATTAATAACACTGCTGTGAGATGTTTCTTGACCGATTAATTCTGTACATTGAATAAATCATAAGATCTAATAACATGGTAGGTGAGAGACAGACGTGTTAGACCTTTTTTAGGAGGTCTAGCCCTGTGTTTGCACATAACTGACCTCTTTCTGTAATGTAGTGAAAGACAAAAACAAATGCAATATTATTTTTCTTTCTTTTTTTCAGAGGTTCTTGGGTTAAATTATATGCTAATGAATCTGCTGAAGGTAAGCAATTCCATAAGAAATCTCCCTTGCAGACAATGTAGTCCCCTGTGGTATAAGATGTGCAAAATCGTTACGGCATTTATGGAAACTGCTGACAATATATAACTAGAATTTAGCAAGGGAGGACTGGAATGATTTGTGTCTCTGCAGTGAGGCGGGTCCTTCTTTGAGAAGGCTAAATATTCATATTTGAAATTATGCATGGCCAAAGTGAATTGTAACTAAACTGTAAAAAAATCCAAAACACAAAATAGAATCAGACAAAAATCAGACCAGAGCCATTTCTTGAATGTTTGGGGATATGGTAAACAGCAGCTTTTCATTGCAGAAGAGAGTTCTCTTATCTGAGAGAAGAGGGAGGTGAGAGTCCTTGTAAGGCTGTGGGGAGGTGAGCGCCAGCAAAGGGATCTAACACTTTCATGAACTGTGCTGATGACAGAGAAGCCAGGCAGCCAGGAGCCCAGAGACTGAAAGAAAGGTAAGGAATTAATCTGTCTTTGTGGGGATGTTACACTACTCCCCTGTGGTCATTGTGGACCTAGCCAGACTGCCTCTCTCCTGAGACAGGTCTGTGTCTGAAGCTGATGAAAGTGAGGGAGGAGGCTCATGCCAAGGCAGCAGCTGTAAGTGAGTTTGCTGGGTCCCTGTCTTCCCGTTTGCAGTGAACTGTGGGAGCTGCACTTCCACTGCAGGGAGGGAGGACTTCCTTGTGCAAGAGACTGAATGCAAAAAACTCTCATCTTCCCTCCTGAAAGTGAATGGGACATACAAAGGGTTTGTGGCCCTGGTGGGACCAGCAGGGGCCATCAGACAGGCCAAGAGGGGCCTTTTCACTTGCTGCCCACTGGACGCATAAGGAGATAAGACTCTTATCTTGTGTCTCTTCTCCCAAGGCTAATCTTTCTGGAGAGTGATTTCCTTCCTCAACAGCAGCAGCAGAAGAAAAATGTTTATGCAGTTGACTCTTTGACACTAACAGTCCAACTCTGTCTCTGAGTAGGGAGATCAACTCACAGTGTAGGCATCAGGAGGAGGCAAAGGACAGAGCTGCTAGATCACAGACAGAGAGCCTACAATAAGGAAGAAATGGTAACAGAGTGCATGGTAACCTCAGCCATCTGACTCATCTCCTGTCCCATTTTCCTTGAAAAAGCTCATTTCATTTCACAATGACAAGCAGGGAAACCGCAGCGTGGGTAGGGTGGGGAGCTGGTGATGCACAAGGAACACAGCTGCTGCTCAGTTTAAGACTGGCTTAAGATTCTATTTTGTAATGCACACTAATGCATGATAATTTTACTGTTTGTACCAAAATGCTCAGACTAATGGTCCATCATAGAAGATGCGCTATAATTAGATAGAGCTATATCTGCATACCTCTGCTGCTGAGGAATATCTGTAAATGCCCTCCAGAGTGGGCATCCTCATTTCTCAGTGGTGCCAAGGGGAGTTGAAGGGCTGGCAGGAGTGTCTAGCTACAAGAGACAATGTCAAGCTGCGGTCTTACATGGTACCACTAGGCTGGTACAGCCTACTGAGTTTATTTCTATTGGGCTTTCATATCCCATCCTAACAGCACTGATTAGAGGTGCTATGCATTACAATTTTGTTGTCTTGGTCTGCATAATAGTTATTGAAATAAGCTCAGAGCAAATTGGGGCAGACACAGGTAGTCAAGGATTTTTACATGTGATCAATAAGTAAGCCATATCCAGCAGAACTGAGAAACAAAGATAACTTCTTCTGGTTTTATTTGATTACTTTTTGCCAAAGTAGAAAACAACTTTGCTGATGTCCTTTTAATATAGAAAGTAGTGTCTTTGCACTTATGCAAGACTGGCATTTTCTGGAATGTATTGCATAGTCTGTGTTAGTCACTGATATCAGACAACACCAATTTGACATTTGTGAACAAACACTGCACTGAAAAACAAGATTTCTTAAATATCTTGGCAAACACATAGACAATTCATGATGTTACCTTAATTTTGCAGAACCATGGGTAACATGTGAGTGTGAGTCAGCACAGGCAGGGTACAGGGACAACCATCAAACCACAAATGAAATGCAATGAGTAAATTTATTTACATTACCTCATGCACTGGGGAATCCCTGAAGCAGCACCCAGGCAGAGGCACACAGGTGGTGATGAAGGTACCACTGAGCTCGGTCCATACAAGAGGATCCCCCAGTTGGTAAGGTAACAAAACCAAATTTACTTTTTGCATTTTGTCCGTGCCTTTGCGGTTGTTCCTGTGCCCTGGTTGCACTGACTGAGGCATTTGGCACAGTTGGCAGGATCCAAGAACAGCTGTGCTGTGGCCAGCAAAAAGGTCAGGGACTGGGGAGACCACAACAGTGACCCCCTATATTCTCGAATGGCCCATCACTGAGCACTGGACCTCTGTGGCCACTTCCCTGGCTACATTGATTCCACCAGAAGCGCAAGCTGAAATGTATGACTGGGTGGTAGTGTCCCCAGACAACTGAGATGGATGCAGATTGCCATGGAAAGTGGCACTAGAGTCTTCTCACACTTTAGTGTGGAGAATGAGATGGTTATTTGCTACTAGTCTAAGGAGTTCATGGTCATGAAGTTGTACAATAGAGTAAAATGATGGAGTTGGAAAGGGAAGTTGGGACTTTATAAGATGCAAATGCCATTGCACAAGAAGTAATTAGCACTCAGTGGAGAAATGCCAAGGGCTGCAAAGTACCATAGGGCAGCTGGTAGCATGTGTTGTTAATAAATGAAAGCACAGATATGGAAAGAGCAAGGTTTTGATTTCCCAAGGTCATGCTTTCGGCACAAATCTTTTGTGTGACCCCAGAGAATGGGATAGAAATATCTGGGGTGAACCCTTGGACTCTGAGGTTGAGTTTGAGTCAGATTTAGAAGACAGGGAGGTGGTGGAGCATGAACTTTCATACAAATGAGGGTTCCACAGGAACAAGCGTATGATGGAGAGCGGAATACACATACTTACAAAAGACTTAAGGGAATTTTTAGAGATCTGACCAGCAAAATAGCTGGGTTGGTGATTCTCTAGAATGGACTGATCTCAGCAGTGCCTACAGCCCCACTTCTATGCTTCTGCCCAGGTACTGCTTCAGGGATCCCTCAGTTGATGAGGTAACAAAAACAAATATACTCTTTGCATTTCATCTGTGGTTTGGTGATTAATCCTGCCTCCTGCCTGAGCTGACTCACACAGTGCACAGTTGAGATACACTACCAGTGATTTTAACAAAGAACCATCCAGATATAACTAAACACAGACAAATGAGTACATAAGAAAAAAGTGTGAATTTTACTGAAGACTTCAAAATACTGTAACAGTAGTATTTACAGTCTTAAGTCTTTTCTCCAGTGTATTAGAGTAGGCCCCATACCTTTGCAGGGAAAAAATATATATATACCATGCTTGTGTCAAAACTGTTATTAAAAAATCATATTCATACTATTAGGAGAGTTTTTTCCCTTAAAAATTAGATACCTTTGGATAATTTGACAGTGCATCCTTCCTATGTTCTTATATTACTTGGAAGGATCCTATTTCTCTGCAAGTTTTTTTGAGATGCATCATCTATTAAAATGGTAAAAAGTAGTGCTCAGCATTCAATATAAAAGAAAATCCTTGAATACCAGAAGGGAATTATCTCATTGCTTTTTCATGATCAATTTTAGTCAGGGGATGAGCTTGCAAAGGTTCCAGGTTTCTTCCACCTTACTTCCAGCCGCCCAAGCAGCTGTCAAATTATGCATTTACTGCCCCACCTAGTGACCATAACAAATATCTCCACTGTCAGAAAAGTTTCTTCTGTTCGGAAAACAATTTCAGCTCACAGGGCTCCAGGAATTGCAGGATCACAAGAAGGTGGTCAGCTGTTTAGATGCTCTGAGCTGCACAGAGCCACAAAGCAAGATGACTTACTTTTCCGCTTTCAGATGACATAGAAAGTGCCTGTAGAAAGGATAGTGGTGAGTGATGAATTTAATGCTAAGCTGCACAAGGTTGTAAAATTTTTGTTTCATCGCAGTGCAGGATGCAAGTGAGTTTTGAGGGTTTTAAAAGAAAGAATATCGTCTTCAGTGCACTCCCTAACCCAGAGACTGGATTAGTCTCTACTTGATGTCTTAGTTGTTTCAAGAGCTCCTTTCTGGGCATACTTCACTCTGACCTGAAGTCCACTTTTTTAACTAATAGCTAATTCAAAGCCTATCACTTGCAAGTCTTGCAAGTCTCCTTAGGATCACTGCTTGTTACAGTACGGTTAAACTAGCAGAGCCCTAAATGTTTGTTCACCCTTGGCATTAATTTTGACTCCATCTAAGGCCTTTGGTTTCCTGACAAAAAAAAAGTGAGTGCTTACTAGCTGTGACAAGCTCACACAAGAACTGGGATTCCAGCCTTTTTGGAGTTTGATAGGCCTCTTTTTCTTCAGGCAGAAATCTGATGGCTGTGTCTAGCCCAGGATGGAGTGGAATGTCTTTATACCTGGAGGGCGTATGTGTGTGTGTGTGCATCTTTTTTTTGAAAATAATAGAAAATTGTACAATTCAGTTTCATTTTAGTGATTACAGGGGCAGGTGGAATCAGCATCAATAAAACCAAGATCTAACCTCAAGAAACACGTTTTTTAAATTATGTCTTTTTGCACATAAAGATGATAATGTGGATGAAGTAGGTGACATTTTTGCTCAAGAGATACCACTTGGTTCCCTTAATACTGCTACATAGGAAGAAATTTAAACTCAGGTTGCTTGGTTGGTTCAGTACTAATATCCAGTTACTGTAGTTTAAGCTGATCTGCGGTGTCTTCCTCTTTAGAAAGTCTTCTGCATTCCTTCTGATTTTCTTAAGCATCTGTGAGATATTTGTGGCAGAAAGAAACAGACAAACTTCCTAGAGCATTTTTGCTTTTTGTATCCACATAAAGCAAAAGAAAGCAGAGGTGTTACCTTCTGCTTCTGAACTTGAACTCTCCATTCAATTCAGTTTTAATTTTCTGCCAAAGAGAAAACAAAGCTCTGCCTTTTCAAGACTTGTTACAAAGTCTGTGTGTCTGAGAAATTACTGCTCTTTTCTGGGTGTCTCTGTGGCTTTCCATCTGAATTACTATGGTAGGTGTGACTGCTATGACTAGGATCTTATATAGATTAGGGCCAACCAAGGACCTAACAAAGATCGTGGGCTGCCAGAGACCTGAGAAATACTGGGTTGACCAAAGGCACTACGACTGGAGCTTTCTGGCTGTTGAAATCTGAATACTTTTTTCAGGTTTCAAGGAGGAATTGCGAGATCTTTTCATTGCAGAGTACACGAAGGTCAGCAATGAATGATAGAAAACCCCTGTGCTGCTGGGTGGGGAGGCAGTAGAGAACTGCTGCCAGGCTCACAGTCCCAGAAGATGTGGACCTCCAGCCAGTCAGAATGATCACAGATCACGCTCAACTGCGGCATAGAACAAGGTCCCACTGGAGAGATGATTTGAGCCAGTTCTCCTCAGAGCTGTGGGCTGGCAGTAAGGACTCTCCCCTTGGATCCCCTCTCTCCTAGGGGATGCCCCAAGGGTAACTTCTACGAGACTGAGTGCCCTCACCATCCTTTTGGTGAGTGATTATTTCTTCTGGGTACTGTATTCTTGAGAGAGACATTTCCTTTTGCAAGTGAGAGATTGTGCAAATTTTGGGTCGTCCTACAGTACCGTTTGCAAAACTTAGGAGTTCTTAGGGCAGTTGTGTAAGTAATATTCCCGTCTGACATATGAACTTGCAGTTTATTTTTGCTTGTTTGAATGCTAAATAAATCCTCATTATTTTCAGTGACTATTTTGTGGGTGTCTCTCCAACAGTCACCCAATCCTCCATCTGTGCATAGATCCAAACATAATCAGTGCATATCTCTAGTTTATTAGGCTGCACTAAATATTACTTTTTAAAACATAAACATCGTATTCAATCAAGTCTAGCTTTCTGTGTTTCATACCAGTAGTGGATAAAAGCAGTTTAAAAGGTTTTCCTTCTCACAAGTAGGAAAAAAACCCAACCCTTGTACTGCAAACAGGCTCATCTTAAGTGACTCCTGTCACAGAAAAGAGAAAAAACCATTTCACTGCAGTGCTGAAAAATGTCAGGTTTATTCCATTTCTTGACATAGAAGAAAATCAGTGCTGATGGATTTAGGAATAAAAATGGAAATGAAGTGTCCTTTTAAACAGTGATTTAAATTCTAATTTTAAGAAAAGCCCCACAACAATCTCAAACTTCATTGTAATACACTGCTGCTATTCCAGGCTAATTAATCCAAGTCAGATATCCAATTACAATAAATGAAGAATATCGAGTGTTCAAAATATCATGTATAACTGGTAAGAAAGTCTCAGAGCAAATGCTAAGATCTCAGATTATAATTACCAGGGAGACAACCATCTTGACATGCAGACATCTCGAGAAGTACTTAATATGAAAACTTTATGGACGTTTTCTTTTCTGTTCCTGTAGTCAGCCTGGCAATGTCTTGATTTAGGTCAAGTAGATGAAAAAGAGTAATGATAAAATTTCAAAAAGCAAAAGCAGATGAAGGTGCAGAAATTGTTTTTGTGGGGATGACCAAATCAGGGCTGGGTTATTCCATTCAGCTGGAAAAGGCCTTCCACAAAACACAGCACAACAAATGTCAACTTAAAACTCTCATTACTGCAGAGGAAGTTTCCCTCTACTTTATCCCCCTTTTAGATGAGTTTCTGTTAGTGAGTGCATGTTGCAGTCCTTATATCTTTAATCTTTGCCCCTTCATGGGAGATGTTGACCACCAAGGAGTTAATCTTTACTTTTTTGCTGAAGCTGGAAGTCTACCTTGACAGAAAGGCAGATATCCCTGGTGAAATCAGAATCTTGATACCTCTAAAATCCAGTGCAGCTGGTGTTTTCAGGGACCTGAGGGCTAGCCAAGGCAGAGAGGACCTGAGTGCATGGTGGTTTCAGCCAGGTTTCCCCCAGCCCTGATACAAGCCCAGGATTGTTGTGCTTTCTTTCCTGTGACTTTGATATGCTGAGGCACTAAGAGGAGTCAGCATGTGTCCCAGTCATTGCAAGATGGCTACAGTCTATGGGTCAGCGATTGTGTTAGAGTGGCTGGTCATTGCCCTGTTAAGCTAACCCCCAGTCAAGGGGTTTTACACAGAGCAGAGCATGGCAAATTTCATCTATGATTTAATTACTATTGTTTCTTCTGCAGCAAAAGCTGGAGATTTCTGAAATTGTTCTGTATGTTGCTCAGGGTTTGCACAAATTTCAGAAGCTGATGGAGTAGTGAATACCTATATTAGTAACTGCTGTTAGAGATGCTATTTTAAATTAAATCCACCCTTCTCTTAAAATTGGCAGCTACTTATTCCTTGCAAAATGCAGTGTTCTTGTATTGTTTATTTAAAAAGGATTAATTATAAGTCTGGTGCCTTCATGGTGGTGTTTAAAAGCACTATTGTGATCAAATATCTTTAATAGTATTATCAGTACAAAGCAGCAAATTACTTAAGCTTGTTTCTAATAATTTTTTTTCCAAACACACAGATACAATATACTGTAACAGTACCACTTCAGTGTATTAAGCAAGTAATGTATATACTTCCAGTTCATTTAATTGCAATCTTTTACTTTATCATGAGGAAGCCCTTAACAATGCACCTTATTTTTTCCTTTTCTTTTCTGGATGAAATATGGGAAATGTTAAATGCAAAATTATTCATTGGTATTAGGATAAGTAAAAGCTTAGATTGCACTGATGTCCTTTTTGCAGGAAACAGCAAAAAATAACACAGCTGGACCTAGGCCACTGAAAACATTCCCCATAAGGAAACTGTAATTTTGAGTACACATTGCATTTGTGCAGACAAAAGTCCCGCCTGATAAAGTGTTTGTATTAATAAGTTCACAGTAAAGTGACCTAGACTTTCTCACCTATATGTGTTCTTCAAGTGTCAACCTGTGGCAGAACAAACTACAGGAGTTGGAAACAAAAAAAATAATTGGAGGGACTTGCAGGCAACAGTGCAGTGGGAATTTAAAAAATGTATTGTAAAGAACAAGTATGACTTCCTACAAGTAGCCAGCAAGTGAAAGCAAGATGAAAATGTTGCATTGTGCCAGGCAAAAAAAAAAAAACAATGAAGTTGAGTTCCTGTTTTCCGACAGAAGAAATATTTGGATAGGAAAGCCCTTTTTTTTGTAAAAAACTTAGTCTTGACAAGTAAATTATATGCTGTAAACCCTGTCAGCTGTGTAGATGTCAGATACCTCATGACAAGCAAATTGAGCCAGGCTCAACAAAGGTTCTTTAGAAGGCATTGATATGTGTTACAATAAAAATTAAGCCTTCAGACTCAAATTCAGTTCTACCCACCCTAGCCTAAATTCAACAGGTGATGAACAGCTCAGGTTTTCATCAATAATTCTTGGTAGTGCTTTTGTTTGCTTTCCAGACTCTCCTTTGAAGACTTGTAAGCCGGCTATTGTGTAATCATATAAGCAAAAATCTGGTGTCTGGTTGCAGTCTGCATAAAAGACAAATAGACACATTGGAAGTGAAGGAAACATTAAATTACACCATATTTGTGGAAAACTGGAATAAACAGACCAGGTACAACCCACTAACACAATCAACGATGAATGTGAACTGGAGCTTGAGCTAGACTTCAACTTGGCACAGAGCATCTGTCAGAGGAGCATATGCTGGTTTGTAAATTCAGCCCTTTGCAGATGAATCATACCAATTATTTTCAGCCAGAAACATAGGTAGAAGATTGCTCAGCATGATCTACTTCTCACCTGTTTGGTCATCTTTGTGGATGATTGCCTTTCTGGATGCCTCCTTAGAGGCTGGTCAAGAGCTTTAAATTTCCCTCCCCTCTGTCCTCTCCAGGAATAAACAAAGAGTTAATCCTTTCTCCCCAAGTCAGCAGCCTGTCTATTAATTTATCACAGCATCTCCAAAATGAAATAATTTGTACACCATTTTCTAATATGAATTTCAGGGTACTCAGAGACTTTGAACTCATACTTTATTAGAGAATGGTAATTTTCATGGTTGTAAGAATTATCTTGTCCTACTGACAGGTGCTTCTGAGAGTGGAAATTAGTGCAGTGATGATTTCAGAGAGAAATTAATATACTTCATTCAAGTAGGAGGCTGTTTCTGCAGCAAGGAAAATATTTGATCCCTGAAAAAGCAAGCCTAGCTGTAATTTTTTTTATAACAGCAATGAACTTTCATCCATCTAGTGGCTATGAAGGAAGAAGGATGCAAGCAGCAGAAATTTCAGGTAGAATTCAGCCAAACTCACTTAGCATCCAACCTCAGACAAGAAAGGAATGTAGAAACACTATTAGCTTTGCCTTGTTGACCCTTCTGAACTGAAGACAACAGAAGGGAGTGTTAAAGACTGCACAGCATGCTTAGAAATGCCCCAAGGGCTTTATTTGGTGTTCTGCCTGGACTCTAAAACCATCACTAGAGGTACTAGCTGTTGCAGAACCCTTCTTGATTTGAGAGCAGGCTCCTTTCTATCAAAACTGAGAAGGAGCCAGCCTGGTCCACTGCCCCTCAACGGGCTTAGTGACCAACTAAAATCTCTAATTTTTCATAACTTTATGACAAGATAAACATTAGTGGTCTTCTTCAATCAGGAAGTAATATCTACTAGCTTCATTTTGAAAGCTTTTTTAACTCTCAGGGGACTATTAAGAATGACTTAAGTTTATACATTGTTTAAAAATTCAGCAACAGAATAATTCAAAGAGACTCGCTTTGCCCTTCCTTGAGTTCCTTCTGGATCTTAACTATAGATTTCCTCTCCTTTTAAGTATTTTTAGTAATGTGTGTGCCTTTTGACTATGAAAGAAAAGTGAGCTGTGAACTGAAGAGATGACTTTAAAATCTGTGGTCCTGAAGTAAAACTGGACTAGCTGATCTTATTGTACAATACAATAGAAGTGTGTAAGCAAAAACTAGTAACATTACTGCAAGCTTTTCCAGGGATGCTAGGATGTAGTTCCAGTAATCTCTCTTTCTCAGACTCTCTTCAGCCTACTCACCTCCTCCCAGATCTCTGCTGCTAAGCTCAGGACTTCCTCTACCTGGGTACACTTCCCACAGGTGTACTCACTGCTGCCAGAAGCTGAGTCAGTTATGGAGAGTTTGGAGAGGAAATGCCTTGTGTTGGGTAGATCCCATTGTGCCCTGATGGAGCCCACAGAGTTAAAGCACCCTTCCTGCACACCCTTCTGTGTGAACTGCTTCACCATGCCCCGGCTGCTGCATCACGCCTTGGCCACTAGCAGTCTCCCTTGGGGCTTATTTTATACCGGTGTGTGGGGCTTGGCTGCCATTGTTCCTGGCCCAGGCCCTGTAAGCCTCTGTTGCATGACCTGCACACTCCTGGCAGGTCTCTCCACTCCCTTGATGTTTCTCAGGTTCTGGAAATTCCTGTCCACAGCATGCTAGAGTGCTCCACTGTGGATTGGCCTGCACTGGAGCTGCTCATCTTCATGGCTGAGGCGACTGATGTGGAAATGCAGTAACGCTGCCACTGAAGAAAGGAAGGAAAAAAAAGAACCTTCAGGAAATATCTGTGTATCCTAGGAATTAACACTAATACAGAGCTGAAGTGCCAGATCTGGCTTGAAGAAATATAGGGCTCGGACTGCAGCGACCTCGCTGGAATACAGAGGGAACCATAAGGACCTCAGTTCACCTCACCACAGCTGTACCATTTCCGTGCCAAGATACCTAGTTCAGGGCACTCCGCAAAACGTGCCTGTCACTTGCCTTAAGGAACTGCTGGGTTTCTACAGCCTCTTTGATAACAGCTGCAATTTCTAAGCTGAAGGTTGCTGAAGACTGACAGTGTTATTTTCAGGCCAGCTACGTGGGAGAGGCAAGCTTCTGGATGGCCAGGGAAGGGATGACAGCCTGCAAGTTACCCTAATGTCATAGGCCACTCCACATGGAGAAATAGCTATATCCTTAGGGTCTGTTTCAGTGGGAGGGAGTTAAAGAGGTGATTTTAAAAGTCAGACTTCCTCTGTCAACTTCAGCAGTTTTCACATATGGTTGTGGAGGTGTGTGCATATTTGGGTGGGGGAGGAAAACAGGGAGAAAGGTTCACAGTACCAGTAATGCATACTTTTATCTGTTGAATCCTGTAAGAATTTGAACTGATGGTTTTTTCACAGACTTGGTGTTCAGGTTTGGGCCTCTCAGTACAGGAAGGACATTTTGCTGCTGGAATATGCAACAAAACTGGTGAACGATCTAGAGAACAAGTGTTATGAGTGAGTGGCTGAGGGAACTGGAATTGTTTAGCCTGGAGGAGGCTGAGGAGAGACCATATTGCTCTTTACAACCAGCTAAAAGGGGGTTGTAGTGAGGTGGGTGTTGGTCTCTTCTCCCAAGTAACAAGTGATGAGAGCAAATGGCTTCAAGTTGCAGCAAGGGAGGTTTAGACTGGATATTAGAAAAAATTTCTTTACCAAAAGGGTGGTCAAGCACTGGAACAGGCTGTCCAGGGAACTAGTGGAGTCTCCTCCCCTGGAGGTGTTGAAAAAACATGTAGATGTGGCACTTTGTTACACAGTTTAGTAGGCATGGTGATACTGGACTGACGGTTTGACTTATGATCTTAGAGGTCTTTTTCAATCTTAATGATTCCATGATTATTTATACAGTCTTTTGAATACTCCACAACACTCACAGCATAACAGAATATCTTGTTGCAGTGAGCTCTTGAGGATGCTGCTATGGGGTTTCATTAGAATTTTTTAAAGCATCAGCTATGTCTTAAAATCACACTTAATTTTCATTACTGTTCCAAAATCTGTCATCACCAATTGCTTGTTCTGCCAAGTAACAAAATAAAACTAGCATTTCTTGGTACTGCTGCAGTGCAGGACATTTTGTTCCCTTGTCTGATTTACTTCTGTAGAAGGAGAATAGCTAGTTTTTTTAATAAAGCTTTGCATCTCCTGTGACAGTTGAGTCCTAACAGCAGTACTACATCAGGTGCAGCCTGAAGATTTCCGTTCACCAATAGCACAGACATCCAGGTTTATGTTGAGCTTAAATACTGCTAGCCATGGTGACCACTGACTGAGAGCGCTGAGGGTCTGGTACCTACAGTACTCCAATAAGAACATATACTTTAGCTTTAAGATAAGCAGTGATATGTCACTGCAGAATTATCACTGCTTCATAAACATATATATACACCTGGTATCACTGATGAAGTAGAGAAATTTGCCTTTAACCACCAAATAAATACAAAAGAAAACATTAAAAAGATGTTATTGCAGAGAACTTCAAGATACCGTCTTGGGCTAGCTGCTATTCCAAGCCTGTGTTGGAAGAGGAAAGAGGCAATAACAACCTGCTGAAATGGAGACTGCAGCCCCCTCTAGTAACAGTTTGCATAGTGAGGAAGACTTTGTTTAATTATGGCACTTGTTTTCCCAGCTTTCAAATTACCTTGGCTGTTTTGCTGTAGTATTTAGTATCCCTCATCCTTCAGACCATAGTGAACGAGATGATCAGACTCGCATATAAGGACAATTAAATGAGAAGTGTGCAGAGGCAGAGATCTAAAACAGAGGCTAGTGTGAAAATCCATACCACTGTTTGTGGGCAATGGCCAAAATGGGCATTGCTTCATTTAAAAGCCTTGAAGCTGGCAAAAATCACAATTGTGGTGTCAGGGAGCAGTGAGAACCACTCTCAGCAGCTGGATGGCACCTGTCTCCATGGGCTCCTCCTTTGGGAAGAGTAAGGGAGAGGAAGGAAGAGGTGGCTGTGCTCTCCACAGAGTGTGGGTAGGCTCCTTGCCATGTGATGGATGCACCTTCTGACACAGGCAGCCAGGTCCGTAAGGCAATGCTTCATGTCCTGCAGCGAGGTCAGCCCCAGCCATCTCACCTATGGGGGCCTCCATTGGCCCTAAGCCACGCTGGGCCCTAAGGGCTTGCTCTGTCCGCCCAGCTTGTGCAGCCAATTTCATGAACTGACACTGCACAGCTCCATAGCCAACCTCTACAGTACCCAGATCAGTCACTTTTAAAAATCTTGATTACAATGCTGTGTCTTTGTTCAGTAAAAAGTTCAACCCAGTAAATATGCTAGAGAGGCTTTCAGTAATCCCGCTCCTGTCTTACTGGACAATAAAGCAGATACATGTTTACTTAATTGATTTATTAATGTCTTACAGTCTTTTTCATGTTCCCCTGGAGGATTCTGCTCCATAAAACATATTTATTCCTAGCCTATATTATGGTAATATGTGGCAAGCTTAACACCAGAAAAAAGGACATTTATTCTTTGGGTCAATCTTTACAGTATGAAACAGCTGAATACAGACCATGAGATATTTCCCTAAATAAGGGCAGTGACCTTATCAGCTTTGTGTTTGTGATGGCGTTGCTTGAAAGGGCTCCCAGTTTCATACCGGTTTTCTCTGGTGAAGATGCATAGTATATCAAGCCAAAAGTTCCTTTTACTTATGTTTTATTTTGAAAACGAGGACAGGGGAAGGGAAAGAGGAAAGACAGAAGTGGGATTTTGTGTTTGTTCTGAAGCACAGATCAAGTATTGAATTACTGCAATGAAAACACAGCACAGTGTCGTGCCAGACAGAGGTCAACCCATCCATCTTCCTTCACTCAGGAGAGCACAGAAGATTTAACAGTAAATTTTGCAAGGCATGTGATTTTTCTCTAAGTATCTTTTTTTGGGACAAGTAAATCACACTCTGTGAAAAGCAATGCTTGACCATATGCTTGTCAAATCTAACAAAGTAATCAGGGTTGATTTCTCTAAAACTTTTCCCCACCAGCTCAGCAGCTCCAACTTTTCACCTCTGCTCCTTCCCTCCAGCTATCTTGTGACAGTTGTCTAACCCGTATGGCCAAGGTGCATCTCAATTCCACCCTTCCTTCCTTCGGAAACTACTGTAGCAACGGAGAGTCAGTGGCAGGGCTGTATCCCTGGGACTGGGATGACATGGGAGTGTGGGCACATGGCAGTAGTGACAAGTTGATGTAGGACAGACCTGAGGGAGAAGAAGTGACCCTGGTCACAGCTATGGCTCCAAGGGGCTGTGTTTTTTAGGCCAGCCCCTTGATATCTGAGCCTCCAGAAAACATATAGGACAGGTTCCAGGACCGCAATGGGACAGGACAGGTAACAGCTCCTCCCTGCTGCTCCTTCTTCCTCACACTTCTCCCCTCCAAGTTCCAGTAGGGTGTTCCATGGGCTGTTGTTCCATCAGGAAATATCCATTTCCTCTGGTATGGTCCTTTTCCAGGGGCCGCAGTGAAACACCTGCTCCGTGTGGGTCTCTCCCGGGGTGCAAGAGTATCCCTGCTGGGGCACCTGGAGCCCCTGCTTCTTTTCTCCCGCTCTGCCCTCGGGGCTCGCAGGGCTGTTTCTCACATGGTTTTGCTCAGCCCTGGCTGCAGGGCAGCTTTTTGCCCTTTCTGAGCCTGGCCTTCCCCACACTCGGTCCAAGCTGGTGCACTGCAGTGGCTCTGTTTCAGGACACTGAAGCAGAGCATCAGATAGCCAGGCAGAACTATGCTATCGCACCCTATGCTCTTCTCTTTCTGGAGCTAATATAATTCTCTGCAGCACAGGGGTACTCCCAGCACCTTTGATCCAAAGCTTTTTTTTAATACCACCTTATTCAAAGCTCAGCAAAGAGCATCTCTTCCTTTAAAAAAAACTTTACACAAGCAGTACATGATCTGACTGCACTGAGTTTCTGTACGCAATGTATGGCTGTTTATGAAAGTATTAAGGGTCTTGGATCTAAAGCTAGCCCTATCTTTAAGACAGAAGGCATAAGCAAGAAAAATAATAGGTCCAAGGTTGTGGCATTTATTGTACCGGAACAGATATTTTAAATAACTATATATTTACAATCTATAATACAGTCATTCATATCAACAGCAGAAGTAGTAAAATGGAGAAGTGCACAAACACTGTTGAGCAAATATTAATGTTAATTTATTAACTATTACAGAAGAAATTCAAAGCAAACGTTATTCACAATAGAAGACAATGTTCTGGGCTGTATTTTCTCTCTTCCATTTCAGAGTAATCCCCAAGTAAGTCCTGTAAGTAGTTGTTTTTCTCTTCTGGAAGTGACAGTTTCCCCTAGAACTAGATTGCTTTCTAAATTAAATGGTTCTAAAACTGCTGTTTTCCAAACAGCAATACTGAAATGAGTGAAAACCTGGTCTGAAGCTTTTGCTGCTGACTTGAGTGAAGTTAAATCTTTGTTCCTGAAGAAGTCATCAAGTCAACTCCTTACAGGATTCTCCAGATACAAGCATGCACATGCACACAGAAGTTTTATCCTTAAAAAGATGTAGAATTTAATACGCTAAGCCAGTGTTTGTACATTAGGGATACTATGACTCAGCAATTAAATACTCTGAGGCAAAATAAAACAATATTAATGCAACGGACTATAAGTATAAATGATATTTTGTGGATTGAGCAAAAACCACGAGCTGCTCTAGAGAAATTAGAGGGGTATGCCCGGTCTCAAGCACAGCAGCTAACCATCTATCAAATCTAATGTCTTACTGTCATTATTAAGATTTCTTTTTAAAAAAGGCACAATGCAACTCAGGAACCTGTATGTTCAAAAAAAAGTTTAATTGCCTAAAATAAACCTATTTATTTTACGAAGTTATATATATAATTTATTTTTCAGACACTTGAAGAAATCAGGTGAAAAAAACATTTTATGGACAGAATACTAGTTACTCTTGCACCAATTTTAAGAAGAAGCAAGACAGTAAAATAATAGTCACTGAAGTAATCTGAACAGGTAATAGTTCAGGTGCAGCTGATGTGTAGAAAGCAATACAACTCAAAAGGAGCTCTTGATCAGCTTGGGTTCTAGTGCCACCTGCTGAAACAACAGTATTCTTCCCCTTGAAATGATAGCTATTATGCAATTTAAATTAATCCACTGCAATAGAGGGCAATATATGCAAAAGTTCACAAAGAAGATGAAGTGCTTGAGTAATCTAAGTGCACATCCAGAGTGCCATATACTGAGCCTAGTAATTTGAGGACCCTTTCTTGAATGGTGTCAACCTGCTCTGAAGGGCAATAGTCATCCAAACTTGATCTGTAACAAGGAATCGAAAAAAGCATGAGAGAGTACAGATATCACCATCACTACCATGGCATTTTGATTCTTGCAGTGCTCTGTGCCTAGGCTGAAGCTCCTTTCAAGCTGTGGCGAGTTCTGCCTCCCTATCTCCTCAAAACCTAGTGCTGTGTTTCTGCTCAGTACTTTCAACAGTAACAGTTTGTCTGAAGTTAAATAGAAAGTCTGGAGCGGACCAAGAATGTTACATATTCATCCTTCCAATTCTACTCTATTCCTGACTCAGCCACAGAACATATCACTAGTCAAAGTTCAAAAAAAAAGATCTAATTAAAGGACTGGTGGAAAATTAAAATTGAAAAATTCAAATGCTACTAGTAAAGTAGGTAGGAAAATTTGAAAACTTGAACAAGAGAGTAAGGAAGGTGTAATTTCAGCCCCTGGGGGATGGTGCAAGCTAGCTTTTCTCTACCTAGCAGAATTAATAGAAGTATAGGAGATGTATGAATTCCAGTGATAGCTCTCAATCTGAACATGGATAAAACCTCATCACAATCTTCACAGAGCCTGTGCTGAAGCTCATTAAGTCACCATGTTTTCACTGCTTTTGAAATACGTGCTAGCTACGCTACAGTCCAGTAAAACTGGCCATCAGCACAGAAGCTTCCCTTAGCTGTGCAGATACTGTCAGTGCCTTACAATCAACATTTTCAAATGTCAATTTTCAGTGCATTGTAAGGTTTCTACTTTAAGACGGAATTTAAGACATGCCAACCAGTGCTATACTGACTGAATCATTTAGCTTCATAAGCATAGTCTGAGCATTTTAAAGTAAAAGTATCTACATAGTCTTACCGAGCAACTGTCACGAGTGTGGGCTTAGGCATATCTTCTAGCAGAATTTTAATAGATTGTATGAGGCCTTCAATCTCCTCTTCAGAGCTAACATGGTGGGGGAGCTCCATATAATCACAGGTCAGGCCAGCCTGATGGACCTATGTGTAAATTAAACAGAGATTCAATTTCTGTTGATGAATTATTGATCCCGATTATCTGTGTAAAAAGTCTCTAACTTACTCTAGCCCGATAGGTATCTTACACCTTTTAGAATAGAATTGTTACGGTTGGAGAAGACCTCTAAGATCATCCAGTCCAACCATCAGCCAAATACCACCATGGCTACTAAACCATGTCATGAAGTGCCATGAACACCTCCAGGGAAGGAGACTCCACCATTTCCCTCGGCAGCCTCTTCCAATGCTTGATTGCTCTTTTGGTAAAAAAAATTTATCTAATATTCAATCTAAACCTCCCCTGGTGCAACTTGAGGGCATTTCCTTTTATCTTATCACTCTCCAGGCAGAAAGAGCTATTTTTTTTCCCCACAATGTGTTGCTCAAACAAAAAGAATAAAATTTTGGAGGTTATATGGATTGTTTCACTATCTCGAGTACACTGCACCTCTCCTATGAATTCAGAGTATGCTGCAGCCCTTAAAGATGATAGGTCTGACCTTTTCCAAACAGGTACCTTAACTATAAAGTGTATCAACAGAACCTGGTGAAATAAAACCTTCCTTCACAGGAAGCAGCCTGAGATACCCCAGTCCTACAGGAACACACACGTTGCCTAAATACAGGTGAGTAGAATTTTAGAAGCTTTAAAAAGAAAAGTTGGCCTGCATTCTAAGACAAAAAAAAAAAAAAAAAAAGGAAAAACTACCAAAATATGACAAAGTCCTGAATCAAGAAGCAAGTCTGAAATGAAGCATGATCTTTTGCCTACCTGTTGAAACTATGTTTTTGAAATTTGTCGACTTTCTGCTCTTTTACCTAGTCACTTACCATTTCGTAGTCTGGGCTTTCCATCCTGGTTTTCAAACTGTGAACTAGCTGAACAAGTGGCTTCATTCTAGAGTAAAAACAAACCCAAAACTTGTTACATATTGAAAACACACATATATTTACCTTAAGTGGTTAAAAGGAAAAAAAGTGAGAGAAAAAAGAATAAAGTAGAAGTTGTCATGGCGTAGGATTTGAAAATGAAATTTGCCCTTGTGTCATCTTGCACCTGAGTAAAACTGAACTTACCAGTACTACTGTACTGTTTCACCAGGTCTTTATTAGCAAGCCCCCATACTCATACCTGCCCCTGGCAAGACCTCTTTGTTCTTCTTTTAGGGCACACCTGGAGGGAAGCTGTAGTAGACTGATCTCCTATGAACTTGATGGGAAATGCCTGTGGTCACTTTTACACAAGTCTGGAAGTAACTGCTGCATTTTATGGGGAAAATGAGTGATATTACTATCAAGGGAAAGCTCAGATTTTGCTGGTTTTTTCAGCTGAAAAAAGTTTAGTTTAAAAGCATAGCAGATGCTGCTGAGATGTTTTGTGGACCCTGTGACTCTGGTGCAGCCTTTCAATCACTTGCATTTTTCCACAGAATGCAGAGTTTTCAGGAGCACCAAAGAAGTCCTTCTCCATATCCTCCATAGTTTGTTGCTTTTTCTAGAGCTGTTTCACACAGATCACTGAATTTTTAGTCACCAAATCTGCCTCCCTCCACAGGCAACAGAATGTGCATGAAGCTGATCTTGGAAGGGTTACCATGGCACTGAGACAACACACTGCCTTTTCTTCTGTATTGTCTGACTTTACATCCTCTAGAATTAAACGAAAAAAGGCAGTCTAACATAGACCAAATCCAGCTTCTCTCCTTTTCTGTTAGCAAAGTACTGGGCTAATCAGTTCCCAAACTACTGCTTGCAATTTAAGCCATTTAGAAATCTCCTACCCAGGATACGAAGCCCACTTCTGTAGGGTCTCTTCGTCATCGTTGTCACATAAATCTGCAAATGCTGCTTCAAGATCTTCTAGCTGATGAACACGGTTTTCCACACAATCCAGCAAGCCCTCCTTTAAATAAGCACACGTAAAAGTATGTGAAGAAGAAAAGAGGTAAGAATGTAATGACTTACCCTATGATTTAAATACTCAAATGACTAATCTACTGGAAGCGGGAAATCAGAAACGACTGATTTATTACTGCAGAATGTCTTTTCAAGAGGATAAGAATGAATATCTGCAGAAGCTGTTACACCTTCATAATAAATCACCTCTCCTTGCTCTGTCTTTCCAAAAACAAATAAAAAAACCTGGTAGAATAGACCGAGGAGAACTAAGAAACTGTATGACTAATTGTTGGATTTGCTCCTATAGCACTGAAATTCTCAGATAAGTATAAGCTTTACATTTCTATAATTAAAAGACACTTAATTTCCTAAATTCTAAACAAAACAAAAAAAATCAAATGCATTTTCAGAAAAACGAAACAAAGAGGCAAACATGACGTTTTGAAGTTGTTTCAACTCTGTGTGCCTGACAAAAATATGGAATTAATTTAAAATCTCAGTTATTGCTCTGATCCTGCAAAGTTTTATGCCCTTTCTTAAAAAGTTACACAAAGAGGTAATCTTCTTGGAGTGATGCTACATACATAAATACAGTTGTGCATGCAAACATTTCTAGAAAGAGATCCTACATTACCTATAAAATGAAAAGTAATGCTTGGTAGGTTTGGTATTAAAAATGCTCAGTGCAGTGATATGTGAAGGAAAATTATTAAAAGGCATATTGAAATAGAAGTGTAACAATTAAAAGCATAGCAATTCCCTCTAAGAATTCTGCTGGCTGTATCATATAACAGATGCTGCTTCTTTTAGCCAGTGTTCTCAATTTCAGGTTAATTTTTAAGAGCTGAGGATCTGTAATTTTGTGAGGATCAAAAATTCATGAAGTACAACTTCATGATCCTGTCCTAGGTTACAAATAAGATACTTGTCCAAGCAGCATGAGTAACTAACCTTAAATATATGTCTGATCCCGCTCTATACTACTTTGAAAAAAAAAAAACCAAACAACACACTATTATCTTTTAATTATAATAGAAATGTACACCTAACTGTACTCTGGAACTATGAAAACAGGTTTTACAAGACTAGACATCTAGGATATTTTCTGAAATTTTGATATGTACAAAGTTCACTAGTTTTCTATCTTCAAACCCTTTAAATTGATTTTCTCACTGTAAAACCATCCATTAATGTGGTCTTGCCTTATTCAGTTCTATACCTACCTATTACTGTCTGCTACCCATTTCAGTTGCCTCCTATAAACTTGTTGACTTTTGTAAATGACTTATGCCCTGAAATCATATTGGGAACTTAAATTACAAGTGTTTGGCCCTCTCACACTCAACTACCTTTTAAATAGGTAACTAGTTTTATTGTTGGTTGACTAAAAAATATGAAAATCATTCTTCCACATATCTTCATTTCTTTATAAACACATTTTAATTAGGACTCATTAATCTGTGATAATTCTACGTGTTGAACCTCTCTGTAATAGTATTCAGATGAGATTATGAAAGCAAAGACAAGAACTTGTTTATGAATTACTTGGTGTAATGACCACTAACATGGCTGTCTCCATGGTCTGGGCTCAGGGCTGAATGACTATTTTGGTAGCTACAGCACGTTTCTATATTCAGGACACGCAATATATACAACGAAAAGTACGCTACAGAGGTATAATACCAGCCTGTCCACATGTAAATAAATAGGTAAAACACCAGCTAGGCATTCATCACAGCTATGCCTATTAAGGAAGAACAACTACAGAAAGGAAGGGATGAGCCTAGAGGGAAGGGAAAAAAAGGAAAAGAATCCACAAAAACTTCCCAAAACACACAAAACCCACCCAAAGCTCTGTTTAGACATAAAAAGAACAAGATTGCAGATGACTATGTTTTCATCTCTTTCTTGTCAATCACCACTTATTTACAGAAATTAATTTTCACACTCACGCTAAATACTTAAGCAGTTCGCTCCTTTAACCAAAACTTCTAATAGGAAAGAACTCCTAAGATGCTGCTGATGCATTCAGCATGTTGTATAGCTTAATTGGAGACCACTTCATTAAGCACCTTTCATAGGTTCCTTCCTTGTCGTAAATCATTTTTATTGGGTCAATCAAAAGAATCATTCCCTCATATGTCCCACAAGGAAATATCATACCTCTGTTGCATTGCTATGAGGCTTCTTGAAATTGTACAACTCTTGCAAAAGCTCATATTCTGTCTTTGAAAAAGAAAAAAGAGGCAAAACATTAGGCTTTTCAAAGAAAAACAAAATCCTCAAGGCTTTCCTTAAAAAAACAATTTGATCTCCAAGATCATTCCTCTACTATAGTTCTGCAGACAACTCTCTATAAATGCAGGTGAGGAAGATGCTGTTAGGCTTGAGAAAACAATAATTCAAGGCCTCAGTGAAACATTTTGCGATTGCTTAGCTTTAAACCTTACTTCTAGAACACAGCTTTAAAAGTTAACTATTTACAGTCTCTTAATTAAAGAGTCTCTGAAATGAAACACGCATTTTGCTGAACCATGGTCCCAATGAAATGCTGAGTAAAACTGAGCAGATTTAGACAGATAAAATCAACAGAAGAGTACGACAGTAAACAAAAACCAGATGGGTAAAGGCTTCAGGCTGGCAGACCAAGTTCAAAAGTTAACTGTTACAGACACTTGTCACCCCTACTCCTTGATAATATTCAGGCTTTATTAACCAAGGGTAAAAGGTATTTAACAGTATTCAAAGAGTGAATAATCAGGATTCTTTCAGGAGTAATAAGAGAAAGCAAGTGTAAATCACTAAATTTTTACAGAAACACATTTTTAGGGCAATGTTTTTGGTGGGATGACAATACCCTTCTGTATTGTTAAGCCTATTTTCTTTTTAGCTTTTCCTTGTATTCTTACATTTCCAGCATTAACTTGTAAAAAATTTTTAGATTGAAGTATTGTGATTTACCATAGAGGGAGCTTAGTTAAAAATATTAACTGCAAATGAAATCATCACATCAAAAAAGGTACACTGGGTGCTCTGTGCAAGTCCACTTCTGAAAACTGTTCCTAGAACTGAGAACATATTATAGCACAAAACAAACGAAAAAAAAAAAGCACATGAAACAAATCCCTTTCACCACACCACTAGCCCCTCCAAAAATCAACCAACAAAAAACCCCAACAAACTACTCCATTATTTTATTCAGAATGCATTTGATCTAAGAGAGGTATTCAATTTTATTCTTATATGGCAAGACCTTTCCCTTTGCTGTACAATTCTCTTTGTGATTCAAAAGAGCTGGCATTGCACATTCTCTGAAGATACTGTGATCATAAATACTGAATGTCAGAAGCTAACACATATTAGGGACATTATATTCACTTCTTTACAGTGAATGAGGATGTAGTAGTGTAGCTGAAACTCAAAGATGCCAGATATTGTCCAACCTGGGCTGAAGTTAAAACAGTGTTAAAGAGCGATTACAATGCTAAAAGCAGTCAGGATACTGCAGAAGAATTTGTAAACCTAAATGCCACATCTAGTTTTCAGGGCAGATTAGTTAGTTCCTAAAAATCCTGTTCAAACCAAGAAAAGCTGCTAACTCCTTTGCATCTTTGAGGATCTACATATTTATAACACCATACATACCTTTGCTGTGCAGGTAAATCATAAATGGAATAGAAAGAAGAGTCAGAGACAAGAGTTGCTTGCTCATCCTTTATACTCAGCAGTCCAGACAAAGGAAATGAGTAACAGGCTCTCATCAGGACAAGTTACCAATCTTTGCAGGTAAAAAAAATTATACAATCTGTCATCCTTCCCTGACGAATCTTGCTGCAGGTATTTGGAAGCATATAGTCCCTCTGAATGTCTCTCCTTGAAATATTATCATTATTTATTAGTCACAAACAACTGATCTGCTAATTTATCTTAGATGAACGTTTCTCCATAGATATAAATGCCAGGACTGGTACTCTTTTGAGAATCATAAGAGGCTTCTCCATTGTCGTGCTTACCTGTGTGTACATTTCTTTGAATGGATTTTTAACTGAAAAAAAATCTAAGTCAATGTCTAAAATATACGCATCCCCTTTCTGCAGTACTTGGCAGACATCTTTAACAATTTCCCTTATTGGGCATTCACTGTTTCTGATAGAGCTTGAAGCTGAGCACTCTGACAATGCTTCTGTCTTTTTTGGGGCACTTGCATTTTGTAGTTCTTTTTTTTTCAGACATGAAGTGCTGTGATCAAGGTCACCAGAAGCACCTGATGAAGAGGCAGAGGCGGTGCTTGCTGTGTCATCGGTATTTAGCTTCAGTCTCTTAGCAGATGTTACTTTGCCATTTTCTTCTTGGCTGTTTGATGCTTCAGTAGGACTGATGAGAATGACGTTTAAATTTAAAGGCTTCTGGTTTTCTAGCTGATCAGCAGGGACATAAAGACCATCACTTAAAAAGTAATTATCTGTACCTGTAACCCTACAATTGACAATAACTCACAGTTAATATACATCTTAGCAAAAAAATTAGGAAAAAGCATGTACACTTAAGAAATTCCAAGAAGAATAAACAGATGATTGATGGGTAACAAAAACAATAAAACTGTGTACACAAAATTACTTATTTTAATCTGCAGGTTTTTAAATTGAAGTTTTATTATACTTCTTTATTGCTGAATCAATACAATAAAATTGACTCTATATTTTTTTATGATACAAGGTTTTTAATGGATAAGAAAAAGATTCCACATTATGTGCTACTAAGATTAATTTGCCGTTGAATTTCATTTTCAAGATAACATTCAGAATTTAACAAGATATCATCATACATTGGCATATAAGACTGCAAAGCTATGGATATACTGTCTTGGATTCCCTATTTTTAAGGAAAATTCTGTTAGTTGTGTTTGAGTATTGCCCTGAAACCTATAGATACTGATTTAGTACAAGGAAAATATAATGAATTAATAGGTAGCATTTAACTCTTCTTTACTACTGATATAGAATCCTTGTTCTAAGTGGCAGAGAGCAGCTAGCTGGAGGATAAATAACTACTTAAGTAAAAAGAAAAAAAAAAACAAAAAAAGAACACTAAAACTCTGGTTACAGTGAAAATTTAAGTATTATTTAAATTATATGTATTATTTTCCAGTCATATGTCAGTACATTAAACCTTAAGCACCACAAATTCAGATTAAAAAAAGAAACAAGCTTAAGAGGAAGTGTGAGCTTCTGCTCACTTGTGTTAAGGCTTCATTTGATTACAAGGTATCATTAACCACAAAGATAAACAATTCCACAAGCAGAACCAATCTGAAGCTTAGTTCCCGCGTGTCTTGTGGCTGGACTATCCTAAGCTTGCTAAGGTGAGAGCTTGGATCAAAACTTTGCCTTCGTTGATGGGGCATTCACAGGGCCTCTTCTCAGAAACCCTCCAGAGTTCAACATGAGCTCCTGCTACAGCCTCTTCCTCAGTGGGAAACTAATTAAGGTATCTATTGCCTATCCAGACACCTGTATGCAACAAAACTTTTAAGAAGTTAATATTTCTAAGGACTCTCCCTTCATGATATTTGTAATCCTAGAACCTGAATTAAAGATACCCGATTGTCTTCATAAGCCAGCTTGAAATGTTGTTTTCAAGATTGCTAAGGAAACTATGGGATCTGTGCGAGACCTATTCAGCCACCTTGAAGTATGTGTGCCAGTTCTCAGGTTAAATGTAACTGAAAACACTAGCTTTTTTCTTATTATTTACATTTACTCTACACCTCGGATTCAGAACTGCAGAGCTTCTGTGTTTTTAGGTGGTAAAACAAGGCATTTATTTGCTGTCTTCTGTTAAACTTGCTTCAAAAGATTTATTCTGACATGCTGGCAAGACACATGGTTTGTAAATGTCCATTCAAGCTGTACAAAATCACAATGCAGTGAATACGGCAAATGCGACATAGTCATTGACTGTAATCCCACAGGATTATGATGAACTGTCACTGGAACTTGAATCACAGAATGATTAAAACTGGAAGAGATGTCTACAAGTCTCTTGCCAACCATCTGATTGAAGCAGAACCAAAGTTAGATAAGGCTGCAAAAGGCTTCATCCCATTGAGTTTTGACTTTATCAAAGAATGAAGCATTTGGTCTGTTTCAGTGCTCAACTAGCAAATTAACTTAAAAAAAAACCCAAACAAAAACAACAACAAAATAAAAAGAAGCCGCACGAGAGAAAACAGAAACATCAGGGGAAAGGAACAGATTTCTCCTTTTATTTGAGGTCACATTTGACATACTCTGCCCAGGTTTGGGCCTCCAGGACAAGAGAGATGACAAGAAATTGAAGAAAGGCTGCTAAAGTGATTAGAGGGCTGGGGCACATAACAAGGAAACTGAGTAAACTGAGAGACTGAGAACCTAACTGCTGCCCTCTCTTACTCAAATCCTCTGTTAAAAACTGCTGCTTTCCCAGATTTTAACTTTAAAAACAGAAATAATTTACAACTTGTGTAGCTGAAAGGAAATGTGAACAGCTAGAATTACCTATAAAAACAAAACTTAAGGCACAATTATAACTGTACCAACTCACATGGATAGGCAGTCAGGTTAGTTCCTAAGCAACTTACAAATACAAATTAAATTTTCAGCTTACCCAAGACTACAAAAAAAAAAACCACCTATGAAAAGCTACAGAGATAGAACTTATATTATTAGCATATGACAGCAGACAATTTACCTGATTGTAGTTGTTGATGTGTCTTTCCCAATTAAAAAATGGTGTTTTCCTTCTGAGATCTGCTGAGCCCAGGGTGGGTGAAGCCATACTACTTGAGAAATATGGCCAGCATAAACAGCAGGCATGATCCAGTTCTCAATACTTAATTCACTGTAATGAATGAAGAAAGACTGGAGATAGTACTGTTACTTTCTCTGTAAGTAAAACATGGTCAAAAACACAACAAACAACTTCCACACCTTGAAAACTTCCAAGCAAATAATTTGAAATTAGTACTCTGATATTATTAAGGTTCCTATCATCAAAGAAACAAAAAAGGGAAGTCTTCATTCACAGAACAGACTAAAAATGTCTACAGTAGAATTTTAAAAGGACTGTAGAGTGCAAACAGCTTCACTCTCAGCATGGCACTTTGATTATCAATTACATGGATTTACTGTCTTTTCCTCTTGATATATGACACAGAGGAAAGTACGAGAAGCATTATGGACACTCTTCTAAATAACTTCAAAATAACCTCAAGGGAGTATTTTACTGTAAACTGCTCTAAGTAGATTTTAAGTATAACCTCAGTAATTAAAGTGAGTCAATCGGCACCTACAGAATAGTAACTGTCGTGATTATCATCGCCCCAATTTTCTAAAGTGTGATATAGCGCACAAAACTTCTTACTCATCCAAGAAAGAACACAAAATATTGACTACAGGCAGCATGATACAACTACTTACATACCAATTACATCATCTTGTCATTGCTGTAAATCACTATAACACTGAAGCAAGCAATACTTATTTTAAAATAGGAGAAGAAAGACAATAGCAAAGATCACTCTGTGGCTTGTAACCTGCTTAAGAAGATGAGGGATAGTATTGGTTTTAATGATATTAATAGAAAAATCTTGTTCAACTTCATATATTCACCATGTCAACATGGGAGATGTTATTTCAGTCTCAAACGCAATTTTTCTCAACGAGAAGAGAAAGGCTCTTATAAAAGCACAGCTCTTCAGACATAGAGCATCCACTCAGGGTGCTGTCCTGTTACTCAGGGGAACTACTAACTGGCCTAATAACATGACATAATATTGAACAACTAAACAAAGTAAATTTATAAGTCTTAAATTGCTTTATATGCAACTTAAATATTTAACCACATTCAAAAACCACAAATATAACTTTTCCATCAAAAAATAAAGTTTTCAGCAAAAGTGAAAAGACAGAAAATGACACTTGAGGCTGACTTGCATCCCTTTCATTCATACATCCTATGCAGCCCCACCAATATTCATTATAAATCAAAGGCAACAGGATGTAGACTCAAAGCATTCTCATACAGTACCCAGGACTTACCTAAAAAGAGTTTCTTTGTCAAATACAGTGTCTGCAGGCATATTCACAGGAATAAGGAGGTCTGGATGAGAATCAAGATGAACAAAGGTGATATTACTGGCAGGAAGGTGCTTTGAACCAATAGCACGATAGATGAAAGGCAGCACCTAAACCAACACAGATAAAAACATTTCCATGTAAACAGTGAGCTGAAAAATGCAAAGGCTTTAACAGCAAAAACACTAGTACCACAGCTATTCCTTCAGAATTTGAGTTAGAGGGAGGAGGAGATGGAAAATAATACAAAGGAAAACCAACTCCAGCAGCAAGACAACTCATGAACTTTAATCATTATGAGTCGAAGAGTTCCACACATGAGAAGCTGCTGAAGAATCAGAGCTCTAGTCTCTCCCTTTTTTATAGGAAGCCCTTGTTCATGCAAGCTCTTCTCACTAATTATTCAACTCAATTCATAGCTTTTTTCATCTACATCTGAACCCCAGGAATGCCTTTTCTATTATGCATAACATTGCCTCTGTATTGCCTTCTCCATGCTATAAAGCTTTCTCAACATGCATGTGTGCTGTGGAGATAAAAGCATCTCATTATTTGTGTTTTATAAGTTAACTGATAGAGACTGAAAACTTACCCCACCATCATTTAAACTGTAGCCGATCTTTTAATCTATCCCCCTTAATTCCTAATCCCTACATGATTTAGTGGCTGCAATAACAAAATTATCTTTCTCAACTGACCAACCTTATTCCTTGATGAAGGTCTTCACTCAAAAGTGGGAAAAACAGGAGATAAGGCAACTCATCAATTTATAGTACAGTGAAACACTGAAAAGTACAATAATGTAGGGTAGTAAAACAAGAAAACTGATGGCTGATTCATAATACCTCTTACTCTGAATGGCAGTAAGTGGAGCCCCTCCCACATTTCTGGGACAGTAACTGCCTTAGCTGCCAGAACAAATCTAACAAGGACTGTGAATCACAGGCCTATTACACAGGGAATGTGAAGACTGTAGAAGGACGGGGCAACAAAAATTACACATGATCTCTACATTACAACAGAAACTGAACTCATTTGTTGCATAATTTGAATAAGATGACAAATCCTCTGTACTACATGGGTATAAATATAAAACATGACTGACAGCTAAAATTTGGACTATATTCCATCTGTCTAGTAATTAATTCCTCAGTTGACTCACCACATATGCAGTTATATGTACACTACTGTTATAGTAGATCAAACAAAATTAAAAATAACCAGGGTTCCCTGATCCAGAACTTTTACTTCTTTGGAAAAAGGAAGTGATCTGACCTACCTAACAACCTACAATCTTTGTACTGAAGTTAAAGTTTCATCTCAGGTAAGCATCACTACAAATTATGAGACTAGGTGAGTATGAAGACACAAGCAATTAGGATGTCTAACCTTCCAAATTCTCCTGCTTTGGATTAAGAACAAAATTCTCTTTATACCAGCTGCTACTATTAATCAAAGTATGATCCATCTAGTGACGATTTGCCCTAGAGCAACATCAGTGTTAGCAAATGACTGTATAAAGTTTCTGTGAAGTTCTTACACTTTACTATGAAAGGCTATATATGCTTTATGAAAGACAGACCAATGCATATACACAGATATACTGAAAACACAGCATATATATTTAGCATGAATAATCTTTAAGTGAAAACAGAACTATAGAGAGAAAAACAAAGACGAACCATTAAAAGTCATTATCTCAGTACTCCTACCAGTGACACTACTAGTCCTTGTTTACCATAGCAAAACAGCTCTCACAGCAAAACAGCTCTCACAGCATCATATATTTCAGTGATTCTTAGAACAACCTGTGTTAAACCATTTACAAGTTCACAACACTAAATAAACTTTTTTATGATAAAATTTTCTATTTGCAAGACACTTCTAGTGCTAATATTTTTTTTTTTTTCATTTTTACCTCCATTAGGTCTTCATGCCTCTAGTAATCCTCACTAAAATCTGCAGGATTCTGCAACATTGGGTAAAGATTCTGCTTACTTAGGACTAACATCTTAGCTTAGGGTACCAAAGACAAACCATATGGGAAAGAGCAGTTCAAAAGCAACTACTTCTTCACTCTCTTGTTTAATTACTTAACTAAAAAAGGACAGTTCCAAAATTAACATTTCTCACCAAGCGGCAGTCATTCTACTTCTTAGGATGTGATTTTATTATATTTACCAATTTGCTCTTGATATGTCATAATCTATATGAGGTTGAGTTTCTAAGTACTGCACTGATGACTAGCTAATTATAAGAGCAGCGTAATATAGGTTATTTTAATTATAGCAACTACAACTCAAAGAAGAAAGAAAAAAATAAGTAAGAATTGGCTAAAAAGATGCCAAAATCCGATCATGGCATTAATTAACATCAATCACTGAATCAGGAAGGAAATTCAGGTCACCTGAGCATTGAACTTCATTTATATTTCATTAGTGAGAAAGAATATAAGTAAAAGGCCTGTGAATGACTGCAGAGGTGGGGACTACTCCCAAGGAAGTACTCAGAGTGGGGTCACATTGTGGGAGGTGCGTCTTCCCTAGAGGTCACTGGCGACAGCACAGAGAATGTACTGGGCACCTTCCTTTGCTTCCACCTACCAGGCTAAGCCTCCACACTCTAGGAAAAGAAATAAACAAATCAACCTACTTCCTATGCACTACCTCAGGGATCCTGTATTTGTCTTGTATGGCCAGGATTTGGTAGTGGGGGGTTTCAGGGGTCGCCTTGGTGAGAAGCTGCTACAAGCTTCTCCCATGTCAGATAGAGCCAGTGTCAGACAGCTCCCAAGATGGACCCGCCACTGGTCAAGGCTGCACCCACCAGTGCCTTGAGAAGAGGAGGAGAGACTTTATTGCTCTCTACAACTACTTGAAAGGAGGTTGTAGAGAGGCGGGAGGTGGCCTCTTCTCCCAAGTGACAGGGGGCAGAACAAGGGCGAATGGCCTCAGGCTGTGCCAGAGGAGGTTCAGACTGGACATCAGGGGGAAAAAAAAAAAATCATAGAGAGGGTCATCAGGCATTGGAACAGGCTGCCCAGGGAGGTGGTTGAGCCACCATTCCTGGAGGTGTTTAAAAGACGGGTAGAGGAGGTGCTCAGGGACATGGTTTAGTGACAGATAGGAATGGTTGGACTCGATGATCCCAGAGATCTTTTCCAACCTAGTGTTTCCATAATTCTATTTCCTCTCCAGTTGAGGAGGGGCAGAGGGTTCGGTGTTCCGCCAGGCTCCACCCGCCGCCGCCACCGCCCGTTCCCGCCACTCACGTCCTGGTGCTCCTCCACCACCCACACGGGCAGCGCCGGGTAGACGCGCAGGGAGCCCCCGCCGCTCATAGCCCCGGCTCCAGCGGCCTCCTTCCTTCCGGGTGCGCAGAGCTTCCGGGTGGGTAGCACTTCCGCCCCTAGCGCCCTCCCACCAGCTTCCTGTTCCGGAGCCGGGGCGCCAGGTGGGCTTGGCGGCGGGCTCGGTGCCTGCTGGGGGGGGTCGGTGGGGCGGGGGCTTCGCTGGGGCCGCGGTTTCCCCGTGCGGCGCGGGGGGCCTTGCCGGGACCGGAGCTCCTCGGGGGTGGCGGAGAACGAGTGTCCGTGCCGGTAGCGCTTCCCACCGCAGCGCTCGAACGGGTCTCCCTGCCTTCTCCTTTTCATTGGGATGCGGTGTTAGGTTGAGGCCAGAGCTTGGGGCCCTGTTGCGCTCAGCCATGTGTCTGCACAGAAAGAAAGAGGTCTTTTTCTGTATTTTTTAAGAAACCTGTGACAACGTGGAGCGTGGCGCCTCCTACACATAACTTTCCTCATCAAGCACTAGGAAGAGGAGAGTTTGTCCTTTCTAGTATTTTCATGTACATTTAAATCTAAATCGAACGTGACCAAAGTTTGCAGCAGAGGGTGCTTTATAATTATCTTGTCGTGTTATTATTAGTCACTATTTTTTCAATATTTTGAAACTGAAAAAAAAAAATTCAATATCTGAAAAAATTGGAAAAAAAAAAAAAAAACATAAGAAAAATATGGAACTGTTGGAGTGGGTCCAGAGGAGGGCTACAAAGGTGATTGGAGGGCTGGAGCACCTCCTATACGAGGACAGGCTGAGAGTTGGTGTTGTTGTAGAAGAGAAGGCTCTGGGGAGACCTTATAGCGATCTTCTAGTACCTGAAAAGGGCTTACAAGAAAGCTGGGGAGGGACTATTTACAAAGGCTTGTAGTGATAGGACTGTGAGCAATGAGTATAGACTGGAGAGGGGCAGATTCAGACTAGACATAAGGAGGAATCTCTTCACTATGGTAGTGGTGCGGTATTGGAACAGGTTGCCAAGAGAAGTCATGAATGTCCCATCCCTGTAGGTGTTCACGGCCAGGTTGAATGGGGCCTTGGGCAGCTTGACCTAGTGGTATGTCCCTGCCCGTGGCAAGGGGGTTGGAACTAAATGATCTTTAAGTTCCCTTTAAGTTCCTTTAAGGTCCCTTCCAACCCGAACTATTCTACGATTCTATGAAAAAAATCAATGTTTCAGTATTTGTTTTCAGCTGTGATTCTGTGCATTCTGAAGCAGTGAAGTTAGAGTGGTAGAACCACAGTGGCTCCCTGGTGTTGGGGAAGTCTTAGAGCTCTGTTTAAGAGAGAGGTGATAAACAAGATATTTTGTTTGAATGCTATGATGTGTAAAAACGAAACGTGTTTTACGACAAGGCACCATGGTGCAGTGGGCTTTGCTTTAATTTGTTTAAGGTAATAAAATTTTAGCTCAACCCTTTTAAATAAAATATACTTTGCTGACAGTTACGTACATAAAACTGTTGCAAGCCTGAGCTGTGTGGGTTCGTGACTTGGAAACTAAAGGAAAATTGATTCAATAGCTAATGGATTAGAATTAATAATGGCAAAAGGTTGCAATATTGCCAGACAAAATAATGCAAAGGAACTTGTTTCCTCCCTTTCCTTGTGTCTTTTTGAGAGCCTTTATGAGGCTGGAGGGTACTAAGCTGGGACAGGCTAACTGGAAGAAACAAATGACTTTACTGTAATAGCTGGTGTCTTCTAGAAATTCCATAGAAAAAGGAATTCTTTCTTACTTTGGCCTTTGGTTGCTTTGCAGAGGAATGAATGCCACCAGCATCAGCTCCTGGCTTCCACTAAGTCCTACGTGTCTTAAAAGAGAATTAGTGTCCTCTCGGTTTGTCCTTGATGTCGGTCGTTCCTTCCCACCCCCATTTTTTTTTTTTAATCTCTCTCTGGTTCATCAGAAGTTGTCTGCTATCTCTCAGCAAGCTAAATCTTTTGCAGCACTGTCACCAGAATGCAGCTGAAAGCAATGCTCTCTGAGCAGTCCAGGTTGTCTCTGTTGCATGATAGCAGGTGGAAGAATATTCTGCTTGAGGACTTCAGCGTCAGAAAAGCCTCAGTAAAAGGAAAGCTTTTTCTTCATCTGTCAATCTTTCCAGTTGTGTCTCTGTGTGTCTCCTTTCTTTCTCTCCTCCTTACAGAAAACAGGATTTGCTGCCACTGCTTAACTAATTTTTTTTCTCCCTCCATTCCAGCTAAGACAGCATGAATGTTTTTTTAATTTTATTTTAAATGTGGGTTTTGTGTATTTGTTCTTCCAGTTCTTGAAGCTTAACATTGTAATTAAAGAATGAATTTTAACTTTAATGAAGTGCAGTGGTTTTCATTTATAATAAACATTAATACTATGCATTAAATACATGAATAGTTTTGAGCAAGACTTAAGCTTACTTGAAGCAGTGGCAGTTTCTGGAAAGCTAACAGGGCCAAGCAGGCAGCTGAGGGATTTTTTGGGGAACCATTGATTTCAGTGAATTGAAATAGCAGCACAGTCTGCGTAATTTTTTCTGTAACCTGCAAGATTTTTGTTCCACAAAAATATACTTACCTAACCTAAAATACTTCAAAATATCTGTTGAATTCAATCCTGTATTAAATTAAGATCTCAATTGTGAATGTAAATTGCTACTCTCATTTAAAATTTACTTAATTGTTGGACCAACTAACTTAGATCCACTTGGGCCAAGTGTTAGTAGAGTGTGAAGTTTAGAATCATGTTCTAGAAAGAACTTCTCATTATGAGACTCTGGATAACAATTACAGTTGTTAAAATGAGTAGCTTCTTTGGTGTGGGGTGTCTGAAGGCTTTATCGCAAAGCATTTATTGAGTACCAGCAGAGGCACTTGTATCCTTGACTGGTCATCTTATCAATCATTTGTTGAGATTAGCATTAAGTCAGATAGCATGGTCCGGTTTGTGTTCTGGGTTAAAGACAGTAGACTGCTTTCATTGATTAGAAGCTTAAAGGAATCAAAGGGACATAAATGACCTGTACGAGAGGTCTGAGGAGCACAAAGCTCCTGACGAAAGTCAGTGGACATCGTTCACTGCTTCTGTTAAAGGAAACTGCCGGAACTGTAATTTTAGCACTTTGGGATTAGTTCCTACAAATACATTAAGGACATCCTACAAAAATTGTGTGACATTGGACTTTTATTTTCCTCATTAAAGGTGAGCCATGTCTTTCCATTCTGGGCGAGGATGTCCCCGTGGTCAGGGGGGACCAGGAGCAAGAACTTCAACACAGACCTACCGCCCTCAGAACCTACGGCAGCTTCACCCACAACAGCCTTCCATACAATACCAGTATGACCAGCAAACTGTCCCTCCAACAACCTATTCAAACCCTCCAGCCACTGGTTACATACCTCCCAGGCCAGACTTTGTACCCTACCCTCCACCAGTGCCCCCTTCCACACAAAATCCTATCAGCCAGTGTCCCATGAGGCCACCATTTCCAAACCACCAGATGAGGCAGAGCTTCCCAGTGCCTCCATGCTTCCCTCCTGCTCCTCCGCCAGTGCCAAATCCTAGCAACGCTCCTGTGCCAGGAACTCCTGCTGGGCAAAGCACCTTTCCTTACATGATGCCTCCTCCCACAGTACCGCATCCTCCCCCACCACCCGTCATACCACAGCAAGTCAACTACCAGCCTGTGTACTCCACAGGGTATTCACAGCAGTCGTTCCCACCACCTAACTTCAATAGCTACCAGCACAACTCTGGCTCCTTTCAGAGCAGCACTACCAATGCCAGTGGCAGCAGCAGCCATTTTCGGCACACGGGTCAGTACCAAGGTGAGAAGTCGCAAAGTGATCGGCGGTCTCCAGACAGGAGCAAGCACTATGATGAGCACCGACATCGTGAACATGGTCATATCCATGGTGACAGGCATCGGTCAACTAACCATGGGGATCGTCGGGATCGAGGCCGGAGTCCAGATAGAAGGCGGCAGGAAAGCAGTCGGCACCGGGCAGATTATGACCGAGGAAGAATATCACCTCATCACAGAAGTTATGAGCGTAACAGGTAACGATTTTTTATTTTAATTTTCTGCCTTCCAAGGGAGACCTATCATCATTGTCCTATAGCATTTGTTTGCATCAACGTTCTTCACTCACTCTTAGCCTCGGGAGGTAGCCAGTACTCAGGTCTGATGCAAAGACCTGCTGTTTTGATAGCTTTCAGGTACAGTGCTTCTCACCTGACTAGTAAGCTGGCAGACAGATACACAAATGACTGTGGATTAACACAAGTTGTTAGTAAGGTATGCAGACTGCCTGTGTAATCTTTGTTGCATCATATGCACATTAATGTCATAGAAACAGAATCATTTAGGTTGGAAATAATCTTTAAGATCATCGAGTCCAATGGTAAGCCTAACACTGCCAAGCCACCACTAAACCATGTCCCTAAGCACCAATTCTATATGTCTTTTAAATACCTCCAGGGATGGTGACTTAATCACTTCACCAGGGAGCCTGTTGCAGTGCCTGGTAGCCCTTTCAGTGAAGTATTTTTTCCTAATAGCCAATCTAAGCCTCCTGTTGTGCAACCGGAGGCCATTTCATCTGATCCTGTGACTTGTTACTTGGGAAAAGAAACTGGCACGCGCCTCGCTGCAACCTCCTTTCAGATAGCTTTGAAGAGCACTACAATCTTCCCTCAGCCTCTTTTTCTCCAGACTAAACAACTCCAGTTCCCTCAACTGCTCCTCATAGGACTTGTGCTCTACACCTTTCACCAGCTTTATTGACCTCCTCTGGACATGCTCCTACATCTCAATGTCTTTCTCACAGTGAGAGTCCCGAAACTGAACACAGTATTTGAGGTGCTACCTCACCAGTGCCAAGGCAGGAGGGATGATCACTTCCACTTCCCTACTCCTGCTGGCCGCATCGTTTCTGATAGAAGCCAGGGTGCTGTTGGCCTTAGCCACCTGGGCACACTGCTGGCTCATATTCAGGTGACTATCAAACCAACACTCGGGTCTTTTTCTGCCAGGCAGTTTTCCAGCCAGTCTTCCTCAAACCTTCAGTTAATTTAAAGCTCTTTTGCCCCAGAAGTGTATTTGGGTGGTAAAGTTATATATGTGTATGTGCAAGTTGACTCTTGTAGATAAGATTAATAGTTTCAGTGTGATGCAGATTTTCTGTGTCTATCAGTTTTTTGCATGTGCTTGAGGTGGCTGTCAGGGAGAGAGTCCTTGCTTGAAACACTTCAATAACTGCTGTGCTTACAAAGCAATTGGGCATGGAATAGGTTTTGTTTCCCTTCCTTGAGGCATTTAGAATTGTTAAAGATAAAGTAACCTTACAGTTTGCCATTCATGACAGGAGAAGAGGAAGAATGGCAACAAGTCCTGTGGTGAATTTATAGAAGTTACCTCTGTGTGGTATGAATTAACCATTGTATTGAGATTGATGGCTTTATGATAAAGTTGAAGGAGATAAGTGACTGTCTTACAAATTTTTTGGAGGTCAGCATTAAGAATATCTATGTTTTTAGCAGTCAACAAGTGTGTGTCATGTTCTCAGCTTGCTTCTGTGCTCCTTTCAGATGTGGAATGTATGAAATACCAGATTTCTCATTTAACTTATGTTTTGAACTCTCCAAGGGAGCGGGAGCGGCATAGACACCGTGACAGCAGAAGATCACCATCACCAGATAGATCCTACAAAAAAGATTACAAGAGAGCAGGAAGGTAAGGAAGGTTATGTTTGGTCTCTTGTGTATTTGAGGTTCTGTGCATCCACACGTGATTTTTTGTGTATGTATATGTGCAGATGTGCTTCTTTTGAAACTCAGAAAATATGAGTGTATAAAATTTACAACCATTTGCTTGTCCATGCAAATGTCAGTTATCTCAAGACGTTATAGAGCTAGAAACAGGGTTAATCTCTAGAGAGAGGGCTTCACCACTGTGTCCTAAAGACTTCCTCTTACATCTGCTTCAAGTCTGTAAAGTACCAAATTTATTTACGGTCATTCTGTGCTTAGATCATCTGTTAGGAGCTATTTTTATATTGATACTCCTTTCCTTCTGAATCCTAGGTGGTGGAAATCAGTGCAGTATGACTGGTCTTATAAGCAGAGGAAGAAAAAAAAAGTAGTTTTCCTACTTTCAGCTTTTGAGAGTATTACTCTTGCAATACATAGGGAATATCAAAGTTTGTGTTGTTCAAAGGAATGACAGTGTTACAGTACACAAGCAGTATGGCTTCTGTATATTCCTTCTCATCAAACTAATTCTTTTCTCATGCAAATAGTTTGTGGACTATGTGTTGAAATTTCTTTATGTTGTAACTTTTAGTTGTAAGTGATGTGGCTTTTAGTATTTAGCAATGAGTGTCCAGCTTTGGAACAAAATTAAAAGAAAATCACCTAAAATACATGTATGAATTTTAATCTAAAATAGCATATGATTTTTTCATTCTAAATATGGAATAAGTTTTAAAATACAAAAGCGCTTTCAATTTTAAGTACATTTTTATAGTAAGTCAGAACTGCAAAATATTATGTATGGTGCAAGTTCAAAGCAGGAGGAAGCAACTGGATTTTGCAGAAATTCACATGATAGAATAATGTATTGATCTGAAACAAACTGTTTTTCATTATGAAGCTGTCCCTGTTAAAATAGTAAAGAGAATTGATTTTGTTTGCTTTCTCCCGCTAAGCCGGTCTCCAAGCAGAGAGAGAAAGAGACCTCGATGGGAAGAGGACAGAGAAAGGTGGTCTGAGAACCAGAGCTCTAACAAAGAGAAAAGTTATACTGCTATCAAAGACAAAGAATCAGAGGAGAACGCATCTGAAAAAAATGAAGAGGAAGATGAGGAATTACTTAAGCCAGTCTGGGTTCGATGCACCCATTCTGAAAGCTATTATTCCAATGACCCTATGGATCAAGTGGTATGTTTGTGAGAAAGCTCTGAAATTACTGTACATAGTCCTTTATTGATTATTTGGTTACTTGATTAATATGAAGCCTTCAGAAGGATCATGTTTTTGTGTCATTTAACCATTCTCTCTTCCAAATCATCTCAGTCTTTTAACCCTCATAAGAGCTTTATTTGTTGATATTCTTCTCTGTTTTCATCAGTTTCTTTCGTCTGTTTGCATTCAGATTAGTGGTACCTGGAAGAAGGGTACACTTTTGTCTCCAGGAGGGGAGGGTGGGTTTTTTCCCTATATACCTGTATTTGAGCAAAGATCCCTCAAGCAATGTACAACATTGGAGAAATTTTGTACAGAAGAAGGAAGTCGGGATTCTTTGTATTTAACATTTACTTGTGGAGTCATGATAGAAAGGGGAGAAGTTTCTGGATCTTTGTGGGAGATTTGTGTTTCTGGTTGGTTGTGGGTTTTTTTGGAGAATTACATGGAGAGACAATTAATGGTGATTCAAAGCAGGCAACAAAATAAGCTGGGTTTTATGTTTCTTGTGTGTGATAAAATTCTTTTTAATTGCAAAATACTTTCACATATTTCCCAGTTCTTCTAAACCTGTTAAAAGTCAATGCTGAGCTCTACTAAATATGCTTAGTCATAGTTCTGCTTAATTAGGCTGCAGGTCTGATGATAGTACACCAGCAAATGAAGTTCGTTTCTCTGCTAATTCACCTGGTGGAACAACATAATTGTATGCTAAAGCTTTAACAAGTATTTTCATGTTTCATTGAACTACACAAATCTGTCTGTTCTCCTCTTGCTTTTCGTCGTGAAATGCTGGAACATGTTGTGTTCATGTGCTATTTCAACATTGTCTTTTTTGTTGTTCTGTTTTTCAATTAACAGGGAGACTCTACTGTGGTAGGAACAAGCAAGCTCCGAGATCTGTATGAAAAGTTTGATGAGGAGTTAGGAAAGCGACAGGCAAAGGCCAAAGCAGCCAGGCCTCCGTGGGAGCCACCAAAGACCAAGCTAGATGAAGATCTAGGTAAGCAGAAATTATTAAAAAGCTCTGAAATGGAATACTCTGCAGTTAACCTGGTTTTAGCAGTTTTTTGTGTGTTTAATATTATTGATAGGTTAATCAGTGCTTTTTAGATTTATGTTATGGGTCCATGGGAGTTTTACCTTTGCTTTTGACTGAAGTCAAGCGAGGTTCTTTACCTGGAAAGCCTAAGGGAAAGTGGAGAGTATCCAGCTCTGCCTTATGCTGAAGTCTCTTCCATGGCATGAAAGCGTCCTTAGCATGATCATCTAGGCCAAAGCATTGTGCACAAGAAGCTTTCAGAAGCTCCTACTCTTATATTTCTGAGAAGGAAGCAAGATTAGTGGTTATCAGCTCATATGGCTGCTTGATATAGCATCAGGTTTGGTTGTACAACTTTGCTTACTATGACCTTATGCAGAAGCATCAGTTTTCAAAACATAGTTTGTCTGCATTGTCATGCACCACCTATATGTATCTTCTTGCAGTGAAATAAGTCTGCTAGCTGTATCAGTTAGTGGGGAAATACTGGTTGAATGATAACTGTTTGTGTACTTACAAAGTGAGTATAGCCAGTAAAAGTTATTTTTCTTATATTTGTGACAGCCGCTAGCTGCTCTTCCTATATTTCTAGAATTTCAGTGTTTCGTAGTTAGTTTTTCAGTCAGTTGCATTAGTTCAAGAAATTCTTAGGTGTATCATGTTAATTTAGATAATTTGTTGGGCTTGCTTTTTAACTGATGCTTCATGTTTGCCTGTTAAACTGCTTCAGGTCTCATATTTGAGCTTCCTAACTCTTTAAAAATTACATGTCAAAAATTCTGAAGTTGAAATACAGGTATATAATAACATGGTCAGTTACATGCTGGCAATAGAAAAAAAATACAATAAAGATGAAGGAAAAAATAAACATGGATTAAATAAAATGTGAATTCCCTTTTGTAAAGAAAGCACCTTTTTTTATGTTTTTTTCAACAGTGGATTTGCACTTATTTAAATTCACTAAATAATCACTGGCAAAGGTAGCTGTAAGGTTTTTCGGGAGGTATATTTTCATGTGGATAAAGCACAGACAAAACTGCTGTATTTAACATACCTGTGTGAAGCTTCATTTCCTCACATCTTGGCAGAAAGAGTTCCCTTGCTACTCCAGGCTAAAACATCATAGGGCCAAGAGCAACTGCTCTGTTTCTTTTTTGACTCTTTCTGGTGGACCTGAGGGCTCTGTGTCTGCGTTGGTCCCCTGGGCTGACTTGGCGATTGTACCAGCTTCTCCTGCAGCTATACTTCTATAGTGTCTAATAGTTTGTCTTATTTTATGCTTAAGTAAATGCTGTCTCTATTCTGCCTGGTGTGAGCAGTAGTTGTGTGAGCAATAATAGTGAGACAGCAACGCACTCCAAGAGCACTTTTGGATCGTGAGATCCTTCCAAGAATAAGAAACCTTACTCATATCATGCTCTATGTCTTGGCCATGAAGGCGTTTATTTAATTTGGAGCTGAGGAGATCTGTGGAAATGAATGATACTAAATATATAAGATTGGGAGTCGCTTGTTAAGTGCTGCACAAGGTTAGAGATGTGAGATTAGACTCTGTATTTTTTGTGGAGTTTTTTTTTTTTTTTTTAATTAAATCCAGACACTTATTAGCATTACTTTGATGGCACCATAAAGATGACATTTTAACAAGTCCTGGACCATATTCTGTTTTTTTTTTTTTTATTTAGCATTATTCTCCCTGATATGTTAGAATTTTTTTTTTCCGGTTAATACGAAGAAAAATGTCTTTTAAAAAAAAAGTTAGAAGGAAAACCAACAGCGCAGGGCTTTCAAAAAAAACTATGGCTGAATTCATTCAGCTAGCAGTTCCAGGTTTTCTTCTTGTCTGTGGTTTATCATACATTGCAATGAATTTATTAGAAATAATTGATTTTTAAAAATTAGTCTAACAGTACATGTTCTAGAATCATAGAATCATTAAGGTTGGAAAATATCTCTAAGGTCATCCAGTCCAAATGTTAGCTCAACACCACCATGCCGACTAAACCACGTCCTGGAGTGGGGTTTGTTTTTTTTTTTTTTTAAATAAATTTTAACATCTTATAATAATTCTATCCATATCTGCAGTTTGAAACCCTTAAATAGACAGTACGTGCTACAGATGCAAGTAGTTTTGGGTAGAATGAGACTAGATGCAAGCACTTTGCTCATAGCAAGCAGTATTAACTTTCAAACAAAACGTTCTGTTTAGCTCATGATAGTGACCTAGTGTGTTCTTTCTCCTTTGCTCTTTCTCTTTTCATATTTTTTTTTTTTAAGTTTATGGTCATACTTGTGTAGGTTATAGTTCCATACTCATTAATGTCTAGTAACTGAAATTGCTGTTCTACAACTGGTCCATGGTGCTTCTGGACAGAAATCTGATGCGTGCAAACAGGTCCAGTTGTTGTATGCATTTAATATCCATAGCATTTGTTGTCATTTTTAAATAAAAATGCAGTTGCTGTCCTTCTTATCATTAGTGTGAATGTCATCCACAACTTTAATAATTTTCAATATGATGCAGTTATTTTAGAGAATGCATTGCTACTAGAGTAGAGTGCAGGGAGTGTTTTTCAGCTAACTTTTCGCTGTGTGAATCAGAGACCTCCAGTGAGTCAGAGTGTGACTCCGAAGATGACAGCAGCTGCTCTAGCAGTTCAGATTCTGAAGTTTTTGATGTCATTGCGGAAATAAAGCGTAAAAAAGCACACCCGGATCGACTCCATGAAGAACTGTGGTACAATGA
This sequence comes from Cuculus canorus, assembly GCF_017976375.1. Lineage (NCBI taxonomy): Eukaryota > Metazoa > Chordata > Aves > Cuculiformes > Cuculidae > Cuculus > Cuculus canorus. The sequence continues at coordinate 86,277,782 of NC_071402.1, read as the reverse complement.
TCCAGGACAGGTATGGTGAGAGGAGAAACTACTGTGTATGTGAAAGTCATTTTCCCCTGTAGACCTACAATTCTGCATTGTTGTCAAACATGTTGACTGACATGTATTTCAGTATGTATTTTTATTCCCTTTTCCTCTCTCATCTTCTTCAAAACACTTCACTTCTGATTTCGAGAGTGTGGTTCCAGCTTATGAATCCTGGTGATTGTTGAGCTGGAATTATGTCTGACAGTGTTAATAAAGCCTGAATTGCTAACACTGTACTAATGCTGTCCTCTTAGACTTGAGGTAAAGGTACACAGATGAGTTCTGGGATGGAGAAAAGGCAGCATGTTTACCTCCTTTACCAATTTTTCACCTAAAAGCTCTCAGCTCATTATGATAAATAATGTTTTAAATACGCAGTTAATGCGCCTAACTTCTTGTTTAATGGTTCTTTTGTAATTGCATGGAGATTATAGTCCTCATTAAATGCAATTGCTTAGCTCATGAAGTATTGTTCTGAATGTATACATTGCAGAGAAGACTAATTTTTGTTTGCAAATTTGCCATCTTCATCTTTCTTACTTAAATACTTTACAGTCTACTCTAACTCATTGTCAAATGGCATCTCAGTAAATTTATTTTTCTGGTACTTTGTATGATGCTTGAGTTTAGCATGCAACAAATCATAATGCCAAGAGATGCTGCAATGCTTATTGCCACTATGGTAATTCAAAAGTCTGTTGAATATTTTATTGCAGACTCATATATATGCTTCTAGTTAGAAAAAAATAATGAGACTTTGAGCATTGCTTGCTGGTTTTATTTATATGGAAAACAAATTTAGTGAACTGTTTAGATATTTAACAGAAAAAAATGTGAAGCTCTTGGGCACACTTTAATGTAATGTTCTACGCCAGTATATTGGCTAAATAAAATGAAGTGGAATAACAGTAGGATTAATAATTTCAGGAATGTGTTGTTTATGAGTTTCCTGCTGAAAAGCTTTCTTTCCCAAAAACTTTCTTGAAACTGACTCTTCACCTTTCTTGAGAGGGCTGAAATCAGGTCATGGTAAGCTTGTCACTGCTGTACGACTTCTGAGTAGATTTTATTAGAAAATGTTTGGTGTTTTCCTAGGTATTTATCTGCTATACCAAAATGCTTTTTTACTACACACTGCATAAAACAGGAATGATTGCCATGCACAATGGCATGTACAAGTGCAGCATCTGACATGTAACTGGATTTTTAGGATGGATTTTGCCAGCCTTTCAATCTGAGCAGTGTTTTTTACCTTGGATAATCTCCAGCAGTGTTGGCAGTTGCTAGAAAATAAGTTATTAAAGTCAATGCCACCACGACAGCTATTTCCTTACAAGTGTTATCGGTTTGTTTGTGTTGTCCTATTGGTCAGAGGAAGTTAGAAGCCATTGGCCGTAGTTTATGAAAAATTATGATCTTCCAGTATCATTTTAACCTCACTTGATTGCTCTTCGGCATATTTTTTCCATGAGCTGTGTAATTAGGGAGAAGATAGATATGTAGCTGACTTGCTTCTGAAGTCATAAGTTTTACAGGTATTTCATGTATCTGTCAGTCTTGGTCTGCACATCTAATGTAACAGAGGCAGTGTAAGTGCTGAACAGTTCTAAGAATTAAGGATGAGATTTTTAAAAATAACTGATTTTAATAGCCTCAGTAGGCTCTTATTTTGGGGGAGTGATGAGCAATTTGCTATTGACTTCATTTTTTTTAAACTTTTTTCTGTTTTGTGAGTGTGTAAGCCAGTGAAGAAGTATGCTTTTACAGGGAAGCATGATTCAGTTTCATTAAGCCTGTACTTTTCTCAAGGGTCTCAGAGTGTGGAAAGAAATGTGTGAACAAAAAGCAGTGATTTTACTCTTGTTAAGATTGCATGACTTAAGTTCCCAAAGGAATAGAGAAGTGTCCTACTTCTTAGGTTCCTTTGCATGTATCCACTGTGCCAGTCTGAAGAAATTAAGCTGAAGTGAACGTTCAGAGTTTTAACATCAAAACTAAAAAGTTGCATCCCTCTCCCAACTGTCTGAAGACTTCATTAACAGCAATTTATTGGTTCTTGATTCCTGAGGAACCTTCACATTATATCTATTGCGTGATGATACTGTGTAACTCCACCATAGATGCTCTTTAGGTTTTCAGACTGCTTATAATGGTGTGGAAGGTTCTGCTGGTTCTTGTATTGCATTGCATGGTGGTTGTTTTTTTTCTAAGTCTAAAAAGTTGGTTTAGTTCTTTGATTCAGACTTTGAAAACTCCATTAAGTCTTGGTGCTGGGAACTTCGTTTGTTTCTCTGATTTTATGTTGTTTTTTTTTTTGTTTTGTTTGTTTGCTTGTTTGTTTTTTGTTGGATTTCTGCAATGGCATGATGTTAAGAGCAGAAGGCTTTAGGGTATGGCAGTAATTTATAGCCTGCGTTGAACTTGGTCATAAAAGTGAGAAAAAAGACTACCATGTACAATGGCCCTTTTTGGTATTGCTACTTGATGTACCCATACAGAATACTGAAGTGGATGTTTTTTCCTCCTTCCTCTTTTTTCATGATCTATTCACAGGATGGATTTGAAGTGATCTCATTAGTTCTTTAAAGTACGAAGTAAACTCTTTGAATGGTCTGCTTTGCATGCTTCAGGTGATAGCCTTGCCACATGGCAGAGGGATTAATCGGGGACACGATTTCAGTCAGTGAACTGAGTTGGAACTGTTTGAACATGGATATTTCAGCATGTAAATATTTGCATATGCATGTTTAGGACCTGAATTTCATTTTAGGCAGAACGTGTGCTGTTTGTATGCATAAGAAATGGAAAAAATGTATATGATAGTAGAGTGGTACAATTCTGCTGAGAGCATTTTTTCATTTTGTGCTTCTAAACAGTGATGAAATTCTAATACTATTGTGCAGTTTTTTTGCATTAGTCTACACTGTTTTCAGTTTTATTGGCTTAAGAACATCCACTTAATCTAAGCATGACAGGCTTTTAGAAGCATCAGCAATCCAGGCATTAAAACCAACATAACTTTTCTAAAACCATTTTTCAATAAAAACTGAATCCTATTTGTTTTAGATGAATGATGGACCTTTATGCAAGTGTAGTGCTAAAGCCCGACGAACAGGAATAAGACATGGCATTTATCCTGGCGAAGAGGTATGTAATGCTAAGAATTGCAATTATGAATATAAACTTGCTGCTGTAAATTCATACTTGGGTTGATTTGAGTTTTTTTCCCATGATTTAGTGGCTGAGTAAAAACTCATGTGTGACTTTAAATGACTTAGCTATGTAACCTCTTATTTATGATGCAATACTGGTAATGAAATCTACCCAAAAACTGTAGAAAACTTTTGCCTGTATTTGTTTAGTTCAGGCGGATGGATGAACCATTAGGAGGGATTATAGTTGCTGAAACATGATTACGCTAATAAAAAAGAACTTGTGGTCAAAGATCTACCATCTTCAAGTGGATGAGTATATTACTTGGGCCCTCTTGTTAAGGGATTACCTTAAAAGGGACATTTGTTAAGGGATTGCCTTAAAAGGAAAAGTAATTTTGCTCCTATCAGGAGCCAGAAGCTTGTCAAGAGACATTCTTGCCTTAGCACTAGAGCATGTCTGTGCTGCAAATTGTCAAACTTTATTAAGTTCTTTATGCATATGTGATTAGACAAGATGACTCCATCAGCTTCCTGTGACATATTTTAGAATGGTAGTGTCTTTCTTTTCAAGCATGTTATCGTATTAGGTTATTTTCCTTAGAAATATTAGTTTGTACAGAGCATGCCTCCTGAGCAGTATTGTTTCCAGAAATAAAATCACTGCTTTGACCATCTCAAGCTTTTCATTCTAAAAAACTTTTTTTGTGGTGAAAGAATTTGAGAGCATTAATACATAGGTTTTATAATTATTGCATTTCAGAAAAATGGCTTTGGTCTGAAACTTAGTATAAATCACTCCAGTTCAGAATTACTTCCTCCCCACATTCTCTAGTGCTTTCCTTGCAGAGAAGGAAGGAGAAAATTTTAGCGGGACAAAACTGATATATAAAACGTTCTGCATGGAGGCAGCTGCTCTGTGAAGCAAGGCCAGCTGGGAATTTAAAATTTTGGAAAAATCTCCTAGCTTTTACATTGTCCTCTAGATAAACTTGCATAGCTTGAAACTAGCTGGTTTGTAGCTGTCTTGTTGCAAGAGTAAGAAGTTTAATTTGGGACTGAGCAGCCAGATTAATTTCCTTACATCCTGGATAGGTTTTGCAAAGCTCACAGAGCTGCATAGCAAGGTGGCTATCTTGCCATCGCAATCAGGCCAGCTTTTCTAATGCTGTTTAGAACACTACTCTGCTCGCTGCAGTGATTTTTTTTTTTTATTATTATTATTATTTTTTCTTTACATGCAGACAGATGTATTCTGAGCAGGCTTGGTGGCATCTTCTAAAATGCAGCAAGCTGTTTGTAGGACATGTAAGAAACTATTTTTGTCTGACTGCTGAGGATTTTTAGGTCTTTAAACTAAATTGCTTCAAAACATGCTGGAAGAAAACATGAATTCCTAGGCCTTTAGTGTGGCATCAGAGTGCATGGAGGGCTGGCTGCCTTTGGACCTTGCCAGCAGGCATTACAACCTGGCAGACAAAGCAGGGTTACCAAAGCTGCCTCTGTGGTGATAGACTAATCGCTTCTGTTCAGGCCTCAGATTTGCCCCAAGCAGGTGAGCTGGCACCTGTCTATCTTGATAACATACTTTGAGATCCTCGCATGTGAGGTCCAGGTTCCCTTTTGTAAGCTTTTAAAATCAGTTTCCTGAAACAAAATTTATATAAAAGAGGAAATTAGTTTGGCACATAATCAGCTAATTGCTGTGTGTAGGAAAGATGGAAAATGAAAATATTGTACAATATTTTTGACTTTTTTTCCTTTTGAATAACTTTAAAAATATTTCTGAAAGTGAAAATGTAGATAAGACCACACTTTCCCTCTTCAAAGAATGCTTAATTATGACTACCTGCTTTCATTTAATTTTTCCTAGTTCATGTTTCATGGGTATTAGAAATACTTTATTCTCTCTTTTAATCTAAATTTGCCTTGACTCTACATAAAATTCTACTTATTTCTTTCTTTAAGCCCATTAAACCATGTCGCCCCATGACCAACAATGCTGGAAGACTATACCACTATCGAATAACTGTGTCACCTCCCACAAACTTCTTAGTAAGTACTTCATAAATAATAACAACTAGGACGCTTAATTTTGTTTTCAGTGATGCCAGTAAAACTGCTTCTTTCTTACTCCGTTGTGGGTTTTTTTTGTTTTTTTCCTTTTTTTTAGACAGACAGACCTACTGTTATTGAGTATGATGATCATGAATATATCTTTGAAGGGTTCTCAATGTTTGCACATGCCCCACTAACAAATGTAAGTATGTTCGTTACTCCATACATGGGATTTATTTGGAAGGTAAACCCATTCTACCTGGAAGTTGATTGAAAGCAGTGATGTATGTATCTTTCAAATATCTTGACAGCACTGGGAAGAGGGGAAAGAATCAGTTTTTTTTCTTGACTAATTGTGGTAAGCATTATCTTCCAACCATGACTGAGGCTGTGATGTGCATCAGAGTAATGTTTTTACATGTTTCACAGTTTGGAAGTGAGATAAAGCATGGAGAACCTGTTAAAACTGTTAATCAGATTTAAATTAGATGAGGAGGTTTAAGTTGGAAATGTTTAAAAAACAGCAATAACAAGAAAAAAAGTTTTTCCCTTTAAGTGACAATGAACATTTTTCAGAGGCCCACTCTAAAGGGATTTATCTATTCTAAAAATTTACCTAGGTGTATCAACTACTTTTTAACATCCTGTTCCCCTTCTTCAAGAGCTAGGCAATTTATGATTTTCATTAAATGTTGTAGAAATTTAAAGGTGATTAATTGTATGTTTTGAAAGCAAATATAAGAAAAAGGGCATGATTGGTATGCGACTACTTTGCTTTTCCAATATAAACCGAGTTAGCCATATCTGATTTAGCAAATATTTTATATCTGTACACTTGAAGCTTTCCTGGTGTCTTGATATTTCAAGAACTGTTTTTTCAAATGCTGTAGTGTTTGTTTGTTTCTTTGGTTTTATAACTGTTACTAACTACACCACCAATGCCAAACCCCAGTTTAAGAATGGTTATTAGTACTAGGCCAGGATATAAGAATAGTGGAACTGAGAGGAGCTGAGAAGAAAGTATTTTTTCCTTGACAGTTTGCTTACATAATATGTATGACAAAACTTTCTTTCGGTGAGCAGGGAAAGGGACTCTTCTTGATAAGAGTCAAATTCAGCGTGTGGCATAGCAGTGTGAAGCACTCGTGACCGTTGGTATTAACTTGGCCTTGGGGTTCAAGGCATGTTTGTCCCAAGGCTTTATATTTTCTCTTTGCAATGAACATAAAAAAAAAAGTTTCGTTTTACTCCAATTAAAAGGATAAAAGACCATCTTATTTTTATAATTTTTGTGTCCACTGCATGGCAGTAAGGCAGAGAGTATGGAAATCTTTTCTATACAGAGAACAAGGAAAACTCTTCTTATCTGATATGAGTAGTTAGTAACAACATTGTGCATACTTTTATTGCAGAATCATAGAATCACCAGGTTGGAAAGGATCCACTAGATCATTGAGTTCAACCATTCCTAACACTCCCTTAAACCATGCCCCTCAGCACTTCATCCACCCATTCCTTAAACACCTCCAGGGTGACTCGACCCCCACCCTGGGCAGCCTGTTCCAGTGCCCAATGACTCTTACTGTGAAGAATTTTTTTCTGATATCCAACCTGAACCTCCCCTGGCGGAGCTTGAGGCCATTCCGCCTTGTCCTGTCCTCAGTCACTTGGGAGAAGAGGCCAGCTCCCTCCTCTCCACAACCTCCTTTCAGGTAGTTGTAGAAAATAATAAGGTCTCCCCTCAGCCTCCTCTTCTCCAGGCTGAACAACCCCAGTTCCCTCAGCCGCTTCTCATAAAACTTGTTCTCCAGCCCCTTCACCAGCTTCGTTGCTCAAAGTGCCTGTGTGTTTTCTCATTCAAAATAGAGGCAGTGACCAGCAGTAAATGATTAATTTTTTACAGAGTTGAATACAAAGCAAGACTGTATTGTCAGTTCCTGTTGCTAACAGGTATGAAGTCCTTTGGAAGGAATCTCTTGCTGTCTTGAAATGATTTTTGGCAACCTAAAAGCTGCTGTTTGAGAGATGTTATGGAACATATTTGATAAAAAGGAGGTGGCAAAGGGTAGCAAAAATAGAGACCCAAACACCAACTTCTTTAAATGAATCACATTAAATGAAGTCACAGCTTTGTGCACTGTGAGAAGTCTTATTACTGTTATTACTGTTGCTCAGTAATAATTGAACAGGTCAGATATTGGGGCAAAAGATTAGTACAATCATAAAAGAAATTAAAATTTTCTTAATGTAACTACCAAAACAATTTTATAGTACTGATTGTGTGTTCCTTTGCTATGTATTTGCTTCCGTATGTGGGATGTGAGAGATTATGGTTGTGATCACTTCTTGAAACCATTCATTTTCTATTCAATACAAAGGAAAATTCTCAGGGCTACCAAGTTTCTGAATCAGAATAGCCTCTCCTGGTTGAGCTTGCATGTTAGAAAGTAAGCAAATGCTCTCTGTATTTTTTTCTTTTCTAAGAAAGCCCTGCCAATTCAAATGTGACAAGCTTTCTTCTACTCAGATTCTAAATGGGACATTTAGCTTCGAAGTTGTTTTTTGGGGTTTTTTTTACTTTTGTATTCACATTTAATATTGTACCAAATTGTAGGAAATGCATTTTTTTGTTTGCTTGTTTGTTGTAGCTCTGTAATCTATCATAAAGATATCAATAGATCTTTGTAGACAAAAAAGTCAAATGTTTGACAGTGAGCCGCGAGAAGATGCAAGCAGAATATTGCACCTCTACTAAGTCCATTGATTTCAGTGTAACTCCAGCTCTATTCAGATAGATATCAATGTGTTTATCAATGCAAAATAGCTTTGAGTTGTGTCACTTTCACAGACTGTTGAATTGTTATAAGATTCTTTTTTGCTTGCAAGGCCAATGAGTAGTAAAATTTTCTAAGAGCTGTAGATGTGTAGGATAAGATTAGGCATTTCCATAGTCTTTCAGAAATTTAGATTTTTTTGCTTTAAAAAATGCTGTTAAAAAAACGAGACACACCTTCAGCCGTCCATGGTCTTTGTAAACAAGGAAACCTTTTTTCAAAGCTGAAGAAGGGATGATATTTTTGTCTAACTAGTAAATTGAGTGAAGTTCTAAGAATATTTATTGGATGAAATTAGTATAAAGGTATAAATGTATCCTGTAGTTCTTACATTGTGTTGCTGTGACTTAGAGCTGTATCTTAAGACAATATAGCTAACAGAATTGGCAGTAGTCTAAAACTACCATGCCTTCAGATTGCTATCAGTCTGACATGTTGTGTCACCAACAATAAATTACTTCCAAACGTACAAGTGAGAGAAGCTAAGGGTTTACTAAGCTTTCCTTTTTCTTCTAAACAAAATTTCATCTCCAGTAGGTGGCATTATTTAATCTTCCTTTACTATCCCTCCTGTCAGTACTGTGTTACTAGAAAGGTGGAGGTTAGAACTGTTACTTCTTTTGCACATGCTTGTGTTCCTGTTTTTGCATGATCCCCCAGAACAGCTGCTTTAGTAAAATGCCCTTTTCAGCAGACAGTAATATCTTTGCATATAAAATAGTATTAACTGTACGTTTGATGCTGTATAGTTTCTCATGCTGAATTTCTATTTTTCTTTCCAGATTCCTCTCTGTAAAGTAATCAGATTTAACATTGACTATACAATTCATTTCATTGAGGAGATGATGCCTGAGGTAAGAAGGATAATTAGTCAGAAAGTCAGAGTGTGGGTTATGAGTTATTGATATGCTTAATGGATTAAACTCTTCAGAATCTCATCTCTTAAGAGACAGGCTCTGTTTTGAATGAATGGCTGAAAAGGAACTTGTACAAGCATAAATCCATCCACCTCGGCTATAACATATTAAATTCAAATAGTAGGAAGTGCTTATATCCATAGCTTCTTTTCATTTTAAGTTATATACAATATATGTCAGGAACTCTTATCTGTAGGCTGAGTTAGGCATTATCCTTCCATAGATGACAAAAATAAGGCATGTGGAGGTACTGGTTTGCCAGGACTACATAAGTCAATGGCAGAGCTGAAACTTAATCATGAGTTTGAAGCTCTGAAGATTGCTTATCAGTACTTAATATAAGCTGTTGCCAAGACAAATTTCCGGTGGATACAAATGAAGCACATTCAGTTCATAATCTTTTTTTTGTTGTTACAAATTAATCCCTGGTGAAGCCAGTTTGTGAAGTAAATTGCTGCAGTGGAACAGCATGTGTAGGTACAGAAACACCCCTGCATATTAACTACAAAGATAGGATCAGTGTTTAATTTAGTCACATATATTTACATTTTTCATTCTAGTTATCTCCCTTTTTGTTTCTCAGTGGCATCTAAATATATGCAAGAGCCCTGAAATTCCTCAGCAAGATTAGTGTGATCAAAGCATTTCATTTCTTGTTACTGAATCTACTGCGTTGTCTCCAAATTTTCTTCTAAAACAAAAATTGGTCACAAAGCAAAATAGGAATTTGATATTTAATTTATTTTTTGACTTCTGGTCAGTTGGCTACAGCAGTATTTGCAGACTGTCGTCACTGATGCATTCTTGCAAAAGAGGTTGGGTTGTTGGGTTTGGAATTTATGGCTGGCGTCGTACACGTACAGTTTATATTAACCTGCCCTGATTTTGTTTAAGGAAAGCTTTTTAAGTTCCTACATTTCTGAATGAAAGCTTTTTGCTTTATTGGAGCTGCTTCCCCACTTCATAAGAAGAACCTCATTCTTTTTTTTTTTTTTTTCTTTTCTTTTTTTCCTCTCCTTTCCTGTTGGCTCTTGAGGTCAAAATCCTGAATTTACATTGTACTGATAAGTTGCAGTGGAATTGACCATGATATCGCAGGTGGTGATTTATACATTTTTAATACAAACATGTAGGAAGAAGTGAATTATAAAAAGATCCTTTTCACAAATGTCATCTGCTTAGCTTGACAGGTGAAAGGGTTTTAGTACATGGTGAATTAGCACGAATTCATAATTTCTGCCTGTAGTGGCGCCTTGGACATTGACTGAAGAGTCTTCATTACAATGCTTTCTTGTCAATGCTTTCTGAAGAGATCACTGTTACATGTTACAGATGTAACAAGAGGTCACATGTTACAGGTTTATATATCACTATTGTTTCCAAAGCCCAGTCTCTAGCAGTTGAAGATACTATTTTCTTCATTATTTTATTTAAATATACGAGTGGCATTATTAGTATTACAGTATTATATAATAATAATTCTGTTGTTTGTTTTCTTTTCCCCCCAGAACTTTTGTGTGAGAGGTCTTGAGCTGTTCTCTTCGTATCTATTCAAAGATATTTTGGAACTCTATGACTGGCATCTTAAAGGTAATTTTATTTAGGGGAAAAAAAAAAACCTAAAAATCCCCGAATAATTGAAGCTTTTGTAAATAGAACTCTATTTTGTTATGTTCTTTGATTTAAAAAGAAAGTGGGGTGAGGCCTCAAAAGAAAAGAATCAAATGCTGGTTTATGCAAAAGGGACGAACTTCAGCTTTGTTCAGGAAGATGGAATATATTAGAGTTCATTAGTATGGGCTGTAGCAATTAAAATGCAAAAACTTGGCACTGTATTCTCACAGATAAACTTGATTTCTTCCATAATCCAAAACTGTTGGTTTTAATCAAATGGTAAATATTATTGAATGTTTAATATTACACAGTATTGCGTGCATGGTATTTTGAAAACCAACGTGTCAAATAAACTATTCTGTCTGCTTTTACAAACTAGCAAACAAGTTACTCATACGGTATTTCTCTACAATTAGCTTACAAAACAATGTCATAGAGACAACTGTAGACGGATAACATATCATTATAGCTGAATGTATTTGACTAGACAAGATAAAAATATATGTTTTTATGAAGACTGTGCAAAGGAGGATTTCAGAGATAATCCTTCCCTTGGTCTAAGAGATAAGGAACTATATCAAAGGCATTTAATTCCAGAATCTGTAGGTGTGTTTTGTCTGTGGACATGCACTTTGTGCTTATTGCAATTAAACAGAGGAGCATACAGGTTTCATACAGTTTGTGTAGGCATCTCTGGTTGGGTACTAAATGTGTTCTGTCATCAATGTGGTCTCTCATATCACTGGTTCTCATTGTTCTTTCTTTCCTAACATCAGGTAGTTACTAGTTTTGTTTTTATTTTCGTGCAAAGCTTCGGATGATGAAATAACAAATGAAAAAAACAAAAAAATATCATTATGGAAATTTCCTTGTTATCTTTGTTATTGTGACCAAATAACATCCCACTAATTGGGATGGACTAAAAACCTAGTGCTTGTGTCTCTACGTCTTAAGGGAATTGATTATATAAAACAATTTTTTCCTGTACCACAGTTTTAAATAGAACTACTGTGTGTCGTTAGATTCTTTTTATTTTAAAATTATTGTAGCTTTCTTTGTAATTGTCGGTGTGAAAAATGTCAGTAGAAATTGTTACTCTGTTCCTCTCTGCTGTGAATTGTTACTTTTCCAACTGAAACTTAGACTCTGTGAAATGTAATCACAGTTCACTGATTTTGTGGCAATGTTATCTTCTGGTTTTGTTTGTTTTGCAAATAAGTTGTTCATAATTTTCTGAGGTTTTTTTCATATTTAAGGTCCTTCACTTGAAAATGATGCTATTTCCTGCCCCAGGTTTCACTTCATGCCACGATTTGTGAGATTTCTTCCAGGTAATGTTTGTTTTATGCAACTGTAAGGAAATTGTCTTGAAAAAAACCAAACCAAACAAAAAAAAATATCGAAAAACAACCCAAACCACCAATAACAAAAAAACAAACCCAAAACCTCACACACTCACCTCTAGAAGGACTACAAATAACTTATTATTGCAAGTTCAATGATTCAGTCAGTGTAGAGTTCTGGTGCTTGCAGCTGAAGTCTTGAATGGTCACTGGCAGAGTGGATGATTTACTCAGAACTGCGATCCACATGGGCAGGCCAGGTCTTGCTTCTAGCTTTTGTGTCTGTCATGGTGATTTTAAGCAGTGCTGGGTCATTTTTGTCGTGATCTGTGATGCAGTTGTGGCGTTTGAGGAGTGCTGTTACCTAACCTTCCCTCTGCTCTTCAGGATACCGTGTGATTGTGTTAAAATTCTTCATGTCCAGTTTTGAGAGTGAGCATGACTGGCACTTCATAGCACCTGTTGTTCTGATTGTGTGGGTTTTTTTATCTTAATGCAAGCTTAGACCTTGCATCATACAGTAAAAGACAGAAAAACACCATTCCAGTGCAATTCATCCCTAGGCTGCCAGCCAAAGACAAGCTTCAGCATGGAGCATTGCACTTGTTTTGAGCAAACAGCTAACACAGGCACTTAACACTTCCTAAGTTACTAGGACAGACTTTCAGCAGATATAAATGTCAAGGCTCCACTGAAAATGTATCCTGCTGAGATCCTGCCAGTGATTGCTCTAGAAGACTTGTGTGGACAGGAGGACATACTTCGGCTGCTGGACTGAGAGTGCAGATGAGACAGTCTTCATCGAAAGGGCTGTGGCCTTGATGTGCTCTCTGCTGTGGGCTTTGAAACTTCGTTGCAGTATTAATTATAGCTATAGCTAAAAGAGGTTTATCTCATTACTGTGGAGAGTACTGATGGCTAGATGATTATATTTCTATTGTTGTTCCTTCCTGGATGCACAACAATGTTCAATCAGAATCAGAGCTCTGAGGCTTGCTAGTAAACATTGATTTGGTTCTGCTGAAGCAATTTACAAAATAAGCCATCAAGCCACATGTGGCTGATTGACTCGACCTCATCACAAAATGAGAATAGGTTTGACCTGCTTGGTTTGCGTAGCTTGAGGATGTTTTCCTGTTAGGTTGGGGTTTTTATTTTCTGAATTGTTTTATTTTATCTTAGAAGTCAGCTTTTTCTGTGCTGTTCGCTTGTTTACTGATATGGAGAGATAAGTCTCTATAATATGTATTTCTGTGTGCTTCCTCTTTAAGGTTCCCAGCTTTTTAACTCTTTAGAAAATATGTCGTCTTCCAGATATTTCTGTCTAATAGATGCATTTTAGCATCTTTTTGACAGATATTATTTTAATCAAGTTTGTATTTTGTATTGATTATTTTGTGAGATATCCTTGGATGTTTTTAATTTCATGAGACTGGGAATCTATTCCCTTCAGGTGTGTTTGCAGAACATTATTTATGTATGTCTAATATATTGATGCAACAGATCTCCACATATCCATCAACTGTCTCTTTAGAGTTGGAAATGAAATCGATGATTTCCCATCCCTTCTACTTTTCTTTCTTATTTTTCTAACAAGTTCTAAAAATATGAGATTTGGGATGTCAAGTTTTCTGTGTAGATTACTTAGAGACAGGCCTTGGGGTAGCTCTAAGCTTTGAGCTAATCATACTGTGTTTACTGAGTGCCAGAGATGCATAGCATACTTAATATTTTCTGTATTATATTCATCGTCATTCATCTTTTTTATGAAGATAAGTATATTAAGAGAGTAAAAGACTGGAAAAAAACATTTGAGGTCCCAAGTACTGCATGTTCTGACACAAGAAAGATCAGGTCTCTTAACTACTGTCTGGCACATCTGTCCATAGCAACCTGTACCCTTCTGGTACATGTCTACAGTGAGTAAGGCTACGCTTTCTTTTTAGTGATTGTTGGGCGTGGGCTACCTTTTGCGTAACAGTATAATCTAGTTGTTGACAAAGACAAAAGTCTTGTAAACCAAGTGCCCCTTTAATCTGAAGGAAAACTTTGCATATTTGAAAAGTCTATTTTCCCCTTTTAAAATTCCCTCTTGGAGTTTGAATGAGAGTAATTGTTCAAAGAGGGCCAAGTGATATAATTCCCTTTCGTCTTTTCTGTACCGTAGTGCTCTAATCCCAGCTGAAGTAAGAGAAGCACTTGTTCCCTCACATGTGTTGCAGAGGACATCATCTCATGCAACATTGCTATTATGCAGCAGTTCTGTGAGGCTTTAGCTGCATGCCTGGAATCACTTCCCTTGTGCTGTGGCATCATCCCCCATATTGCTCCAAGATTTTACTTCTGGTTTTTCTCCAATCCTTTTTTTTTCGTTTGTGTGGTGATGGAGACAATATACTGAGTTGCAGGACCAGGTTGCTTCTGCTCTCTGGGAAAGGGAAATTAATGTTTGTCCTCAGTGAGGAGGAAACACGAAGATGCCTCCACACCTACAGATTAACACTCTATTGAAAAGAGGGGCTTGGAGAGGTGTGAGTCAAAATTAAAGCACTGTAGTAACATGTCTATCTTTTTACTTGTATGAGCAAACATACTGATCTTGAATAGTCAATTCCTTCTGAGTGGTGGACTGTCAGGACTGTCACTCAGCTTTTCTGTTTGCATCTTCACATCTGTAACTGGCTGCTGGGAGCCAGTCAGATGCTTATTGCTTCATTATGAACAGCCTGTACTGTGCATGTTTCCTGGGGTCTCAGAAGTATTTAGCGGTTTTCGTGCGCCCTTGATTCATTTAGTGACAGAAGACAGCATGAGACTCTTTAGTCTCCATTACTGCAGGTACAGCGTGTAAGCACTACAGATGAGTTTAAAATGCAAGGATAACTTACTACGTTCATCCAGAAGTATCCTGTCAAATTGTGAGCGTACTTCAAAAAAACTGCATAAATTCCTAAAGGCTTTTTATCTATCATTTTAAAAAGAATGATAGAAGTGAAAAGTAAGACATAACTGGACAATGTAACTGATTGTTCTGCATACTCATTTTAAAGGTTTTTTTAGGCAAATTAGAAACTTCAGCTTTACAGTATGATGAAACTGTTCCTCTTGCTACCATTACTGTTATTGCTTCCAGTTTAGCAAAGTGTTTATGCATATGCAGTATTCATCAATAAAATGTTTGCCTTTGTATTTGTCAAATCGCTTAAGCATTTTGCTTTTTATTTTGCTCATGCAAATATTCTATGTGTTCTGCATATTTTCACTTTCGCTTATGCTTTAGGAGTAAGTATCTGAAATGTGTTTTGTTTTATATATTTATTTATATTTTTAAGATGGAGGAAAAGAAGTACTCTCGATGCATCAGATTCTTCTCTATTTGTTACGATGCAATAAAGCTCTGGTGCCTGAAGAAGAGATTGCCAACATGCTTCAGTGGGAAGAATTGGAATGGCAGAAATATGCAGAAGAATGCAAAGGGATGATAGTTACCAGCCCTGGCATGGTAGAGCAAATAATTCTGATTTATGAACAACCTAATGACACACACATGTCTTTTTTCAGGGAGTCTGCTACAGGTTGAATTGGAAAGGGAAAAAATAACCAGTGACACTTGCAGATTGCTGTATGAATAGTTCATTGACTTATTCCAGCCCTGGGAAGAAATGCACCCTCTACTGCTCTAGTGAAGAGCAGATTTCCAGGCGAGCACTGTTCCAATGTGCGAGATAAAAGGAATGGCTATATTTTATGCATGTGAAACTGTAGTTTCCTTCTCTGCTTTCTCATTTTCTTAGTCAGCCTTTACATGCATGATCTCATCTTTTTTCCCTGACACAGGACCAGGAAATTAGTAACTATTTCTATTTTCTTTCATCTTCCTCTTTTGACCCGCTAGCTCTATTTAAAGTACTCTACACAGATTCTGCCTAGGATATGGAAAAGGTGTTTTCTGCCTGTGTAGGTTTTTCCACACTGTTTCTGTGTTGCTCTTACTCACACTGAGGAATTGTGTGCACGTTAATGAATGCATCCATTAATTTTCAGTGCCAAGCTTGAAACCCCTATGGCCTTATTATTTTTGGAACAATTAGTATTTTAGAGCATATGTTCTCTGAACACAGCTCATTTTAGCTCTGGTGTTTATGTGAATTTAGCCCATCTTTCTGACTTTTACGCTTAAAAAATGTGGGTCACAAGAATAGATGATGTTCACTGGAAGCTGCAGTGTTCTGTTTCTTTGGTTTGGTCAATGTCTCTAAGTGGTATCTCAGTAATAAAGGCATGGTTTGGACCTAATATTTTAGACTGCTGTGGAGCTTTCTTGGTTACAATGCCTTTCTAACTCTGGCTTCATTTTCCTCCTGTGCTCATAGCTCAGCTTCATAGCTTCACCAGAAAAAGTGTGACTCGGTATCATGCCTGGGAGGAAATTTAGTTTGCTAACTGAAAAAACTGTCTCCGAACTGCAGCCAAGATTAAGTATGGCAGCATTACATTTAGTAAACTATTTTATTAGCTAATCATAACTTGGGAGGAATAATTTATTTTTCCCTTGATTTCATTCTGGCTAAAACTTTCTAAAGCAAAAGGAAAATAAGATCATTTTTGGAAACATGAATTACAGAACGCGTGTGAACTCTCACTATGGAAAATTCTACCTGAACTGGTTAAATCTGAGTGCTAAACCAGAATCTCATGAAAGACATTGTTAGACATCTTTAACCATTTAACTTAACATTGCCTCTGTTTTCTGTAATGTGAGGTAGATGGTAGTGCATGAGTTGTCAGCATCTGAATGGTAATACTCTGACATACCTTTGGTGGTTTTGCTGGAGATGTGCTGATTTTCAGCTAGCTAAAAACTTACATTTTTGTTTAGCGTGAAGGAATGTATATATGCTCCTTCCTTGTGTCACTGGACTGTAAATGTCTTCACACAACACAGTGCAGTTCGTGAGTGGTGGTGTTAATTTTCAGATTTTGTGTGATTTTTACTGACAAACTTTGCTTTCTACAAGATAACATTTTTAGAGATATATGTGGACATAAAAATATGTAAGCATAAAAGAATTCTGCAGCACTTTGAAACGTTGTCATGTTATAATGCCATCATTAGAACATGTTTTTCCTCTCAAGAAGATTGCAATGACTTTCTTCTTGGTTTGTAGATTTTTTGCTGTTCATTGCGGCATATTCTGTTGAGTATGAAAGTAAGTGAAAAATAGAGTACAAAAGTATTTTCTAGGCATTTACCATGTTAGAAGATGAAACAGTTCTGTTATGGAGACAATGTGAAACTGGTTTAGAAAATGACAGCTCTTCAATTCAATTTTATCCATTTGACACAACAAAGTAAAACCACTAAATTTTGTTTTGCTGCTTTCCTCCACAACGTCACTTGAGAGATGATAATTCCTCTTCTGAGCAGATCCAGGTTTTAGAGATATCTATATGTATATATAGATATATATATATAGATATATGCATACATATACCTGACTTTAAAAAAAATAAATATATATATACACATATTTTTAAAGTCAGGTATATGTATGCATGATGGAGAAGATAAAAAGTGTTGATAGGCACATAAATCCCATTTACTTGAACAACTAACAATAGTTCAGCAAAATTTAATATATTCATAGTGTTTCATTAGTTTAGTGAAACTTTGTGTTGGAATAGATTTAGAGGTTCACGAATTTTAATCCCCTTTAATCCTTCACTTTTTCTAAAATATCGCTTTTCTCACTAATACAAATATGTCTGTTTTCTAACGTACTTTTGTACTACTTCTGCATGAACTCTCATTATGTCTTCTAATATCAGCAAAGCCATCGTTGACGAGGTTTGGAGTAGAAAACAAAGATAATGGGCCTATGCTCTGTTAGAGGTTTTTTTTTTAATGAGATGTTAAAAGCAAGGTTGCAATTATGAAATGGTCTCTCACAGCACTTCTAAAAGAATATGGGGATAAAAACCTGGAAGAATAACATCTAATTTGTTTGCATCCTGTCTGCTGATGTGCGATTTATTCTCTGTGTTTCTGTATGGTGCTGTTTGTCCATTTAACCTTCAGAAATGGCAGCAGAGAGGAAGCAAGTTCACTGTGCTGAAGAAAAGAAGCATAACCTAGCTACTCCTCTCTCATAACTGTCAGTGAAGGAACAATTGTGATGAAGGCTTAAACAAGGGGTTCTTTTGTCCTTGTTGTGCTTAGACCTATATGAACAGCTGCGTAACTAAGTGACAAAACTCAAAGGCAGTGGCATCTAAGTAGAGAGAAAGAGTTTGGTTTTGAGTGATCCCAAGGCCACACATTTCACACAGACCCTGCTATAAGCTTACTGAAAGCTTTTCTCTCTTTCACACTTGAGAGTCAGATTATTTCTATTTCAGTATCTAAGATCAGAAACATTTAAATAGGAAAATATTCTCTGTAATTTTTAAAAGGTATTGATTATAATTTGCATATTGAGTGTTGACTTTTGTTTCATATTCTGTTAATCATATTTTGCTGCTTTCATTCTCAGAGGAGTTGTGTAGCCAGGTTGCTTTTTTGAGGAGGACGGGAATGGGAGAAAGTCCTCGTTTGTAATGTTTAAAAAGGGGACAACCAATGAACAGCTTTTGCGAAGATAAAAACTTTTCAAATTGGCTTTCTGCAAACACCGCAAAAAGAGATAAACTTAAATTATAGTACTTTAAGTTCTGGTTTAGAGAACAACATTCTGCCTGCTACAATTCCTCCGCGTGTTTTTCTTTAGATTTTTTTGTCCTAATCCCTTTTATTGGAAGTGCTGTGGAGAGAACCTTTTCTCTTCATTTTTCTTCTCTCTATATATTTTTTTTAAACCTCTCATCATGAACTAACTTTTTTTTTCTTTTTTTTTTTTTGGCTGGGGAGACGTAACTTTATGTTTAGTCATCATGTCCAAAGGGAAGCTAATAAGCAATTTTCTCTTGGAAAATGTTCCTCCAGCCGAATATCAAAGTTTTAAGTAAGTTTTTGTTTTTCTAGAATAGATTGGACGTATGGCCACCTGATGAGGCTTTGCTTATCCACGCAGAAAATTATTCCTGTGAACAGTCCTACCAAGGTGGTTTGAAGGGTGAAAGCTTTGTTCTTGACATAAGTTTTTTGTTTTGTGAATAGTGGGAGCTGTTTCTGTAACTCTGAAACTCATCTTTGAGAAACTCACAATGCTAAATTAGAGGTTTTGAGATGCAGGTAACTAGAAGTAATGGCCTTTTTCTGAAACCTAAGACAAGCAGAAAAAATTGGCCTCATCCAGCAGATTGCAAAGTGAGAATAAACAGGCACATAACAAAGCAGCTTGCCGGGTAATGGATAAAATGTTTACTTGGAGACAAACTGTGCACCTTTAGCTGAGTTTTTAAATATGTTAGATAAGTGATCAAGAACTTTGTAAGCAGCATGTCTTCTACAGTGATGTGCAATTACTCATTTTCTGCATTTTCAAAGGTGAAGCAAAAGTTGCCTCCTTCTGCACTGTCCTTTTTAAGTATAAAAAGAACTTCTGTTTTGAAGTGTAAAAAGGACGAAAGTCTCCTCATTATACAATACTCTACTCATCATTTTACACATCAGACTAGGCGCCTTTTCTAAGAGTAGCATGACAGATTTTTTAATGCTGTTTAGTCGGTATGATTGAATGGGTCTAATAATGGTTTCACTTGCGTTGGGAAATTAGAGCGGTAAACTGATTTTAGTGAACTCTTCAGGCATGTGGGAGCTTGGAAGTCAGAATACTAATCCTGATTTCATTTCCAGTGTGATGTTTAACCAAAGAACGTTGTTTTAAGTTCTCAGAAATAGTCAAACTGTAAATTTCCTTACTTGTTAAATGAAAATAAAAAGAATTCCCTTTTTATTTTTTTGTTGGGAGAGATAAGTCAATTAGCTTTGTTTCAGTCATTGTCATTGCCTAATGTGTATTATAATATTAATGATCAATTTTGTGTGCATTTTAATATGCCTGGAATACTGCTCCTTCGAGGTTCCTGGGTAGTGAGGGCTAGAGGCAATAAATTTTTCAGGGAGCTGTTGTCAATTAAGTATGTTTTGTTTTCTCTCCTAGAAACCCAGCTCAGTTCGTATTGATCAACTGGACCGTGAACAGTTCAATCCTGATGTAATTACTTTCCCCATTATTGTCCACTTCGGGATACGACCTGCTCAACTCAGTTATGCTGGAGATCCTCAGTAAGATGCTTTTCCTTCCATGTTTCATTCAGATACTCATTACTGTTGTCATTTCTGGCTTAGAAAGAATTTGTTTTTCTGTTTAATAAGCTTAGTGTTTATGGCATTGGACACTGGCTCTTTTAAGTTAGGGAATGTAAGTTATAACTATTTTTTGTGGCATAAGTCAGGATCTAGTGAAGTAAATGTGCATGTATGTACAGTATGAAATTTCTCAACCTGAGAACAGCTCTTCTAGGTCAGACCAAAGGTTCTTCAAGCTCTACATTACTTGTCTGAGAGGCCAGTTGCAGTTTTTTAGAGAAAGAATAGTGTAATAGGAAGGCAGAGAGGGAGAAATGCTTGCCCAGGCTTCCGAAGGTCTGTAGCGTATGAGCTTCTGTGTTAAAGTATGTGTTTAGATAATTTTTAAAAATCTAAAATCACTTTTTGAATCTTTTTATGCTACTGTCAGGGAGAAGATTCCAAGTAATCACTTCTGCAGTACTATTGTGCATCATAACAAAGCTGGTGAGGGGGCTGGAGAACAATTCTTACGAGGAGCGGCTGAGAGAGCTGGGGTTGTTTAGCCTGGAGAAGAGGAGGCTGAGGGGAGACCTTATTACTCTCTACAACTACCTGAAAGGAGGTTGTGGAGAGGAGGGAGCTGGCCTCTTCTCCCAAGTGACAGAGGACAGGACAAGAGGGAATGGCCTGAAGCTCCGTCAGGGGAGGTTCAGGTTGGATATCAGAAAAACATTCTTCACAGTAAGAGTCATTGGGTACTGGAACAGGCTGCCCAGGGAGGTGGTCGAGTCGCCTTCCCTGGAGGTGTTTAAGGAACGGGTGGATGAAGTGCTGAGGGACATGGTTTAGGGAGTGTTAGGAATGGTTGGACTCGATGATCCAATGGGTCCTTTCCAACCTTGTGATTCTGTGATTCTGTGATATGAAAAAGAACTAACTTTTGTTTCAGAGCTGCTACTTGATCATTTAATTAAATGCTCTTAAGGTCTTTCATCTAATAATCAAGAATATAGCCATTTTCTGTTTACTTTCTTCATGACATTTATGTTTCTTGCACTCTGCCATATCCTACTTAGTTGTCTCTTTTTATGCCTTCAAGAATCAAGTCTACATACTGTTTCGTAGCCTGGAAGCTGTTGCATCCGTGCTACTTTTCTCTGTTACTTTTATGTCCTTGTAGAGATTGGGAGGAGTGCAGTGAAAGAGTGGAGAGGGAAGTTCAAGCAAAGCAAGAAATACTGTTTCACTGTGGATCATATACTAGCATAAAAGTGATTACTGCATTTTGTTCACAATTTTTTTTCTTAATTCATGACAATTTCAGGGAACTCTTCCAGTGATTTGGAGATCTGTTTTCTGAATGATGACAGACAGAATAGAGCCCATCCCTTGTGTGTTTATGGTTAAGGTTGTCCTTTTCCTCATGCATGTTTCTCCAGTGTCTTTTAAGGACGTTGAATTTTGAGGCCCAATCACTCACATGTACATTTATGACAGACATATTCTTCTACAGCTTTTAGGTTTAACATGTTGGGAAGTGGTAAGAGGAAGTGCTTATCCAGATAAAAACATTTCCTTTTGGCTTTGAACGTGGCTTGTAATCTTCCTTGTCTTTTAGTTTCCTTATCCATAAAAAGAAAATAATTAGACCAAATAATATAAGAACCATCCCTATTTTGATGCTGAATTTCTTAATGTTTGTGAAGTTTTAGTACATTGAATTGAAAACTATATAAAGATACGAAAATTATTATTCCCACACTTTTTATTTTTAACTTTCTTTAAAATTTCCATGGCTTCTTTTGGGGTTTTGTTTTTGGTTTTTGTTTTTTTTTTTTCCCCAGAGCTGCTTACAGAACTTAGGCATGCTTCTTCTTTATCAAAGTAACAAAGCAGTTTTTGTGAAAGACCTCTGTAATGCCGTTGTAAATCTCAGACCTAACTCTGATGTATGTGTGAAATAGGTGATGCCCAGAAAAGTTTTTCCTATAGTGTGTCTTTTTTTTAATGATGTTCCAATCCAGACTATTTGCTACTGTAATCTGCTTATTAATTCTCAAACTTAATTGCAATAACAGACCTGGCTCCACCCATATTAATATTAGTAATAAAACATATGTTATATATTGTAGTTTTAGATTCTTATTTTTGAGGTGGAACCTTCTTGTGTCACTTGTTTATGTTTTCTGGTTGGTTGATTTGTTCATTTGCTCATTTTTCTTCTTTGGATGGGGGTTTGTCAGAAATAGATGTGCAGTTCTGCAGGCTGCGGAAATGTGGAGAGCAGAGCATAAGAAAAATGTATGGATTGACCATTTCAGTTGTGTTTATAAACTCAAAAAATTGTCAGCATCTTTTCAGACAGAGTATATGTTTAAGAATGCTGCAGAGAAATAGCTATGGAAAAAATGCCAATAAGGAAATATCTGTTTGTATACCTGAAAATGTGAGATGCTAGGAAGATTATGAAATAGTAAAAGAGCTGCTGTTTCATTTACTGCTTTGCCACTAATGTGGTAACTTCCTGCTGTGCTGAGATGGATCATCTTTTATAATGTAAATATAATCCAGACTAAATTACTTGGGTAAACTTTTGTCTGTCCTCTGATTCCTTGCTTCCTATTAGAAGCCTGGTCTTATGGGTGTTCTTGAAAAAACTGTACAGAGCTGATTCTATTTTGAAGATAGCATTGTTTTTTAAGGACACAATGTTGTGATTTTCTTGGTAGCTCCTACCATAGTAACTTTTGAACCTGTTGATCTGTTGCAGCTGAGTGTAACGGTGGGTTATTGTGTAGAAATGGAATGAGTTCTTACAAGTTTTGTGAAAATCCCTGCTAGATTGCAGAGAGACTCCCTCTGAGGAAAAAGTATATGGTTATTGAAGTTCACATGCAATTAGACACCTCCAAAATATGAAAAGGCTAGATGATTGGAATAAAACAGAAACCTTAAATATATGCTAACCACAGAGAAGGGCTTGGCTTACTGTTTCCGTTCAGCACAGAGTAACAGGGAATGAAACTTCCATTTCACTGTTCACAGGATGCCTTTCTGTTGTGCATGACTTGTAAAGCTTTTCCTTATGTGCTTCACTGAAATTTTTCAGCCAGTATAAGGACAGACACTTCTTGGGAAAGGTTACTGCTGTATTTTGGTGAGTGATAGGTAAACCCTGTGGAGAAGAGGGATTTTTCACCTACCTGAATTGAGATGTCATGCTGTGGTAATGTTTATGTACAACTGAGATAAAGTTAATTTTCATCCCAGCAGATGCTGTTTTTCAGGGTTAGTGTGAGAAGAGTATAGATAATAAACTGATGTTTGTAGAGTTGTTACTAAGAAATCAAGGATTTTTCAGTTTCTCATGTTTTGATAATGTACAAGTACAGAACCAGGACAGCTAACTCAAACTGGCCAACAGAATATTCCATATTATAACATCATGCTCAGTATAAAAATGAGAATTTGCCCGGGGTGTGGCAGGCAATATGGGTTTCGCATTTGGTGCTCTGCTTGCTGTGATCTCTGTGCTTGTTGCTGTCTCCGCACTCACTGAAATCAATGCTTGGGATGGGCTAGTCACTGGGCGGTAAGCAGTTGTATTTTTAAATATTCTTTATATTATTATTTTCAACATCACCAATCTTCATCATTTTCCTTTTCTTATTCTATTAAAACTGTTTTTATCTCAAACCACAACTTTTCCTTTCCTTTACCATTCTCTTCCCCATCCCATCAGGTGGGGAGGGGTGAGAGAGTGGCTGCGTACTGTTTAGCTGCCAGCTAAGGCCTAAATTATGAGAGCAAGTCTTTTCAGCTTGCAGAGGTGGTCCTTTGGAGAGGACGGATGGGTATCTGAGAGACCTGGGTTCTGCCCAGAGCTTTGCTTTTCGCAAGTGCCTCCTCTGTGCTGCTGTGTCCACCCTGCTGGAACAACTGCAGAGACATTGTCACTTCTCTTGGAAAATGCTTTCAGATTTTTTTCTGTAGTAAAAAAGATGCTTGTAGACAATCTGTATGTATATGGGTGCTTTATTAGTAGTTAGTATTCATAAGGACAGTGAGAAACTCTTGATGTTTTGACCACAATATTTGTTTTCTGGTTTTGTCCTTCAGATACCAAAAGCTGTGGAAGAGTTATGTGAAGCTACGTCATCTGCTGGCTAATAGTCCCAAAGTCAAACAGGCTGATAAACAGAAATTGTCACAAAGAGAGGTATGCTGAGCTTTCCTATAACTGATAATTGAGCATGGTAGTTCAGGTTGGAAATAAAGCCATATAACAACCATGTTTAGGGAAACAGCAAAATTACTTCACAAAAGATTTTCTTTTCAGGCTGTTAACAATGATTTTATTTTTGTCTTTGCTTGTTAGTGAATGGATTTTTTTTTTCTTTTTTTCAACTGTCAAACTCCTGCAAGTTTTTTACCCAATTATAGAAATGATCGTTATAGAATCATAACTTCTTTATAGCCTTTGCCATTAATGGTTTCAAGAATTAGCATAGAGAAGGACTTTTTATTTCAGAGTGCACTTTTAACTGGCTCATAATTTTAAACATTTCTCGTCTGAGATAAAAACTGCCATGCTTGTGCATGATTTTAAAGTGTAATTTACTGGGCAGTTTTAGTGACACTCCTTAAAATCTTTGAGTCAAAATCATCTGGTTGATGTTATTTTCAGTAATCTTTAATGACAAATGAGGTTATTTGTTGAATTTTTGTCTTCTCTCTCTTTCCCCCGCACCTCCCCAAGTGATGAGCAATAAGCATTTCCTAAGTGCAGATGCTCACCCAATTGGGAATTAAAATCAGAAAAATAAACCCACCCAAATATAGACTAAAGCAACCTGCTCTCAGGTATCTATTTTTTTAAGATCTACACTCTAAGCAAGCAGAAGGGAAGATCATTGTTTTTTGGACATCTTTTTGTTAGGGGCTGATGGACGACTTATTTGTACAATCGTAGTGGATTGGATGTAGGGGGGTGATTGTGTTTTGCTTCAAAAGATGAAAGCCTCCTTTGGTATTTATCACTTACTGTGTGGTGTGCTGATTTTCTGTTTCTAGGCTGTATTATCTGGGATAATGGGCTTATCAGGTAGTTGTCTGCCGTCTGAGAGGCTTACAGGCCTGAAGCAGAAGCTTTATACGAGGATAATCTATGCATTTTGCCAATTAATGTGTCAGTAACCTAGAATGAGCTCTAGGGCTACACTGGACTGGTACATGGGCTTTTAAAGATTATTATTCATATATTATGACTAACAGTGGGGTGCCCCTGAGCGAGTCAGCCTGAAAGTACAGCTAGGTTTAGCGGACACTGTAGTACCTGTTTCAGAAAGCACCAGATGACACAGCTTCAAAATGCAAATTTTAGACAATGCAAAAGGGATACAGTGCTGTAAGCTTCTCCATTCCTTTTGCCATCAGTCATTCGCTACTATGAGATTGTGTGATGTTACTGTTTGTGACAAGGTCATGCTTGGGGGCTTGATTCCTCTAACCTAACTTCAAGCATTTACAGCAGGTGCATAAATTGGGACCTGAAGGCTCACTTTGAAGTCAGTGGAGAGAGAAATGCGTTTTTGAAGCCATTTATCCCCTTCATTGAATATAAAAGGAGACAGGGCTAACTAGCCTCCTACCCTAGACACCTTAGTATTGAGATGTCTGAGGTTTGATGAATCTGCATCTGGGTAGATGCACCTCTTGGAACCACTGTGTGAGTCTCTGCCGAACAGGAGACAGAGCCCATTCCTGCCCAGACGTGCTCACTGGCTTCAGACTGGAAGCTAGGAAGAGATGGCTTTGAGCAAGTGCTCTGTAGTGGAAAGAAGGAGAGGGTGGAGGGGAAACTTTTTTGTTTAAAAAGTTTCGTGCACTGAAGAAGGAAGATCACTGAGGGAGTCTTTGCCATCAGTGCATGCTGTTTGGGGAGCTTGCATAACCCAGAGGCTTTGTAGTATTGCAACCAGGACATCCTGATCCAGGAATGATTTCTTTCAGCTGGTATTCTTTCCTTCCATTTTTGCAGAAAATATTTTCTTTTAATGATTCTGGAAGAACCTTTTAATGATTCTGTCACTTTCATATTTTCTGGAGAGAAACCAACTGTTTACACAACACTAAACATCCAGTGGTCAAGGCAAACCAGTTTTTTTTTTTTTAAAAAAAATATTTAATTGAAACAATATCGGTAATTGTCACCATAACAGGCTTGAAGACTAGTCAACACTGACGTCTTTCCCAGACCGAGTGCACTGACAGTGTTGAACAGGAACTAGTCTGTTTTACTCCCACTAAATGCTTCAAACTAGAAGTAGTCCTGGTGACGGTCTTGAATTAAGAACTTGTTTTTCTTTCATTATTAGGACCTTAACTTGCTTACTTAAGAATCATCTTGGATGCGTGAGTTGGGCTGGTTTATTCTGCCATTTGCAGTAAAAAGTGTAGTCAACTTTGTTCTCAGTCTACCAAAGTCCTCTGTCTACATTGTATTCCAATGCATCCACCACGATCTGCAGCTGGTAGTTACAGGATTTGGACTAGTCTTAGAAACTGCTCACTGAAACCAAACCTTAACCGCGTATTGTGAACGCAATCGTGTGTGCCTTGGTACTGCTTTGTTGTAGAAAGTTCTTCACAGGAGTTGTGCTCCCTCTCCCTGTCTAGGAAGCGCTGCAGAAAATTCGTCAGAAGAACACAATGAGACGTGAAGTGACTGTTGAGTTGAGTAGCCAGGGATTCTGGAAAACAGGAATACGCTCTGATGTCTGCCAGGTAACCAAACCTCAGAGATGTCTGATATATTTTCTTTCTTGATAGCTGCCATTTACCTTTTGCAAAGTTGACTGTCTTTCTAGGCTGAAGAACCAAATAGAAATGAATAAATTTGCCTCAGTAAGATCTATTGATTTAGGGAATTATTCGAGTGTCCTATCCACTCCATCCACACACACAAAAAAGTTATTTCAAAATTTTAGTTTTCTTGCCACTGGTTAGTTAGCACAGGTAACTAGCACTGGTAAGTTAGTGGTAGGAATAGCCAGCTTGAGGCTGGAAGTTAGTGAAATGTTGAGTCTAATGTGATACTGCAAGCCTTCTTCATCCATCAGCTGGGCTGATTTTCAGAATTTTAATATATTTTTATATTTAGATTTTTTTTTTAATTTTAACAATTTTACAGTGCAGAGTGAAGAAGTATCTTTTTACTTGAAAGAAAAGAAATAAAAAAACAACCCACCATGACTAACTTTGGGGTTAAAACGGGTGATCCTCTGTAGGAAGATATCTTTCAGATACTGTTTTGTACGCATGACATCTCACAGCTACAGACCTCTGCCAGATCCTATTGTGAAGCAGTTGGCAGCCACCAACTTTGTGCTACAAGAAAAATAAGTGCATTTTTTATATATTATTGTATTAGTAAAATTCAAGTAGTTAAAACAGCCAAATAAATATACTAAAGATATACTAGCATCAATTTTTTTAGCTGTTGCTTTGAAGATGTTATTTAAGAATTAATTGCTTACAGTTTAATATTAACTTAACGGTGTGAAGTATAAACTTCAGCGGTTGCTAGGCAAAGATATAGGTAGAAATCTCATTGTATCCAAGAAGTCTGGGAAGGCCAAAGGGGAAATTTGAACTGGAGAGAAATGCTAATAAGTAAAACTGCTTTTCCTGTGTCTGAAACACTTCTTGTGATTTTACTATTGCTTCTGAAGTCGAAGAAAGAGAATAGTGGAACAGTATCTTCTCACATAGCTGAGGAAAATTACATCCCTTTTCTAATTTTTTGTTGCATCTGTTTTTACAGGTTAAGTAAACAGTTTAAATTCCTAATTTAGGAGCTTTGAAACACTTCAGTGTTATTCGTAATGTATTCTGTGATTCATCTCTTAATGTCTTCATGGATATTCCTGTTCTGTTTTGTTGTTGAAGGACAGCAAAACACCAAAGAATGATGAAAGTAAATCTGTTTCATGTTTTTGTGCCCATCTGCAGCCGTAACATCTAAATCAGCTGATTCTGGTATGAAGGTTCTTTGATTTGATTTCTTTGAGAGGCCAAGAGTAGGCAAAATGTATGTCTGTAAAATGAAAGATTGCTGCTGTTTCTAGATGCTTTTTTTCCAGATTAAAGAAGACTAAAACTAAATACACATAAATCAACTCTGTGGGCAGACCTAAAGTGCAGTGATTTAAAATTAATGCTTTTAAAAGCATTGTAGTTTAGAAGACTGAAACTCTTTTAAGTCACTCTAATAGCTTATAGTTGCTCTAAGTTCCATGTAGCAGTAATGGCGCAGGTCTTTGCAGTCTCAGAAATGAACCACTTGCAGAGGGAGGAAAAAGGGTGAGTGAAATGTTCCAAAAGTGTAAAATGGCTGTGTCTGCCAGGCTCGTTTGAAGTTATCCTGTAGGTGAGCTGTATCACTTGGCCACTAAGTTGGGCAGTACTTACTATTTAGTCTGGCAGGATGGGGCCATGCTGAAAAGATACCATCCACTCCCCCATTATTGCCTGCATTGTTGCTGGTCTGTCATGAACAGCTGTTCAGGTTGAGGAGAGAAATGATGCGTTTCAAAATATTTCAGCTTATCTGGTAGTTCTTAGTAGCTTTGGGTCAGGACAGTCTGCCAGCCTGGAGTATGGTAGCACTAGCTTGAGAGAGCCTGTGCTTTGCCATGCAAGCGAAAGCAAGATGAGAACATGCAGCACTGTTAAAATCACATATATTTAAAAACAGGAAAAAAAAGTAACTTGTATGTTTATAACCAGATGTAATTACTAACGTCACCCCTGGATTACTCCAGGAGATAACTCCTGTGGCTGTATGGTTTCAGAAGGCTTTTTTTTTTTTTTTTAAATCACTAGACATTCTTTAGGGTAATACAACTTTTAAAATATATATTTTATTTTCTTATAAAGAGGTACATTCATAAAACATCAGAAACATCAAATAGCTATAATCCAACATGACACGCTTTAATTGAATCAATCAAGTATTTAGTACCATGAAAGTTGCACTTTGTCAATATAATTGCAAGAATCAAATTAAAGGCCTTTGTGCTTCCAGGGAGATGTCAATTCCTCATTCACTGCACTACAACTGATAAAGATCTGAAACTTTATAGTTCAGTCTTCAAACTTATGGCCACATGTATTTGTGTAAAGAATATTCAAACTTGCTTGAGGGACTCTCTGACTAGTATAGTGGAACATACAGGCAGGGAAGCAGGTGGCTGCTCTTCTCCAAAGTAACAAGTGATAGGACGAGAGGAAATGACTTTAGGCTGCATCAGGGGAGGTTTAGACTGGATATTAGGAAAAATTTCTTTACCACAAAAGGGTTGTCAAGCATTGGAAGAGGTTGCACGGGGAAGTAGTGGAGTCACCATCCATGTAGGTATTTAAGAGATGTGTAGATGTAGTGCTTATAGACACAATTTAATCGTGGTTTGGCAGTGTCAGGTTTACAGTTTGGCTTGATGATCTTAAAGGCCTTTCCCAAACTAAATAATTCTGATTCTATGATTACGTTCCACGCATTGCTTAGTTCTCAGGATTTGCAGTCTTTTACTGAAAAAGAAAATACTTCTGTTAGTTATTCTTAACTTCTCAATCTTATAACATTCACCAGTTTGTGTTTTCTGCTGTTCTTTCTTTAATGACATGCAAAAATCCATAACATCATTTATTCCATAAATTATACACGATCTGCATTTTATACTTGTTTTTCTTGCATCTTTCTACACTATACGCTTATCTACATATTTCTCCTTCTGAAATTAATAGTGATAGCCTTCAGATTTTGACTCCCTTAAAATGCAGCATTCTTTTGAATACATTCATGTCATGTCACTAATAGGAATGATTAGAAGAATAGAAATTTGATCTCAGTGTCACAGAAATGGTCATCTGCATAAAATTATTTAAATACTGATTCTTCTTCTACAGCTTCTACTTATCATTCTTATGCAAGATTTTTAATTTTAATTTTGAACTTGCTGTACTACTGTACTGTTAAACTGTACTACTTGTTTATTTCAACCCAAATCTGTCCAAAGACAATATTGTTGTAAATTCCTACTTTAAAACGCTGAAAGAGGGAGACTTTCATTGTCGCAAAATAGAGGTTTTGGGGTTTTTTTTTAATTGAAATTTTCCCCCACAGAAAAACATTTTCTGTTTCCAAGATGATCAAACAGCAAACTTTCTGATATTTTTTAGCACATTCTGCCAGGAAATGCCAGACTACAGCTTTTCAAAAAGCCCTTAATCTTTCCTTAGATGGAAATGAAATACTTAAGTAGAAGACTGGTTTTATGTATTTATTTAGTTAGTTAGTTAGTCTTAGTGGGTCTGTGTCCCCATTGTGATAATGGAGATGGACGAATCTGATTTAATTAAGTGCTTTGATGATAAAGTTTGGGAAACCATGATGGTTTTTTTCTCACTTAAACCAAACCAGTAAAAATCAGTGTTGTGACAAATTGAAAATGTTTGTATTTATAGCTCAGTCAACTGAGTACTTTGTGCAGTGAAGTTGAATGCATTTCCTTATTATTGCAATTGTTTTCTAGCATGCAATGATGCTTCCTGTCCTCACCCACCATGTCCGCTACCATCAATGTCTGATGCATTTGGACAAATTGATAGGCTACACTTTTCAAGATAGGTGCTTGCTGCAGGTAAGATATGAAAAAAAATAATAAACTTATTGCTGGTTTGTCTTCCTGATATTATTGTGTTTATCCATAATCCTGCCTGCTGTACAAACTTGAGAAATGTACTGCATTGCCATAGCTTGAAAGTAGTTGATTATTTGCACTGCAGATCTTCAAAAGTTTCTGTTGTCCCGAGAGACTTCTAAATAGAAACATCTGTTGTGCATGTAGGCATACACCTACCTTTTCTCCAGTGGTAGGTCTGGATTTGCATGTAATGCGTAAAAAGACAAAAATATGCCTACCGAAAAGACTGTCAGGTACATTACTCATTATTTCCCTATAATTTCTTTTTATAGGTATTTATGAAGAGTACAGTGTTATTCTGAAGATGAGCATACATGTCTTGCTTCTTTCTTTCTGTTCTACCAAGAAGGATAACTTAAGCATTGCCTTTTAATTTTGCATTAATAGCTACTGAAAAGGAGTTTACAAACCTCTGTTCAGCTCTTGATTTCTACAAGCATACAATGACATTTCTGCATTTGCAAACAAGAGCAAGAACCAGAGAGGAGAATTTCTTATTTTTTTTAAAATGCATCCGTGTCACATTACCAGTCATTTATGTTAGCGTATATTTGGAACTGATCAGCTCCAGAATGCAGAGTCTTAGCATGGTGGCCCCCTTCCCCTTACTTTTTTTTCTAAAGTTATTGAAGGGAAATGGAAACTTCTTTTGATTTACCCCTGAAATAAGCATCCTCTCTCTCTCCACTGACTGGGGGTGAAAAAGGTTAATTTTCTCTAAGTTCAAAACATGCGGTTTATGTATGTTTAGGGAGATTTACTCCCAAACTATTTGAAGCAGAGTTTTACAGAGAAATCTTTTCTCATAGCATCTCTGTTTTCTAGAAGCTGTTTTCCGGGCTCTGTTGTACTGAAAGCTACATTAAATATTGAGCATCCCGTAGGATTTGGTTGTTCACAGGCTACTTTAGTTTTAATATGAAAGATAAAAGTGCAGTGATGGAAGTCCTCAAAGTGTTGAGACCCAAACACACAAACCGAAAAGCAAATTGCAATCAAAAAGGGAAAAAGCATAAAATCAAGTGTGTCAGTGTTAGTCACTGTTAGTGACTAGTTAGTCAAGTTAGTGTTAATATTTAGTGATAATGAAAGTACTTTTTAACACTTGATCACTGTGCACATTTATTTAAAATCTACAAACTTGTTCCAGAAAAGAAAGAGCTTTTTAAAAATGTATATAGCATCAGTCACCTACTTAAGCACAGGCAATATTAGATGTATAATTTTACATTGATTTTTCACCTGTTTTATCATGATGTATTTTTTTTAAAGTACAGACTAGGCAAGAAAGATTATACTAATTTAGCTATTCAAAGAAGTTGCAATGTGCCATCCAATTTAGATAGAGCAGAAATTGAGAATGCAATTATGACCAAGTTATTAATATTATTGAGGAATTAGAAAGGACATGGAGAAAGTTCTTGTTGTTGATTAAATGTAATTTTAGTCTCTAAAATAATTAAACTTCTCTAAGTGTCCTGTTTGGAAAGCCACAGAGAGTGTTGGAGTGAAGTACTGGAATGTCTTTGCTCACAGCTTGCAGCACCACTCCTGCAAGTATTCAGAAGTAACTTTCTGTAGCCTGAATTTGTCAATATATCTCTTGCTTTATATATAAGGCGTGCGTACACATACATTTGTACTTGCATAATATTTTTAGGTCTGTATGTGTAAAGAAAGAGAAAATACATGAGTTTGCGGGATGGAGTCATAAAAGCTAGCTGTAGTAGTATTTACTGCTGCCATTTTTGTAGTAGTGGTGTCAGCAGCAGAGTAAGTTTTTGATTATGCTATATGGTACAATTATAAAACAGAAGACCAATCCTGCTATTGATGTTCACTTCCAGTTGGAGTGGTCCTGTATAGTCATGAGAGAAAGAGTTCTTCTGTGAATAACCATGCCAGAGATAATATACTTGTTTGTTGTTGGTTCTTTTTTTGAAGTAGGAGAGTTTCGTAGATATTTCGATAATCTAAATCAAATATGTGAGTGGTTGAGACGCTCTTTCAGTTTTTCATATTTTTAACGTGAATATTTATGCAGCAATGTTAGAGTGAATATAAGTTTAAATAAGCAAATGTATCAAAATCAAGTCAGCCAACCTGTTAGGCAAAACTCTTAGGGGCAAATTGTCAGTTCATGTGTTTTCTCTTCTAAACTAATTTTTTCTTTGAAGGAAAAAAACTGCTGAAAGTTAATTAGTTAAACTGATGATTGGGCATAAATGTTGCGTATTTCTGACATCTGAAATAGTACATCCTGCCTTTAAATTGCTGGAACCAAGCTGCTAATTGACGACATCACTTTGTTATTTTTCAGTTTGAAGAAAGGCTACAATTATTAGCTACCAGTTCTTTTCTTATATTTGCAAAAAAACATTTAAGTCTTTTTTTTTCTTGTATATGCTATATTATAGCTTGCCATGACTCATCCAAGCCATCACTTAAACTTTGGAATGAATCCAGATCATGCCAGAAATTCCTTATCCAACTGTGGGATTCGACAGCCAAAGTATGGAGATAGAAAAGTTCACCATATGCACATGAGAAAAAAAGGTATGCTGTTACACCGTTACCATTTTTCTCCCAGTTCACACTTAAATAGTAAGAAAAGCTTTTGTGCATTATTATTTTGTTGGCCATTGTTCTTTTGAGACATCCCTTCAATGGTTATAAAGACACTAGTGAGATCTTTCTACAAGACTGGATTTTGCAAATTAGTCAACAAGAGCTGAGACAAAGCAAAGATAATAAATGGGAGGATGTATTTTCTTTAGGTTTTGGCAAGTATTTTTTTATAATTTGTTGCTTAACATGGTGGGCAAACTGGAGGATATTTTGTAGAAGTGCCTTATTAATGTGAAAATATGTGGTCTGTCCGCTGCAGGATATTCCTTACCCCTTAAAAGTATATTTAGCTGTAACAAAGTAAATTATTTATTGTTTATGTAATGTTTGGAATGTCTTTTTCATGCTAAGGTGATATTTTTATCTGTCTCAATGCAAAAATGCAATAATATTGTAATGGAACTGTGGTCAGTTAGGCAGAAAGCATTTGTAAGAATTATACTTGCTGTAAGTAAAGCCTTTAAATAACAGAATGATCTTGTGTACAGCAATTACAAAGTAGTATTTTGAGTAATTATTTTCTAAACTTATTCAAATTGAATTACTGGTTGATTCTTTAATAGTGTGTTGTTTATATTTCTAGGGATAAACACCCTGATAAATA
This sequence comes from Cuculus canorus, assembly GCF_017976375.1. Lineage (NCBI taxonomy): Eukaryota > Metazoa > Chordata > Aves > Cuculiformes > Cuculidae > Cuculus > Cuculus canorus. The sequence goes on along the minus strand of NC_071402.1, from coordinate 86,243,606 downwards.
TCATGTCCCGTTTGGGACAGGATGATCCAGCTCCTTCCAGGTAATGAAGATAACTTTTCTCAGGTAGTGAAGCTGTTGCAGAGGAAGATGTTTAATAGAAACAACCAACTTACTGTCAGCAACAGCTCTGGCAAATAGTTGAAATGAAAAGCCATTTTGAATTGACTTTTATATTATGAAGATGTGCTGAACCTCTGTTAACAGGGACATAGTAAATGTTTGGTCATGCCTGCGGAAAACTCATGAGAAAGGTTTTAACAGATAATTCTTTCACTTTTTTTTATCCTTGAAGTGGAGAGAACTAAAAGGCTCTCTTTTTGATTTCTGCAGAATAAAAAATAAGAATTGTTGGTGTCATTATCATTGCTGTAAATTAGATTCTCTCTTATGTTTTCTCACGGTAGCACCTTCTTGGCATGACACCCTTGTTAACATGAGAGTGATACTGAACCTGAGCTTCACCAATTTACTGGTTCAATTTAAAGGCATATGCAAAAAACATAAATGTTGTAATGTAATAATCCTTAAATGAACACTAAGAATCCTGCGCAAATAAATAATGTTTAAGATGTGGTTTATAGTCACAGGCACCATAGTTAGCCAAAGAGAATAAACAATGCTTCTAGGGCTAAAGCAAGAAACAGCTGCATTTGAAATCTCCTAAATGTGTGAACTAGAAGGCAGAGTGTGTTTTTGTTAACTAGTGCCATAACTGGGTCTTTTAAGAGCCATAATATTGGAAGAAGCTCGGGAATGGGAGAACTGTGTCCTTTTCTTTGAGAGTCAGCCTCAAGCTTATTTCAGATACTGTGAGATAAGGCTAAATTGCATTAATCCTCATAGAATCACACACAAATATAAAATCCCACTTCTGAAGGATATGTGTTTTCTGCTGTGGTGCTACACAGAGGACTTGTAGTTTTACTTAAATTTTGCTGTTTTACACAGCAGAGGTACTTGGATACTTTCAGCCTGTAACAAAGGGCTGCTGTTTCAGAAATTAAATTAATAATATAATTATTGAGGGAGTGCAAATTACAATAAAAGCTGACAAACACTTGAGAAGGATCTTGTGGATTAAAAAAAAAAATCCTGTGTCAATGGCCTTGATTCTATTACAATCGTGTGAACTAAAAATAATGCTCCTTTTATGCTTTGATGTATAGAGCAGAAATTTGTATATATTCAAGGACAAAGTCACTCACTCACGTGCTGTGTCCTGTTAGTCCTTTGTTATATAAGCAGGCAGAGAGCTTGGAGGAAACACAACTTTATGCAAAACAAAGGAAGATCATGAGGAATGATAGAAGAAAAGGAAAACACAGGAAATATAAGATTCTACTAGTTTAATGGCATCTTTGAATGCATCTTCTGGTACAGCAATTTTTTTCTTTTAAGCTCAAAGGAAGTTGCAGAAAAGAGGGCATTTAAAAGTGCTATGAAAAATGAAAGTACTTACTTGTAAGCTCTGCCATACCAATGAATCTGTTGCAGAGTCATCAAACCCTACAGGTGTTGATGTTAATTACCTGCACTTCCCTAGTTGCATACACAAGACTGAAGACAGGCAGTTTGTTCCAGTCACCTGTGGACAGACAAAGAAACCCGACCTCAATGCTAATCAACGATACTGTTTCCTTTCTCCATTTGTTAAGTTCCAACAGCAGGTCGGAATGGAACAATTAAAAATTCAAAAGTGGTGCTGTAGTCCTGAGTTTCAAGATCCAAGTATTTGTTAGTCTGTTTTGGTAAGGATTGTAACCCAGAGAGGGTGAGGGAGGCTGCATGAATGTCTGTAACTGTTGTTGAGCAATCAACTCTGATTTCATAGAACCATAGAATCATAATTTGTCAACTCTGATTTCTTCTATTTTAATTGAATTGTGGAAATTACCAGCATGTGATGCTTATCTGATAGTAACCCTTAAAATGCTTTTTCCAGGATTAACCACAACGAGCGTTTAGAATTTCTGGGAGATGCTGTGGTGGAGTTCTTAACAAGGTAAATAGGGAATTCTTCAAAAGTCCTCATCTTTGTATGTTATTGTCATACAGTTGAGCTTATTAAGATTTTGCAGTGTCTCCTCTATGACTGTGTGTGTTTGCAGCCCTGCCTAGTATTTTGAGTGGCACATCTGCAGACAGCTCTTTTGAAAATTCCTTCAGTGCTGGTGAATCAACAAGGAAAATTACAAAATGAAAAGCATGGAGTGCAATTTTAAGTTGATTTGGGTTAGACATTATTCAGCTCCAGACAAGTTGAACTTTGTATGCCTTTTTTTAAAGGACAAACATTTTTCTTCCATTCCATTTTGTTTCCATGGGTTGTCTTTCTCTTGTTGCAAGTGAAAAGCATTTATTGGTAACATTGAATGTGTTGCAGTTCTTTTATTTCCAGTTATTAGGACTGTAGTTTGCATAATGTCTGTATGTAAATAAAATAGTTGAGCACAAATGTAATTTGTTTGGTAGTAATAACAAGAAAACGGGATTCATCAAAAATTGCTCCAGTTTTTTGTCTGGTTTAAATATTCTGAAATCAGTGAACAATACAGGGATATTATCAGTTACCTCCACTGGCCTCTCTTACCTGGGTATTAGACGCAGGCAGTTTGCACAAAGTAAAGATTACAATCCATTTTCAGCTACTTTGTTCCACTGTTTTAAATAGGGGACTAGTCTTGTTTACTGTAAAGCTTCTCTTTAAGCAATTTTGTTATATGAATAACAAAGCTGCTCTTATATCTTATCTACTAGCCTCTACCAGCCATTAAGCTACTTAGTATTAAAAGCTGTTCGTCTATAAAGGTCTCCGCTGCCCTTAAAAGCAATGGCCTTTTCTCTTATACAACAGTACAGGCTGATAAGTTGAAAGACTTGTTGATTAAAATGTCTTGCATTTTTCATTGTCATTGTTCATCAACCATCAGTTGGCTTTCTGAGCTAACTTTTTTTCACAATTCAGATAAAATTTGAGTTATATTTCTGTTCAGTAGAGCATGTAAGCACATATTTAAGTCTGATTTTTTTTTCCTAGCTCTCTTGACTTTAGGTCTCCACTTTTGTGAATTATGATGCTTAATTAGATTGCTTCTAAGTTTTAAAGCAATTTTGGTCCTTAAATAATCTTGCATCCATCTACATTTTTCTCCCTGTGTGCCAGGTTAATAAAATACTTTAATAATTAGAGCCATCCACTGTCTTACTTGTGGAATGTTGAAAACCCTCTCTGTATTAACTACTTTCTGACATGGGTTAGGTAGTAATATATATATTTCACCACTGATACTAACCTATTATATTCCATATCATAAATGGAAGATATTCAGAATAATTTATCTGTTACTCTGGTCTTGGTTGGATCACTGAATTACTTGTTTTGTTTCTGATTTTGAAATATCTTACTTGCATGATGACAAATATTGTTAAAGGCAGTTGAAAGCCAGTGAGTTTTACTAATTCTTTTTTTTTCTGTGATACTAATGACTTCACACATTCAGTAAATACAGGTTGTTGAGTTGCATTCTTTGGCTTCATTAGCATCTGTTAAAGTACTGCAAGAAACTTGTGAAACAAATATCCTGAATGGTGGTCACTAGTATCATCTTAAAGCTCTGTACACCTGTGGCATGGAGTTTCTCAAGGCTGATGGTTCCCTGGTGCTCTATTCCTCAGCATCCTCTAGGTATCAACCTTGCTGAACCTGCTGCTGCTGCTAAGTTAGAAACTTGCCTGTGAGCAAAGTGCATTTCATTGCAGGGATTTAGAGATTATCTGCTGCCTAGTAGAGAAACAGCACTCTTCCTCCTCTGCTGCCAGTGCTATCTGGTCAAATATTATGGAGCATTGTTTTAATGTTTGTTTCTTTACCTTACTTCAAGCTGAGTTGCCACGTTGTGAAGGGAAGGGCGCTGTTCCCTAGAGGTTCATCTTTAACCAAATGCTGACAGCGTTTGATTTGATTTTTGTTTTGCCAGTGTCCACTTGTACTACCTGTTTCCCACTCTGGAGGAAGGAGGATTAGCTACATACCGCACTGCCATTGTACAGAACCAACACTTGGCCATGCTGGCTAAGGTAAAGTTTCATACACCTCTGTATTTGACATCCATAGCTAAGATAGTATCAGTGAATGGATTGCTTGTTGAGGGATCTGCCTGCTTTGAATATCAGTGCATTTACTGTGTTTTGTGTACAAGCTTTGGGAAACAGGAACTCTCTTGACTATTGAAAACAGATTTTAAAAATTATGTAGGACTTGGTGTTTTCTCCAAAGCGTGTTTTTAGGAGGAGTAATTTTTGCAGGCAGAAAGATAAGTTTTTACGGTGCTTATGACGAGAATATGACTGTATTTACCTTTAAATTACCTTTTAAATTTACTTTTAATTAAGCTAATAGTAGAAATTTAGTGCAGAAAAGGAAACAAGCTGGTTGCTTATAAAAGGACTTCCTGCTGGAATATGTAGGGAGAACATAGCAGCAAGTGTAGAGGAAGTGCTGAAAAAATGGCTTTGTCTGATCCCCTAACCTAGGCAGTCATTTTTAGATTTGCTGTGAGCTGTGAAAGAGAAGTACGTTAGAAAGGCTTTTGGTGAGAAGTTGTATTACCTTGTGGGAAAAACTGAGACGTTTCTGAATTTTATTTCATTTAATTCTGTGAATGACAGAGCCTTTTTACATTTCTACACGATACTGGGGGAGAGAAGTATGATACAGAAAGTTGATTAAGTCTCTGTTCATAGATAATTTGGTATTTCCTTAGAGGTATTTGATTTGGCTAGCATGTTTTTTTTAAAAAACAGTCTGAGCATTAGTGATGTAATGTATTAAGCTGTGAATGCACACGTGTGCGTACACATGTCCGGTGTGTACTGCTGATAGATTTCAAGTGCCCTTTTAATCTCCTGTGTTCGTATTCATGCATTGATTTAAATAAGCATATCCAATCTCAAGATTTTGGAAAAAACTGCATGATTTCTAACACGTCATCTTTTAGCTTAGCTCTCAGAAGAGACATAGGATAGGGAGTCAACACAATCATTTTCTTCCAAAGCTTTCTTTACTGATCTAGATAAGCATAAATTGATTGAAATGTTTCAAATCAGGGGTTTGTTTACAAATATGGTATTGAATTACCTGACATTTGAATTCATGTTATTACTTTGAAACCTGTATCAGGAAAGCTCATATACTCCTAAAGTTCTGTTCACAGCCTTTATTGCTGTGCATGGACAACTCTTGAAAATTTTCATTGCAAAAAATTTTAAACTGTGTTTATTTTTATTAGATTCAACTGTAAATATTATATATCTATTTATTCCTGATTTCCCAACGTAACTTTTTTTTTTTTTCTTGTATATCCTGCATGACCTTCCTGGTTTCATTCCCTTTAATTATCCCCTGCAGTGTCATGTTGCATTCAGTTTACTTCCTCAATATAATTCTCAGCTCCTCAGCTTCTCTTATGCATGTGGAATGAATGCTGTTTTAATTGAGGCTCAAATGATAAATTTCTGTAGCTTCTAAGAGACGTTATAGCAGAAATTTTAAAAATAATCTGAAACGTGTTATGATCAAAACTGAGAGGCAAAACAGATGCAAAATATGCTGAATGCAAGCTCCAAAAATGGAGAGAAGCTAATGGAGGAGAGGACACACACCAACACGGAAACAACACCAGCTAATGTGAAGAAATTACAATAATCTTTAGGAAGTTTAAATTTTATATAGACTGACTAATGTTCCACTTTCATGCTGACTTTAACAAACGCTCCCTGGACTGTACAGTGGAACGTTGTAAGTGGTAATTCCTTGGGTTCTGGAGCAGTGAATAGACTCTCATTTGTTAGAAACGGAAGACTCCTTTTTTCCAATTGAAATGTGCCTAAACCACAACCTCAAGCAACTTACTCTCCACTTTTACAAATACTGAGGGAGGATGGAGAAGAAAACCTAGTAACTCTTGCTCTCGTTTCTGTAGCAGAATTATCATATATTATATAAGATATCTGACTCTTGATATCTACTTGAGGTCCTGACTGGCAAGCAGAACTTTGGTTTATACAACAGATGAATGTTAATGGTACACATTTGAAAGGAAAAAGAAAGGTAGGTGGCACTGCAGATTAAAATATCAGTCTTCTGCTTGCAGTGCCCAGAGGCTTTTGTTACTGCCACCAGTTGACACTTAAAGGAAAAAGCCAGATATTCACTACATTGTGTCTACCAGAGTTCCTTTTCCTCACTGTTGAACTTTATTTTTTTGTTGAAAGCAAAATCCTTTTTCCTCTGTGTTAACTCCTCTCCCTTTGAATGTCCCCTTTGGCACTTGTGAAGGCAAATCATATGAGGGCAAACTACTAGCAAAAAACACAGCATATCGCACTAACCAGCCTATATCAGACTGTTTTTCTATAATGCCCTCAGTCTTTCTCTTGAATTCATTCCTAAATCTCCCTGGTAGAATCATAGAATGGTTTGGGTTGGAAGGGGCCTTAAAGATCATCTAGTTCCAAACCCCCTGCCACGGGCAGGGACATCCCACTAGATCAGGCTGCCCAAGGCCCCATTCAGCCTGGCTTTAAACACGTCCAGGGGTGGGGCATCTGCAACTTTGCTAGGCAGCCTGTTCCAGAAAAATGGTGGTTTTTTGATCTGGCTTCCTTTGACAATTTGGTTTGATGATTCCTAGCTTTTCCATTCTATTACACTTTAGCTGCTTGCCTCTGATAAACAAATATGAAGTCTTTTCATTTTAGCCTATGTCTGAACTGAAACTATGGAGAAAAGCTTTAAATTTCTCTCAAATGCCCTTGCTTCGTAATAATAGTGTAATTGGACTTTAGTGACTGTAACTTGTACTCCTGTACTTCTAAAGCCTCTTTATACGTATTCTGCAGAAGCTGGAACTAGATCGATTCATGCTTTATGCTCATGGTCCAGACCTTTGCAGGGAATCGGATCTCCGCCATGCCATGGCCAACTGCTTTGAAGCCCTAATCGGTAAAGCATATGTATTTGTGTGTGCAGACAGTTATGTTTTTTAGTACTGCTATATGCCACCCTGACTGTGATGGAGATGTGGGTCTGTGTTGAGTAGTGTTAGTAATGGTAGGCAGTAGTAAAGCTTATTAAATCTTCTTCGTCTCTTCTCATCTCCTACATGTGCGCTGCATGTATAACATGATAAGCATGCAGTAATACAATTAAAATCTCATTTTCCATATCCCGCCTCCCATGAAGGTCGCACCCATTTCATACCATTGTGGTGCAGAACTTCTATCCGTCACTGCCAAGCACCTCCTCTCATGCGCCACAACGGCGTACCACCCGCAGTCATCTGGGAAATATAGCTCAATCACAATGGCCTGGCAGGAAAAGAGCAGACTCACTGGGGCCAAATTGCATTTCATCTTATCAAGGAATCAGGAGTTTTCTTTTTAACTCTGTTTTGCTTTCCATGAGTGCTTTGATCTTTAATTTAAAAAACAAAGAAAGAAACAAACAGAAAAAGAGCACTAGATATGTATCTGTGGCTTTCTTCATATCCTTCAGCTTGTCTAGGATGTAGTGGTGAGGACTATTTGGCAAGCACTGAGATTTACTGACAGAGCAGGCTTGCTGTTTAACCACCAATTCAAAGCTGTTTGCAAAGTTAATTGAGCAATAAGATTTTGTCAGGGCCGTTGCTAAAATATGGGAGCCTGTAAAGGGACTGTAAAAGTATAGGTGGGGTTTGGAGCTTGAGAACCTTTGTAAAAGTATGGTGCTTTTTCCCTGTGTTGGAAATAATAACGCAAGGTATAAGCAGGCTGCCAAGAACCTGTTTGAAATTCTGTGCTCTCATAATACGCCTCTGGCAAGATAGTCTTATAAACCCCCAAACTGTTCTCCAAAGCATCCCAAGAAAGTAGTTGACCTAGTGATGAATTAAAAGGAAAGAGAGGAGAGGAGGATACAGCAAGGTGAACCATGTTCTCCCTGTAGGTGGGGACATCGACTCTCTCTCTCTCTCTCTGTGTTCTTCATGTAGCTATGCATTCCCTTTGCTTTAATACAGCTGTGCTTACAAGAACTAGTTCAAGGTTTTCAGAAGCCCTCCTGTAAAGAGTATCAAAGGGCAAGATGTTGATACTGCATTTCTAAAGTGCCTGTGCAGATACTGAGTCTATATGGTACACACAAAAAAAATGGTATACTAACACATACTAACACATTTTTTGCAGAGCTTATTACTGATAGGGATGCAGAGGGCTGGTGAGGGCTGTGTATGCAGTTTAGAAAAAAAAGAAACCAACAAACTCGAAACCGTAATCTCCAGAAACTGAGGATACTGACCTGCAGTTTCCATTTTGGAAATGTATAATTGTGATACTGCGGAGACATTGAGGTTTTGAATAGTCCTGACACATCATTTATGTTGCATAACATAACGTTGTTGAAAGTACAGAGGAAATAAGATTATTTGCTACCTATTGAAATGTATTTATTGACTTTCACTATCTGCATATTAGTTAGCTGATTACTGGAAACTACTTTTGGAAATAAATTGATTCTGATCTGTTTGTTTTTTTTAAGCTTTGCTGTTTGGATGTATCATTTTCTATTAGTGATTTTACTTTTTTAGAGCTTTCCATGCATTTTATGACCATTGACTTATATTGCTGTTTAACGTGCTTTAAATTTTCTAAAAAATTAGATATTGTTACAGAAAGCATACTTTTAAAGATAAATGTATTGGAGATAAAGAAGGCAAAAATCTTTGACTTTCTTTTTCTTACTAATATTCTGAGTAGTAATGATTTTGACATATTGATCCTCTCGTGCAGGAGCTGTTTATCTAGAGGGGAGCCTAGAAGAAGCAAAGCAATTATTTGGACGTTTGCTCTTTAATGACAAGGTATTTATCTATTTCTGTGATTTGATTTCTGTTATAAATATAACTCAACACATGATTTTCTGTCTACTGTTTTACTTGACAATCACAAATGAACAGGAGTATTACCTGTTGTACTTAGTTCCTGAATGAAGCGTAGCTGTTTGGGACAGCAAGCTGCACTAGTTCAGGCAAAAAGATTATGTTGTTTCTTCAGGTGTGCTGTTTGTTGATTGGCTTACGTAAGGGTAAGTAACGTGGGAAACTTGCAGATTTCCATTCAAAGTACTGCTCTAACAACAGAGATGGGTGCTGTGGATTTAGAGAGCATGCTCTGGGGAAATGATGCACATGTAGAGTCACTATACTTGTTTCATGAATTAAATCATTCTACCTCTAAAAGTTTTAATGTATCTTTGAAAAAATACAGGGTATTTCATCCAACATTTACCCAATTGCGTAATTAAAATCTCATCTATGCTGCATACTGTCTCTTAGATCACTGTTAGTTGGAATTTATGCCCTATAATGGCTAAGGGAAGGAACCAGTATGTACTGCTGGGACAGCAGTGGACAGCTGTGGCAGTGGTGAAGGGAAGAATTAGAGTCTTTTACTTCTTGAAAGTCTCTGAGTTTGTGAAATGACAAAGCTTATTAGAAATAAAAGTACAAAAAAAATTGTAAAAAAAATACATATAAAGCCTATTGTAATTCAGTGTTTATTTGCCACTCAGTGCCTGTAGTGAAGGAAGCCTATATGGAATAGAAGAAAATAAGTGGGGGTTTTTTTTCCTTTTTAGTCCTTGCCTTTGGTGAAGTCAAACTTACTACTGAGGAGCACTTGCAAATAAAGTTAGTCCTCAGGCTTAAACAAATCTTTTTCTTCCTTTAACCACTTTTTATTTGGTTCAAGGATTTTTCCACCTCTTTGACACAGGCTAATTGGGAGAACTACAGGCAGTTTGAACAGCAAATACACGATTTTAAAAATTAGTTTGCCAGCACTATTGAATTTGCAATAAGCAGAGTCAGCATCTGAAATAGTTCAGTATTTCAAGTAATGACATTTTATTTAGTACTGTGGAATTTGTTAAATGACTCCCTTGAGCATTAAAGGCATTTCTCAATGTTTGCAGGACCTGCGGGATGTATGGCTTAATTATCCACTACACCCACTCCAAGTAAGTGTATCCCTTTCTGTAATGAATTTCATAGCTGTTTTATTTTCAGGGTCGCTTTTCCGTATGTTTCTATTGTAATGACATCTTGGAAATTGTGCTAAAAAGTAGCCAAAGGAATAGCTATAATTGCCTTTGTGTTTGGTTTTGGGGTTTTTTTTGTATAAATAGTGAGTTGCTGCCTCTCTGAGGATTAATCATTCACCTTTCTTTGGCTCATGTTTTATATATAACCATGCTTTGATACGATAAACGTAGTGATAAGTAACATTTTGGTGGCTTCTTATTCATCTTCTCGAAGCTGGAGGGAAAAGGGTACAAAAGCAATTTATTTGTTAGCCTGGAATTAAGACTGAAATAATAATTTTCCTTAATAGTAGGAAAGCACATTTAGTTGAATGGAATTAATGTGATTCTGAATTGTGTATGTGCATGTGCACAATGATGGCACAATTGTTTCATTGATTCTGGTAGCGTTAATGCTAAGTAAACACTGAAATTGTGGAACTGTATGGGGGCTAATTTATCTTGCATGTATTGGAGGATACAAGTTCACAATTTGTTAGTTCGCAGGGCTGAAAGTTGGGAGAATGATTTCCTAGACCTTCATTCCTGACTGAATTAAAGGGGAAACCTAGAACAAGTTATAGAGCCTCTGCGCTGTAGTTCCTTGTCTTCACAGTAAGCATGGAAGCATTTTCCAAGTGTGCAGGGGTCCTGCAAGAATAGCTGTATTCAAATTGTTATCCAGTTAGTAAGGTGTTCAGCATTGTATGAACATCTAAGAGGTTTAATTTGTCCAACCAGATCTCTGATGTTTTGTGCAGTCAGTTCAGCTCCTTTGAATCTTTTTATGAGCGCAGCCATCCAGCAGAAGGGCGCCTTCAGGCCTCTGTCTCATATATTTGTCTCATATATTTGTATAGAACTTGCAGTGGGAATGTAAGCAAAATCTTCAGCAACAGATCAGTGCATATGAAGCATTTTTTAAGACCAACTGTCTGTGAATGTAAATAGAAAAGAGTCTTGATGGGAAGATAAAATTTTGAGAGTCAGCACCAGCTATCCTGCATGGTGGCACAAGCTCCCAATAAAATTATTCTTACTTTAGAATCCTTTCTTTTTTCTTATTTTATTTTAACCTCTTTATCTCTGCTTCCACGGAGAAGACTTGGACTCTGCGTGGAGTTTGGAGACAGTCAGGATACACAGCTTATCATTTCTTGCCACTGCCTTAACTTGTGTGACAAAAATTTATCAGGCTGCTCAGGTTGGCCTTTAGGCACAGCTAACATGAAAAATTACATTTTAAAAATTATTCAAAGTTGCTATAACGGTATGGCAAATGAGATGCCAATTAAAAAAGAAATAAAAGCTCAGGGTAAGATATACAGAACTGAAGGACTGTAACCCTGTTATTTGGCAGTAGTCAGGTCAGTAAAAATAGTGATGAAAAAAATAGCAATCACTTGGATAAATATGGTCTCTTTAGAAAGAGTTAACATTTAAAGACAAGTCCTGCCTCACAAATGAATAGGAAATTTCAGAGGAGGACAAAAGAGCTTGTGACATGTGTGTCACATGAGTGTGTCGGATGAGTGTGTGTGAGACAATGCGTGCTGAGTTTCCTAAGAGGCCGTTGGAATGGCACTCAGGAAATGCATTTTAAAATGTATTTTTTAAAAAAAACCAACAAACGAGGAGGAAAAAAAACCCAACCCCACTGAATACTGTCAGTCTTTACAAGATTCAAAGGAATGGCTGAAACTTAAGAAATGGAGAACAGGAGTGAAATGACCACAACTTACAAGAGGTGAAGATCACTGGCAGATTTCCCTAGGGATCTTTCGTAAAGTACAGGCTGTTCGCATCGACAGCTTAGGGAAGAGAATGAGCAGTGAGATAGCAGTTTGTTGACAATACCAAATTATTCAGGGTAGCAGGGACGACAGCAGAGTGAAGAATTGCTATCTGAGTGCAAGAATGCAAGGCTGACTAACTATGGAATAAAAAAGCAGATGAAATTCTGTGTAGGTAAATACAAAGGACTGCGCATGTAGAAGCAAAAACCAGTTTCAGCTCCGTATGCAACTGAACTCCAAACTGGCCATTATCGCCCAAGTGTGGGATTTTACTGCCAGGATCTGTAGTTCTATGTCAGCTAAAAGCTCAGTGGTGTTTAGGAAAAAGTCAATTCGAACATAGTGAATACTTAATAGAAAAGGGACAGACAACAAACCAAAAAATGATCTTAATGCCACTTAAAAAAACGGTAGCTATTCTTACTTTTCCTTTAGGCATCCCTATCTTGGATGATTCCTCCTCTGAGGCATTACTGTACAAGAAAGATGCCCAGAGTAGCTGGAGGAAATGCCTAGGCTATTTCCCATCTTCAGAGAGCCATTTAACAGTGGACATCAAGGACATCAGACAGGAAAGTGATAAGAAAAGATACCAATAATTTTAATTTTCTTGTGTTATTGTGCCCTTTTTGAATGTCCATATACTAAATATTCTTGAATTTTGATATTGAAGGAAATTTAAAGGAATATATTTTTTTTTTTCTCATCTTGACATGCTGTCAGCCCTATTCTAATAATTTTTAAATCTGTTGCTCAGTTGCAAACACTGTGATAATATTAGGAAGCTCAGACATGTGCAGTTATCCATGTTCTGTGAAAACAAGTATCCCATGTTGTCCACATGTAGAGTCAAAACGAAATAAGCAATGTATTGTAAGTGCCTCAACTGTTAAAAAGGCATGCAACCAAGCTCACATCTTCTTTGAGTGGTAATTATCCAAGACAAAAAGCCAGAGGAAAGCGAGTTTTCTCTGTTCAGCTGTCCACAGAATGATTTGTTCACTGTATTCTTTGCCTTTGGTTTACAGAAGGCTTGTTTTTCTCCGAAGAGTTCTAAAAACATTGCCAGTTTGTCATTATTTGCACTTCATTTTATTTACAGCTGCAGGAGTCCAACACTGACAGGCAACTCATTGAGACCTCTCCAGTACTTCAGAAGCTTACAGAATTTGAGGAAGCAATTGGAGTCATCTTCACTCACGTTCGGCTTCTGGCACGTGCATTCACTTTGAGGACAGTAGGCTTTAACCATCTGACTCTGTGAGTATGCAGCAAGAGTCGTCATGTTGGGCCTTCTGTTAGTATCCCAGATTGCTTTATTTGTAAACAGACTCTAGATGTTATATTTGTTCTCTGGAAGAGAATAGAGCAGCTATGTTTGCAAGCCTACCTGGCTCAGTATCTCATCTCTGACAGTGGTCAATAGTGGACGCCTTAGGAAAGACTACAGGAGATGTTAAGACAGCCATCCCGGTGTTAGTTCTGAGCTTCCTGCATCTTTGATATTTGCACATCACTCCTGAGACAGTAGCAAAACATACTTGGAGGTACATTTGGGCAGAGGAAAGAAATAATATCATGCTCTTTGTTCCAAGTGCAGCCCTTGTGTTCTGTGATGTGTAGAGCTACCAGACCCTGTTTTAAAGCAAACGCTAGAGCCACACCAGTGGTTACCCATTCAGAGTATCGAGCAGGGTTTGAGCCCTGATCCTTTTGTTTCTTGTGAATGGACAGACCTTTTTCCTCTGTTGAAGTTGTTTATTCTTTAGTTCACTTTCTTGTTAGAAGTTGCATGTAGAAACCTCACTGCTTTGCAAACTTGATGTTAACTGCTCTTCTCCTTCAGTTAGGCCCAGATCTGTAATCTAACGATTGTTTATATATGCAGCTACCCTGATTTGCCTTCTCACTGAAAGTTGGTGTTACAACAGTAATGAACTGTATTTTCAACTCACCTTGTTAACACTGGGAAATTGTCTTAAATGCATTTGGAACTCTTTATTTTAATTTGTGTATGCATGCTGATTTTGTTTTTTCCTCTGTGAGTGCTTATTGATTTTTTTTCTGCATTGATGTCTCATTTTTCAGAGGCCACAACCAGAGGATGGAATTCCTGGGTGACTCCATAATGCAGTTAGTAGCCACGGAGTATTTATTCATACATTTCCCTGATCATCATGAAGGGCACTTAACGGTGAGACTGCCATCAGTCATGCGCTCCGGAAGAGCAAGAGTGGGATGGTGACTGAAATTATGGGAGTAGCTAGTGAATTATTCTGGGTTTGATTAACAAAAGAAGCCTCAGCGACCACTGTTCTTAATAAGTCTTTGTTCATTTTAAGTCATGACCAGTGTAATGAATAGAAAATTATGATTTATGAGCCCAGTGCAATAATGTTTTTTCTGTCTGTGAAATGGATCAATAATTTTAAGGACATTAGTGAGGAAATTGGGAGATAAGACTAGTTCTTGTTTAAAGATAGGCATCTTAAACTGTTTATTATGGTAGACACATCACATGACCTGGACTATTGTGTCAAGTTCTGGAATCCTTAACATAAGAAGGACATGGAGCTGTTGGAATGGGTTTAGTGGAGGCCTGCAAAGGTGCTCAGAGGGCTGGAGCACCTCCCATACGACGACAGGCTGAGAGTATTGGAGTTGTTCAGCCTGGAGAAGAGAAGGTTCCAAGGAGACCTTACAGCAGCCTTCCAATACCTGAAGGAGGCATACAAGAAAGCTGGGGAGGGACTCTACAAAGGTTTGTAGTGATAGCATAGGGGGAAGGGTTATAAATTGGAAAGGGGAAGATTTAGACTAGATTTTAGGAGAAAAATCTTCACAGTGAGGGTGGTGAGGCACTGGCACAGGTTGCCCAGGGAAGCTGTGGCTGCCCCATCCCTGGAGGTGTTCAAGGCCAGGTTGGATGGGCCTTGGGCAGCCTGATCTGGTGGAGGTGTGCCTGCCCATCGCAGGGGGGTTGGAATAGGATGATCATTAAGGTGCCTTCTGTGATTTTATTTTTGACTTCTAGTCTGTTGAACCTGCAGCCAGGCAGGGTTATGTTGCCTGACAAGAAGCATTCACAGTCTGTTTTAGCCTGGTTATCCTCTTGTCTTCAATCTGGACATCCAGTGGAAGCTTTTGAATTGAATTTTACTGTTGTTGCGGTCATCTGCTGTTGATTACTGTAGCCTTTCAGCCTCTCTTATCTGGGCTCTGAACAACTCAATCGGTGAATCTTGCGGCAATTTACAGTACTTTAAACATAGGGTGGTAGCATACGTAGGTTTTTTCTCTGATTGATTCGTTTAGTACTGTAACTAGACAGCTGTGGCTTTATATATGAGGAAGACATTTTCTTACACTTAGTAATTTTTTTTTTCTGTTTTGAAGTCTTGACTAAAATAAAAAAAGCGATACCTGTATCAGGAATGCCAGTCCAGTCTCCTAGTTGAAATTGGGAAGTAGTAATGTAGGTTTCTTAGCTACTTGGAGTGGTTTTCTCAAATCAAAAAAGAGATGGTGGTGCTAAGACAGCGTGTTTTCAAGAATATGCTTCTTGGGTTTTTCGGGCTAAAGCTCTTCGCCAGAAAAAAAGTACATGCTCTGACTAAAAGTATTTTTTTTCTTCAGCAGTTCTTAAGTTTCATTTCCATCTGTGTGAATTCTTTTGTATCGTGCAGGAAACAGAGTAGATAAAGCCTGAACTTTTGAAGTAGAAGTTAAAAGGGGAAGAACCTTGTCGTATTAATTCTTCAGAGAAACAAAAACATAAGGCAGAAATCCAACATTGGTGGGGCTTTTTTGCTTTGTAGGTGACTTTTAAGAATGTAGGCATCTGTGTTGTTATAGTAAGATAAATCTTTCAAGAGCTGTTTGGCAGGAAGAATGTGAAGTGTAGCTATTAATGGGTGTAAATACTCGGAACAATGATCAGAACATCTCCGTGTTCCTTAATTTAATGACTAGTGAGTTGACAGGTAGAATGAGTTGCAGAGTCCAGGTTTGTGGGGGAAACTACAAAATTGGAGTGGAATGGATGCTGAAAACACATTAGGATTTCGATAAGTAGGTAATGCCTAGAATAAAATTTCAGCTCTGGGGATGTGTGTGCAGTAAAAAAGAAAACTTTCTTAGAATGTTTTTATATTTGAGGACAAATGGAATGAGACGTGAGAAAGGGGACTGATGATGTAGGATCTGAAGAGAAACAGCACACACTGTTTCCTGTTACCTTTCTCCCATTACCTGGGAACACACTTGCTTTTGGAGTAATAACAGAATGGTGTCTGTAGTATGGAGAGCAGTTTTGGTCAAGTATGGGAAGATTCCACTTGACTGGCAAGTCAGTGGCTTCTCAGTGTGTAGTTATTATTCGTGGAGAGACATCTGTAAATTAACTATAATTAAGAAAAAGAAAGGAGAACATAGTCTTGCCTACATATTTTGAGATAGCCAAGTGATCCGCCAAAAAGAGGATAAAATTTTGTTGGCCGTTAGAAGACAGAGCCTCTCCGGTACTGGCTTATTCTACAGTCCCAGGAGTAGTATGCTGTGTGAAGATGGAAGAATTAAAAAACCCCAAATTATTTGTAATTAGAGTTAGGCTGCAGTTGAGCATCCATAAAATGTTAGAGCATCTGCAATGATGCGGGTTGTGTGCTGTCAGAGTGGAGATTATTCCAAAAAAGTTCCTGGGAAGGCACAGGTACCATGTCTTCCCTGTACCATTAAGGGGGGTTGAGTTTCTTGCTAGATAACAGTTGTAGAAGAGGCAAATTCTAATATAGAGCAAGTTGATAACCACAGTGCTAGAAGAATAACTTTTTTTTTCTGTCTGTAATTCACTGTAGCATATATGTTGCTCTTTGTTTTATGACAGTATTAGTCAGGATTACAGGTCTCAGCAAAATAAATATTCTGCAAATGCAGCAAAAGAGATCCTTTTCCAATTACTAGAAACAGATTTTTGTCACATGATACTGTACTTCTGTCTCATAGGTGGTGTATCTTACTTAGGATTTTGTTGGGGAATGTATTGTTTATTTATCTTAAGGACATGAAAGGGAAGAATTTTGCAAAGAAGCAAGTAGAAAATGAGTTTAAGCAGAGGTTAGAGAGGCAGCTAATAATCCTCTGTGCAGCCTGCCTAGTTTATGAAGATCAAGTTGTGAGTATCTGCTTCATACATCATTGCCAAACAAATTATGAACATACTGTTCTTTATTTATCTCGTCAGAGATGAAGTATCAAGTGCAACAAATAAATCTTGATTTTCATAAGCTCAGTTGACATGCTGGAGCCAGGTAGCATATAACTTGGATCTAATAAGCTGAGCAAATGTGACTTGGAAGAGGAAGAGATAAAAAATGTATATACACCTTCTGAAGTCTAGGTTACATATACAGTGGAAAAGAGAGACGTTTCTTCTCTCCCACCCCCACCTCCCATAAAATTCTTAACTTCTTAAATTAATACTGTTTCTTTTAAACATAAAAGCAAACAACCAGGGAAAAAAGCTCACCTTAACAAGGGGTTCAGAAAACTATATGAAACCCTAAAATTCCAAAATCCTCCTTTAAGCTGTGTAGGATTGTATCTTTGGCAGAGCTTTATGTTTTATTTAAGCAATCAGCCTAGACCCTGGGTTAAGCACTTTGAGGAACTGTGCTGGAGAACCAGGTGTCCTGGACATGGTTATACATTGAAAATATTACAGCTGGATCTTTCTCAGGAATACATTGGCTCAGCTATACTGTCTTCAGCAGAACAAACAGTACATACAGACCACCACCCAGCTATGCTTTTTCTTCTATGCATGGAGCAGCTTCCTCATCTGCTTGTTCTGAAACACTAGACTCTTTTGCTTTAGTATGCATTTGTTTTAATTGCTGCCTATTTATTTCTTATTTGGTGGACATTAGGGACTGCTCTATAGACTCCAGCATGCTGTATGTTTATACTTTACATGGAAAAATGTATGTAACTGTCTATTACTTAAACTAGAGTATATAGATAGCTGAAAAAGTACAGGACTGATGAAGAGATGGTATATGATTGCAAAGAAGCTCACAAACAAGTATTTTAAATGCAGAATATATCTACAGAAGTAATGTGTTCACAGAACAAATAAAATTTGGTAAGAAGAATAGAAACTAAAGGAAAAATCAGCAGTAGAAAGAATGAGTGTATGTGTGTTTATATAAATCATTTGAGTTGTCCTGAAACAGAATGTCAGTAAACTGAGAGAAGTGAGAGGCTACAAGGATAAAAGTAAATTTTTTTTTCTCCCAGATCTCCCTACCTTTTATAGTTTGGTATTGCCAGTTATTACCACTGAGTGGAACTTCTTTCTTTTGCAGCTGTTGAGAAGTTCTTTGGTGAACAACAGGACACAGGCCAAGGTGGCAGAAGAGCTGGGTATGCAAGAATTTGCCATCACTAATGACAAGACAAAAAGACCTGTAGCTCTTCGAACTAAGACTTTGGCTGATCTCTTGGAATGTGAGTGAATTTGGTTATGACAGTGTAGTCCTTATGCAACTTCTTTCTCCCTGAGGCTTGTTTAAGAAAGCTATTAAAACTCCCCCAGTTCACTACGAAAAATGTATGTTTAGGTTTTCAAATTAATTATGCCTGCATCTCTGAAGGCCACATTTTTGAACACTAGCCTAGATTCTTGGAGTCTGTATGAAAGTATGAAGGATGCATAATTGCAGGTGCAAAGTTGTAGGCTTAGAAATCATAGAATCTTAGAATGCTAGCTTGGAAAGGACCTCAAAGATCATCTGGCCCAACCTTTTTAGGTGATACATAGTTTAAATGAGATGGCTCAGCACACTGTCAAGCTGAGCCATAGAAGTGTCAAGTGTAGAGGAATCTATCACTTCCTTGGGGAGATTATTGCAGTGTTTAACTGTTCTCATGGTGAAGAATTTTCTTCTGGAATCCAGTTGGAATGTCCCCAGAAGTAATTTACACTCATTGCCCATGGTCTTTTCCATGTGACTCTTTGTACAAAAGGGAGTCTTCATCTTGGCAGGCACTTTTTATGTGCTGGTACATGGTAATAAGGTCTCCCCTAAGACTTCTCCTCTCAAGGCTGAACAAACCCAGTTCTCTCAGTCCTCTTTCATATGGAAGATAAATTGAGGGGTCATGATGACCAGGTCAAAAGCATATCTAGAAAGTAAAAGCTTGTAATCTGAGTGAGGCTATGTAACAGCAGTTTTGGTGTTTCATTAGTTTGTTCTGGTTACTGTTGGAAGATAAAGTAGTTCCATCAGCAGGTGAATATTGCTATGTTTCATTTGACTGCATTTTAGGGGGTTTCAAACTGGTCATTCCACAATGAATGGAAATTAAATTATTTCTAGTCCATTTGTGAGAGTTTGTTATGCCTTATTTCCAAAGAAAGTACAAACAGTAATAAATATTCTTCAGAGAAGGTTAATCTGCATGTCGTATATTTTGATGTGTTTTGTGAGCCATTCAGACCCCTTAGCTTTTGCCAAATCCTCCAAGCAAATGGAAATTGCAACCAAACAGGAGTGATTTATATCTAAAACTTTTTAATGGTACCCAGTAGTAATTTATTTATGAGTATCTCTGGTCTCCTGGTTAAAATGTGAGATTAGGAGCTGAGTGTTGTTTCTAGCTCTTTAAATGACTGAGTGGATTTAAGTAAGTCACTTAATCTCCTGGTCAACTGTATTTTTTCCTGTGTACACAGGATAATAATACCCTCATCAGATCACTGCTGTGAAACGTAATTTAATATGGCTTTAGAGTACTCAGAGTTACCTGTTTCTAAAAGTGCAAGCCAGTAACATTCTCCTTGGATGAGTGACAATACACTGTTTGGTTTTTTTCCCTCAGCCTTTATTGCTGCCCTGTACATTGATAAAGATTTGGAATATGTTCACACTTTCATGAATGTATGCTTTTTTCCACGGCTAAAGGTAAGACCAGTCAAGTTCCTACTTTCCTGCCACTCTCTTTTAACACATTTATTGTGTTTTAGAAACTTACTGCAATCTCTTGATTATAAAAGCATGTTTGTGAACTTCTTACAGGAGTTTATTTTAAATCAAGATTGGAATGATCCTAAGTCTCAGCTTCAACAGTGCTGCTTGACTCTCAGAACAGAAGGAAAAGAGCCAGACATTCCTCTTTACAAGTAAGAACTGGCGTCTTATGGGCATAAGCTAATTATCAGTCTTTCTTTATATGAAGGAAGATGTCATCAGTCACCCTACGTGTTTCCCATATTTTGGCTTTATTGTATTTATCCAGGCCCTCCAGTCTCTATTTGAAGATGGAAAATGTTGAACCAATGTTTTCCAACTTTCAGGTGTTTTAAGCCATTACGAGGAAGAATTAATAAGCATTTTACCTTGTTCAGTTTTGAGGGAAAATGTATTTTTTATGTTTTAGCTGAATATTTCATT
This sequence comes from Cuculus canorus, assembly GCF_017976375.1. NCBI lineage: Eukaryota > Metazoa > Chordata > Aves > Cuculiformes > Cuculidae > Cuculus > Cuculus canorus. The sequence continues at coordinate 86,223,237 of NC_071402.1, read as the reverse complement.
GGCATCATTCTATATTTGTTCTTTTAATATAAGGAATGGCAGTATTTTAAATTAAATGAATGGAACAATGGCTGTTTGGCTATGAAGTCAAAATATCTCCATTCAATTTTCAGTAATTCTCTACACTCCACATTATTATGTAAACATAATAAATGGCTTGTTTTACCCATCCTAATTGTGGGCTCTGGTTTTAATCCGCAGTCAGACATTGAGGGAAAACACAAGTTTTGAGTATTTTCGCTGCAGAATTCAGCCCATATGTCTTCCTGCTTAATGGTAGAAATGCTTAGGGCAATTAAGCTCTTAATTTGTACACCTCAGTTAGATACCTGAAGCTGGATGGAATGTGTCTCCCATCTCTCCTTCATTTGCAAGATAGCATAACAGCTGCTTTAAAGAGACAATAATAGACTTAAGATTGTATATTGCATCCAATTCCATTCAATTAATGTAGGGTTGAATGCAATGTTAGCCCCCAAAGGAAGAGATAAAGGCTATGGAATTTCAAGGCTTGTATTGTTTGGATTATTTTATCACAAAATTATGAAGAATAGACACCTTTAATGCATTTGTCACGTTTACTGAAGTAAAGTTTTCAATGAAATGTAGCAGTTCAGTTGTAGTGACAAACTGCACTTCAGAAATATGACCGCTTTAACATTGAATTGATGCTCTGCAAATTTGATGTCTTAGTGTCTCTGTATGAGATCTCATAGCTTTGTGTTGTGTGAGGGAGATGAATACAAAAGAAACAATTCCTGATTCTTGTAAAACCCATTGACTATGAAGTACCAAATGTTTGCTTTGTTTTGCTGTGATGATAAATTGATTTTTATAGTACAGCTTAGAGCTAGTAATATGCTGTTATCTTCCTATTATCTTGTTAAATTCCTTTTCTTAGGGTTATCTGTTTCATGGCAGTCAGTACTATAGCTTTTAAATTTGGGATGGGTTTCATTTGCTCTTGTCACAGCACATGGAGACAGAGTACTATAGATAGATCCTTAAAAAAATTGATGTGAAATTGGCATTCCTTCCAAATGAAACAAGGTAGTGGACAGAACTTGAGCTGATAGTGGAGAGAGATTTGGGACAGCAGGTAGAAACAGTAGAAGCAGCAATTCATTGCATGTCTAGGGAATTATCTTTTTTTCCCCCTTTAGATGGTTATAGATGCATGTCCTAGACTTTAACTTGAATGGAAAGTTTGTTTTGTGACAAACTGTAACTTTTCAGAGCTCATGGAAACTTGTCCAATATAAAGTCTTTTTTAAAACCTTGCTAACTGCACAACTTTCTGAAACTAAAGTTTTGTTGCACACAGTAATCACATTGGTGTGATTATTTGGAATTGCACAGCTACACACAGTTTATATGACTTTATTACAAGTGTTTTCCCAGTGTTTAAGCACTTTGTGATTTTGTTTGCATTTTTGCTTATAGGTTAAAGTTTCAATTTTCATTGTGGTGCTCCTGAATGATCCTGGAGGTATAAATATAACCAATGTAAACAAAGGTGCATTCTGTCTGAATTTCTCCTTTTCAGTGTGCATCTTACTGGTAATCTTTGAGTTAACATGATTTATACAGGAGTCTTTCAACCCTTGCTCCATGCTTTGCACTGGTTCCGCTATATGTATTGACTGGACTGAAAGCTTTGTGATGTACATTCCACAAACAGATTCTGGTCTTTAATACTTCCTGCTTGAATAAATCATATCTTTCTTATTTCAGGACTTTGCAGACAGTGGGACCATCTCATGCCAGGACATACACAGTAGCTGTTTACTTCAAAGGGGAAAGAATAGGATGTGGTAAAGGCCCAAGGTACAGTGAAAAATTAATCCATGATATTGAAGAGTGTGGCAATGTCCAAAACTATTTAAACATGGACATAGGCAAGTGTGTGGTTGGCCTGAGTAAAGGAAAGCTATAGAGCCTTCTTCAGGCTATTCTGAGTTCCTGCCTCAGGAGCACCTGAAGGGTTCAAGTTCTGTATAGTTTTCAGTCTTAAGCTTTTTTGATGAACTTGCCTACAGGGTGAATAGCAATGCTGAACCATTGGTGGCTCTCAGACTAGAAACTGCAGAACAGCTTCCAGGAAATAGTGATTTTTATCTCTGACTTTGCTACTGGATTACTGTCCAGGATTACTTCTAGGTGTTTTAGAATGATTTTTGAAGTTGTAGACTCCAACCATGAATCCTAAAGACCTCATCTTACTTTCTGCTACCAAATCTGTTGTTGGTTGTGAAAATATCATTGGTTTTACGGTGTTCATACCTCTGTGATTTTTGTTCCTTTTTTCTCTCAAGTAGAACTAAATGCTTCAGTGAAGGATGGACTAGAATATTCCGTTAGCGTTATTGATCTAAGTTTAAAAATATTCCACTGGAGCTGTAGTGCTATTGCTCACATATTTATGGAATGTCTGATGTATCATACACTCTGGGAATTACTAGGTACTGGTTATACAAAAAGTTTTATTACAAAAGAGTAGGTAGTGTTCCACTTGTCAGAAAATTCAGTTTATTCTGTACAACTTAGATCTCATGTAACATGTTTTTGTTTGGCTTTCACAGTATTCAGCAGGCGGAAATGGGAGCTGCAATGGACGCCCTTGAAAAATGTAAGATATCTGGGCAACAGAGAAAATTTATAGTTTACCTCCTTGGTCTTTAGTGAGATACAATGCAGGTTTTGAGGGGGATAAAATTTTGAATGAAATGTATACACTGAATGCTGTCAACGTCTATAAGCAGCAAATTTTCCTTTTATTACTTTCAAGACAATTTTGTAACAGGTGAATTTAATATGATACCAATAGATATTTTTCATAGGGAGTTGATCAGCTACTGAGGTTGTGCCTTAAAGGGAGCCCTGTGCAGTGAAGTGTCATTAAGATTTTCCATTCTTAAACATACAGTGGTATAAGACCCCTTAGTTTCTGATGCTGTGGTTGCCTCATCCTCTGATTTAGGGGAGGAGGAAAATTGCTTTTCTGTTGCCAGTTTAGAAATTAAGTTTAATCTCAGATTGTACATTAGATCAGGTTAAAAATCTAACAGGCAAATCCTCAGCCAATGTAAGTTAATATTTATCTGTTAAGAATGGCATATATCAGCTGAGAATCCAGTTATGTATTTATGCATGTCTCAAAATTATGCACAGGATAGCCAGCATGGGAGCAGTCCTTCATTGCAATGGAGTCTCAGATATGAAAGGAATGAGTTTATACAAACTTCTTATATGAAGGAACTTCGGTCAGTTGAGTTAAAATACCAGATGTGGTGGATGTAGGGTAAGCAAATAGATTACAAGTATTTTGTGCAGCAGCTCTATTCAGAAGAGCGTGGGGAGGTACACTTTTTGCATTTTATTCAAAGTACAGACATACAGTTCTTAAGGTGCCAAAGTTTTTTAGTCTGTTATCTCTGCATCTGGAAATCCCAGGGTTTAAAAATTTAAGAAGACAATGAATCACTGTAATTCCACTTTTTTTTTAATATACATCTGCTAGGCATTAAACTTCTCTCCCCCAGTAAATTAATTACAAGTAGAAGAATGTAACTTCCCTTCTCTGATGAATATCTGCAAAATATTACTGAAGCTTTCCTTGAGTGCTTTTTCTTATGGCAGTATCACCACTCACAGAGCTGTGAGCTTCATCTCTTATCAGTCCAAGGACTTCACAGCTCTTTTCTGACATATGTATTTGTTTGAATACCATAGTCCTCTAAGACGTCTATACTCCAACGACCCCTAAAACAGAGCCAGCTTTCAAGCTAGGTCATGTATGTCAGTGCCTTGCCAGTCAAGTTTTGACTATCTGTAGGGATGGAGGCTGCACAGTCCTGATGGGCACTTGTTCTATTTTGTCTGTGTTTGTGGAGTAGAATTGTTTGGGTTTGGGGTTTAGTTTTTTGTGGGTGAGGGTGTTTGTGTGTCTTTGTTTTTTATTTTTCCTGCATAAGTAGTTAACAGGTGCATAAAAATTACTTTTATTTGAAGTTTATATATATGGTAGATATGGTGAGTTTATGACATAAATTTACTTCTCAACATCTTAAATGGGTTATAAACAAACAGGTTGCTACCAAGCTGAGTTCTTCAGAGTTCTTAAAGAATCATATTACAAGCACAGTTTCTGAAAAGTTTTAACTCTATGGTGCACGTGAGCAACAAAATATCCCGGAACTCCATTAAACAAAACTCTAGTGTTTTTAAAAACAGCAGCAATTTAAAAACAATTTTCTTTTGTTTAGATTGCTTTCTGGTTTAAATAAATTATACCCTCCTATGCTCAAGTGGTAAATAACTGTTATATAAACCTTTCATTCCCGTAGTATATAATAAAAGGCACAAATTTCACCAGCCAATAAGACAAAGCAGTAGAAGGTCATTCTGCTCTGCCACAAACTCCTGTAGATTACGTGGCTTCTGTACTATGTTGTCTAGCTGAACAGATCTGTGCGGCCTGGGACACAAAAAGAGGAGGAAAATGCTTGGTGCCAAGGGACTCCTCCCTGAGGAGCCTCAGCTGAATTCTCTTGAGAGCCAACTAGAGAGAGAGCAGAGTTTTGCTGAGACATCTCCCAAATTTGTTTATGGTTCTAGAGGTCAGTGTAGTAAACTTTTGCATTCGTCTGAGGCACAGATAGGTAGCCAGTGATGATCACAGATGTTCTATGTGATTCCAGCAGGACTTACCACCAACTGCAGACTGCCACATACTTTACCACCTCTTCATTTTCTGACTGGCTGGAGGGTGCAGGTGTCTGCAGCACAGAGACACAGATGAGTGTCAGGACCCTGCTAATGCAGAAAACATCATATTCTGTCACCTGTGCCCTAAATTGAGAGCAATTCTGATCAATTATATTAGCTGGTTTTACAGCCTCTATTCTAACTTGTGTAGCTGATGGACACCTCTCTGAAATCAGAAGTATCTTCCCCCTAGCTACGTCTCCATCACCTCGCTTTGTCTGGTCTGTTTTAGCCAGTCTTCACTCATCCATGCTCTTAGACTATGCTAAGTAAGGCTCTACTCCAGTACATGGCCAAGCATTAACTTTTTCAGGAACAGATTTTACTGTGTTCCATTTTGGTACACTATTACTTTCCCATTAGGAATCCTTCCATAATGTCAGGCTTCTAGTGGATTCTATGTGGTCTAAAATACTAATACTACTAATAATAAGATAAATATCTGTATGTGGAACGAGTGGTTCATACTTTTTGGAGTGAAAACAAGACAAAAAATCTTGACAGCATTGACAGTAGTCTCACATTCGTTTTTCAGTATCGACTACCCGTTGCCACGGGAACGGAATATAAAATCCAGGTAATACCTGGCCATGTTGCTATACCAGGATTTTATATTTTATTTTTGTGAGTGTATTAGATTTGACAGTGCTTTGTAGCAAGGGAAACAGATGTTGAAATCATAAAGAAACCAAAGTCTTATGGCACACAGCCCTGGTTTGCTATGGGTTATTAGAAATAAAAGAGTAAAAATGGTAATAACATTTGTTTCCAACCTATCCCTAATCTCATCAAAGTTTAAAAAAAAAATAAAAAAAGAACTGAGGCTTTCTGTGTTACCAGTGTGTTTATTAATGTAAAATATTTCTCTTTGTGTCAGATAACTTTCCCCAGATGGCCCATCAGAAACGGTTCATTGAACGGAAGTACAGACAAGAGTTGAAAGAAATGAGGTGGGAAAGAGAGCATCAAGAGAGAGAGCCAGATGAGACTGAAGAAACAAGGAAATAAAAGGAGGGTGCAGAAGCAGTGGCATATTTACTTACTTAATAACTCTGACAGTGGCCTACGGAGACCTAACCTAGTTTCTTGCAGATGATGGATGAAGAGTGCCTGTTGATATCAAAAAGAAAATCATTATCTCTTCTTAAAAAAAGTGTGTGTGTATATATAGTATTTCTTTAGTTTGGTTTTAAGTGCAAAGTTTGTTTGGCTTTTTAATAAGATTTGGTTTTAAATCCTTTTCATAAAAAATTGTGGGATTATTTTTACTGTCTTGTATGAAGTAATAAAATATTAATTTCAAAAGCTTGTAGGAGGAAAAGCTGTTCAACAATTGTCTCCTATGTCCAAATGCAGTTTTGTCAGTGACCAGCAAAGTTATTGCATGAATTTCACAGTGGAGGAGGAAAGTGTTATGAAAAATTAATTCAGCAGAGCACTTAAGCATGTATCTAACAAGTTTTTCAGCTAAATATACTTCTTGACTTTGCAAAGCCAGAGCCTCAAATTTCAGGTCCTTTTACAGAAACTGGTACAATATTTTAAGCAAAGGAGATAATCACTTTTGGTTTAAATAGTAGTTTTAACATCTGGAATGTGACATGGGTTTGTGTGGAATGGTGGGGGAGTTGTCTTTAAATCAGTAATATAAAACTCTAAGAAAAAGAAGAAAAAAGGTAATTACTAAGCAAGAACATGACAACTTTTTTTGTGGACAATGTACTACTAAGTTTACATTTTTAACTTTAGTTTAATTCTCAACTTCCTACTGTATCAAACTAGTGTCTACTTCAATGGATTTATTTTTCCAGAAGATACCAGTATGGCCATAGTAGTCAAAATGTGTATCAGCAGCTCCGTACAGGCACTGTTCCAGATAGGTTCATTGAAAACTTTTTTTGTCCAAAGGAGAGCAGAATTTGTCCTCGAGGTATGATTCAGAGGTGTGTCCCATATTAGACTGACAGATGTTTCATCTCTAAAACCTCTGAACAGTACCAAAAGTAGAACATCCACCGTGTCTGTTGGTGCATTTTCCCGCTAACAGCTTCATCATAGTTCTTGATGTGTTGTTTGTACTTTTAATTTCAACCCATTCATTTTCCCTATGGTGAGTTCTGAGTCAAAACAATTTCATACTACATATTTTGTAACCATTTCTCTTATCTTTCTTTTCTGATAAGTGAAACAATTACAGTGCTTATTTTCCTTAACTGCACATTTTCTTCCTGCTTCAGATCCTTTTTTGTTGAGTTATTTATCCATCTTTTCTGATGTAGATAACACAGACGTATCTGATAAGATACCAAGCAGCTTCATAAGCATGGATGTACGAGAATTCAAGCTCCTGAAAAGCTTCTGCCCAATGGTTATGCTACACTGATCGTCTAATTCAGGAGTTGTCTGAACTACCTTTCTATAGGTGTGCAATGGACATCCATGGAAGCACTTTATTGCAGGTGCCAAAGTAGACACAAGTGTAGCTGAAAAGTTCAGACTACCCAAACGTCTTCCCAAAGTTTCTTCTGAGCTATTCAATATGTGTATTTTCATAAGCACATTTTTGTACACAGGCAATGTGAGATGCACTTAAATGAGGGTTTTTTTATAAACTTGACCCCACAGCACTACCTCACTTCTTACAGCTCCTATGATTGCCTTTTCTTAATGGATTGATGCTTTCAATCCATTTCAGAGGATGAGAGAACAAAAACGCCAAACACATTCTCTAATTTAGAGACTGATAATAAACCATTAAAACATAAAGGAGGGGATAAAAACAAGGAGATAAAGGCAAGGAGCTTCTTTCTGCTGGATATTGTTGTTCTTTGACTTTTGAGAAGTGATTGTAACTCCTTATAGCTTCAACCTGTAAATAAAAAGCTGAAATGCCTCTCAGCAGCAGTTGGCTTGAAAAGCAAGCAGCAACAACTCCCTTGCCCTCAAGTCTTCTGTGTTTCAAATTCTTTTGTAGAATTGCCCATCTGCTTCTAGCAGTAAGTTGAAATGGTGCATTGGTAGAGGGTTACGGGTAATTGTATACAGCATTATTTTCTTTTTCCATCCTAACTGTGACCAGATTAATGTGTTTAACAAATAGAACCCGAGTGACTTCATTTTCAGTTGTATGGTTGCATTGCAAATTTCTCTTATCATATCTGATAATCCCCAGAGCACTGCAGTGGAATCATTAGCTTATAGGTTAACATTACTTTTTTTCTTCCTATACATCATTTTACTTTTCAGGCATAAAAATACTGTGAACTTACTTATAAACATGTCCATAAAATAGATCTAATTTATCAGGTACACTGTTTTGGGGGAGGAACGCACAACTGTTCTTTTTTCTTCTTTGTTGCAGAATTTGCTTAAAAACAAACAGCTTGAAACAATTTCTACATTCCATTACTACAGTTAATGATTTTTAGGTCCTCCTCAATAAAATGTAGATGGTAACCATTTTTTTCATGAGTGGGCTATTTTCCATTTTTCCACTGTATATGCATGGCCTAAGAAGATCGCCTGAAGAAATTTTGTTTTCTTTGTCTTGAGGGAGAAAACAAAGTAAAAGGTGGAAAAATTCACATTTCCTTTGTCTACGTCAAAACTATAGTGTCTTTATCTGTATGCACTGTCTAAAACCAGTGGCTGTTTCTAATAACTTAAGGTGATGCATAGAATGTAATGTGAGCACAGCCCTTTATAACTCACGCTAAGGAGAGAAAGTTGCTTCTTTAAGTTGCCTTAAATTTGGGAAAAATAATCAGAAGAGGTGTGACCAGTAGGTAGAGGGAGATGATTCTGCCTTTCTACTCTGCTCTCATGAGACCCTACCTGGAATACTGCACTCTAGTCTGAAGTCCTCAGGATGGGAAGGACATGGAATTGTTGGAGTGAGTCCAGAGGAGGACTAAGAAGATGAACAGAGGGCTGGAGCACCTCTCCTACAAAGACAGGCTGAGTGAGTTGGACTTGTTCAGCTTGGAGAACAGAGGTCTCTGAACAGTCCTTACAGCAGCCTTCCAGTACTTAAAGGGGGCCTACAGGAATAATGGGGAGGGGCTGTTTGTCAGAGAGTGCAGTGACAGGATGATGGATAATGATTTTAAATTGAAAGAGGATAGATTTGTATTGGATATGGGGAATTTTCTTACTGTGAGGGTGGTGAGGCAATGGAACAGGTTGTCCAGCAAAGTTACTGATGCCCCATCCCTGGAGGTGCTCAAGGCCAGGTTGGATGAGGCTTTGAGCAACCTGACCTCGTGGAAGGTGTCCGTGCCCATGGCAGGGAGGTTGGAACTGGATGATGTTGAAGGTCCTTTCCGACCCAAACCATTCAATGATTGCTGATGTCATATAGACCAGTGGAACAGCTTTAGTCTATAACTCAGCAACTTTGGCTGCTCTTTGGAAATGTGAAGGTCTCTCTGGCTTATTAATAAATTAAAGTAATTTTTTTGATTATTCCAGAGATGGATCTGTTCTGATTTAGAGGTTCTCATTCAAGATCTGTTGACTTGATTTGAGTACAAGACGATGAACAAAGAATCAGATTGAGATCTGTGTGGATCCAGCAGATCCTGTGAAAATCACATCTTTCTTCTTGGTTTGTTTGGGGTTTTTTTTCAGTTTGCATAGGTACAGAGCGTTGAATAGAATTATAGCTTATTTGATTAGTACTTTTAATTGAATTTACAGAAAATTCATCATTGTTGTTTGCAGGGCCTAGGTTTGCCTTGTAAGATTTCAGTTTCTGTAAGATTATTTAACAGTGATACTAAGAGAACTTTGGTCTCCAAGACTGTTGTAAACATTGTTGCTAATAAAATTTTCCAGAAAAGCCTTCAGGCATAGTTGTTACTTGCTAAAACAATTTGGAAAGATCAAAAGGCAAACACTGATCATCTGTCTCCCTACTTCAAAGACTCTGATTATACAGGCTACGTATTTAAATGAAGTAAGCGGTTCACTTGTAAAAAGTTTCTTTGGTGGAAGTTTGTAAAACCCTTTAGGAGTTTAGGAAGTTGGTCATCTACTTTGTACCTTTGTGCATTGTCTTTGATGGGGATAGTATTGTGATGGAAATTTCTGTGACCCTATATCCCATCCTGCTGGTCCCCTCTCCCCTTGCCCCAAAGGTTATGTTTGTCATTGAGCATTTGAAATGGTTTTGCCTAAATGGAGAACAATAACCAGAAAATGTTTCCTGTTTTGTTTTGTGAAGTGTAGTGAAAACTTGTAGATGAAGAGTGCTCTGCTGTCTTCTGTCACCTGCAAGCCTAAGTGTTTAAATCTTGGAATAACTACATTTTACTGTGAAATAGGGTCAGGAAAGAAATGTGATACCCCCTCATTGGTTGCTGGTAATTACTTATTCTTGCCCGGTTAGCCGTGGTGTCTGGGTACAGACATTCTTGATGCTGCTGTCTGTTCTTTCGCTCATAGCTAAGCAGATATGGTGAATAACCTGGGAAGCAGCTGCAAAATAAACTGGTGGCTGCATAGTGAACTTGTGTTTATTACACTAACAAAAATCACCAAACCCAACGACATAACAGTTTTGTAGGTGGAGCAGGGAACTAGATCTCTCATCTGTTGTGGATACATCTCAATACCATTTATTCTTATTCCAGAGCTGCTCATTAAACCGTCTACCACTAGAAAAGAATTTAACTCCATGTATTTTGAGGACAGAATTTATCCTTGTATGAAGATGCTGATAAAAATGGAATGCAAATTTGGAGGTATACCAGTCCCTTCAAATTATAGGCTGGGTGAAGAGTTTTATTTTACTAAAAATGGCCTTTTAAAAATATTTTGTGAGTTTTTCTTCCCCCATATTCTGATGCATTTGTTGTTCCCACCTTGAGTTACAGATGATGTGTGTCTTAGCAAATTGTTCATGTTTATGGATGTACTAGGTCTACCTAGCAATAAAATGCTAAGTAAGACCATTCATCACATGTCCTTACTGTTTTTCTGGACTCCTCTTTTAAAGCAATACTTTGTCTGTAGAAGAAAATAGGGTCAATGACTTCCCATTGGTCTTGTTTTGTTTTCCTCTCCTTGTTTTTGATTCCTTTCATGGCAACCTGCCTCACCACTGTTGCAGTGTGTGCTTGGGTAAAAAAATTTCTCCAAAGCCTGCAGAAGAGAAGACCATCCCAGGCTTTTGTGTCTGAGCTTTCTGCTTGTAGACAGGTTCTTGGCCTGGAAGGTAATGAGCTGAGGGAAACGAGCATTGTTGACTGCCGTGCATTGGCTGGTAACAGTATGCTGGAAGATCTGCCAGAGAGTAATGAAAGCAGCGCAGTCAGAGAAACTGACCCCACAGCTGCAGAGGAGTGCGTTGGCCAGAGCAGGTAGGCTGAGTCTGAGAAGAAAAAAGTAAAGGAAATTTCTCCCCTGCTTTTAAAAAATCCAAAGACAAGGACTGCTCAAAGTCAAAGAAAAGAGCAACTATTTTCTCTCCTGGATATTTTGTTTCCATGCTTGTTTTTTCAGGTACCTTGAAATGTCACAGGTTTGTTGTGGGGTCTTAAGATGAAATAGGCTATACGCTCCAGCCTCTCAGATTTTCCTGTCCACCAGGGAGCAGGTTTATCCCAAGAGGCCCTTTTCTTCACCTGCTTGCTACAGGTAACAAAGGAAGCACCAAATTAAACTCAAAACCTTGCTATATAGGTATATTTCTCTTTGTCTAAATCCTCACTGCATTCCTCAACAGGATTCCAAAATGTTTCATGGATAAGGGTATAAACAGCATGCCTGTGACATACAATACAGTACAATACATGCAATAAAATCATACACGAATGCCTAAAGCATGTCATTATGATGCTCTTCACAGCACTTGTGTGGAGAGAGTAAGGGGATGTTTATTCTATTGCTGAGACATGAAAACAAGGACAAAATTGTCACTTGGGTCCGAGCCTCAGGGGGTCTGTTGCAGGGCAATAATGGCTCATCCAGTGGATGCCCCAGTCTGTGGATTAAGTATCTTTTCTTTGAAAGCCTGCGACATTTCCTGTGCCTGAGAGTTTCTTTGAGGGAGAAGCAGTGAACTTGGCCAAGCAGGCTGGCCACTGTCACCTTTACCCTTTTTCTTGTGGACTCTTGGGAAAAAAATTATTAAGACAGAGACTCTACTACAAAAAGTCAGAGCCCAAACAGTGTTTTGTTTGTCCACATTTTTAGAAAAAGTAAATAAATAAATACAAACTTCCACTTACAGCAGACATTTCAAAAGTAATCCGTTAGCAAAGGACAGACTCTTAAGCTGACAAATCATGAACTTTTACTGGTGGCAGAAGCCACTCATATTTCCAGAAATAATGCAGCAGTGATGGGTGAGTGTTTGTCACCGGAGAAAGCTTGTTACTTTCTTTAAAGATGAAGATGGTGGTCATGGAACCCATGGGACCTCACTGATGCAAGCTGAGCCAACATTTCTAAAAAAAAACAAACAAACATTACTTCCCTGCAGATTTCCTCCTGTCATTACTTCAGCCATTTACCATGTCAGAAAAGTTCTGACACGGTGACCAGTGTTTACTGCCAGCCAGAATTACAATTCAAATGTTGCAGCTCTTTATCCAGAGGGATACTTGAACTGGCAAACAAAAAGCAACCATCTCCAAATCCAGCAGCACTTGAAAATGCTAATGTTTTTCAATATCCAATTATAAAGTCCTTTTTCTTAAAACAAAATTCTACCATTAAAATTCTCTAAGATAAAAGTTTTTAATGACTTCATTAGGCAAGTCATCCAAAATTGCTGCTCTTATCTTCTGTTCTTGTGATGATAAACATCCTCAAATACATGTGAAACTTCTAGCTTTGTCATCATTAAGAAAAAATAAATATCATGTCATCCAAAGGGAAAAAACAACAAGGAATAAAAGTTGGTTTAATCTTTGATATTTAAGATTTGTTATTCAATACTGTTGTCTCCTTCCTTCTTCCAAAAATGAAGTCAAATATTTCAAATAAGTTCTCCACCTGTCAGAATGTGTGAGATTTTACAATCGATATCCTGGCTCGGCAGGTGTCTGTGCAGTAGCAATCGAAAGCAATCTGTGTGTTATTGCTTACTGTTTTCTGAATCAGGGCTTGACCAGACATCCAAAATGGTGGGAAGCTGCCAATCTTATAAGCCCTCAAAACTGTCATAGAACTTTGTGGCTTTATCCAGCAACTGGTTTTCAAGTTTCATGTTCCTTTTGCTCCCATGGCTGTCAATGCTTATTTATTTATTTATTTATTTATTTATTTATTTATTTCTGAATGTTTTTATTCTTTATTTATCTGATTTTTAATGTGGTCCATAGCACTACTGACTCCTAAGTTCCCTGAGCCTTAAATTTAGTTAGCAGATAGAGCATCAATCCCTTGTCCACTGTGAGAAAAGAAAATAAATTATGTTGAACTTTTTGCCCTTACAAGTCACATCTCAACATTTATATCAGAAATCAAGTGCCAACAGCAAGAATAAAAGCTTTACTGCGTACCCATGCAAATAAAATATTGAATCTTTTCAGTGTAATTCTGGAGGGGTTCTGCCAGATATTTTAAGAGAGATTATGAAGTCCTAAGGCAAGTAGTGATGTACTTGTTGCAGCTTATATTGCGAATTTATGCAAATGGATTAAGTTTGGCATCTATTTGAGCAAGCAGTTTATAAATGGACAGTTGTATACATAAGCAGAAGTGAGGTAAGAAAAGGCAAAACTGTTACCTGAAATACCGGGAAAGGGCCTATTTCAACAATGATGAGAAGCAGATTGATTTAGATAGAAAAACATGTTAACCGCTTTCAAATACTTACTGAAAAATATGGGGTTTCATTCTAACCGAAGTACAATTCTGTGCCATGTGCTTGAGATAATGGTGGGTTTTGAATGATGGCTTGAGATAATGTTAGCTTAGAATTGAGTTTTATGTGAAGCCAAAGTATAAATCATAAAGACAAGGTATATCAAATCAGTACTTTTTATTAGAAGTGAGGTGATAAAACTTCAATATCTTAAGATACAGAGGTGGAAAATAATCTAGCAAGGCTGTACTAGGTATGCGGAATTTAATCAGGAATATATCTGAATATGTGTGTTTGGAGTAACTGCAGATGTATATATACATACTTATTTATGAAAGATCTGAAGTTTTCACTTATTGCAATATGATACATTTTTAGCAAGAAAAAATTGTCTTCTTTGCGTTCATTTAACAGGTATTTAGATATTGTTTTCATTGTAGAAGTATTCGGAGATCTTCACTAGCACTGGGTTTTTTCCTGCCAGCCACTGTATGAACAGAAAATGACAGGCAGTCCCTGACCGAGAAAGAAATATAAAGAAAGCCATGACTTACTCAAAGTCACCAAACAGGTCAAGGCTAGAGAGCAAAACCTGAGTCTGTCAAGCTGCAGCTGAGGTTTGCCCTCTCTTCATTCCTCATAGCTACTGATTTACAGCATTTCACTTTAGATATAGTAGTTGTTTTATTTCTCTATTAATGTGGGCATTTAAAATTCATGCACAGCAGATTAGAAGGCAGTTTTACGTAATCTCCTTCATACTAAAAGCTTATAAAAATTAATTAGTGACAAAACGGAAAGAAAATCCAGGTGACTAGTGCTGCGTGGTAGGAGTCACTCTCCACAGTCAGCACCTTCACGTTTGCCTGCCTTTGCTGTCGAGCTCCTGCTGTGACAGCTCAAGCTCATACCTCCAAGGTCCACAATGTGACAGGCCATGCGATATGCATCACTTGGGTGGTAACAAGCAGTGTCGCCTGTGCTGTAGTGGAACTGGCCTTGGCTCTGTTATACACACACAGGACAGGGCAGGTCTCCGTTCTGGATTCATGGCAAGGCATTACAGCTGATGGTTTTTTTAAGTCTGATCGTATCCTCACCAAACCCATTGGAGGTTATTATGGATCTAAGCACATGTACTATAATTCCAGCATGGTAACAAAATAAAATAAGCATTCAAACAGCTGTGTTCTCATTTATGCAAAGTACTTGATTTCAATGTGCCTAAGCAATTTCCTTGTTTCCTTGAAAAGAAATTGTTTGAGAACTGTTTGCCTTCCAGTAATGGCCACAGATAGGTAGAGGAGGCCATGGGTTAACAACATTAAAAGAGAAGAGTGTGCCTTCCTGTTAGTCTTGTGCTGCCATATGTACTTGCTCCTGCAGTAGGATTAGTGGTCAACACCCCTCATGGCTAGCCGCTTGCTCGCGCACTATCCCTGAACTGGGAGCATTGGATGCCAGAGATGAAGTAGGCTAGCAGGAAAACATCCAGTGCACTTCCTGTCTCTAAGAAGGCGGGTAGAGGAATAAGCATGAGTTTTATCCCAGCCTTGACTGGCAGAAATTGTTCAGATGGGAGTAAGAGCTGAAGGTAGAAGCAGGACCTCTCTTTACAAGCTGGAGTTGCTCTCTGACCAAGATAGTATTTCCTGTAGGACAACAAGAAGGAAGACTAGGAATCCAGAGGACTGTATACAAGCAGAAGAGCTCAGGTTGATCTGCTGTTGCTTTTATGCTGTTTGGTAATGCCTTATCTCGTGGCTTTCCATGTCTTAGGAGATTTTTTTCCTAGTCCCACATGTGCACATGTTGTAGTACAGAGTTAAATGGATGAAAAGTGTGTGTGTTTATAAAGAAGTTTAGGGTTGTGCAAGTGTGGGAGTGGAGGAGGCTCAGAGAGACGGCTGCATGACTCCTCTGGCTCCGAGGCAGATATGTCATTTCTGGCTGTAGGATTGGTTTGTTTATTCTGTTTAATGATACTGACCTTTGTGTTGAATAGGTTGGCTTGTTGTAAAGCTAGGATTTGTGGCCTTTTGGGACTTTAGTTGTTTGCAAGACTAAGGATATTTTTTACTGTATTAGGTCCAAAGAGAATGACTTCTGATGACCCAGTTGCCCTTATATCTCATTTGCCCTTTACCTTTTGACAGACAAAGTGACTTCAGATTTAGTCATCTGTTAGAGACTGTCTAAACTTGAAGAATATTCTGGTAATAAATGATGTCTTATGGCAAAGGCAAATTGAAAGTGGATTTGAAAATTCCTGTTCTTATTATGTATTACACATACTTTCTCAAGGGTAACTAATTCTGAATTTGTAGTGTGAATTTAGAAAGCACTTATATAGAAAAGCAGAAAAAAAAATGGATACATTGGAGGGGATACTTCCTCGACTGTATTGTTTTCCACAAGAGATCTTAAACCAATATTACTTTATCTGTCTCTGAAAGAGCAATCAGTTCCTCTCTTGCAATGTAAGAAAGTGTTCTGAAATCTTATTTGATTTTGGGCCCCCAATCTGATTCCACGGCCTCTTTTAGTTAAGCAAATCCTTCAGGACTGGCACAGAAGTGTTGTAGCTGAGATGTTTTGCAGCACATCAACAAAAACATTTGGCTTTTAGTCCCTAGGTTTGTAGTGGCTCTGATCCTGCCATGCTTATGCCTAAGATTAATTTTAAGCACGTGACTGTCTGTCTCTGAGTTGGGCATGTCAGCTGGGACTGGGAATTTATGTTGTTTCGACTTGCATGTCATCGATGGCAACAGCTTTGAAAGCTTTGCTTGCACTTACAGCCCTCCACTGTCTGCAGCAGGAGTGTAACAATCTAGAGACCCACAGGCTGCACAAGTGTCCCCCCAGTTCGGTTAATAGTCCCATAAATATGCCAGCCTAAAGTCCTGTCCTGTTTTCTTCCCCTCAGCTCTATTGATTCTGCTGGGTGGTAAGCTGGGAGCGGCTGGCGTGGAGGTTGGAAGGGAAGATTTTTAGTACTTTTTATGGTAAGTTAAGCAGCGCTCTTTCACCCTTCATACAGGAAAGGGATCTGCTGAGTAAGAAAGTACTAATTTCACATCATTTTTTCTTGCAGTAGAGCCACATTGTAAGTACCAAGCCCAAGAGGAGCGAGAGTGTAGTCAAATTAATGAAAAATAGGTTATAATGATAAATTATTGAAGTAGATGAAATTACTTTGGATTCGGAAGGCACTGAAACTTAAGGGCCAGATCCTTTTCTGTGTAAAAATATTCAGTGTCTTCACTTTCAGGAAAACGGTGGAACTTAACATTGCTTAGTTGAGAATCTGACTATGATTGGCAGCATAAGCAGTCATTTAAAACTCAGTGGCATATATTTCATCTACTTTGGATGACAGCGATAAGCTGACTGTTTTAAATTCTGACATGGCATAGCCTTTCTTTTGAGATCTGTGGTGTGATTTTAAAGGAGATGAGATAAAAGCTGTACCTCTCCAAAGGCACCTTTTCTCTGATGTTAAAGGAAACAATGTAAAAATATGCCCACTAAATAAATCATCAGGGACTTTCAGAAGAGATCAGATCCTTCTGTCTTAAAACTTGTAATACAACTCAAAATATTCACCTTAACTCTGTTTCTTTTGTTCAGCAATTTTTTTTACACAAGGAGGCTTACGTAGAAAAGGCAAAGCAAGTCTGGAGGAGACACCCCATCACAAGAGGTTCCAGTGAACAGAGATACAAAGCTCATCTCTTGACTTCTGGCATGGCATATTTAGAAGTTTAATCCTCATTGATCCTTCTCATGTTTCCAAAGAGAGGATAGTGGAAAAAAGACAGAAGGCTATTATTTTGCTGAAGGTGAATACCAGCAGTCTGTGAACGTATATGGCTCTGCAGAATAACCACTTTTTTTTTTAATACCTTAGCCTGAACGTACTGAAGGATGTGTGCTAATTTGACTTCTGCTTCTCTAGGATGAACTTTCAGTAACATTTGTCTTCAGCCTGCCAGCATGCAAACACACAGAGCAGTGGAGGGAAGCAAAGCCCGGCACAATAGGCTCTTAAGGACCATGTCTGAAGATTGAACTTGCAGGAAGTTGCATCTATAGAAGAAGAAAATGCTTCAAACTCAATAACTGCTGGCAAGTTTCTCTAAAGTACTAAATATAAGGTTGAAATGCATCCAACCAAGTAATAGGCACTGAAGTCATAGCTATAGCCCCTGGGCCCCTCTGTGATAAGTGAAGAGAGAAAGCAACACCTCCAGAGACTAGTTCATGGGTTAGGCAGGATGAATCACTCACTTGTGTTTGAGAACCAAAGAATGACACCTCTTTTATCATTCTGATTAGTTCAATGACCATAGTTAAATGAGTTGAATCTAGGCTTTAAACATTTGTAGCATATAGCAGTAATAAGAGACACAAGTGCTCAAACTGAACCAGTATGGCATAGCCTCCTTAACACTTTGCATAACCATTGCTGTGGCTTCTTTATCCCCAGATGACACCCTCAACCTTTCTCTTATGTGCAAATGTGAGGAGGAATGACAGTTCCTCCAAAGTGAGAGTATTCCCAGATGTCAAGAAGATTTTTTTTTTAATGTGTTAAACCATACAAATTCTCTGGATAATATACCTCATAAATTAAATGAGACTAATTAGTAGGATGGTAATGAGAGAGCACTCACAGAGGTTACATCCCAAGGTCCAGTCACTGCTATGGAAAATGTGGGAGAGGGGTAGAAACTGCCGTTTGCTTTGTTCCTCTAGCACTGGAGTGTGTGGTTGCTAATTAACCCCAGAAAGGGCAACTTTAGAATGACAAAATAAGGAGAAAAATGTTAAGGGACTATGACTTCTGTCTTTTGTTTCTTTCCCCTTTGCCTGCTCTTGGTCTCTTTGGGCGAGCATGAGCTCCTTACTGCTACACAAATCTGCCCTTGCATCCATAGCAATGCTGGGGTTTCATTCAGATTTTCCTGCATTACAGCCGTAGACTGGGAAACCTGGGTTTGAGTGCTTTTTCCAGGAAAATCTGAAGGGCTACTAGAACACCACAGAAATCTTTCGGCATAGGTCGTTAAAGTTACATAGGAGCCCAGCTCCTTTTTAACAGAAAGCCAGTTGCACATTTGCAGAAACAGAAAATAGCACTCCTTAACCTTATAGTATTGGTAAGGTAAGCCTGTTACGGGTCTTCAAGCACTTCCATGGAGAGTTGTGTGAGAACTGTAGACAGAATTAGAAAGCCACCTGTGATAGCAGAAGTGGACGCTATTGTACTGACTGCATGGTAAAGGGTCCAAATGGCAAATTTATGTTCTGAGTTACTTAAGTTTAAATAGAAGTATAAGGCTTTATTCTAAAGTCATTTGGGTTGATAGGATCCTTTCCTTGACTTTAATAAGCATCTATATTGAGCTGAATGTTGAACCTTGCAACGAAACCTTGGCATGAGAGCAATTGAGACTTTAAAAGCATGGATTTACAGTGTGTCAAAATATCAAGGAGATACTGCTGATGAAACAACATCTATTCTGTGTACTAGATCATAATGTACTTAGCAAAACACAGATGTCTCTTGAAAGAAAAAAAGTATTGAAAACCAGCTGCATGTGGAACAAGGGTCATCCATTTAGCTTTTAACAATGGCTGCTTACATCTGAACAGCTACAGGCTCTCATGGAACATGACAGAATTCAAAATGCTTGAGGCAAACGCAACTGAAGGAATATACAGTCAAATCAGAGCTCACTGCGAAAGAAGCATCTGTGTCTACATGCTGATTGATGGAGCTGGATGGAGAGGGAACAGAATGATGAGCTGAGGAGATGTGGTAACTGAAGTATAACTGATGAGAAGTCAAATACGACAAAAAAAAAGAGGAAAAGAGTAACACTGATGTCAGCAGTCACAAAAGAAAAAAGCTATGAACAAGCAGGTGTAATGAGAAAATACATATGTTGCAAATAACACAATTTGAACAATCTGAAGTTGATCAGACCATTGTGGAGAAAAATCACAGACATGGTGCCAGAGGCTTTCCTCTTAAATTCCTCTCAGAACTTAAATTTTACAGATCTTCTCTCTTCATCATTTCATTCTTGCTCTGATGTTCTAAAATATAAGCATTGATTGCTCCTCTGCTACTTTTGAATTTTTCACCAGATAAATTACTCTTAGCTTTTGTCTGTGTTTAGTCTAAACTCTTCCTTCCTTTGCATATGGCCGTTACTTTTTCTGTTTTCTTCTGAAACTTAGTGTAATTTCCTTCCTCCATTTACATTGATACCTTGATGATATTTACAGGCTATGTTAATTTTCCTCCCGAGGTTTCTCTTTTCTCATGTTACTCTCTTTAGTTCCTTTTTTATTCTTCTCTTTTCCTAATTTGTTTGCTCCCTATCTTTTTTTACTACCAATACAAGTATGCATTTTGACTCATTTAACATTTTTCCGCATACATTTAATAGCTAAGTAGCAGAACTGACCTTAAAATGCTGCGAGATACAGGTCCATAAAAATACTGCATAATATTATCTGTTTTATCACACTGTTTCGAGCTTTTAATGTCCATCAGCCACAAACTTCTTGTGCCGCTAAGCCAGCTGCTGCAGTTATGCACGCACACACCAAAAAAAATCCATAGCCTTCATTTTTTTTCAAGTATGACCTTATATTCCCATAGCTTTAATTTCTTACTGGTGCGTATCTTATTTGCAAGCTGCCCAGACTTGCAGAGGTTCTGCTTTGCTTGTAGTACGTGTATGAGTCTGGTGCATGCATTTAAACAAGCAGGCAGAGTCTGTGCTCCATAATTAAAATGCAAGAATAGCATTCAGTGTGCACGTCCTGCTCCGAGGGGTTTTCCTTTTTTTATCCTAAGATAGGCCAGACTAGGTTTACCGCTATATTTTAAGCACATTGACCTGCATGTAGAACTCTAACAGGATTTTCAGAAGTGACTAGGCAAGCTGAGTTCCTAATCCTGAATTTCCTGATTTTACAGGTTTACACTTGAATTCCTTTGGACATAGGCTACTCGTGCTTGTAAATTTGCTGGATTGGGAATTGCCATTTCCTCCTTGCAGTGCTGAGAACAGCAGAGCCCTTCCCCTGTAGTTCCTCAGCAGTGCCAGCCCGAAAAAGCCTAACAGCAGCAAAATAAAACCAGAGAAATGCCAAGGGGCCATGCAGTGGTAATTAATGTGAAGTAGAAGGAGCCAAGCAAAAAGACACCATCTAATCAGTTCGCCTGATGACAAGAGAGAGAAGAACTGATGAACAGAAACATTTTACATAGCAATTCAAGATGAGGCACTGTGTTTCCGTTCTTTACAAACAGACTGATTAAAAATATCCCCAAATAAAGAAACAGGTTGGATATGTAAAAAGTGCGAGGATATACTTTTCCTTGCAGCCTCTGGCCTCATATTTATTGACAAAATTATCTAATAGAGGGAGAGCTGCAATCTGAGAATGTGCCTGTACAGGCAATACGGTGCCAGGGAATGGGAAATCTCGAGTCTGTCAGAAAAATAAAAGTGTACAGTAACCTGTGAGCTCAAGAAGATATAGCCCCTTCACCCTGAATCCCCTGTTGTCACTGGCTGCTGTCAACCGGAGGGTTTTGTTTCAATGTTGTGAGAAACCTTAGGCAATCTCACACAATGCAAGTGAGAAAATGACAGCCCTCTGATGATGCAGCCAGTTTTCCTGATCAGCGTGATTGTATGAGAGCGCTCTACTTAGTTATATCGATTTGTCTGAGAGCTCTTTCTGCCACATAAATCTCATCGAAAATCTTTGAAGATCTTGCCCCAGAAGGCCACTATGTTTTCTTTCTCAGTGAAAAGAAACAGAGGCAGGAATTAATTTCTCAAAGTTTTAACTAGAAAGGTGCATTTATGAAGCAGATCTTAATGCATCTGTATTTTACAGTTTGAAATATTTGGAAAGAGCGCTGCACTTCATGATTAACCTTCACATCTAAGCAGTGCTACCAAGAGACGTATCTGCCTCTGCTCCCTTTCTTTCTTAGTTTGAGAGGCTTGAATGAAGAAAATCACCTTCCTTTTAAATGGGGGAAATTGAAGGAATGTTGTGCTTATTGTAGCTCGAGCCTTAAGTATGATAAGCAACACATTACAAAGATAGTATTTGTGCCACTCTAGTTAAAAAGACTGATAGTGCTACCCTGATGACTTTTTCCTTTTAGTGTAATTATATTATTTTAAAAATAAACAAATATTTTTACCTAAGAATCAAGTCTTTCAACTCAGGCAGAGCTAAGGAAGCACAAAGTACAAATTCATGCAAATTCTCCATGAAATTATCAGCAAGTCTGAGTCACAAAGTATATCTTTATGCCTGGCAGACTAATTTCTCCTAGCATATATAGAAGTAAATATGAGAAAACACGAGAAGTTTGACCCCTTTTTTTTCCCCTCACAAAAATACTTTTTTGAAAAAAGTGACTATAGAGCCTAAATTATCTGTAAGACAGAAAGAACCTGCTTGTGTAAATACATTACAGTGTGGGAGTTTCAGACCCTGCACCGAATAGCTTGTGTGATGGGGCCATAAATGTGTTCAGTAACACTAAGTGTTTGGTAACGTTTGGTTTTTCCCCTTTAATAGCCCTGTAATTTTTTCCTTGGCTTGCTTTGTTGCAGTGCACAGATGCAGCAGTCTGTCCACGCAGTGTTATAGGGGACTGGAGACTTAATTTCTTTCTCCTCTTTTTTTCTTCCAAACAAACTAACTCCAAGACCTCTTACAACCAATGTACGCCAAAGTATAATTTATTCATTTAAACTGTGCAGCCCAGTGCACTTAAATATAATTACCACACAGCACAGCACATCAAAGCTAACTTCATAAAATCAGGACATGGCAAGCAACATCTGATTAGACAAGTATCCTCCTACAGGTACAGAGCCACTGGCTGCAAAGGATGGTATTGTGTTAATCCAGAATTTAATAGGATATTAAACAGGCCATCATTTTGTCATTTATTGCAGAGGGATACACCAGTATGTGCTTATTGAGCCAATTTCAAAGAAGTGAGAGCTGTACCCATATCCCAAAATGGTGTGAGTTTGTGTAGATAGTGTTAATTGTGTTAACGAACTCTGGCCTAGGGTATACTCATGTGTTTGTGAGTTCCCTACCAACCTTCTTTGTCTAAGTATTCTCATTCTGACTTTACGGTAAAGCAAACAGATGAAAAAGCTAATGCAGTAAAGCAACAGAGTTTTTGAGGACCGGAATGGGCAGTGCCTAATAGTACACAGGATAACTTTGTCATGAGTATAAACTCTCATACAGGCAGCATAACGTCATATATTCACAAGTGTGGAAATACTTATTTGAAGCAGTTCAGACTGATTAGAGTTTGTCCCAGCCTTGAAGAGAATGAGGCATCAATCTTACCCAGATTTATGTTTATTTTTCCTTTTATGCACCAGGGCTATGCCTTCAGTTTCAGGGAACTGACAGACCGAATAAACATAAAATAAAAAAAAAGTTAAAAGTCAGTTTCTGAGCCCCCATCAGGTTCTACAAAATGACTCCATGTTTTTTTGGAGCTGTCTAGATTTCTGTGTTCTCCGTCAGCTTTTGTGTGCCTTCAATATTAATTGTTCAGGTTTATGGGAGAAATGTAATATGTCCACTAAGCCTTTATGACAGTCCAAGTTATATTTCTGTCAGAAATAGCATTTCTGCATCTGACTCTCATCATTGCTTTGCAGTGTTGACAGTGTCAACCCCTTCTGTCCTTAGGTGAGATAAATACAGACTCTTGTCTCCCTTTTCCATGCCTGATACTAAGGGGATGGAGAGGTAGGAAGAGAGCCTCCCCAACCACTGTTTTCATGGGGAAAAGGGCTTCCTAAAGCTACTTTCTAGGGCTTCCTTTCAGTGGTTGAGGAATGACATTTGTGTCTCCCTTTCTTGTACTCGACACCCCTCACATCAAATACAAAATATGCTTTATTTGCTAAGGAATCTAGAGTTTTGGTGGTGTCTAACTCACTGTCCCAAAGAGGCTGGGCAGTGGGAAGGCAGACTCAGAGGAAAGCTTTTTCCCTTCAGTAATCAAAGTATCTTCTGGAGTTTGCATTTTTTCACCTCATCACAAAACTGACTCCAGTAATGACAGAAATAACTTGTGCACTGGCGGTACTCCACATACAGAAAAGATCTTTTGGACCTTACCAGTAATTAAAAGGTACCTAATGACTGTTCGGAACTATGTGCATCTGTGCAGTGTGCATAGCCCATTCACATCTGTAGGGATAAACCTGAGAGTGAGCTAAGCACCCAAGAGGGTTTCAGAAGAAAGGTGGAGTAAGATAGTAAGCCTGAATAATCATTAGCTTTATATATATATATATATATATAGTTAGTATATAGTGTAAATTTTTATGAATTTATGTAGGCTATCCAGAGGATAAAAGAAAGGAGATGGAAGAACAAGAGCTGAGTGAAACAAAAGTTTGCAGTTCAGCTTTGGTCCAGTTGGTCTAGAGGCTGGGTACGATATAAGGATGGCCAGGGTAGCAAAAAACAAGCACCGGCTGCAGCAGGACATGACTTTCCAGTGGAGAGGAATTGAGAAAGAGAAGGAAGACAGCTGACATACAATGAGGGATATTTTCTTCAGTTTTGCAAGGTAATTGTTAACCGGCAGTAAAATGAAATGCTGAAGTCTTGGAACAAGACACACACCCTCCTACCAGAGATCTTTCTTTGTATGTTGTTCATTTATTTCATAGTCCTCAGGAGCAACATCTATAATCTGAGTCCCCTTGTCCTCTCCTGCACTTCATGCTGGTCATCAAACAGTTAACATGTATTGTCTTTCAGGAGTCCCATTTCACTCCTGTCAGAATCGATGATAAAACTGACTGCGCATGCAAGCGAGCCCATGGGCCAGATGGATATTTGGTATCAAAACATTTGAAAACCTCCTTCTGCAATAAAGAACTATATGAAGTATTTGCTCTAAGGAAAAGTACCAATCTCTTGTCTCCAGGGCATTTGTAATCAATATTGTATTACAGGTTGATTAAATACCAACATATTATTCTCAAAGTGTAGTTTTGACTTTTCTTTGTTACTCAAAAGCAAATGTAAAAACTGTTTAGAGGTGTGTTGACAATACCAGAAAACAAAACAAAAAAAAAACCCCAAAACCCAAATATCATCATATTTACCGTTTCTGAATGTCCATACCTGGTAAGGTAGAAAAACTTGTCATTGGATCAGTACCTGACAGATTTTGCAAGTGAGCAGAGTATTATGACCCTGTGGGCTGAATATTGTGCCCATTTATCCTGCTCTCTGTGCAAGAAGATAGTAGAACATGCAGAATGATTTCTACACATAGCTTCTCAGACTAGGATCCAGCACGTGCATAAAAGGTGGTGCCTCTCAAAAAGTTGGTGGTATCCATGGGAAGCCAAATAGAAATGTTAAAATCTGTTATCTTCACAGATATATAATAAGGTTTGATGGATGGCAGTGTGACAAAAGTTGGGTAAGAAAGAGAATACAGGGCAAGTGAAGAGGCATGGTTAACCCAGCCGTAATTTGGAGGAGTAACAGGTGGCTTGGCCCTGTTGCCCCTGGGTTCCTTTTATTGGTTTAGGCTCTCTGTCTTTGGCAATAGGTATTAGGTTCATGTCACCTGAACATGAACAATAATGTTTAGGACTGGTGTGAGAAGGAGGAGGCAGAGAGAAACTGTACTCTATCTACAAAACAGCTGGACAATCAAAATGCCTAACAAGAAAAAAACAAAGCTTCATCTAGCTCTGCTTTTTTAGTTCTGATACGTATGCCTATCATTTGGGGGCAAAAGTGTATGAAATGAGTAACAGGGTGAAGAATGCACCTTCTACGGGCCAACAGTAAGCAGATTCACAGGAATAGTGTGTCGGAGACTGAGCTGGATGGTTCCCGACTTTCTCCTTCTGTCCCTATACTGTCTTTCTCACATTCACTTAGCAGAGCTCTTTTATTCAGTCCTCTTGTCAATGTCTTGTTACCAAAGTTTAGGTTTGTTCTTCAGGGGCCTTTATGGCTTTATTTTATTTTATTTAACAGGTTTGAGAGTTTGTTTGTTGTAGAAAGCGGGAAATGGGTTAAGCATGCTTCCAATTAATATAATTGATGTGAAATACCCAATTGCATCCAGAGAGAGAGTGAAATAATTCCCCAGCTGAGTTGTAAAACAAAGCAGCTTTGTCTAACCATATAGTAGAAGCAGATGTTTCAAAAAACATGTAAAAACAGTCCGGAGGGGATTTATTAATTTGTTTATTAATTAAGATGCATGTATGAGCAGATAAGCAGTAAAGTTCTGAGTCAAGAAAGGCAAAGTTGCAGCAGGGGGTACACAGAAAGTTGTATACAGGTGGTTTATTATTTTATTGGTTTATTTATTTTTTTTTCTTTTCCATAGAGGAGGAACTACCTCAAAACTTTTTGCAAAATTCAGGTCAGCATATCCCCTTGCATAAAGTCTTTCTGTCTGTGTTCCTCTGGTCTTAGCAAGTCTCTTCTTTTTCCCTTGAGTGAAGTAAGTTACATGGTAAGGTCCTGTCAGAACACTATTACCTCCACAGCTAGTAAAAATATACATGGGGTTGTACACTCTTTGGCTGGTGAAAACTGTGTATTCCAACAATTCTGAAATAGTGAGGGAGAACTTCTGACAATGTTGGTGTTTGCCGGTAGTAAAGAAAATGGAATCAACTTCTCTAATTGGAGGGACAGATGCTTGGGGATCGGATAGGGGGACAAACAGCTACTAGAACGTGTTAGTTTGTGTGGTCAGTTTGGAGGAAAAAAAATGTAGAAGGTAGGAATTGGTTAGACAGCTGTCTGTACTAAAAACAGGGGAAAATGTACTAGTCTGGTAAGAAAGAAGAAAGGTTTCAAATACTTTGGAGAAAAATACATTTTTTTAAAAAAAGTCTATGCTTTATCCAAGAAACTTGGATTTCATTTACACCATCAAAAATAAGAACATTTGAAATTAAAATTGGAGGAATCAACACTAAATTCTCTTGGCTTTTCATGTAAATGATCATTCCTGCAATATTTTTGCAATTATTAAAGCATCAATTAAATGTGTTACTCTCTTCTTTGATTTCCTTGTTTGAGAGGTCTTTGGATTTCAACAAGGACTGGTCAAACTTTTTTAAAGTAGTAGACTGTAGACTTTAATGGCTTGCCTAGCTCACTCGTCTCTGTGATGCCTTTGGAAGTATTAACTAAAGATGATCTTGAGGAGTTTGCACGTGGCTTGTGGGGGAGGAAGTTATTTTACATAGATAAACCTGGTAAATTAGCGTCTGAGAATCAAATATGTTTTCAGTTGACTGTTCTTTGTGATTGAGGTGCTCTTTGATATAGTAAATCAAATAAGAAGCTAAGAAATATGGCATATTCCTCTTTCATGTAAATAAAAGTACTGGGGTCCTTCTGTTCTGCTTCTGGCACTCAGAGCCTGGATTGCTTCTCAACAGGTGGGCAACCAGGATTCCTCCTGCTGCTGCTGTCATCTTTGTTTAGAAGATGAAAATCTCAAGCTAATGTTGTGTGAAAACTTGTAGGGCTGCTCTAATGCAAAAAACAACAGAGACAAGGGATGGAGCAACTGCAGCCTTTTTGCGCTTGCTCCTGGAAGTCTGTGTCCTTACCAGAGGCTGTTGAGGGGAAGTATATAAATCCATGTACAGTGCAGTGCTTAGTTTCCGTGATTTGGTGTTCAGATAACGAAGTAGTTAAAATAAACACTTTCAATTAATACGTAGACTTATGTATTTATAACTTTACGATCTACCATTTAGTGTCTAAAAAAGCTGGATTCTTGGGCCATTCATACAGAAGTTTTCTTCTTGAGGTTCACTAAGATTGAAGGTGGATATTTAAGCTAGTTCCTCTAATCTGTTACAAAAGTTAATCAGTTCTTTCATAAAACCCACATGGGTCTTAGTGTTAAACTGGTTGCTTTTAGTGTTTTGTTCTAATGCTTTTGATGACGTGCTGCTTTGCTATGACCTTTCCTACTTTTTTCTTTGTATTTAGGAAGAAATTTAAACATGATGGAATTTCTGGAGATGTAGATAGATCTTTTCCAAAGGAAGTGTTAAAATAAATAATTTTTCTCTGGAGATTGTTGTCCTTAGGTAAAACGATGTTGCAAATAACGTTTAGGCTCTACATAAGTCAACTGAGCCTTTAAGTCTTTTTAGGAGTTCGTACAATGAAAGGCAAATAACTTAAATAACTAAACAGTGTTAAATTATATGCTTCAAGGAAAGTATTCCACATGCTTTGCTTTGACAAAGCTCCTGCTGACTTCCTGGGAAGCATTGGCAAGTCAAAATTTGGCTTGTGATCACAGACTAATGCCCTCCTCATAGTAAGCATCACTAAATGATGCCTTCTGAAATTATATCACTCGTTTGGGAGGCATCACCGACCACAGAACAGTGATCCTACTGCTCTTACAGCATGTTGAAAGCCAGACACTTTCAAATGAAATGGCATTGACAAACAGAGCCAATTCACCCTTGTGTCTTAAAGTGATTGCAGAATCTCCTCAAAGGTTTATCTTTACGATAGCTTTGTAAATACAAACCGTAGCTTAAGATAATTAGGAAAAAAAAAAACAACTTAGAAAAAAACCAATTTATTAAGTAGCATCATATAAATAATTTGTTACAAAAATCAATTTGCAAAAAGGCAAATTCACTCTATCTGTGAGAAATTGTTGTTCAAATGGGTTTCTCATTATATCCTTAAATTTCATTCCCCCTTTACCCCCCACCCACAGAAAAGAAGCCAGTACAGTGAATAGGAAATATAAGGGAGGGAGTGCACACTTGCCATCTGACCACAACAATTGCCCATCCACACTGCAGAAGAGATAATCGTTCTAGCATGGGTCCATTTGCAACACAAGGAAGCTTCTAGGTGTAAATCTCTTAGGTTACAAAATTCTTATCACTCTCAGTTGTCCCTCTGTGCAGAGCAGTGACTAAATCCATCCGATGTTGAGGTTTCCTTAGAACAACCAGGGGATGATATCGCAAGAGACTCCGTAGTTGGAGCATGCCAGCAAGTAAATCTTCCCAGGTGGTGGCATCAGTTTTGATCTATGCTTAGAAGTATTTTTAATTAAAAAAAATCAATACCTAAAAGCATTTATTTGAAGTGTTTGAAAGTCACAAATTGCAATAAGAGTTTGCCAGATAGATTTCGCTCAGTAACACAATTAAGATGCACATAGCATTTATTATAAGGCCTTTCTTTTAAGTTTAATTTTCAAAGCAATGAAAATAATCACAGAATTAAAACAGTACAGTGATTCTAAAGAGTTTGTGTCAAAATCCAGAACAATTTTGTGTTTGCAGTTTTGTTTCTTCATTGTCTTCACCTGAATGCTTAATAATTCTATACATTTTTTTCTTTAATAAACACTAAAGTAATTGATCGTAGAAAACTAAAAGCTTATAGAAAGTGTCTCCAGGTCTATTTACATAAATAGTGCAGTCTCATAGGAAAGGCCAAAAGACCATGAGAGTGGAAAGGATTTCTATATATGCTGGGTTTATGCCTTGTTTGTCAAATCAACTTCGTGGAAGGAGAAATTTGAAGCTAGCAGCTCTTATGTTTTTAACTATTCTTTTTTTTTTTTTTTAAAGAAAGTAGAATACACATACAGAAAAAAAATAAGAGGAGGTTCTACAAAAGCTCCTTTGAAATCCAGTGACTCTATGCATAATATGACAGCTTTGCGGCTTTTAAGTACCATGGGCCTGCCTTGCATATGACTGATTACCTCCCCTCACCCCCCCTCCATTCAATTCCCATTCTCTTCTTCTTCCTGAAACTCCCAGTTCACTGATTCTTGTACACCCTGTAATGCCAGTCACGGCTTTTGGATGCCTACTGCTGAATTTTATGAGCTGTTCAGGAAAGTTGTACGAGAAATGCAGGTATGGGCTGAAAAGTGTAATATTGCAAAATGATGGGCAGGATCAAGATTGTCTCAGCTGTGCCTAAGTAAAACTGCTGAGGGGAAAGACTGGAATTAAAACACTGCCTTGGCTGCTGTGTTTTTTCCCTCCTTCTGGAACAATACGTGAGGCTGTAGACATTAAATACGTTTTTGTTCCTCTTCTTTCTTAAGTACTGAAACAATCGCTAAGAAAACAAGCCTTTCTGAAAGCTAAACTGAAAATAATAATTATTGTGGCTTTGACATTTATTGGAGGAGGCTGCTGTTTAACATGTCTAGAAGCGCTGGAAAAAAACCCTGCCTTTCACAACATACGACACAGATCATAGTCACTGGAAGTAGCATAATGATGGTTAATTTGTCAGCTTTCATTTGACAAGGGAGCTCAGAATGTACTGTTAATTGAAACATAAATGGGCAGGCGATGGCAGCATCCAGTTGGGACACTGATCTTCTGAAACACTTTGGCACTACTAACAGCCAAAGGAAACGCAAAGAAATTTAAAAAAGGCAGTGGCAGGAAGAGCTAACATGGTGGTGTTTGCAGAGAGTTAGTTAGACAGAATCACGGTCCACAATTCACTGTGCAGAAGGTCATCCAGACAGATCTCCTGCAGAAATTTAAAAAGTTTTAATAATAATCATAACAAAGGTATTTCCTATAGATTTGCAAGGAAGTGGCCTGTATTGAATTTGCTTGGTTGAAAAAGATGCTGTCTTTCTTCTTATCCATGCAAATCTCCCTCTGGCTGCTGGAGAAGTCTGGGAGCGTTACCAGTGACTATGCGCTGTTGCCTGCTCAACATCTGTAAGTCTGATTCTGAAACATGGCCAGTTTCCATTGTTCATTATCTCTCTTCTTTTTATTCATACTGTACCTGTGCAGACGTGCATTCCCAAAGACATTTCTCCTTGCTCTACTTCTTTATGACCATTCTGATTTTTGTGGTACTACAAATTTTCAGTTAGTTGGTTTTTTTTGACAGGAGAGGGCTTGTTTTGTGACAGAGAAATGGAAATGTCCTGCAATGTAGCCTACTACTTCCAAAATTGAATAATTTGAAGGTTGCCACTCCCACTCACGTTTAACATCTGGGAACTACCTGTCCAAAGCATGAAGTAAGAACTGACAACTAATGAAATAAGAAAGAGAGTCATAAAAATATATCTGTTTCTTAGGACAAATTTAGAAATGTTGGTACAGGTCAAGTTTTCCTCTTCTACTCAGTACTTTTCCCAGCAATTTTTTTTGTTATGAGAAATAACTGAAGCACACAGATAATTTGTCTTTCTCATGGTTAAACAACTTATTTGTCAATATCAGGTTTGGGAACACAACTCAGTCCTATGGTACTGTCAGCAGAGCCCTGTGAAAACCCCCTGGTTCCTTTGTTTAGAGTTCACTATGAGTTTCTGCATCAGCTCTCTTCCAAGAGAGTTGTCTTGGCACAGCTCCAGTGGAGGTACGTACTTCTGTGTCTCCCCATACTGTGGGGCACAATAATTTTTAACCAAAAATAATCATTCCTCTGGAGTGAAAAATCCTCTTTCTGGAATAAAGTGGCTATTCTGGGAGCTGGAATGGAAAAGCTATACTAGAAACCTTCACGTGTAAAGATGTTACCGTTCTGCAGTAGCAAGGCTGGAAACATCTCCTGCGTACACACACCTCTGTATCACATTAACTCCACTGAACTCCTTGGTATCTTTTAATAGGTTTCCTGTTGTCAGATCAGATGTTTTTTCCAAATTAAAAGCCAACTGCTTTGCTCATCTGTCTGCCTGGATAGGCTAAACTTCTCAAATAGATGTGATTGTAAGAAGAGCAGGCTTAAAACAGCCTTGAAACCCACTTGATAGCCTATAGCCTAACTCTTGTTTATCTATAATTGGCAATTCTAGCATTGTGTGAAAGCATTGTTAAATACTCATTTCTATCATCTAGCACGCCGGCATGCAACAAGGTACAAAGACTTACTACTGCAAAATTTTGTATTCACTGCAATATGGCACTTTCAATATTTAATATGCAGTACTGATTTGATAAATTGCACTTTGTGGTACTGCCAAGCAAGAAGAAAAGACAGAATTGAACTCTTCTTGCCATGTGAGAGGTGCTAAATATGTCTAATTTGCAGCAAAAAAAATAGACCTTAAAAACTAGATACATAAATAATAATTTGGATGCGAGTTCGCCTTAAATTTTCTTAGAAGAAACCATTTGCTATTCAGGCACCATATTTCTGGTGACATAACGTAATCTTATATATAATATATTTACACAACAGGCACGAGTAGCCATTCTCTATTATTTACTGTGTCACTCAATGGACAAGATAAAACCAGCTTTCAATTAAAGAAAAAAAAAAGAAACTTAAGCTTGGACTGCTACCAACAATCACTAAATCAGACAAAATTGCTCTACAGACATAGGAAAGTAGTTACAAAATCAGTGAGCCTCCTGTGTTGTCATTCCACCCCAAGGAGTGACTAATGCAAGCTGACCTGCAGGGTGGCCCAGACCTTTCTGGGTGCAAGGTCTGTCTTCAATCAAGTGATGGTGGCTCCCTCTTCCCTGTGAGCTGTGGATGGGTCACAGGGCCAAATGAGTGTGCATTTCACAGACACTCTTGCCACCCCCGCTGCACACGGATCTGTTTCCTCAGGACCTGAGGAGGTGAAGGGAGAGTTCACTGGCTCGCTTTGGTGTCCAACTTGACTCTTAGCTGGAGGTGATTTGCACCCCATGCAGCGAAGGCTAAGATACAGGCGCGTGGTAGGGTTCAATCCAGAAGAGCCCCCTGAGGTGTACAGTGTCTCCTCTGACTGGGCTCTGTGGTGAGTGGTGCTGAGCATCTGCTGTTCCTCCACATATCTGAAATCCAGACAGCCCCTCTTGTGTGCCAGAACAGGTTTCAGACAGGTTGCTTCCTAGATGCTCTGATTTCAAGGAAACCATGAAGGGCTAGACTTTGAAAGGCTTTTATGATCATAAATCACTGAGGGGTCCTCAGAAGGACATAAAAAGACCTAGTTTCTCCATCACCATTGTGATGGGCAGAACAGGCTCACTTGCCCTAAGCAGTGTGGTTGGGCACTTCGCTCTGCTGGACCGAAGCACTGCGAGAGCCCTCTATCAGCAAGACTAGGGGCTCAGCTCCCTTTGAAACTCTGGACCACTCCACTCTGAACCCCCATCTAATCTATCACGCTGGGCATCTATGAGCCATTAACTGCCTCGCCCTAAACCTGTTAATGTGCAGTGCTCCCCACTGTGAAATTGTCCTCCCTAACCCTAGCTGGGCACCGCAGCGTGGCTGCCTCATCCTCTTTGCTCTGAGCCATTTGGCAAAACCTAGAACTATGTTGTTGTGCCACTAAAAGTCTAATATTCAGCAATCCTACTCCTGTTTTCATTTAACTCTGCAGGAGTAATGAATTCCAGGGATTAATTTTTAATGCTTTTTAATTTTCTGTTTATTAACTTTTTCCCTTCTCTCCCCATTTTTAGAGTAAATAGGAGCTGTTGTTCAGTTTTCAAACTGATTCATTTAAAATGCGGGGGAGGGAGAAAATAGATCCATGCTTGTCATTCTGGTATTAAATACTGCTTCAAAATTAAATACATGAGATTAGTTATGTATGAGGTATATTAAAAAAACCAAACAAACAAATCCAAACCCAAAAACAAACCCAAATCCTTCTTTCCTTGGCACAGTGTCATGGGCTATGTCCCTACTTTGCAACCCAAAGTGGCTTTTAGCTCCTGGAATTGGATACGTCCCATGGCCACCCCTTAGGTTTTTCTCCAGATAGGCTCCCCTAGATGGCTGCATTTGAAGAGCAGCAACTGCACACATTTGACAAACCAACAGAGATATTGAGTGGTGCACCAGCTGTAAAGAAAATTTGTTTGGTCTGAGACTATGGCATCTTCCCCCACCCTTCCCTCGGACAACATTTACTTAGCTTAGCAAAACACATAAACACAGAGAGAGAGGCTTGTGAATAAAATTTTGCCTTTTGGTGAAGTTTTTAACAACCCTGGCTGAGTGTTTTATTTAAAAACATGAGTTATAGTGATAAACCCTACTTTTTAGGACACTGGAATAACAATCGACTCTCACTTACTTGAGCATTCAGGGCTTGAATCTGGGAAAAAAAACCGCAACAAAACAAACCAAACCAAAAACCAACACAAAAATAACCACCCCAAAGCACAACAAATTAATTTCTCTGGCAGAATGCCAGCATTTTCCAAATTACTTATATAATTCTTGCAACATCCTGATGAGGTAGGCATCATTTCCCCATTTTACAGATAGCAAAACCGGGCAGACAGACAGTCAGTAAGCCACCCTGGTCTTTCAGGGAGGGAAGATGAGGACATAAAAAGCATTTTTTCCTCCATTACAGCTGCTGCTTTTGCCCCAGTGGGTGGCAGTCACCTTGAGAGTACTGCGCCCCTGTTGCATATGAGAATAGGCAGAAGTAGATGGATATGAAAAGCCTGACTTCCACCTCCCCAGCACAGTGGCCATCAGTGAAATGGAAAAAGTATGAAGAAAAGCGCAGTTATGATCTGTTCCTTCCCCCAAGTCATGATCTACTCTGGAGTTGGGTTAGATGATTTTCCTCATATCACAAGGAATGTCTGGGCTAGAACTGGGAAACCATCTAAGAATTAGATATTGGGGCTACTGACCACACACACATGCACGCACACACATCTCTCCAGCAATGCTAGGTCAGAAGAATATATACATATCAGTCAATGAATTATATATAATAAATGTGTGTGTTAGTGTGATTCAGTGCATTGGGGCAACAATGGCGAGTTCTAGAAAAACACTTAGATTTAAATGACCATTAGGTCTTTCTACCCTCTTCACGAGTAAAATGTGTATTTGATGTTTTTTCTTGGCTGACTCTACTTGTACAATAAACCTTCATTCCATCACCACTACTTTTGACTATAATACATAGGGTAAACTAGGGTACCTCATTACATTGGGATGTGCAATGCACAATTGACAGAGCAGTTTTCTGAGTTGAATAGCCTGAATACAAGTAAAAAGAGCAAGTGAGCTTAAACAGTAATATACTCTAATTTACAATATAAGCAGAACAAGTAAAAATATTGCTCCCCATTTGATCCTTTTTTCCCCTCCACTACTGCCATGCCTGTAAGATTGGCTTGGTAAACTGAATGCGCTAAAAAATAAGAACTTTGCCTCTTGGAAGCTCATAAGACGATACTAGAAAAAGTTTTCTGACGGC
This sequence comes from Cuculus canorus, assembly GCF_017976375.1. Taxonomy (NCBI): domain Eukaryota; kingdom Metazoa; phylum Chordata; class Aves; order Cuculiformes; family Cuculidae; genus Cuculus; species Cuculus canorus. Next base: position 86,188,342 of record NC_071402.1, on the reverse strand, counting down.
TGATCCACACAGACTGTAGTCATAAGACAATTTGAAAGGGAAGAACATGGAACCCTTTCATGCAGCTGTGGAGAAATAGAAAGAAATAGCCACTTCACATATCTCAATGCTGTTTCTGAAAATGAGGAAGGGGGAAAAAACAGGAAAAAAAAAAAGGCAACATATTAAGAGTCTTTGTCACTGTCCATTGTACCATACATGTCTGCCAGCTTTTTAAACCGAGGCCCCCAGTCACTGAGATAATCATAGTCCTGATCTCCATCTGTAGTCACCGACTCCAAGGAGCTGAGGGACTCGGCAACAGAACCATTACCTTCGTACGCGTAGGTTGCTAATGAGTCATACGGGGGTGCTGCTGGATCTATATCATTTTCCTTTAACCTTTGGTTAATGAAATCTCTGACATCCGTGTTATCTCGCACTGCTGCAGTCCGCCGTGGCATAAAAAGTGTTTCTGGCACAATATCTCTGCGTAATTTATTATCGTCTATGGCTTCAGGATTCCTCAGCGTGCCAATATCAAATGCCTGGGTGTCTTCCTCTCCACCACCTTCATCATTATAACTGACAATGTTGTCTCTGATGTCTTCTTTGGAAATAATCAAAGGCTCTTTTTTCCGTTGCCGTCTCAGTGCTGCAAACAGCACCACTGTAACTGGAAACAAAAATAACAGGGGAAGAGAAAGGGAAAGGTTAATCCCTAACTCCAGTAAAACCCAGAAGAAATGCTGTGTCTCTGCTCAAATTCAAAGTTTTAAAAGATGTTTTGCAAAACTGCAAATGCGCACGTCAAGTTTTCAGACTGTCCTTGCTCTGCCTGTGAGTACCTTGGGAGATGGAACAGCATGGATATGCACTAGAAGAAAAGCAACGTCAAGCTTGTAAGAAGCCAAGTGGAGTATCTTTTTGTCAGTAGACACATTTTCACCCAGGCTCATATAGCCTTGAGAACAGAACTAGTTTTATGAGAGCTGTAAAGGGAGAAACACTTTCTCCAAAATAAGTAACATCAGGTATTATTTACTTTGAACCCCTGGGATGAGATGCAACTTGTGCTATAGCATGTACTGGGGTATGATAATAGGTCAGAAAAGCTGCATTTCAGGGTCAGTAAATCCATCCTCCTCTGGAAAAAATCTTGGAATATGGAGTGGATTTTCAGCCAGCACAAAATCCAAGTTTTATTAACCTCTCTGGTGTGTTTTTTACAATGTACATCACTTCAAAAAAACTACACGGCTTAAATCTTAGGCTGATGAGATATGGTAATGATATTATTTAATCTGCCAATCACACAAAATTTCTCAAGCAGATATTTTTATGCCTTTCATGCCCTGACCCAATTTTAAATATTTTTACTCAATAATGATCCTCATTACTGCTAAAGAAGTGGGGACAGAGGGTGGGAGAGGATATCAGCACGTTATTTCCTTTAGAAACTAATTTCAGGTTTCTTAGCTGGAGTCTACCTTACGATGATAAGTGACTAAGTATCTACAAATGAGCAGCAACAAGGAGCCAGGATGTATTACTACTATAACTGTTGCTTCTGTAGTCTGATGTCCACAGTGCTCAGTATTGGAGCTTGGCTGTGCAAACTCTGAGAAATGGCACATTGTGCTGTCTTCACAGTTCTTTAATTTTGCAAAGCAAATAAAAAAATGCCCAAACTCATTGATACGAGATGATAAGGAGGTTAAAAATTATCTCTCGTATTAATGGGGTTTCTAAAATGATTTGTGAGACAAAACACAGTTACTGTTAAAGACATTCTTCTTTTACAGTTCTTTCCTCATTGGTAACCCTAATACAGGCAGTGCCAAGGATTCAGAACATCCCTACAGCAAACTTTTAGCCCACAGAAATTTGTCTTTCTTAGCTTACTTCAACAGACAAAAAGGTGATTTTTTTTTTTTTTAATTTTTATTTTTTTTTTTAATTACAGGGTCCTCTGCAGGTTTGCTTAGAGCAAGACGCTATCTGTAGGTGTGCTCAAGCATGTCATGGAATAGTCTCATACTTTCTCTCCACTGGTGACAGAAGGATTCCAAGGAGATAGGATAAAGTAGGAAAATGCTCTTTTCTTCTGTGTCTTTGCTATAGGAATAGTGTGAGTAAGGGAGAAAATCTGTTACTATGAATTGAAAAGAATTAAGTGAGGTGGTGAAGCTGAAGGAATGAGGAAGGTTGGTTCAGATGGTGAAAGCTACAGGCTCTCACCCTAATGATGAGGATTTACTTATGGTGTCATGCAAGAAGGGTCCTAATCTGAGTGATGCTTCTTTCTGCTGCTGTGTAACAGTGCAGTAGGAGAGAATCCTCTTTCTTAAGAGAAGGATATTCTCTTCCTTAAGAGTTCTGACACTACGTGGCAGGATTGAGGAAAGGTCTGTGGGTGAGAACAGAGATAGCTGGAGAAAATTCTGGAGAACCTGAAAAACACAGCATTGATTTTGAATGGGCTTCTGGAATCGTGACTGGTAGAACAATCTGAGAAAGTGTTGGAATGATAGTTTTCGCATGGAAAGTTTGCTGAAGTATCTCATTAACAAAAAAGGTGTTACAAAGAATATGCAAGGATGAGACTTCGATAATTATGTCATATATCTGGTAACTGGGCTTTCTTATTTTGTTCTGAACTTGCAGGCAGAAAAACCCATTAGAAGTTATATGTTAAAGCACATCACCTTCATTTGGATGTTAGTGTTTCGCAGTATCTGAGGCATCCTGATAAGCCACTAGACTTACTCAAAGTGCAAATAAACCTAGAAATTTACAGGCACTTTTTGTTGCAGCTAAACTTTAAGTTGTGTTTCAGGTCTGCCCAGGGTATTGTTTTTCACTCAGTAGCGGTTGCACAAGCAAACACTGCAACCAGCCTGAAAACAGAAAATTATATAGCTGAGTTAATTGAAAATCTGCTTATGGTGCATGGTGGCATGAGCAGTAATTGACATAAAGTGCTGCTTAGCACACAGAATCAATTATTTTCGATTGACATAAAACAGGAAATCGTTTAATGTCAGATTGATATTAATGAGCACAGTTGTACTAACGAGTGCTAGACTATCTGCGCTTTAGATTTCTTTTTCTGGTAAGGAATTTGACACAAAGGGAGCTTATCCCTTAAAGGCAATGATACCATGTTTTGAAAAATTAATTTAATGGCGAATTAAGGGTAACAGTGTTATTGTGGGAATCTTTTCTTAAAATGGGATAGTGCTTATTTGGGCAAGCCATGACTACATTGTTAAGTCTGAAAATCACAACATGGTATTTGACTCATCACTGGAGAGGGGAACTTCGAGATTTTGTTAACAGTAAAGATCAGGATAATTCTGCAGTGATGATGAGGATGTCCAAGGAAGATACAAGTATGGTAGAAAGAAGTGGAATCCCTGAAGAAATATTTTCTTCGCTGCTTGACCTTTCTGCTATAAAATTGGTCTGGCTTCCTTCTTTCCTGGCCAGATACTAAAGGTGACTAATTACATCTCCCTGAGAATTGCCTGTGTTGTAACGTGCAGTTCTCTCCAGATGAACAGACTATGGCTAACAGCCAAGGGACCAATCATTTCTGTTTGCTGTGTAAGAGGAGTGGAACCTGAATGACAGGGAAGAGAGAGGTGTTGCAAACTGTCCTTGTTCATATAAAAAAATAAATGTTGACTGCCTGTAAGTGCTGTAGACAGAGGCCTGTACATACTCCACACTCAGGATCCAACCTCTTAGTGCTCACAGTTGCCTGAAAGGGAGGACCATGCAGCTTTTGAGAGAGTGCTTTAGTAGCCACAGCATTTCAGCATCCTTTTCTAGCGGAACAGAAGCACTGAGACATGGGAAGTTAACTGTTTAAAACTAATTATCTGGCCTCCTTCTATTTCCTCCTCTTTCAACAGAAAGAGATGGGACACCTGCAGAGGGTGATTAGTCTGGTAGCAATAAGGGGATTGGATAACTATCTCTCTAAGGGTGACTGTCTCTTTCCATTGACCAGAGGGTGGAGCCCAGCTATCTCCTCTTGCTTGAACTCTTAAATAACTACAATTAGACAGGTTGTGCTCTATACACCATATCTGTAGCAGCCCTCAGAGGAGAAAATAAAATAATAGAATTGCAAGATAAGACAAGGTCATCTTAGCTTTGCTCTTGTCCTGGCCTTGATATATTCATTTGTAGCAAAACAAAATAACCATGAAAGGAACAAAATCCCTCTGAACTACTTACCGAGTAATATAATGATACAGAGAAGAATGGCAATAAGAGCCCCCGTGCTAAGACCAGTAGGATGAATCAAGGCTTCTGCATTACAGGACAGCATCTTTCCTCGGTGGTCACAAGCACATACTCGAATTGTCACTGTTTCAGTGCTGCTCTGGATAGGGTAGTCATTATCTGATATTACCACTGGCAAGAAGTAGGTACTCATTTCATGCCGGTTATATCTGATTTTTCGGGTGAAAATCCCTGCTGTGTTGTCTGGAAACAGAAAGCATGCATTAAATTTTCATCTGAAGACTGAAAGCAAGGATAAGATAATAAAGAAAAGTCTTCCTAGAAATTCACCTCTGTTGTCCTGTAGTGTAAAGTTTGAGCTGCTGGCTGCTTCAGGAGCTAAGGAAAATGAAAACTGATGTCCACTGTAAGAGTCATCTTTATCAACAGCGCTTAATGTTTGTATCAGCTGAAACAATAAGAAGAAAATTATCTTTGAAGTCAGTAGATCTTGTGTTTATTTACGTACTTTCAGATCATAAAGCAATCTCATTGCATTAATTTTTTTCTTTTGCTATAAGGCATCTGACGATCACTTTAAGAAAAGTGATCTGTGTGCTGCTGACGTTGTTTAGAATCACCATTCTATTGTATCCCACCCACCAGCCAGTAAGATAATATGCTTGAAAGCTGGCAGAAAAATCATGCTGAATTCCAGAGCAGGCTTGGGTTGATGCCACTCCAGATGGGCAAGAACTCTTTGCATGTGACAAGCAATAGAGATGAAAGGTGAGACAGTCCAAGCTGATTGCATATTTATCTATCCAAATCCCATGTCACAGGAATTGTTTGGCTGAATCTGCCAAATTATCTGATACTTTGAACCATTTAGTTATAGGACTGGTAAAGTGAGAGTTATCTGGCAGGAAATAGCTATTTCACAGACAAGACTTGTAACACTTACGAACCCAAACCTGTTTTTGAAAGAAATAGTAGAGGTGCTTGCATAAAGCAGCGAATCAGAGGATGAAAATGAATCAGGGATAACAAGCTGCAGAACACAACAGTGTAAAAACATACTTTCACATTAGCTGCAAGAATACTAAGATACTGTGCAGCCACTGTTTAGCTCCATTTTGCAAACTCAACAGTCTGATACAATGCAAAGTATATCTCTTGATGAGATAATGCAAGAGTAGCAGCAAAACTCAATTAATTTGGAATATTTTCATAGTACAAGCAGAGAACACACCTGTTCTGCCTTTGCATTTTCACAGACGAAGGTCTCATAAAACATGGCAAACTCTGGAGCATTGTCATTTACATCCAAAACCTTAATGTATACTGGGACACGGCTGCTTTGTTTTGGGTTGTCTGAAATGATAAAACCAGAAAGAATAGAGGTTTATTTAGCCCAGCTACTAACTTAGTGCGGGAGAAGAAAAGGACAGATTTAGGCTCTCATTGTCTTAGTTCTTCTCACTCACAACACTCTGCTTATATCCTGTTGATTTCTGGGGAATGCATTATGGGGTGAATTCCACAAAATCATGCTGTGTTATCATCCTTGGTTCTGTGTAAGCTAAATCAACTTTGTATAGGACTCCAGGGTTTATGAATTCCTATGAATGCTCCTAGGAGCAATGTATGTATGATATTCATACATATATACTAGAATTAAATGAAATCTGTTTATTAGCCTAACTAATACAGTTTGGTGGCAACATAGTTTCTAAAACATATTACCCCCTTAACTCCGAAACAGGAAGGCTAGAGAGTCATAAAGATGGGATTGAGTGGATTTTTGTCTCTTCACCGGTTATACGTAATATTCTGTCCCCTATAAATCTTGTGACACAGTTCCTTAAGCTACCATTATTACTGTTATGTTATATAAACAGTAACTGTGTCTGTTATCTCAGATATTTTCTAATCTGTTGTGAACTGATTTGGCTGAGAGTCTGGAGTTAACACTAAAATGTATCAGCTGAAGAACAGGATAACTATAACAAATCTACAGATCTCCATATGCAAACATTTTTTGTTTTCTGTATAAGGACTGTATAGTGCCGAGAGATTGAATTTGACAAAACATTCCTGAGCATAAAATACTGATGAAAATATTGTCATCTTGCTAGATAAAAATGGAAACATTTGGAAATGTACCACATTGTATAGATAATTTCTTTTCCTATTGGACTACAATTACCTTTGGACCTCTTGTTTTCCTGTTAGGGTGGAGACAGGCTTTAGTCAGGAACATAAACAAAATAAGGAAGAAAGGCTACAGGCAGCAACTTCGCCTAGGAGCCATAAATCGTGAAATCATCAAGATTCTGAGGCAAAAAGTTACACCATAACAGCCATCACCTCCTAAAAGATACAAACCACTTGCCTCCTCTTCCTTTGATCCCCAAAATAATTTGTCATCACCAATTGAAAGGAAACCAAGGGAGACTGCCAGGACTTGATCTGTGTCTTTTATTCTCCATGTCACACAAAAAATTATCTGTGCCAGGTCACCCAAACATGCCTTTCAGTGTGAGAGTATGTGGGTGTGGGAATGGGAGAGAGTGAAATCTGTGAAGGAATGAGTGTGCTTGAAATTTGTTTCGCTCAAAATAAATACTTTTCCCATCCTTTTCATGAGGGCTCACACTTAGTTTTGCCATGTTAATTTTCTACCGATGTTAATATAATTTATCAATGCATTATAACCTACGATTCAAGTGAAAAAAATAGTGCAATAAAATACAGCAGATCTAAGTCTGTATGCTTCTACAAGCATTCATTATAGTAGCTCATTGAGTTAGGCTTTAATAAAAGACCTATTACTGTGTTTATCATACTTCTATAAATTTGAAAATGCCTCCTCCAAAATTGGCACGGTATATTTTTATTACAGAGCTTAGTCATTTGGACAAAATATTGTGCTTTAAAGCTCCACAGTCCCATCAAAGTTAATATGATTCCATTAGGCATAAACCACTTTCTAATGTGAACCATTGGGCTAAATTCATTCACTGTATAAAATAACAGTTTATGTATAATATAGACTAGGCTTTGCTAAAATACATCCAAAACAGTGTCGAATTTTTATAATAGACAGAAATCAAAGGCATTCATTTGAAGTCACAGGACTGTTGGCAAAACTATTTTATAAGGGCATGCCTTTCTAACAAATACATTCAAATACATTGGCAAATGTGTTTCTTCTCCTCCCAAGAATTACAAGTGTTTTCTTTCCTGCTTTTCAACCATGAAGTACATGTTTTCGTTTTACTTCTAGGTACTTAAGATTCCGACAATTTCAAATGATACTTTAAACAAATAGACATTTCATAAAAACTCTGTGTTCTATGGACATTTTTTCTGATTTAATGGAAGCGTAAGTTGAAATAGATGGAGGCAACTTTAAGTCTTTTCTTTGTCACCTTTCAAATTATTTTTGCAAATTAATTTATGTAGATGAATTTGCTTGCTATACAATTTAATTAGTGATAGGCTCCATCTCCAACAAAAGAAGCTCCACAGACTCGATGAACTGCTTAAATCTATTAATCGCCATAGTGGTATGTTTTCTGTTGTGCCAGAAACCAAACTGTTACAGATTTTTAGATTTTTTTTTTTTTCTGAATATAGCCTCAAAGTCCGGTCAATGTTTAATTTATCCTTAAGCGTTAAGTAAAAAATATTTTAAAATACTTTTGGAATTCTGTCCAGCGAATCAGCTGTAATTCTGCAGCTGTGAGCCAGTAGCCCAGTGTACTGAGTTCTATCGCCAGTTTGCTTTCTGACTGTGGCAAATGTACTGACCCAGTGTTTCAGCAACAATTTGTTTGCAGCATTCACAGCACAATTCTCTGGGTGACTTAGCAATGGCAGCTCATACATGTGAAAAAAGAATAACATTAAAAAATGGAGCCATCAATACTTATTGACAATTCTAGACGATTAAAGGCCTCCATATTTTCTTTTTTTTTTTTCTCTACTGTTAGAATGAATTCAAGAACAGTCTCACTGGAAAGTGTTTTACTTTACGACCTTATCATTTTAGGGTTTTTTTACTTTTTTTTTTTATATCAAAGCGAGCACCCATCTATCTGAATGTACATCCTGCCTGTAACTTGATTGGATATTTCTTTTAGAATACTTCAGTGAAATATATCTGGAGTTTGAGTTAATGGTATGTCACTGAGAGCAATCAGTGCTTAGCTGGAGTTCAGAGGACAGCGGCTTTAGCTATCCTTGCTAGAAACTACTGGGTTTAGCTAGGAGCATTAAGCAGTGGTGCTTTCCAGTCTAGTCTTTTGAGACTAAAATTAGTGAGATGGTCTGAATCAGGCCAAGGCTTGTTTAAATAGTAGGTGTACTTCAACCAAGAAAATTGGCTTTGTAAGTTATCTATCCCAGTTATGCCAAATTTGGTCTAGGCTCAGTGAAGCACAGCCTGGGAAGTAGCTTGCTCCAGCCCAGGATTCAGACTGAAGAGAAATGGTAATTAAGGCCAAAGTCTATGCCATTCACAAGAGATTTAGTTGACAGGGTTTGGCCCAGTAGAAGGTCTGTCCTTAGATGAGGACGCAAGGAACTAATAAGTATTTCATACAGACGCTAAACTGATTTTCAGACAGCATGCATTTTTCTATATTGTATATTATTTCAGCTCTGCTAAGATCAATGCAAGTGTGCTTCCTAAACATTCTTGCTATTCTTTCCTTTTCAGGTGTTTATTTTTCCCCTCCTCCACTACCCAAGAACTCAGTATGTAGCACACACTCTTGACCCTAGATCACTCCTTCAAAGACTTAATAAAAAATATAAACACCCGACTAACAGTCAGCCAGAAGTCAGTGTTTTCTATGCTGAAACCACACACCTAGCATTTAAAGGTGCAGATTTTCAAGAAAGGGAGAAAACTACTAAGAAACATGATTGCTGTAGGCTCTACCCCACTACTCTTTTACCTTTCCCCATCTACTTGCCTCAAATGTATTGTTTCACATCAGTTTTCAGTTTTAAAAACACATAGAGAATAACGAAAGCTGGAGTCAAGTAGTCCTTAGCTATACTCTTCTCACTGTTCAGCAGCTGACTGAACCTTATACACATATACACAACATAAGAAAGTGGAGCTTATATTGTCTCAGATTTTTTTTATATATATATATAAACACACACACACACACGTATGTATATAAAAGCCATTTAGCCTCTGAGTCCCACAAAGTCTTTGTGATGATCATAGAACTGGTGTTTTTGATAGATCTCTCTACCTTTCGACCATGCTTCACAATCATAGGCACTGTGACTCTGCAAAATCGAATAGAATTGCATTCCCTAATATTTAGGCATGTCACATGCCGATAGCTTATATATTAAAATAAAGAGGACTGTTATTAAGGCCACCTAGCATACACGTCCTTATCTAGATTCCTGATATTTCAGTTCCTAAAACAACATGACTGGTATTATCACAAGATTGCTTCTAAGCAAGCCTAAACTAAATGACAGACTGATTTGTAACAATAGCTCATAATTTCAAAGGACACAAATGAAGTTAAAAATGGAAATCCTTAAAACTAATTAAGATCTGGGCACCTAGCTCAGCTGAGCCATCTTAGTCTTATTTGAAAATATCCACCTTGTGCTATATTCACGCTGGATCAGATGGAACTCGGCAATAGAATGCAATTTGGCTTTAAATCATCTTGCTTGCTGCATGCTGTCTTCAGAATTCGATAATCATGTTCAGAATTAAAAATGGCTATCACTGATTAGCTCAGCTTAGTGACAACTTCATGAACTGTGTCCCTAGTAAGCACAAAAATGCAAACCACCTCTTGCAGAGTTTCCACTTCTTCACTAGTATTGAGTGAACTATCCATATAACCTGACACCTGTCCAGCCATGCTTTCCACACACTCAGCTAGAAGGGTAAATTCATTACATCGGGGACATGAGCGGTATTTTGGTTTGACTTACTGATCTCTGCTGCTATTACTGTAATGTTGTGCCATAGCAGTGTTTCCCGGTCAAGGGGTTTTGAAGTAAATATTGAACCATTTCCTGAATTGATGTTGAACACTCTGTCCATATCAGTGTGTCGATCTACAGAGTACCTGCAAATATAGAGACAGAGGTTAGGAGATTGCTTTTCTTTTAATTTCTACGTTCTTAAACCATTCTCTAAGACTAGACATCAAACAGCTAGTAAATGGGGTTGTCTTTTGTTTTCAGTGCAGGCTTCAGCGTCTTTATATATTCACACAAAGAGCTAGTTCTGAGCTACTGGATAATGACACATTGGAGGTTTGATTTAGCAGGTGGAGCATTGTCAGTGAATAAATGAATTCCTGCAAAATTTACATACCTCTGAGAATCATCAAAGCTTTGTTTTTAGTAAGAAATGTGAAGTCTGTGTCCTGAAAGATACGAAGTTTATTTTAAGGCTGAGTTGGCTTATATGTTTTAAACCCCTTTTTTATGGTTTGATATCTCAACTGTCCCAAAACATTTTTAATATAAAATTTTGACAGCTGGGGTACATTTCTGCCTTTCACCTCCCAGCATTCAAAAAGACTGCCCCCTAAAACCAACTTGGCTTGGAGCAGAGATTCATTATCCCACTGTACATATCACATAATGGTTTGCTGTAATTCATTAAAACTAACATGCTCAGCCCTGCTTGATGGTACCCAGATGTGAAAATGAATACTAGCAAGCAGCAAGCTCCGGAGAAGCTCAGAGTCTAAACATGGATTCAAATTTTCAATCTGATCTTGTTCTTTTCTGCTGAACCGAATCCAACTTTAAAAAGCAGAACTCTCCAGTTCTGAGGAGAGGGTGCTACCACCCTGATCAAAATGCTATCACGTGGATACATCTCTCATGAAGAGAAACTTCTTACACAAATTACAGAGGTTTTGATGGACATATGTCTCTGATGTTGCTGAAGCAAGAATATAATTCCATTACTTTGCTCTTGTTTCAAGTCCAGATGTGTGCTGATGTACAGTCCAGGACAGAGCCTCAGGAAGCCCAGTGTGCTCCTTTGATTTCCTTGTAGGCCACATCGATGGAGACAAGGCAGCTACTGCTGTTCCTTGTGTCCAGACAAGGATAAAGACATGGCTGAGCTGCTATGCAATCAGGTGAAAACTGGGCCAGGAGAATGAGAGGAAGAGATTACTGCCAGTACAGAATTAAGAGGAATGGAGGTGCTGAAGAAAAATTTCTGATCCCTGCTCTGCCCTAGGAGCAGCTGTGTGACATGTCCCTAATTCTGCACAGATTTCCCAGAGCCTGTGCAGTTTCCCTTAACTTCTAAGATCTTCTATGGAAGAAGGAGGGAACAGAAGAGTCCAGTTGAAACACGTAATTCTGACAAAGGTTTAAAATGAACTAGCTTGCTAATTATCTTGTAACTCTATTTTTTTTCTTCTTTGCAAGTGAAAAAAAAAGGATATAATATCCACAGCAAATTAGACAGATCTTATTCTAAAGTAAGAATTTTAGTGCAGTCTACCTTCCTATACAAAACTATAGCAAGTATTAATTACTTGCACTAAATTGTTTTACTTTTTCCACATTAAATTCTGATGGAAACAACAAAATGAGATTGAAAGGCACTTACACAAAAGACCAACTTTTTTTCAGTGGAACTTGCATAGGCACATCTTGCTAGTTTTTCAGGATTTGATTTAGTTCTTAATTGTTGCTGTCGCACCACTACTGCATTTCAGCCTCACGAAGTCAGCTATGGTGTCACTAACCTAGTTCCTTTATGCAGCATCGTAATGTTACCATCAGCTTGAAAAGAGTATGTGAGAAGCTATGTAATACGCAGCACTGGCAGCTGGACAGCCCTAGCAAGCTGTGTTTGTCCAAATCTATATTTAGATTTGTTAGTACACGTGAATTTGTTAAATTAGCTAAAATATTTGATGGTTATACAAACCAGTCTGACTCTTATATTTGACAAAGTAAATATTTGATATGGTAAACATTTCATTTTAACTTTCATTCTTTCAGGATTTTATATATTATGTTGGTATTTTGTGAATTCGTTTATTTTTCAGATATTCTGTAGCTAATTTCCATACATTTCCGATTAAATACATTGGTATTTCTATTTTGCAGTAAATCTAGACTTTGCACTCCTATTTGAAATGAAATATCAGGGTTTTCCATAGATCAGCTGTTCCAACCAACTGTAAGAGTATGTTTCAGACTCTTATTCAACAAGATAATTAAGCAACTAGCTTTAGGCATGAGTTGCCCGTTGTTTTTTTTTTTTTCTTCAATTATACTTTGCCTCCTGCTTCATATTATGAATGGTCTTTAAATATCTTAATGCCTTAGCAAATTTTACTGCCTTGGCATATTGTAATCACTATCTTTACTTTGTAAGATTTCCCAAACTCAATCTGTAGTACAGTATCTGGAAGAAATGGAAAAAAAAAAAAAATGTCCTGGACCTTTTCTAAGCTTACCAGAGCTGTAACATTGAAGACTTCTTCAGGATATTAACAATTTAAGAACATAGGTCTTTGTAAAACCATATGTATATTCAGTCATTTGTACAGTGAAAATTTAAACTCACAATCCCCTCCCCCCTCCCAACCGCTCAAAGAAACAACCAGAGAACAGCTTCTTGATGAAATGCTAATTTTATTTCTTTATATCCAAAAGAAAATATATACACGGTCAATGCAGTTAAAGTATATTCTAATTTTATCACTAACCCTGGTCTAAAAGGATGACTGTAATAAGCTAGACTGTCACTTTTGTTTATCAGCTTGTATAATCCAGTCTGTTTTGATCAAGAACTGTTAATTATGTTGAACTGATCGTTATTCTGACTTATGGATAATAACCTGGTTAAGAATTAAGCAGACAACATCAAACTCATTTTTACATTTACTTAATGAAATTACTGGTGTGTGTATATGTCAGATTTCAGGACTTCATCCCTTTCGAACCTTGAGGAATTGATAATCTAGGAACTTAAAAGGTATCTATGTAGATTCCAGTCTATCCTTGTACATATAGGAAAAAAAGCGAGGGTGAAAGAGAGAATCTAACACATTCAAATATGTTGTCAGTAAAATACACAAACAAAATTAAGCCTTACATTTGTTTGCAGATCATTTTCATCGGGGACACTTTAGTAAATCAAATCACAGCAGGGAGACAGTTCCAGTGACTGATGAACTTCATTATCCCTCTGAGGAGTTACTATAGCAAAAAAACTCAACTAGCAATTTAAAAAGATCTGATGTAAAATACAGCAGTGTCAGCTGTAGCATTTTTTTTTTTTCTAGGATGCAGGGGTTCACAATATATCTGTTTAGATCAACCACGCACAGAAAGCAAAACTTTTTCTTAGAACACAGTTCGACAGTTGAGTGTTACTCAGGAGTGTATTAACGCCGTTACACAGGGCTGTGAATTCAAGTATAGTCAAACATCAATTGGTGTAGTTTTGTAGTTTCTTAATAATGTAGTTTTCTTTATGTCTGTAAGTGCTGGACTGTTACCAATACTCAGGTCGTGAATGATTATGCATTCTTATAACCAGGGCAGATATCTGCTTCATATGTTGCTATTGCTTCATTGTTTCCTGATGTTCAGCAGCTTGCTGTCTAACGTAACCACAAGTCAGGAGGATTTGTGGGTCAGGAAGCACTATGCGTGTGTGAATTTTTCATAATGCATTTTCATAATGATATTGGGAAGGTTTCCTTTAATGGGAGATCAAAGCGTCTTTCATCTAACAGAGTCAGGTCTCAGTTTGTTTAAAAAGAGAAATCTTCACTTGAGTAGAGGAGAAAATGGAAGGTTTTCATTGTAATATCAAGCGTCTAAAGATTTTATTTTTATCCCTCAAGAAAAACTGACAAGCAAGTGACAACCCATACATATACAGTCTAATTGCATCTTCCCTGAAGCTCAGAGTGAAAATCGGATTTAGTATCTGTATTGCATGATGGAAAAAAAAAAATCACCCTGCCAAAAAGATGCAGACTCAACCTGTGCACCTGAATTCTAGGACATACTTAAGATATTAGCATCATAGAATCACATTTATTGCAAGCTCACATTTCTCAGGCTACTGCTCTCTGCTAATTCCCTCCCTTCCCACCCCCCTACTGATTTTCATGTTTTTTTCTTTCTGTTTTTATTTCTAACCTCTTCCTCATTTTTCTTTTTCTTCTCCTTTCACCTTGATTGTTGCATTCTTTAGAGTATAAAGAGGAGACATTTTCTACTGCACTGCCTCAGTTTTGACACTCTGCTAAATTCTGCTCAATAATTATCTGATACTTTAATATGCAAAGTGCCTATACTGTATTAAAGAACTGCCCTTTGAAATATAGGTAAGTTTTAGCACACACATTCAATTAACAGAAAAGAGCCAATAGGCAGTACTCAACAATGAACAGCATAATCCCTATCCACTGTAAATCACTTATAATTAGGAGCTGTTGCTGGTGCGAAATGCAAATGGCTGTAGTTATCACCACAGGGAAGCAGGGAAGCATTCCCCTCACTCTCCAGTGTCATTAGATGTAAAAAAGCAGGTTTATATGAAGACTGCCAGGGGCCTGGGTGGCACCCCAACCAATTTTTCATCTTCATGCTAACATACCCATAAAGACAAGCTGTAGAAGGTATTCATTCTGTCCCTGGGCTTCAGCAAAGTCACCAAAACATTCCATTGCTCTTTAAGTTACTATATCTGCTAGTCCAGAACTCCGTATGCTCATTGCATGTCATGATATAAATGAAAGCAAACCTTAATTAAAATTAAGAAGGCTTAATCTGGAATAAGAATTCATGTGCAGGGCTTTGCACGTAAACTGAAGACAGAGAAGGTTTCTGCCAGAAATGTTTTAGGTTTAGTTTCTTCATCTAGAAAATTAAGACTATAATATTTACCCCTCTTACAAGATGAGCTGAGAACTTAAAACTTAACTCATTCCTCATAAACATTCTAAGATACCTCGATGAAAGATAGTTGTTTGCAGAAGCGCTAAGTACTGATGAATTTGATTTTTATTAAAACTGCATTGTTCTATTTTGATCTTAAGACTACTATTGCATTTCCAAGGTGACCAATACAGAGACATGTTGAAAACTGAGCTGGATTTAATACTGCTGTATTTTTAATTTCCTCTTCTTACTGCCTTGAATTTTAATTAAAGCGCAGAACTATTTAAGTTTTTATACTCTATCCAATACCACTTCAGTATCCCAGTATGTTTTCAAATGGACTGAAACAACGTACCTGTTAATTTACAAAAAGTGAAGGCTTAGGTTTAGCCACTCCAACCTTAACATTTTCTCCACTTCCTCTAAGACTAGTTTATTGATTCAAGGCAAGTATAATTTATGAAGTCCATGAGACTGATTCTTATCTTACTAACCTTACATTGATACAAGTGAGATCAGAATCTGTGTGTGCACATGAGCTGCTTTTAAGACATTTCTACTTGCAGTTCAGAAAAGCTAAATGTGACCTCTGTTAAACAGGTCTGGATGGATGAGAGAAGAAAGGGCTACTGAATCACCCCCCTATCATATAGTCAAGAGGAGGCACTGTACTGCATTGGAAAACATTAAATGTGTAAGGAGAACACTGACATCTTCTAAGTGTTCTTTTTCCAGCAGATTCTTCCATGTTAGAAACAACCACAAGCATTAGTTACTAAAGAGGACAGGATATAGTTCAAGATGAAAGGGCCATGCAAACACAATCACACATTCATAGATATGCTCAAGTGTAAGGGATCATTTGCCCTCTACAATACTCCACATTTAAGCACACCTGAACAATTTCATTGTTACAAGTGATTTTTTTTTTGTGTGCTGACATGAAAAAAAGCCATATGAAAGCTGTAAAAAATTTATGCACAAGCTGAAATAGTTTATGCTTACTTGACAGGGTTCTTCGCAGCGTCTGGATCCTGCGCAGTTACTGTTCCTATTACACTGTTTATTGGAACATCTTCTTTCACTTCCATTATGTATGCTGGTCTGCTGAACACTGGGGGTTCATCTACATCCTCCACTTGAATTCTGACTGTAGCGGAGTCCTTGAATGGCCCCAGGTAGAGGAATCGAGGGTCCACATGAGTATTGGTAGCTTCCACTTTCAGAATATACAGGTTTTTATTTTCAAAATCCAATGCCTGGGATAAAAAAAAAAAAAAAAAAAAGCTTATGAAGTCTGTGAGGATTGCTGTATCTCGCAGCCAGATGAGCCAAATGAATGGAGGCATGTTATGAAGAGTCCTGTGCCAGATAACAGGAGCCTGAACTGGACTTAAAACGCCAGCAGAAAGGAGAAAAAGCACTTTTTCAGGGAATTCTATGCCTAGAACTCCTAAACACCAAGTGATGTTTCCTTCTCACATAGCTTTAACTCTTCATGCCTTTTATTCTGTCATTTTTTGCTTTTTTATGTTTTCTTGTCTATTTCTTGCTCTTAAGCACCAAACACTAAAGGGAGAAAGATTTTATAGGAGCTGCTTGTTTAATTATTGGTAATTATTCAGTAATTATTCCATTACTGAAACAAAGCATTGTGACATCTAGTGCCTGGACATTTGGGACCACCCATCAAGGAAAACATGATTTTATGACTATATTACACACTGTTAAAAGTAAGAAGCAGCAGCACTTAGTGAACCTTTGCTACAGTACTTAGAGAAATGTGACGAGAGAGTAGTCACCTCATTTTTCAATTACGCTGTAGAAGATTCACAGATTCTGTCAGCAATAGACAGAAATGCAAACAAAGTTAGACTGATATCATAATCAGCCCCTGGAAGGCATTTCCTAAAAAACAAGTAATGACAGGTGTCGTACTGATATCAACAAGCAAGTGCATGTTCAGAAAATCTACACAATGTCTATCTAGTGATGATTGAACTCGAACTGATGGAGGATGATATCTGTAACCTTATCAAGCTTGCCTGATAACCCACTGTAAACAATATTTCTTAAACCTTTTCTGACAGCCAATGTGCAACTTAGTAGATGACGTCCACTGTGATCCGACCAGGCAAAGTGATTTCTTTTTCCAGAACAAAAGCATGCTGATGGATTTCTTAATTACATTTTTATAAAATGCAAGTCAAAAGAAATTTGTCTGTGTACCTTAATGCATTGTAGCTATAAAATTCAACATTTTCTGATAATGCAAAACAGGCAATGTAATACCAATTGTTTCTGTGGTCTTTATATAGCACCTTCTACTAGGTGTGCAACTCCTGTAAGCATCATAGGGAGATCAAACTTGGACCGTGGTGCTTCCTTGAGATATTCTGTAGACATGTTCAGACTGCAGAATTTTTTCTCAGCCCTCTACCACTCCCTATGTTACTTAGGTCCTTCAAAGTATATGCATTGATTTGGTAAGTGAGGATATAAGAGGAAAGACCCCAACTGCTTATAGGAAATGAACTCTAACAGGTAACAAAGATTCCTTATAGATAGCATTAAAATTAATAAACAACACATGTTGCACTAAAAATGGAAAACAAATACGTGCAAGATAAAGTTTTGACTGGTATTTCAGAGGCTGGGATTAAGTGTGTTAAGATGTGTACCTTTTTGACAGTTATAATTCCTTCCTGTGTGTTCTTGTCTGTGGTAATTCCAAACACGTCGTATCCATCCCCCTCAGTGATGCTGTATTCAACCTCTGCATTTTCATCCACGTCAGCATCATTAGCTTTTATCCGGCCAACTGGTGAATCAGGTGGCATAGACTCAGGAGTTCTGAATTGGTATGTGCCTACAACAGAAAGAGAAAGAAATTCTGTCAGTCAGTCTCATGGTACTTTGGACACCATCTCTCAGCCCACTTGCCATGCTGGGCATGCACAGATGAGTTAGCAAATCATTAAGTCTTCAGGCTTTCCTGGGGCAACAGCCTTCAGCTTCTGCCTTACTTTTATGCGGATAAAAGTGAATTATTTTGCTATCTATTTTCTAGTATGAAGGGTGGGCATTTTGTTTTTTTACAAACATGTATCCTTATCAACATACGACCCTTTCTAGATGTTATCAGGGTCTCTGTTGGCCGCATCAAAATTGCCTATGAAAAATGTCTTGAGACCAAAGGACAAATATTAAGAAATGCCAGAGGCCAATGCAGCTTAGTAACAGTAAAACTAAATCCAGCCCAAATGCCTATTAATAATGTGCTACATTAAGTTCTCCTCTGAATAAACTCTACTTGGGGAACACTGGCATTATGAAGCTGTATCTTTGCCTTCTATATTGAAGACACTTATGTCCAGAGATGTATAATTAACTTGTTGGAGGCAGAGTGCTATATTTTCTCTAAAGTTGCTCTAATTTAAATGGAAACGCTTTGCCCACAGCTAAGAACAGACTTTGAACTTAAATGACAAGTTGCTTCCAATAACTTTCCCAATGACTTAACTGCCAAAGCTTGCTTATTTGTCTGATAGTATCTGCAATTATTTTCTCTAACAGCTGCTCTTGACTTTGACACACAATGACACTGTGATACACACACATCACACACAGCAGTACTTAGACCAAGCATAAAAGAAGAAAAGGAGACAGGAAAAGAAGGAAGGAAAGAACGAAGGAAAGAAGGAGAGAAGGAAGGAAAGAGAGGGAAAAAGTAGTGGAGGAACGCTGTATTACTTTCAGCCACTTATGGCCGTGAATGGTCATTAACAGAAATTACTCTCCAAGACATCTTGCTCAGCTGATTCCCTTAAATATCACACAGATATCTACCAAATTATCTTAGACAAGGGAAAGAAAATACTCAGAAATATCTGGTATATTTATGTATACATCTTTGTTTCTGTATACAAAGAATATAAGAAAATCCATTGAGGCAAATGCTTCCTGTGTGTAAATACTCGTTTTAATACAACTGCTCTTCGGACCATTTTATGTACTTATGTAAATATGTTTCAAAACTTAAATATGTTATATTAGAACAGATGCCTTAAAATAAAGGCAACCATGAGGTGTAATAGAAATAATATTGAACAAGAATATAGATTATATTGGCCAAAGCTCTTTAATAGGTAGGAAAAATAGAAGTTGTTTCTGTATGTTAATTCACCTCTCAGACTGTCTACTGCAAATGGAGTGAAAATACTAGTTTATCAGTTACTGCAATTAACCTTAGCATGATGATACTGCTTGCTTGTGTGTTCTCTTTTTCTTTCTTAAAGAAAATCTGATACTCAGTATGTTCATAACAGCAGAAAAAATATCTGAGGTGAAAAAAAATTTTTTTTTCCCATTTTAATGTAAAAACATGGAAAAGAAATGTTCCGTACTCTGGGGGAAGCGAGGCGGATTGTCGTTTACATCAGTTAGTGTGATGTTCACGGTGGTGGTTCCTGATAATCCACCCATCTGGCCTCCCATGTCTTTAGCCTGGATGACCACTTGGTATTGCTCTCTGTTTTCACGGTCCATGTTTAGCAAAGCAGTTTTAATAATGCCTGAAAACACAAAAATTAAAGACAGAAGTTCACAAGAAAGGTACCGACTTTGATGGAAACTCTTATTTAAAAAAACCCACAGCCTAAAGAACAAGCAAACCTCTGTGCAATAAGTAAACTTAGCCCAGTGCAAATATTTACTGTTATGAGATGGCTCATTAAATTACAGACTTGTCATATCACATCTCAGACTGCTGCCTGTGTGGCAGACACAATATTAGCGGTATCCCCAGAAAGATGTTCTACTTATTTGTGAGCAGTGTTGTTTTACATAACTATTCATCCCCTTTCAGTTCCATGATAAAGTTTCTCATTGAACTGGAAAAGGGCTCTTTGTTTGTTATAATGTGCTCCATATTTTCTCTCCTGTTCTTCCAATATTTTCATTTTGACAGACATAGTAAAAGAAAAAAAAAAAAGCTAACTTCAGCAAGACATCAGGCAGTACAACAAAATTAAATGGGAGAAATTAATTAAAAAAATCAGGAGCATCCAAGCATGCCCAAGTACATATATTTCTATTTATACATTGATTTAAATGATTTTGCCAGTCACTTCCTTCTTCAAAGGCACAAATACCAGTGACTGAAAATCAATGATTCATATACACCATGAAGCAAAATGTTTGCATTCTCACTAGGTCTCTCAA
The DNA here is from genome assembly GCF_017976375.1 of Cuculus canorus. Taxonomy (NCBI): domain Eukaryota; kingdom Metazoa; phylum Chordata; class Aves; order Cuculiformes; family Cuculidae; genus Cuculus; species Cuculus canorus. Next base: position 86,167,966 of record NC_071402.1, on the reverse strand, counting down.
GGCTAAGAACTTACTCTTTTGTAGGCAAAAGAGGTGAAATTCAAGTACTGAAATCCATGGTAAAATTCACAGCAGCTTAAACAGAGACTTATTTCACTCTAGGAGTTTTGCAATTGATTTCCATGGAAGATCAAGCCTGTGGTTTATCTTGCTTCCCTCTGTGCCCCATGCAACCCTCTTGCTAAAAGATTATTAGTGGTAAACTCCCAGCTACATTATCCTCATTATAACCCTAAACAGAAGAGCACATAGTGTACCATCCAAGTCAGAATGAGTACATCAGCGCAAAAATCCTTACTTGCATTATCTAAGACCTTATGCTTGGAGGGAAGATTCCTTTGATCTTGGCTCTCCCTCTTTTCAGAATTATGTTTGTATTTCACCTCAGGTTTTCCTTTGAGACATCTAATCTCTCCCTCCTTTCCCCTGCCTGAGTCTAAGATTTATCTAAGAAACAATGATAAAACCTGGTTAATAGTCTAGGATAATCCTCTCCTGTAAGGATGCTGAGGAGAACCAATCTCTCTAGCTTCCAGCAACCTATCAGAGTGGATGTCCCCATTTAAGGAGTTTCTTGAGATCCTTTGTTTCTTTTTGGAGATTTTGTTATAAATCTTGGTAAGAGACTATCTATGCAGTCAGATAGTCAATGGTACAGCAGATTCAGTCAGCCAGAATTCGTGTTTTACATGCAGAAGTTCCAAAGCTGTCTGCTATTCAGCCCATAAAAAATTCCAGTCACTGTGTGTAATTTAAACATCTTCCAAAAACAGAACTCAGAACTTTGGGATTCTATTTATGATCTTCTAGTGTAGCATAACAGCCAATTTTACCTCTTCTATCATTATTCTTAATTAAGATTTCTTCCATAAAATTAGCATTAAAGTGATATGTTGCAGATGTACAGAAATTATAATTACTTTAAACAAGTTTTTAAAAAGCAAGAGAAAAAAGCCCACCTGAGCAAACCCTCAGTCCTAATTTAGCCATTATGAAGATCTATGAGGATTAAGCGCTTTGTTCCACACCCACCTGTTTCTCGTTTTTATCTAAAAGCCAACCTATTTGGTTTAATTTAAGCATCCACAGCAGTCTCTGTACCTACTGCTTGTTAAAAATGATTGAAAACTGGTTCACATGCAGTACTAATTGTATTTATTAGACCGCTGGTAAGATTAAAATCATGTAGGTGTCATGTTTACAGATGTATTGCTCTATTAAGTTTGTCAGATTTTTCACTAAGATGTAATCTCTTTGAAGTTTTTGTCTACGATGTCCTAACTCGTCTTCGCATGTCATCTTGAATTACAGACATTGTCACAGATTGACAGATAAGGTCCTCTGACCTGTCTCAGATTCGACAGAGAAATATGGTTGTCCCTGGAGAATGCTGTAGACAACTTTAGCACTGTTCCCATATGTAGGATCATCAGCATCAGTTGCAGTGACTTGCACAACAAAGGTACCTGTGAATAAAAGATAAATTAAAGAAAATAAAAAGATAATTTAAAGAAAAGATAAATTCAAGAAAATAAAAATCTGTAGGTTTTTTTTCATGGTCAAGACAGCTTATAACATAGAATAAACATATTTAAGGTTCAGGTTCACGTCAAACTTCTGGCAAAAATTTAGAGATATTCTTGTTTTGTAGAAATTTCTCTGTTCATAAAGGACACAGGATACAAAACCAAAATTATATTTAGCTTATTCTCAGTTCATTAAAATACACTGTTATTGATTTATATGTAGATCCTTCATCATATTTCTTAGGAAGAAACCAGAAACACACCTTTCTGCAGATATTGAAGGCATTCAGAATTTGAATCTAGGTCAACAATATACTTCTGTAAATTTATTTTGTACAGTATTTGACATATGAATATAAATCTGTTTTTCCATGTACCTTACAGAGAAAGAAATGGTGATGAATCCTAGGCAAAGTGCTAACAAACATAAAAAAAATGAGCTCAGGTTCTCACACTTAAAACAGATTTGTGAATAAAATATTCACTTCACATACTAAAATGTGAATATTAGGTTCTCTCTTCACCAGATGAGATTTCATCCATGTGACAAGTCCCATGAATGAGGGAAGAGAGTATGCCCCGAAGTCTTTATTTTCATATTGCTTGAGGTTTATTTTAATCTCATTCTCGATCATGATTCATTAATGCTTCTCCTCCTCATTTTGGATTAGAAATGTGTTTCTTGCAGTTCAACCACACACTGCTCTTTGACAAAGAAATCAAAACGACCTTCCAAATAATCAGAGACAAAGAATCAGTCTGTTAACTTCTCTGGAAAAGGCCCAATATTAAAATAATATTTCAAGGAAGTTAGTTTCTTTTGTTTTATTGATTCATTCTTACAGCTTGATACATTTTAAATCAACAGATAGATTTCAAGGGACTTCAATAGACTTCGGAGCTCTTTTCTTCTGGATGAAAAGAGCAACAAAGATTATAGGAAGTTAGTGGCATGTCTCAGAATAAGTGATGATTTGACTCGGGTGACAGTTTTTGCTCCTGAAGTGTGTACAAACACTTCTGCACTTTTCAGGGTTTTTTTTGTGTTTTTGTTTTTGTTTTGTTTTTGTTTTTGTTTTCCTTCCTGAACTAAATAAGGGTTGCTGAACAGATCTAGGAGTGTTGTGGACACACTTAGGTGACCACGGATTATCGTACTATTACACTGCTACTAAATCATGTTAACAAAACATATTAAACTCTTTACAGGTGTTATGTAACAGTTTAGCTCGTATCACTTTCACTGTTGCTAAAGTAGACTGTATTAACTTGCATTGTTTGTGGTACAACAGAGGGAGGGGGTTTCACTCATCTGACACCTCTGATTCTAGCAAACCATTTTTACTGTTTTCCTGGAGTTATTTTTTTTTAATGGCTGAGGTGCTTTTACTCCAGACTGAAAAGTGTATGCCTGCATTCAGTGCCTGTAAACTTCAGGCCCTTCATTAGCTCCACAGAAAGAACCCAGGCCGGACACCAAAATCAATTATTGGTTAGCACCTACCAACATCAGACATTTCGGGAATGCTGGCATTGTAAACGTCCTTTGTAAACATTGGCTCATTGTCATTGATATCATGGATCTTAATGATGAACTCAGATTCTGGTTCCACTGGTCTTCCAGTCCTTCTGTTTATAGCCTGGGCACGGAGTATGTACACAGGCTTTTCTTCCCTGTCTAGTCTCTTTGTGGCCTGGATGTCACCAGTATTTTCATTGATAATGAAGAGATCTCCTGCTCCATCTCCAGAAAGGATGTACTTAAGTGATCCATCTCCTTTATCCTGGTCTGAATGCAGCTGGTGGTGAAATGGGAATAAAAAAAAGAAAGGAAAATAAATAATTGGGACATAATTCTATGTACTTTTACTGATACTATGATACATTCTTCACTATCACAGATACTCAGCCAAAAGGCTGTACACTGCTTTTGGGAAATGAGGTGACACCACAGTAGAAGCAGTGAATTGATAAGAGTTGTGTTGCGATGTCAGAATTGAAATGGTCTGCAATATTATAAGAAATTGCCTGAGGAAAACGATGAACTGAAGCTGCAGATAACTTTCCTAAGCTAAGCGTACATCAATCAGATCTAAATGCTTAAGTGGAATCCTAGGAATATGTGTGACAGCCAAAGCCTACAGTGGAAAAACAGTGGGTTCAGGAGTTGCAGTAAGGAAACAACTGAAATGTGGCCAGCCTCCCCCCGCCCCCCGGCCCTTCTTGAGTTTAAATTCTGGGTGTTCGGCTCTTACACCCCGTGGACTTCATGTAATTCACCGCACAGTGCACAACATAATAACGTACTAAATACGTACACAAATAGCAGATAAATACATGCATTCACAGGTATTGCAAACTAAGAGCAGACGCAGGCAGGCGTACTAGACCATCACAGTACTGGCAGTGAAGAGATCAGTTGCCCTATCCAAAGGATCAAGGACGAAGGTGAAACATGGTGGGGGCAGAGGAAAGAAGCGAATGATGGTAATTAGCAGACAAAGCACAAGCTGCTCAAACCATCATCTTTTTTTCTCTTTTTTTCCAAGAGATTTCCACAGCTCTTGGAATGCTGCTTAGCACACACATGAGGCATAACCAATTAAATCATACTTTCACGGCTGTTCCTTTGATAAAAGCTTATTTGTTGACCTACCATTAAAAATCGAGGCTAATCAACTACAATTTATTTTGTTGTTACAATAGAGAAAACAAAAATTAAAAAAATGAAACATTTAAATGGCTTTTAATGTCAGGGCATAGGTGATGAAAATCACGGAGGAAAGATGAATCTATTAGATAGCAGATTCCTGGAAATTTCAGAGAAAATATATTTTTATGAGTCAGGAGAGCTAGACTTTCTCAACCAGTTCTTTTTTTTCTCTTTCCTTGCATACAAATTAGAAAAAAATACAAACAAAACAACAACTAGCTGACTATGTGGCAGAGTACTTAGCACTTCTGGATGGCATGCTTTGTGGAAGAGAAAAATTTGTAGGTAGAAAGGCTATAGAAAATCTTTGCATAGACTTTGTCAATGCCTGGCTACATCCGTACCATATGGTAAATGTTTTGGGTGTCCTCCAGCTTTCTGCCCAGGTCAGTGTCATGCTGACAGTCTACTGACAACACACTTCATGGCACAGTGGTCCACCATGTGTGCTTATGCAGAGAGACAACTCTCTATGGACAACTCTGCGTGGGGGCAAGTCTCTGTGGGAAACAATTAGAGTTAGGGTTAATCTTAGGGTTAGGGATTAGAATTAGGGTTAGGTTTAGGCTTAGGGTTAGAGTTGTCCCCAAGGAGAGTTGTCACTGTGGATAGCTGGCTGCAGAGAGTTGTCCCAGACCCATGTGTCTAAGCCTATAGTCCTGTGCTCCATGCAACAACTCTGACTTTAAGGACAAAACTTTTTCTCACTACAGATACTAAAAGTGTCCAATAAAAGAAAATATCAGAATTGTAACATGGTTAACTATTAGCAGATGTATTGAGTAACTCTTCCTAATTTTCTTATTCAGGAAGAAAATGGGCATTCCGTGTATTTTTGCACAGAACCCTTTCTCTTGATAATAGCAATACCAATAAGTAGTTTGTATGCAGCTTCCAAAACTCTTCACAAAAGCAGTCAATTCTATTTGCTCTGGTTTTTTTTTTTGGATAACAAACAGAGAAATGAGAAGTTTCCCTGATGGCTTGTCTTGAACCTGGAATAGAGTTCAGGTCTCCTGAGTTCAGCTGGCCAATACACTTGGCCATAGAGCCTAGAGGAATTATATGTTTTGCTACACATAACGTCAGCCTCTGACGAGTATCTGTTTGACCTGTTTGTTAAGAAGTCAGACTAAATGCCTACTGTGGTAAGGAATTTCAACAGCTTATTTGAGTATAATTTTCCTCAAAAGCCACCTGCAACAGAAAAGGCATGAAAATAATTTTGTCTTTAAAACTGTATATTTTTTAGTCATTGATTTACATCAAAAATTCAACTTTTGTTTGCCTTGAAAGCCTCTCTATTTTGTATTACATTGGGACTAAACCAGCCCACAGTAACAAATGATAATTAATTCAAATGAATCATGGAATAGTGCTATTGTGAGACTTGTTACAACCTGAACTCTCAGACTAATTTTTATCGTCATTTTAATTAAACCTGGTTTCAATGAACAAGGTAGGAAAAAAGGTCAAAATAGAAAAGGTGTTGCAACCACTGGGAATTGTCTTTCATAATATTCTTCACCTAGCCAAACAACCTAAAGAGCTAAAAGGTAAACTTGTGTGATTTTTTCCAAGTCCAAAGTTTATGAAATTTCCACTTCCCCACAATTAATCCACCTGTGTAATATCAATAGTTACTCTGGACATCAAGACAAAGTATATCTCAGCGTAATGAGTCATCAGTATTGAGAATTATCTTCACCAAAGGTTCAATCTCTAGCTCTTCAGCAAAAGCACTAACTTTTGAAAATAAAGATTCCCTCTGACCTTTCCAACTACAATACCTTTAGTTTTACAACTTTCCTAAGACATGACAGAACAAATTAAGTGCTGAATTGGCAAGTTGTGTGTGGATTATTTACAGTGAAAGTGAGACCTGGGGGAGATCACTTCCTATGTATGGATGTATATTACATAGGGCTAAGGCTGGCTGAGTGTCTGCTCTTCAAACTAACAGCGGATTTACAGTGTGTCACCACGTGTGGCCTCAAGAACCTGGTGCAAAAAAAATGTAATTAAAATCTGCTTGACTTCAGTAAAGTAAGGTAGTTCTCTAAGTGTTTGTCATCAGGGTTTTGGTGGGATAGGCCTATAAAAAACATGAGCATCATCTGCTTACTAGCTGGGCCAAAATAATTTAGATTTTGTTCCCTGCTTTAAGAAAAAAAATAATAGAAAAAAATATTAGAAAAACCAAGCAGATCTCTTGAAAAGTTTCTCATAGATGATAAATTTGTACCATTCACTTGTGAGGAAAATATCTGAAAAAACAATTTATTATTTTAGATTATGTTATCTGTCCTTTACCGTTTGCTTGCTAAAGTTTTATCCAGGCAGAGACAATCATCTGTTTTACTTTTTCTTAAGTGTCAGCTTATCTTGGAAACAATATTTTGTCTGTGTGACCTACATAAAGGGGGAAATTGCTACTGTAACCAGGTTAAAAAAAAATAAATTGGGAACAAAATTAAAAGAGAAACAAATGGTACAAGTTGAGGCCAAAAGAAAGACTTGGTGGTGAGATGCACTTAAAAAATACAGTTGATGGGTTTGTATATAAAACTTAATACCATCGTTAGGTTACAAGGATGAAATAAATACTAATAAACTCCCCACTCTTTCCTCTTAAGTTGAAGTTATTTTTCATTACCCATGCTGTCATGACATATGTGTATAAATTATACCGCAGATGCTTTTAGCAGGACTGATCCTAGCCAATGCAAGAGATTACAGCTTCACTTTTTGTGCCTACCCATGTTGCAAAAGAGTGTCAATTATCCTCTGCACAAAGTTGGGCAAATAAATGGGCCATGGCAGAGAGCCATGGGACAGAATAAAATGTCTTGGGACACAAGGCTCATGTCATCTGGGCTGTATTGTATTACCATTCCTCAAGACAAAATTACTTCAGCCAAAGGTTTTTAAGACTCCATGTAAAGGCAGATTCCTTATTTCCACAGGAACTCAGTGTAACTTAATGGCATTCATTCAACTGGTGACTGAACTGAGCAATACCCCAAAGGTAAGCAAAATTGTGAAGTAAGTCAGTCTATGCAATAAAAAGTAACTGCATCAGCAATTGCACTGTATTAATATTATAGTAAATTGATTCATTCAGAATCTAATCAGGACATTTTTGTGCAATCATCCATCAATCACTGGCTAAGGTTGAGGCTGGATGACAAATTAAAGATTTTACTATGCCCTAGGCATACTTTTACTCATTTTACTTTAATATCACTATTAAGTGAACCATCTGGTTTGCTTTTAATAACTTACAGTCAAGATAAAAACTGTCCAGGCTCTATCTTTCTTCTATCCTGGCCTAAAACATTTAAATACAGCTGCCTGAAAAGAGGGAATGCCTCTAGGAAGAAGCGTTTAAAGTGCATGCTGGACTGCAGTTTGACATTCTGATGGCTGTCACATACATAATTACTTTAAAAGGAGAGTTGTTGGTTTTTTTTTCACAAATTGGCCACAATCTGGAGTAGCCTCATTCTCTGCAGTGCTCTGGCAGAGCCCTTGGAAAGCGCCAGGGGAGGCTGTAATGGAGCATCTTCAGCACAACAAAAAGCAAAAGGCAAGTGAAAGCTGTGCTCAAAGTATTTGTACCGTGAGAATTTTTTTTTATTATTATATTTGGAGTGAATATACTTACAGCATTTGCGTTGATCTCTAGTAGAAAGCATTTCTTCACTTTAGCACAACACTCCAGGAGAATTTTACCATGATTTTAAAAATTGATTTGGACCCATGCTACACACACAAATTACTTCAACAAAGTGTGCATGAAGAACTTAAGGGCGTTTTTCATGTTCTTTTACAATAAGACTATAAACAGCTACAGCACGGAAACAGCAGATCCAATTGGCATTAAGTTGTACAACTCATTATTGCTTGTCTCTGGTATTGTAAAGTCATGAGCTATACTCCAGAATGTCAGCAGCACATACAAAAAGAGCAGCAAGCGTGTGCTTGAACAGAGGTGAGGGATGGTGGTTCCTCAAGTGGGTGATGGCAGGGCCTGATAGACAGGGCTTGTTCCACCATTCCAGCCAGAAGCGGGGAAGCTGAGGGCACCAGGACATCCCCAGCCATGGGCATCAGGCACCTCCTTGGGGATGGAGGGAGAAAGGAGAGGATGGGCCAGGAGAAGGGTCTGCAGGTCAGACAGAATCCATGGCCTGGCAAGACAGGGATGTGGGAAGCTGGAGATGAGCACCACTGTGGTGTCGCTTGAACAGCAGCTGATGGCCCAGGGGGTGGCATGTAGTCTTAGCATGGTGGGCCACCTGGAGAAAGCTCAAGGGCCTGATATGGAATCTTGGGCTGTGGGCAGGCAGGGAGAGCTGCGGGCACTGAGCAAGGACAATCAGGGCTGGCAGTATCTCAGGGCCCTTTTTCTAACCATATTAAATTCACCTTGATAGAAAACTGTATGAAACAGCAGCACCAAAACAGTAAAGTGAGAACAGTGGAAGTGAGATCTCATATTTTAATAGGTTAAGGCTAAGTGATAAATTTTTTGTATGTTTAAATGGAATACATGAAAGAGAAGTGGATTTCCAGCATGCATATTTGTAAAAAGGTTGTACTGAAAATGTACTTTTATAGCTGTGGTAATTAAATTCCAAAAAATTGAAATTGCAGGCTGTGGATATTCTCCAGAATGAAATAACATCCCTCCTCTGCCTCAGTCTATAACACTGATTTAAACAGCATAGTTAATCTCATTTATGAAGTGGCTTTAGGTTATGCAAGACAGCTGTAAATTGCAGTTTAGCTCCCAGTAATGCCATATTGCTGATTATGATACCTGGCAATTCGGTGGGTAAGACGGTTTTCCATCCACCCTGCAGACTAAGTTCTGTTTCCTGTTATGAATATAACACCCTAGCTGTATTTCAGAGTGGTTACTGAACCTTTGCAAAGATCAAGATCAACTGACCTTGGAATGTGCACACTGAACCACCAATCTATGATACTCCAGAAATAAACTGTCTATTGTGCCTTATTATTTGTTTGTTTTTATAAGAGGAATTTGCTATTCTGCAATTGCTATGGTCCCATTTTTGTCTTCTAACACAATAATGAAATAGAGAACAATTATTAAAATAGTACGCAGGCAGTTAGTAGGTAGCTAACAAAGAGAACCGTGGGTTTACTCCTGGCAGTATTCTTAGCACATGATTTCACTTCAAATTGAATAGATCCCAACAGCAGCGTCCTATCTAGTAATGAACAAATTCAACATGTATTGCTCGAGGTTGCAATGCTACAGTATTCAGAAAAACTAAAGCACTCAAAATGAAACCCTTAATACTATAATATTGCACATGGTTTCTACTTCAGAAAAATAACAACCTTGTACTCTTCCTTGTCTCTTCTGATTCTGTATCCCTATAGCACCAACCAACCTCCTCAATTAGTATCATAATCAACACCATCAATATCATCAAATAATCAGCACAAAGGTTGTTGCTCTACTTGGTGACTCGGTGTTAAAAGGAAAATGTCATTGCTTTTGCATATTAGGTAATAAGTATTTATATATTTTTTGCAGAAATTTAAGTATTGACTTGTCCTAACAAAAAATACCCGCAAAACACTATCGATATGTTCCATATACCTATATATACACACACCGTATCATGTATCATCATGGCAAATACCTACACAAATAATTTATTTCAGGCTATAAAAGATCCTTTATTCCAAAAAGACATTCCACAAGATATACAACAAGATTCAACATCACCAGAAATGACAGATTTCTTATGGACATGTGTGCCATGGCCTTATTTTTATGGCCTCAATTATGCCAAGCTCTGGTTCCTTTCATGGTCCACATAACCTCACTAACTGACTCGCCCCTAAGGCAAAGCATCCTGCTCTCCCTCATCTCACTTAGCCCGCTGCACGGTATTTTATGCTTCCTGCTCCAGCCCATATCCTCAAAACCTCTAGACTGCAAAATGTTGCTGCTTCATGTGTTCCCTAAATACTGGCTGAAGAACAGACAGTATGGGCTGTGGTTGGTGGCAGCTTATATGTGTATTTATGGAACACTCAGCAGACCAAAAAGTGAAGACACAATACAGGTTTATCCGCCCCCATGCAGCTACTGTTCTTCCAAACAATATATGAAAATAATTGTTTTGACACCTTTATTCCTCTATAAAACTTAACTGAAAGCAGTTAATGGACTTTAAAATTATTTAGAGGAGATCGAGATCGAGAGAGAGAGAGGCTACAAGCACTGAAGCTAGTTAGCTGCTTAGGTCAGACATCTGGAAGATTATGACTCTACTTAGGTAGCTGAACTTAGGGACCACTATTTCAAAAACTTAGCTTAAATTTCTGTTAAAAATGGGAGTATAGATGATAAAAAAGAATTTGGAAGACGATGGGAGAAAGATGTTACAGCACTTCCAACATTTCTTGGTGTTTAGCGAAACAAGAAGAGGTGATTCTTACACACATTCTTACACAAAGTAAATTGCAGATTATATGAAGACTTGTACTCTACACCCTCAAAAGAGCTGGAGAGCCAGAACGTGAAAAAAATAAAACAATAAAAACATATTTGACAAGATTAAAAAAGAAATTCAAACAGAGTGAGTTTTACCAAATCACAGCACAATGACTTCAGAGGTACAGCTGTCATAAACAGCACTTCCACACAAACGCTGTATTTAGGCTACCACAACAGGTGCTTGAGGTAGCTTCCCACTTTTTTGTTATCACCTCCTCACTAACCCACGATCTGCTGTCCTAAGTAATCAGTAGTCTTCATTGTTCCTCACCATCCTGACCTTACAGATATCAAGGTTTATAAAGCACTTAAATCAGTCAACTATAGTAAGAGATTAGTTTACTACGGTAAGTGTAACTACTATATTATAGTTAACAAAGTAAACTTGAATATGGCTTAGTGTGACTGATGCCTGAGAGTTGAGTTTGTTAATGTAGGTTTAACTTGCTTGCTTCCCACCATGCCTAGTGAAGAAAAAGGTGCAACAAGTACACAGTGCCTGTTTGAAGAAATAATCACTCTGGTGATTAGAAAAACTCATATTTCCCAGATTAGATGTGCTGTTCTTGTGCCAGAATTATTTTTCTGTTTTAAGAACTTCCTCCTGCATGCATACCTTCTTCCTCATCCAACATTTATCGATAATAATCCCATATACACTCATTATTTTTCTTGGCTAGGCTACCAGCCTATATACAGTCTATGTCTGCCAAACAGGTACTTCTGAGTCCTCAGCTGGAATCCTGTTTACAACCTCAGCCTCTTGTTTACAAGTCACAGGAATTCCAAACAGAGCCAGTGAAGAAAAGGACAGATATAATGAGCTGATGATCATAATCCTTTCTCTGCAATTGCTGCATTTCAATTGGCCTTCCTTCTGTATGAATGGACACAGGTCCTTTGAACAATAATGTTAAGATTTTCTTATCTCTATTTCAAATGAGAACAAACATTTGCTATTTTCATCGTCATATCAGATTAACTTCTTCCCGTTTAAAACACTTCCTGACTGAAACGTCCGTTTTTTCTCCTTCTCCTGGTATCTCTGTTTTAGGACAGAAATTGTCTATTAGATTTTCTTTTAATAACTCCTACTTCATGAACACTGCATTTCTATTCTGTTTCTATTCTTTCCATTTTGAAGATCAACCTTTTCTTTCTGTATATTGTGGTCAGCAATAAGGAGAAGATTGAATACTGAAATCAAGACTGCAAACATTAAATCCCTAATAAATTAACGAACTAGAGCACTGAAGAATTGCTGAGTTTATATTACATTTCTGCATTTTGGGGTTTTGGTTTCTTTGGAGTTACTGTAAAATATACTATGGCCTATTTGTATTGTGCTTACTTTTTTGTCTACAAAACTTTGCAGAACCAGAAACACTTTAAACCCCAGCACATTCAGCTGTGGAATCCTATTAATACAACAATACATAACAGGCTGGTTTTATATACAGTTCATATCTGCAAGCTACTTTGTTTAAGGAAACCATATCAGTCCTGTCTGCATAAAATCAGGTAGATTAGAAGAAAAAAATAAGTAAAAAATGAAAAAAAAAAATCTGTAAAGCATATAGGGATCTAATGCTTGGACTATTAAGATTTAAAGTAATCAAATAACCACTTCCGTGTATAACAGGGAAAGGGTAAAATAATAATGCGCCTTAAAAGCCCCCTTTAACCCAAGTACTGATTCTTAGCTCTAAACTTGAAGTTTTTAGGAAAAAAAAACCCAACCAAACAAAAAACCCCGATGAAATTCAAGGAGAAAAAAATGCTAAAATTTCATCAACTGCAAATGGAGAAAAAAGGTAGATGTCCGACAAAAGGGTTCAGTAACAGCAGTATCATCTGCAAAAAAAGACTGTCCTGATATCAAGAATTAAAGGAAGAATTGAAAAAAAAGTGAGGAAAACCCACCAGGGTGATGATATCTTTCTGTTTCTTGAGGGTATCAAAATGTCAGTGAACTTTCTCGTTTGCTCTCAAAAGTAGCAGCGCCAATCTATTCCCTGTAAATGAATGATGACCAAGAGAAGCTAAAAACAGTTTTGTGCTGCTGAACAGCTTCAGAAAATGAATGGATCAAAAAGCACTAAATGCATTTCAATAGTTAGAAGCAACCAGGTACTCAAAATGCAAACTGAGAATAACGATGGCATCTGATTCCAAAACAAACATACTAAAGGCACTAGAATAAGCGTGTTAGAGCACTGGAGTTAATTAAAAAAAAAAAAAAAAAAAAAAGAAAAAAAGAAAGGAGTAGATCTCATGATCTCACACTAGATCTCTAGTTGTCACTAGATCTCACAAGAGGGAAAGTCCCCTCGCTTTGGAGTCTCCAGGCTCACGCTCTACAGGCCGGCTGGAAGACTCCTTTCATTCTCTTTTTGGGAGGGCTGTATGTGAGGCCACACGGCCTGAGAAAGACAGGGACAACACTTTGGCTGATGTTATGATCCCTGGTTTAAGGAATAAGCCGCCCAAACAGTAGCTAGGATCCCGTTCTATTTTAAATGTATGAAGCTAAGAATAAACATCCATACTCTGCTGACTCACACCTTTATTACACACCCTTCAAAATCACAAATAGGTTTTCTAACGTGAAGTGCAAACATGCAGCCACAGCTAATCAGCTCTGCAAAAAATCGATTGGAATGTGTCAATCCTTGCAGCATTGCCTAGGGCCTATCCACTCTCTTCCCTCTTGGGTTATCCAGCTGCTGCTGCTCTTCATTGCGATTAAACAGGGACAATAGCACAAGAGCTTCTGTCCTGCACTGCGGTGTGGTATGTCACACTAGAAAGGTCTCATTCTTATTGGCCTTTCTTTCTAGAGGCAACTCGTTATCAGATCTTAATGAATATTTAGCAAAGCTGCAAACCAGGTAAAGGTTTTTCCATGCTCTCCTGAGCTGAGTGCTGCTCGGCTCTCCTTTGGTAATGCTGTTTTACTTGTTCCTCTTCCTATTATCTCTGAGCACAATTATAAGCAAGAATTTACAGAGTTTGCCTCTATAGAGACAAAAAGGTTTTTAATTGATAAGGCACAAGGGACTGTGGTGTCAGGTCTGATTTCTATATATATGGGCCCTTGAATTTCACATTCTTTATCAAACTTCCTTTTTTTCTTTATAACATAGAAAGATAGCCAATCTTCCTTTTAGACTCTGAGGAACTCAAAACACTTCTGCCTTGGAGAAATAACAGACCTCTCACTTTAAAAAAAAAAAAAAAATCCTTGTCTGTAAACCTAATTTCCCCAATTTTACTTGCAGCAGTTGGGTTTCATTATGCCTTTATCTGAAAGATCAAAGAGCCCTCTCCAGCTAAACAGCAGAGATGGTAGCAAGAGAGTATTGTACAGATTTCTGCAATTACCCTCACAGAAGTGCGGAGATCTAGTTGTTCTCTTAAGGAAGGCCAAGGCAGTTTACAAAACTTGGTTTACACATTTTGTTCAATCTATTTCAGCAACTGGCATTTCTTTGTCATACTGACTACCATCCCTTTATGCCAGTGTTTTTCAACTTTGTGGTAGCAACAGTAGTTGACAGATATGAGGAATGGTTTTAGCTGAGGTATCAGCATTCGCTTACTAAAAAGCATAAAGGACTTCACCACCATCAGACTTGTCATACCCTAGCTCAGGTACTAAGAAAATGCTCTCACAGGAATAGCTGAGTAGAAGATTAGGAGGGATTAGAAATTATTTTCTTACTTAGTGTATACATTTCACTGATCAGGAATGAAAATTCAAGCTTTTGAATCCTTGAAAGGCATAAAGAGCTGTACAAGTAATTTTGTTTTAGAGGCAGACTACTGAAAATCACTGCAAATTTATCACCATAACGGAATAGTCAGTCATTGGATTGAAGTGTGAATCTTAAAGACTAAATGGGAAAATTAGTTTGAGGCATCACTGATGATTTTCTTGATATAAAGAAAGAAAACAAACAAGGACTGAAGCACATTTAAGTCTCTGACAAAACACACGATGTGCGAGTGAAAGGTTTGTAGCCGCAAATACAGGACTGGCAGGTTTTAATATCGTCTCTGCCACAGCCTCCCTTGTCTGATCTTGGACAGATCACTATTTGATGCTTCTACAGTCTCCCTGAAGTAAAATGTGGGTTGTTAATAATGTCCATTTCTGTATGTAATGATTATAACATGATTTGAGAGCCTTGGGTGTAACTTTTTCTGTGTTAGCTTGTGGAAAGACTGAGGATTGTTTAACTGGAGTAAAGATTAGCAATACTGTGGATTTGTTGCAGCCTGGTGCATTTAGAAGGTGGAAGGATGGCCTATTCCCAATCTAGCTGCAATGCTAGAAAATCTAATTGCTTTCAGGTGTTTGTTATTATCCATTAGCTGAATGTTACTGTCACTACAGGTTAGCTGAAGGAGGGGTTAAATAAGAGAGTTTATACACTCTGGAGCTGACTATATTAGCTCAAATAACATTTTGAGGTGTCTTAAGATGTTTTGGTAAAGTGAAAAGGAATATATGTGCTTTAATTTCTAAAGAGTAAAGGGAAAAGAAAATTAAGTGCCTGACTTGTAATAACTTTCAATAGGAATACAATGAATCCCTAAAGGGATGCCTGCCTCCCTGGGAAAACTCTAACTCCCCAGTTTTCAATAAGAATTTGCATACAGTTTGAGAGCACCAATTTTTGTTATAGGTTTTTTCCAAGTCAGAGCAAAATAGTTCCACTATCCTAATATCCTTGTATACCTAGAAGACAGACGTGTGCACAGAAAAAGGTATCTACAGCACTGTTAGTCTACCTCCATTGTTTAAGCTTACCCTTTAATATATAAACTGTGTCCCATTTCCCTTTTTCGCAAGAAAAGATACTCACTGAGCCAAAAGGCCCAGATATATGTAGCATCTTTTTTAAACTACACAGGAAAAAAATAAAAATCATACGAGGTTCTTTTGTGTACCCAGCCATTTATGACAGAATACTTTTGTGGGTTTGATCTAAATATTTTTCAGTTAATTTGAAGGTGTTCAACTGATTATAACGGAATTTCTGTCCTTTACTGCAGTACTCAACCAAAAAGGGAACTCACATACTAGTAGATGACAGCAAGTATTCACTGAGATTTCAGAAGAGAGTACATTCAACAAATATGCACTTCTATAATTACTAATTTGTTATAGTATATGTCCTTTAATCTCTAAATTATATAATATATATAGTTAGTGAAAATGGTCTGTACTGTACATCCAGCTTTCATGGCCTTTAATTTCTTAGGCATTTTGCCCAGGGACAGTTGCATACTTTTTATCAGTGGTCAGAATTAGCTATTTAATCTCTGAGAAAATGTTTTATTTGGACACTAATGAACTTTCAAAAATGCTTCAAAATTCTATGGTAGGCAAATACAGCACCTTAATTAGGGTATACGAACAAGTACATTGCTAATCCATTCCTAATTCAGTGAAAACCTCTATTCTCCTGTGGGGGTAGGGAAGAATACATCTTAAAGATGAACTATGAAAAGAAACCAAAATAAAAAAACTCCTTGGACTAATACTCAGAAATGTTTTTACTGGCATAAAGTTGAATAAAACATCAGGCTTCTTCAGCGAGTAACAGCTTCTGACTGCTCCCTGATGGATGCACTTGAAAGCAAATGTTCATCCTTTGCTTACTGACAAAGGTGACCCTTTGATAGTCAAAGCACTTGATGCTGACAATCAAATTCTGAAATATGTGTATGAATTTTATATGCTATATAAAAGCATGTGTGTGGCAAGGAGGAAAGTAGGGGGATGGAGAAGGGAGGATATAGACAAACATTAAAGCAAATGACAACTACCATTCACATTTAAATGAAGATCTAACAAGAAGGAAATTAATTCATATCCACAGGTTTAGCTAAGTCTTTAATCCATTTGCATACCTAGATCATCGAGTTCTACAGTTCAGAAGCTGGGGAAAGGAAAAATATCTTCACGCTGTCATGTTGGTCATCTTTGTTTCTAAATAAAAGTTTGTGTCATGTAAACAGATGGTTAAGGATTTGGATAAGACAGCCAGTACTATCTAAGAGGCTGCACATTCAAATCTCAACAGGACTGTCTTGAGGAAGGCTGGTCAACTAGGAATATGTTTATGGGAAACAACCTTACCTAAGGCTGCCATTGAGTAGATTCTTCTTTCAGATGAGTATTCCTCCAAATGCATTAGTCAGGATGCGAAGCAACAGCTCACATGACTTGAATGCTGCGACAGAAGGATGTAGGCCCTCTAGAAAGGACAGGCCAGAAAGGCAATGAAGTAGGTGAAGCCTTCTTTATACAGATGGAGTAAACCCTACGTAGCCAAAGTACTCATGGGAGACTTAAATCATTCTGATGTCTGGTGGAAGGGTAATATATCTGTGCACAAGGAAACCAGGTTTCTGCAGAATGTCATAAGACAATTTTTTGACCCAGATGATTGATGAGTTGAATTCAGGATGTGTTATGTTAGACACATTATTCACGAAAAAAAGATGAACTGCTCAGAGATATGAAAGCACAATTTGCCCACAGACCCCAAAGATCCTTGAGCCTAGCAGAAAATACTACTGGAGTTAAGCATCATCTACAGTAGGCAAAACCCAATAAATTTGGAGCCTTTTAAGTAAACTGGAAAAACTCAGTTCCATAGAACAACATTGGATGCATCTACAGATGTGATGAAATGTTTTCTTTCCATAATGTCTGAAAAGTCATAATCATTGGGGAAAGTTCCTAAATTCTGAAAACAGGGAAAGTCACACCAGTTCTAAAGGAGGGCAAGAAGAAGGATCTGGGAATTAGAGACTGACCAGCTAAGCTATACTTCAGTTCAGGGAAAGTTATGAAGCAAACCCTCTTGGAAGCTAAATCCAGGTACACGAATTAAAAAGAAGGTGACTTGGAACAACCAACATGGATTTAGCAGTAGAAGATCATGCTTAACTAACTTGATTGCCTTTCATGGTGGCACAGGTGATACTGTGGACAAGTAGAGAGCAGTGGATATTGCATAACTTCAGCAAGGCCTTTGTCACATTCTCCCGAAACACCCTGACAGACAACTCAGTAAGATATGACCTGGAAAAATGTCCAATAAGATGAGAGGAGAATTAATTGAATAGGCAAATACAAAAGGTTGTGATCTGTGGTATGAAGTCTGACTGGTCGATGATTACTAGTGATGTCCCTCAAGAGTTGACACTGGGTGTCAGTGCTGCTTAACATCTTTATTAGTGACTCAAATGACTGAATGCATTCACAGCATTTCTGCAAATCATAAAAGAATGGAGGTTGGTTGGGTGAAGTGCTTTCAATACTGAGAAGGCAGTGCTGCTGTGTGGAGCAAAGAACCTGGAGAAATGGACAGCTGGAAGCTTCATGAAGTTCAGCAGAGGCAAATGCAAAGTCCTGCATTTTTGCTAGAATAATCCCTTGCAACAGTACAAGCTAAGTAGGAAACAGCTTTGCAGTGAAGTATCTGGACATTCTGTTAGACAAGAAAATAAACATGAATCAGCAGTGTGTCCCTGCTCAGAAGAAAGCCAACTTTTAGCAAAAGTATAGTCTGTGGAGTGAGGGCATTTATCATTCTCCTTTGTTCAGTTTCAACTGAAACTGCATCTAATATTGCTCCTTCCCTGTAAAAAAAAATACATTATACTGCAGGGAGCTTACAGAAGGGTCACCAAGAGGGTTAGGGGGGGATGAAGCATATTATGTAGAAGAGGAGAAGGAAATGGTTTTGTTTATAACTGAGAAGAGAAGGCTTATTTTTGTTTATAGTTACCTAACAGGAGGGTACAGATAAGGCAGTGATAGGATGAAAGGCAATAGACACAAGCTGCAATGAGGGAAATTCTGAAATTCTGATTAATATTGGGGGAGGAGAGGGATAGAAGAGGTGGTTAAGCAATGAGAGGAGTGCAAGGAGAAGTTGTGGAATCTCCACTCTTAGAAATACATGAAACTTGACCGGACATTGCCTTGAGCAACCTGCTGTAACTGTACCGGCTTTGAGAACGGGGTTAGAACAGGTAGCTACTATGGGTTTCTTCCAGCCTTAATTATTCTATGATTGTATCTGGCAGAAGTGATATTCAGTCCTAGGCTTCAGAAAATAGTTCAAGATCCAACACTGTCTGTCTAGGAACGCAGGTTCATTTTGACTGGAAAGCCTGAAATTTGAGTGGAAAGCCTGGTATTCCTTTGGTATGAATATCTGGGTCTATGCTCTCCCAGCTATATAACATCTAGTATTCATGAAAGAAAAGAATTCTCTCTGAAGCCCATATAATTGGTATGATCCTATCAGTCTAAGTAATCTAAGAGGAATTTTTCATAAAATATTTTCAGTAGGTAAAATAATGGCTATTTGCATAGGGCAGGTTTATCAGATGAATGGTGTAGATCCTGACAGGCTTTGTTACTTGGAAGTAGCGCGAGGCTCAAGCTCACACCAATTTACAATTATTATGAATATACATGCAAGAGTTTTCATCCACAGGGCGTTAACTCTTTGCCCACAACTTTCTTGGCAGTTGTTATTCCCTATGTGTACAGGACATTCTACGAGCAATTTTAGCAGCTGTAAGCAGCATTAACTCTCTTTTAAGCAGCTGATCTGAAATGCGTAAAACTACACAAAGAACAAGGAGTGGAAAGAAAATATGAATGCTATGACACCTCTATTTCCATGTCCTTTTAATCCTCTGCTGATGCTCTGATAAGCTTGACTGCAAAGGATGCTAGGTAGGAGGAAGCATGTTGTAGAGCCAAAGGTACAGTTATGCTGTTGGGTTCTGTCTTTTAGGGAGAACTTAACTTTCCATTAATGATTATATGATGTTAAACACAGAATTTGTACAAATGACTTGACTTAACTTGATATTGTCTTCCAACATGAAGATATAGCATGGGCAAAGCTAACAAACATGTTAAAGATGACTGAATGATCATTATGTGAGCCTGTGCAGGACAGTAAATCTTTATTTGTTCCAACAGCTATCTAATGGTGAAATATTGCTTGATGTTTCACAGAGAGACAAAGTAAGAAATAGTGCCAGATAGACAATATTCCTATAGAGAGAGGCCATTCCAGATGAGCTATTCAGGAGCCCTGCTCTGTACAACACGGCATATGCAACTTGGAGTAGAAGGACTACAGTCTTCATTGAATGAAATGACTCCAATAAAAACCAACTCTGAAAAGAAAACAGTGGGAATGATAGTTCTAGCAGAAACATTTGGTGATTTGTTTTTTCCCTTCTCCTTTAACGTACGTTTTTAAATCCCAGCTCACTCAGTGTTTTATTTGTCTACAACCTTTTTTGTTCTGGGGGTTTGTTTTGTGAAGTGAGAAGAGAGAAAGGATTGATATTTTTTCCTTTCTCTGTTCCTTCCAGAGGGTGATTCTTCCCTTTCCTTCATCTTCCACCTCAGACTTTCACAATAACTACAAGCTTCACTGAATCCTGAAGTATTCGCAAGTGCATGCTGAGGTTTGTTTCACCCATTAATGGTGAAAGAAAGCCACAGCCTGCATTAGCGCATACAGATCAACAGTAGGTATTCACATCACAACACATTTGCTGTTCATGTTTTGAAATGTTACACTGACTGGCTCCAGCTCTCAGTCTGCGTCTGCCCTAGTGTGAACCTGTGTCCACCAGAGAGGGAAACAGCAGCAAGAGAAAGGGGAGTCACAGACAATATGAGTTTCATTTAATAAAGAGATTTCTCTAAGCTTTATAGTTTAATATTTTTGGTGAGCTAACTGTAAACAACACATGGTGGACTAAAAATTGTACTTTGTCTCGAGCCTGAAAGAAGGATTTTATTTTAGCCATCACTAGCCTGCTAGTTCTATAGTCATGACATTGTGTTGTTATACTGAGGACTTTGCTATGCTATATTAAAACAAGTAAGAACATGGTAATCACATCTCTAAAGACAAGTCATCTGAGTAACCCAAAACAAAGCATAAGCTTTACCTGCAATCTCTCTTTGAGGAGGAAGATTAACATGTTCAGCTTTTTTTCTATAGCTAGAATTCTTGGGACATGTAATTCATGAAAACATGCAGATTGCTAATAAGAGTAGGATGGGATCATCTGTGAAAAGATGTAGCCCAAAGTGTAAGTTCTGGTGTAAGCGAGTCATTAGCATATGGAAAACAAGACTATTTAATTCAGGGTACAACAAATGAAAAATAATAATTAGTATAAATATTGGGTTGAGGGTCCCAAGATTTGCTTACTTCTCTAGGTGGAATGGGAAGAAGGGGAGGAGGTTGTGTGCTGTTACACTGTAAGTACCATCATGAGCCGTAATGTAGGAAATGTGGTATGTTTGAAACAGATGGTTGTAAAGCTCTTCTATTGTGTAATATATTTGGATACAAGGATGATGCCAAGCAGATTCACAATTATGATGATTGTAAACATTAACCATGCTATATTTCCTGCCTTTTCATTTTCTGAATAACATTCTTGCCCATCCCACCCATTTCTCATTATCTCCTTTCTTATTTCCCATATGACAGTTTAAAATTTGCAAGCTGTTTCTGGATTGCCATCCTGGGCCTCTAACCTCTCAACTGTCCCTCATTTCAGAGTTATCTCTATTCCACATAGACCAACAGTACATAGAACTATCAGCACCAGTAAATCTTTCAAAGAGGAATATAAGACAAGCGTGTGTATGTGTGTGCAATTCAATATAGGAATGAAGGGCACTTGGGAAAGTCAAGTGGTGGAACAACTATATGAATGATGGATGAGAAATAGCGGAAGTGCAGATGCACCACAGCATTTGTCCTACCTTTTAAGAGAACGACACATATTCAGCCTGTTGAAGTGGGAGGCGGGTGACCCAATCATTTAAATGGTGGGGGAAAGGGCTAAGAACTCTGATTTTTATATTCTTTTAAAATCTCAATTTAGAAATTTCTGACTATTAGCTGTGCATAAAGTCATTTAACCTCTCTGTACATCAGTTTCCTCATGCATAAAAGGCTAGTCTTAAAGCTTCTTTCACCACAGAGTTAAACATATTGCAATTCACTAATATTGGTACAAGTAAAGGATCCTGTGACTTTCTCGTCAGAGGCAAGGGCAGGAGTGCCACAAATGGCCCACTAAAGCCCTAAGAGAGAAGTTCCTCTGCAAAAAGTGGGAAAGACAGCTGTTAGTGCACTCCCAAGGACTACAGTACCCTCACACAGATGGTGTGCTAGAGGGAGCCTAGATCTGGAAAGATGCAAAACTTTAGTCCTCCTCCTTCTGCATGGTGAAGGATGTGGAGGTTCTCTGAGAGGCACAACATAGAGTCAAATTTCATGTGCACATCTCTCTGTGGAAGAAGATTGTTGAGGACTTGCCAGGGACAAGAGTCCAGCCCAGAGCCTTGTGTACACTGTAGGCATTGCTGCTATGCGCCGAGCACCTCAGATTGATTGATGTAACCTAGGGAAGACTGATAGTTGTCTGCAGTTTTTCTGTGAGCCATTTCAAGTCGAGGAATTGTTCAGTACTGAGAGGTCATTCAGACTTAAAGCCTGGCTCTTGAGCTGCCAGTTCTCCTGGAAGCAGAGTGCAGAATCTAGATCCAAAGAAAGGATATTCTCAGTGTCAAAACAAATTAAAAATCGTTTTGCGATAATAGTAGCTGTATTTGGAATATGAAACTAGAGGCATCAGCTGTATATCATAGCACAAGTTACAAGGGTAAAGAAAGCAAACACTGAGCAAGCATTTGCCAATGGAACTGCATAGAAGATGTTAAAAGTGCAGATGGTAAGAGTAATTTTAGTTTGACTATTCACATCTTGGGGTTTTCTTTGAGAAAAAAAGTGTTAGTGATAAATACAGAATGCTAGTGTACAAAAGGTCTGAGAGAACGTGAAGGTTTCTCTTGCTAGTTATCACATCATCCAATTAAGATATGATGCCTTTTAACTATAGTAATACGACCCATTACTGCCTCAAATGCTGAAAATGCATGGACTGTATTACATGACAACAATGTTCCTTGTTTAAATAGCCCCTTGTGTTTCCTCACAGCCAGTTATTTTTGTCTCAGTATGTGACTTGGTCCCACTACTTGCGATGGTTTGGAGGGATTCTACCTTTTATTTGAGTTTCTTCTGGTACAATACACCGCAAGGTATGATTTTGCTTGCCTTCAGAATGGTTGTAGCCAGAAGTAAAATCAGGGAAAAGAAAGAAAAACAGTACTGATATTATATTGTGATAATATTTAGTTCATCTACCCCTCCTCCAAAGTAGGATCAACAGTACCTTAAACCATTCCTGACAGAGGGGGATTAATCTTTCCCAGTGGTTCTTTCAACACCAAACAAAAGGATTCTGCTTTCGCTTACAGTAATGCAATATCCTTTTTGCTTTGCCAAGCCACACAGGAGCAGGACTTTGACTTTATCTTCCTTGAAAAATGGAGTTGTCAGCAGAGGATGATTGTTTATGATGGGTTGTACAGGTAGTAACATCAGATACCTTCCAGGCGAGCTTACTGCTTGAACTATATGAACATCAATAAGACACAGCAAAAAATGAATAGTGTGCCTGGAAGTTTCCTTGTAGTGCCAGACAGAGAGTGCGCAACATAACTGTCCCACAGTTGTGCCTGTTGTTACCAGGAAAGCAAGTTACTTCTTTCTACTGCAGGCTGCCAGAAGCTGTTTCTGGGTTACCGAGTAAGATTTAAGACTTGCTCAGATCTTTTTTTTAGTCTAAAAGAAAGTGGCAACCTATCCCTTTATGTAACAATGATTTGTATGTTTGAGCCCTAGCAAGACCACTCAGTGGTGGATTCCAGCACGTTTTTCATGTAGGCAGTGGGACAGCTGTGCAAAGACATCAAGTGCATACAAATGGTAACTATAC
Source organism: Cuculus canorus (assembly GCF_017976375.1). Taxonomy (NCBI): domain Eukaryota; kingdom Metazoa; phylum Chordata; class Aves; order Cuculiformes; family Cuculidae; genus Cuculus; species Cuculus canorus. The sequence goes on along the minus strand of NC_071402.1, from coordinate 86,144,256 downwards.
CTTTGAGTATAACCTTGGAAAAGGACAGATTTTTTTTTTCACCCTTTTGCCCAGGAATATCTGAAAACCTCTTGGGAATGTTGCACATATTTCTATACGCAGCTGCACTACTGCTTTATCATTTACCTGTGATATAGGGATGCATTCACTCCAGCCCTTTATCATTGTAATACGCAGCCACAGGTACAGCTAGATCTCTTCTAAAACCCAACTCAGATGTTCCAGATTTTTTGCTAAGTAGTAGAGCTGGGCACTTCTCTACTTTGATGCTCGTGTAATCCTTTTATTTTATTTTGGGATTGAGACCCTGCCAAGTGCCATAATTTCTGAACCAGAAGAAAAAATATCTTCAGGTTGAAATGTCACTGTGCCCATCAATCACAACTCAATGAATAGCTACAGTTCACAGGTTATTCAGCAAAGCAATGAATAATTCCAGCTTAGAACTTTTCTGCAAGTTCCATATATTATTATATTTGAGACTGACCAAGACAGGTAGTGTGAATGTGTGAATTTCTACTCTTTTTAAAAGGCTTTATTTCAGGAATGAAATTCAGGAATACAAGAACTGGGTAATAAAATAATGGATCTTGTGTCATAGCCACAGCAAACAAGCAACTGGTATTGGTAACACTGGGAGCTTCTTGTTGGCAGATGCATATTCTTGTCCAGTGTTATACAGCAACATATTTGGGCTGACAGCAGTGTGTAGCATACAAAACTGGGTAGAACATTTTAACAGCTTAAAGTACCCATGGGCACCAAAAAAGGGCTCCTTGGTTTCTTATTTGCTTAGGTAGTCATCTCCTAAAGGACGGAAAGCATTTGTGTTCATTGCATATAGAGTATACGGGTTATGGAGCACAGCAGTGCACTAGTCCGTGACTTGGATTCAGTATTGTCTTCAGTACTGCCCTGAGCTCTGTCTTCAGAGAGATCATCTTTCTTCTTTATTATCTCAAACCTCAATGCCCTCCCCTTAATTTTTCTTCCCTTCTCTCTAAAATTATTATGACATAAAGGTGTTTTTTGTAGTATAAACAGTTACAGATTTTACAACTGTAATTTGGGTAGTTTATAGAAATAATGCTGCTAGAATCTTTCACAATAGCCTCCTTATATCTCAATTTTTGATGTAGACATTTGAATTAAACAGGTGCTAACCAATGAAAAGAGAAAAGTAAAACCAGTCTAAGATTTTTTTTCTTCTAGCTTATATGGAGCCATTCTTTTTATAATTATGATGTTGATGCCGACCAACTTTAACCACTAAACACCCCAGAATCCACAAACACCCCAGAAGATCCAGGTCTGACTGCTTATACAGTAAGACATAAGCACATTTCCCCTTTGCATACATATATTGCTATTTTAAAATATTATACTGTTCACATTTCTTCATGAGATAAGAAAATAAAAAGACTATAACCAAATATTATCTTCAGTTCATATTTAAGATCAACATTTATTCCTCTGAGAAAAAAATATGCTTCATAAACATGTTCATTACCCTCATTTGGTCACACCAATCAAGTCTAATTGCTCAGTTAAATTGCCTGGTTACTTCAATTTGGAGACATTCAGCTGTTTCTATCATTTATCCTCACACCAATACTCAACTTTCTGTAATAATAAATGGCTGCTCTTCCATGCCTCTTGGCTAATTGTTCAATTACAAGGGTGTGAGCAGTTCTGGCATTTGAAAAACGTGTGAAAGGCCACTTGTGAACAGCCCAGAGACACAGAATCAATGACATTTATACATTATGTGTTGTTTCTATGCTTTCCAATAGCAAGTGTATTAAATAACCAATAGGTAGAAGAAGAACTTTGAAAAATACCATCTGCATTTTTTTCTCTTTCAATGACTCCAGTTCAAACTTTTTTGGTTTTCTGGTCCAACTGACTATTTTTCAACTGTCTCCTAGCACATTCATCCTGTAGGAATATTTGCTCCCGCCATCGGTCCCTCTCAAGCAAATAGCTTTTACTCTAATTTTGTAGTGGACAAAATGGGAAAATCGGGGCTGAGCAGGTTTAATGTCAAAATTCAGAGTGAAAATGGTAGGTTGTAGGACTCATCTCACAAACACATGCTTTATTTTGGAGAAAGAGACCCTTGCTACCCACCTCCCCCAGGTAGACTGTGAAGTGAAAGAGCGTGTAGGAGACTGCTGCCTTTTAATTTGTTTTCCTTTTTTTCCTCCTCGACTACTTTCCTTTACTGTCTCTTTTTTTTTTTTTTTTTTTTTTTTTTTTGTGCTCTCTTTGGGTAACATTTTCCCCCCAACTCCTATCCTCTACTTACATTTGACGTCTGTTTCCTCTCCTCTACTTCGATACATTCCTCTTTCTAAAGTTTCCTTTCCTTCTACCTCTTTCTTTCTAGTGCTTTCCTCTTACTGTTCTTCCTTCTTACTCTTCTGGCTTTTTTTTCTTACCTTCTTATCTTCCTTCTCTACTTTTCCTCTCTGAGAACTTTCTGCCTTTGGCTTTTTCCTGAGATTGGGCTCAATGGTACCCTTCATGAATGCTGATTTTCCTGGTCAGAACTCCATGAGTATTGCATCAGCTGAGTAACTCTTCATTTGAATCACGCCTCGCAGCCATCTAGCAGGAAAGGAGTGTCACATCCAACTTTGACTGACAGCTGATTGGCAGGCAAGAAAAGCAGCCACCATCTCTCATGGGAATGCTCAGAAGCTTGCAGAGGGAGATAAAATGTCAAACCACTATGATCTGCAGCCTTTGCTAAGAGGCTTGAGAGATCAAACTAGACCAGACGCAATCCTATTTTAGTTTGGAAAACTAAGCTGTGTTGTTTCTGCTTTGAATATCATCATCAATAGCATAATTTCTGCATTCTGCTAGAGTGACTCCTATAGACTATGGCACCTCGGGCAGTATAGACTTTCTCTAGACTTACCACAGGTGCACTAGCTCTACATTTCACATATAAGTCACTACTTACATTAGGGTTTCTGTCCAGGGAGGTGGATATTCTCAGAGTTAAGCCATGATTTTTTTTTTTTATTACTAATTTATGCAGACCCTTTTCTAACTATTTTATGCAGATCCTTTTCTAACTGTCAGCATGCTTTGAGCTTAGAAATTCTATGCTGCCTGTTGGTTCTCAGTGTATGTGCACAGTGTGCTTCAACTCCTTGTAGTATTGTGGCTTGTGGTATTAAGGTCATGCCACAGAGTCCTCAGTGGCACCGCAAAACCTCATCAGATAGTGGTTGCAGCTTTGTTATGTGTAGTGGGGAATACAAAGGGAAACGGTTGCCTTTGGCTGGGCCGAGAGAATCCTCACCGAAATATGGGTACAGTAAATCCAAAAAATATTAGAACAAAACCTGTTCTCATATATATAGTTTGACTCTAGCAAAATTAATGAGCACAAGGGAAATGCATATCACATTTTAAAGTTTAAAATTTGTCCTAGACAACACTGTAATTAAGCTGCATTATTTCCAGACAAAAATAGAAAAGAAAATCTTTAATATAATTGTGCATGATTGGCCATGGAACTTGCTGGTTAAGCAAGGAATTCCTTGTTGTTGATTACAATTTGAAGTGTAAGAAGTGTACTAAACTCTCCATTGACTTACTCCTCAGCAGAAGCTGGCAGACAGGTAGGTGAACTAAAAGTTGTAGCAGGCATTGTTCTTACCTACTTGCTGGCTTTCCAGTGCTTCTAAAATCAAACCACAAATACATACGAAAGAATCTTACCTTCCCAACATATTGGTAGTCAGTTCCTGTGTATTCCTCCAGTAAAAAGAACTGATTCCACATCCAGCTCCTTTTGGAACGATGGAGGTCTTGCCTGCTGTTTCCAGACAACACCAAAACTTTTTCCTTTTCTGGAAAGCCACTAGTCCTTTTGGATAATGGAGTTAAGAAACTCTGGTGAGGCTGACCAGCCCAAAACAGCAGCCAGAAGCAATGGTAAGTTCTCATCATGGCAACACAAGATGGTCTAAATAATGACCTTTTGCTTGTCCCCAAACTAACCTACTTTACTGCACTGAATCCAGTCTCATGCCGTCTTCCGTCTTTAAACAGTCTTTGCAGTCTCAAAGGATCTCTGAAAAGAAAAATAACAACTTTTTGAATATTTTCAAAGTATTTAATGTTCATCACAACAGCAAATCAGTCCAAAAGATAGAAGAGTAATAGTGACTGTTGAAAAGCTGAGCTGTTTCTGGATCAAAATATTGTAAGTGGTCCTTCAAATAATCTGAGTGAATCTATATTGAGTAGGAGGAAGGATTCTCGATGTTTGAGTTTGTCATTTTGTTTTTTTCTTCTCTAATTCAGTTTACTTCCATTCATCAACTAAGGCAAACCAGGCATTTCTTTTTTTACTGCCTGAGCTTTGGGATGTAACTGATTACAGTTCCTGACTGAGGATCTTGATGAGGTTACCTTATTATATTGAAGAACTAGCAGGAGTGCACACTGTCTTCCCAGGAGGCATTCTGTTGCTATAGTTATGGGCTGAAGAGCCTAGATTTAGATAACTCCAGGATGCTTCCCTCACATTTAAGGAATTTTGCCTTTGACTTCACTTAGGAGGGGCCAGGTAAACAGGTTAGTGAAATAAATATGCATATTTATCAATATCTCCCACGCACTAGACCTGTTCAATACTGTGTAGGAAGTTAGGTGGACACCCTGGTTTTCTCAATTACCTACTGCCAGAGTTTTGTGCTGGTTTTTTGATCTTTAAATACATAGTTATATATGTGTTTTCATTAATATCTTCTAAAAATAAAAGTAGTTCAGCTAGTTCATTGTTACCTGTGGGTTCTTATTAGCTACTGCTTCCTACTATTATTACCACGAAATATCTTTTAACCTACAAAATAATTATGAAAATAATCCATCTCTGAGGACTGAATGATTTTCATTGTTAAAAAAGCTATTAATACAGTATGACAGTGTAGCATGGACATTTCTGTAAGCTGAAAGCTTCTGTTCAGGATGAAGAAATGATACTGTGTGTCTCAGGTAGCCAGTCATGCAAAATGACTAATGAACAGCTTTGGAACATTTTATAATGTGATAAATTCAGAATTAGGTGACAGAAACATTCCAGATTTTCCATAAACATTTCACATTTTTTCATAAACATATTTTTTGTAAAACTTTGTTATTTTTTTAGTCCAAACAGATTCATACTCTTATAGAAGGATCATTTGATTAATTTTCACTTAGTTTTGCACAGATCCTGTTCGGAAAAGTCTGGGGTTTTTTTTTCAATATTTAGATCAAAACCCAATAAATCATTCTGAAACAGCTCAAAATTCAATACAGCAACTCTCAATATTTGTAAATAAAGATTGTGGTATGACAGTGTGATTATACCAAATTGAAAAGAGATTTCATTCTTGTTTTATTTTGTAAGCCTTTCACACAACACTACTTGGATCATATTCTATATCAGTGGCCATTTTTTCCATATACTCTACAACTATATTATGTATGTGTGTTTTTTAAAAGGTGTAAATTAGGCAGAACTTAGCCTTTGAGTGACACTGATGGAGTTATTGCATTTACAATGCCTTGGGGTAGCCAGTCCTCTATGTGTCATTGTTATTACTAATAAATTGTATAAAATAACTTCAAATTTATTACAGTTCCTCTTAGTACATAATTTTCTATAAAGAAATACTGCTTAGGTTTTAGATGGACAGTAGGTAACAGAACAGGGTTTTTCAAACATTATTTATAGAATCATAGAATCATAGAATGGTTTGGGTTGGAAGAGACCTTAAAGATCACCTGGTTCCAATCCCCCTGCCATGGGCAGGGACACCTCCCACCAGACCAGGCTGCTCAAAGCCCCATCCAACCTAGCCTTGAACACCTTCAGAGATGGGGCATCTACAACTTCCCTGGGCAACCTGTGCTAGTGTCTCACCACCCTCATGAAGAATTTCTTCCTAATGTCTAATCTAAATCTTCCCCCTTCCAATTTAAAGCCATTCCCCTTCATTCTATCACTATATGCCCTTGTAAAATTCCCCTTTTTTCTACACCCCCTTCAGGTACTGGAAGATCGCTATAAGCTTAGTCTCCTTGGAGCCTTCTCCAGACTGAACAACCCCAACTCTCTCAGACTGTCCTCATAGCAGAAGTGCTCCAGCCCTCAGATCATTTTCGTAGCCCTCCTCTGGATCCACTCCAACAGTTCCATATCCTTTTTAGGGTGGAGATCCCACAATTAGACATGATAATCCAGGTGAGGTCTCATGAGAGCAGAATAGAGGGGGAGAATCACTTCCCTTGACCTGCTGGCCACGCTTATTTTGATGCAGCCCAGGATACCGTTGGCCTTCTGGGCTGCGAGCATGCATTGCCAGCTCATGTTGACCTTCCGCTTCACAAAGTAAAATACTGTAAAAAGGTAACTTCTGGGTGAGAAGGATTCGGGTTTTTTAGCACAAAGAGGAAGAATGGAAAAAGTACAATTAATTCTGAACCAGTGTAGTTTCCTCTGGAGAAGAGGGAAGGTTCTTCATTAACTCTCATTAATGCAAGTGAACTTCTCATAACTAAAAACTCTGTCCTGTAGGTCTTGGGTGGTGTGTCCATGTAAGGCTTTAAGTGTTGTGAGATGGACGCAGACACATATGTATGCATATATACATGTAAACATGCACACACAGAGACAGACACAGATATAACAGCAAGAAAAGAGCCACTGCCCACCACAAGAAGACATTCACAGAGGAGGACAGAAAAATCTAGTGTGACTAAGCTTTACGATGTGTTCAACAATTGCCTTCAGTGCAATTCATGTTAGCACAGGCAAATAGATGTGTAGGTTGCCAGAAGGGAATATGGGCAGTTTCAGGCACCAGGCTAGGGAGGCCTGAGATGGCTTTAACTTTTTTTATAGTATCTCTTATCCTCTTCCTGTAAATTTCCAACCTGCATAAGGTCTTTTCCTTTACAGCTCTGCCCACAATCAATTCTCTAATTCCTGACTCTTCTAGTGGGCATCTTCCCTGAAGTGATGTGAAAGAGGTTATGTCTCACACAATATTTTTGACTTCCGTTTTCCTGCCAGGTTGCTTTGCGGAGAGGCTGGGGCCTGCCCAGGTGAGTCAATTAGTGCCCCAGGCAGCAGCAGCCCTGGTGAGCTGCCACTTAACAGCATGTCTGTCATGATCTGTGCTTGGAGTGCAGATGTGAAAAGACAGATGAGAAGGTACCTCCAGCTGTGCACACGTAGCTCACCTTATTGGGGAGCCAGGCACAGAGGTAGGGAGTGCAGGGTAGGAGCAAACCTATTACTTTTCTATTAGTGACGTCTGCATGGATTACCGAGGCATGAGAGAGTGAAAATCATCACTTGACAGGCTTCTCCAGTGGTTCTCTCATTACCCTTATGGCCAATTCCCACAATGGGGCTCCATAACTCTACTCCTGCATGTAACATTTCCTGAGTAGTGCTGCCTGGAGCAGCACTACCTAGAGAGGATTTGTGCCAGCCTTTCAAAGGATCAGTCCTTCAAATGCCAATTGCCAGGAAACAATTATTCCTGCGGGGGAATTTTCTGCACTTGAAGTCAGCTATATTTCACAGCTCTGATGTCATGGGAGAGGTTTTATAGTGGCTTATGCTGAAATACAGCTCACAAAAATGATATCATAACTGTGAAATACAGCCTTTTACTCTTCTCTGCAGATGTGTCCAAAATACTTAAATAAGAGTATGATCCTGTAATGTCCTTCTTGACTGGGTAGCCTTCAGGAAGCAGCAGAACAGCTAAGCCGCCGCAGCTTCCCCGTGAGTGCCAAGAGTGGAGGCACATCTTTACAGACCTCAGCTTAAGTGTGCAACTGGGGTAAGTACCAAGTTGAGGATGTCTTTGCCCTATATGTTCTGATAACTATTTTATGGGTCATAGCGATAAATTCAGTTCAATGAATAAAAAGGACAGGAGCACTACACTCTGAGCTGTGTCTTTAGGAAAGACAGAGCTCCCGTGGCTCTTAAATGCCATTTTGTGCTCTTGTACCAATGTCTCATGCTCTAGAGAGGTCTCTGCAATATAACAGTTTTTCTCATGCAGTCTCCTTCCTCTTATTTGAAAACAAATCATTCACCAGGGATATTTCATTTTCTTTAAATGTAAATGTGTGAATATAACTGATGGGACATTGGGATAGGGACTAATATTTCTTTGTTTTCTTTATATTAGACAAAGACAGGCAGGAAGACAAAAGCAGCAGTTCAAACATGGCTTTTCTCTCTACCATCAGCTGGTCAGCTGGTTGGGAACCTCGCTGCGTTAATCAACTGTCAAGAGTGAAAAATAATTTTACTGTGCAACAGCTTCAGACAACTGGCTTAGCTCTGTCAGCTCAAATTCACAGCAAATCTGGGCTTTTTACAGGAGAAGAAGGAATCTGCATACTCAAGCTTAAAAAAAGTTCCCATTCTAACCTAAGGACTGTTAACTTAAAAGCAATGTCATTTGCAGTCACGGAACTGTCTTTGGTGTGCAAGTTTATGTTCTTGCCTCTGAAGGATCAAAACCTCAGACAACTGCTTAATCACTATAAATATCAACTCATTGCAAAATTATTTCCCCCAGGTGATAAGATGCATAGTCAAACTTTCTATTCACCCTCCCCGTGCAAGTCGTTAATGTAGATAATGTCTTAATGCCTCCAATGTGAGAATTCAGTGCAAATTTACAGCCTTACAGAAAAATACTTAATGATTTCCATTACAAATCAAAAAGGAAATGCATCCACTGGAGTCACTTCTATGAATCAGGGAGATCTGCTCTGGAGATGCCTTTCTGGCACAGTGACAGCCACCAGCTGCAGGTTCTTGACATGAAGAACCCCAAAGAGGTTTCACCTCCGCTTCAACTCAGCACTGTAGGTTGTGCTGCTCTTCCCAGCTGGTGGTTAAATAGATCAGGCTAGCAAAGAGCCTTCCCATGAGATGCATCAGCAAGGAGAGGGAAAACAGTTTTTCTTCATTCTTTTCTCTTAAGCTCTATAGTACTCCCCCCTCAACAGACTCTCAAGGGAATATGGTTTATGAAATGTCTTAGATTCTGGACTTGAACATAACTTCTTTTCAGATCCCATGTATTCTTTTATGTTTTTGTATGTATTTCTAGATCTTGGACATTATGTGCTGCTGATTATTAGAATTGAAATGGCCTCTAAATATGTCAACAACCATCAACGTCTCTAACATTTCTGACATAACTTTTATTCAAACAGAAATGCCAGTATAATACATCTTTTATTCCTTAGTCATCTAGGTACAATTTCTATTGTTTGAAGGTTTGATACAAAGCTTCACACATTAGAATTAAGGTCCATTAGTACACTGGAAAGAATATTAATTGTACTTTCAAGAAATGATAATGTAAGAATATTCTCATGCAGTGACTGAATGACAAGGTGAAAGTTAATAGATGATGTGGCATAGTAATTTAAGAAACTGAGCATGGGAAATGATATTGATATACCTTGGGTGAGTGTAATATGGATCTGAGAATTCAGCTAACAGAAACAGTCAGTTTTAGGGTTTGAGTTCTTTTTCTATTTTCATTTATATGACACAATAAACTGCATCTATCATCATGGAAATTGATTAGGTTCATGGGGGGAAATGTAGAAAGAGAGAGAATAATCAATGTAGAAAGAAAGAGAATAATCTCTGCTCTTTCATTATAGCATATTGCATATTACGCTATGAAAGCACCAGTACATGTGCCTTTACTGCCTCCAAATCAGGAATGATTTCTGGTTGTTGGTGGAAAGTTGCTGCCTAGCCTCTGGCTTCATCATCAGATTTATTGTATTATATGAAGCGTCTACCACCTCCACTGGAAGAAAAGGAGTATTCCACCCTGGGAGCTTTAATTTATATTTAATTTTGTAGAAGAGGTAAGGGTGCAATAAAATATTCTGATATCATATCTTCCAGATGCTTACCCAACTAGCACCAACCGAGTCTGCCAGGCAAACTAGCCCTACCTAAATCCCAAACAATTCTACAGAGCAAACTGCCAGCCACAGTAATTGGACTGCAGGCTTCAGATTCACAGTTTCCCTGTGTAGAAGAGTTAGTTGCTGGTCCCCAAGCAAGACAATGTAGTGAGAGATACTGTCCATACTTTCATGGTCCTGGCTCAAACATCAGGTGAAAGTGTTTAACCCATCAAGCCTGAGAAAGAAAAACATCAAAACTTCATCATCAAATCCTAAGGAATGAAAGGTGAGGAAAACATTAATAGAAGATGAGGATAATGGCTGAACAGTGAGTTCTATGATTGATGTGCAAAGTGTCAGTGGTGCGGAATGAGGCATGCTAGGTAAGGATTTGATGATCATTTGCTTGGGGTTTACCTCGTTACAAAGCCATGTCAAAGTAGCTATGTCCAATTCCCTAAGAGAAACTGAATGACGCAGAGGAGCCAGGACCCTGGGTTGTCCTTGCAAATGTGAAGTATTTGGTTCTGCTACCCTGCAGGCAAGATTGCATGAAAGGGACTAAGGCTGTAAGGAAAATCTGCAGAAAAATTACTTTCTCATCACAAGGGAGGAAAGGTTAAAGTAGTAATAGTTGCACAAAGAAAAGAAAGTATTCCAGCTAACTTCAAAACATAGAGGCTTCCAAATTTATTATAGTCACTTCTTTTTAGTGTCATACTCATGTTTTAATATCTTATTGATATATTTTCATATATAGCAAAGAATTCGTTGTTAGATATTTTCAGAAATAGCTAAGTTTCATGTGCTTAGAAGCTGTAACACTTTAGACTTGTCCATAATTGACTTGGACTTAAAAAGCAGCTGTTGAGTTTCAGCTTACTTTACAATCATGTCTCTCTTACGGCCAGTCAGCTCTGAAAGTCTCCATCTAATAATATTCTCTAGAATGAATTATCTTTTACAGCTTTGAAATCCAAATGCTCTTTTTCCTTCATTGTCCATGAGGCATTCCTTTGTAAATATCAGTCATAAACAGAAAAAAAAGTCAATTTTTTAGAGTAAAGACAGCTGATGAATTTTTAATCATCTGATGTTCACTTTTTCAATACCTTTGTTATATAAACCCATATACTCTAGTGATCATTCCTGTAAATACACCCCTGAAGTAACAAAAAAGAACAGAGCTGAAAGAGAACTCAAACTGAAAGATTTATGGGTTTAAACTAGATGTACTTTCTGAAGAGATCAAGTACACAATGCAGTTTCAGCCAGCAGTAGTTGATTATAGTGTCTTTCAAAGTCATTTTTTTATTCAGTTCTCTCAGCAGGAAAAAAGGCCCAGAACTATAAAGATAACTAAATGCAGCAGAAATGTTAAGATGACTCCTACTTCCATCCTGCATTGAGATCTATTAACATGGAGCTTTTGAACAATGCTACTGCTTTAACCCTAGTGGATCTGAATGCACATGAACACCAGCCTTCACAAAAGAACACACTGACAAAAGAAGGAAAGTGAGTATACCTCCTTCTTTAGTTCATTAATTGTGGTAGCAAAAGATGACTGTATGGCTTTATTCAGTAGCTGGTGAGTGAATCGATGATGATGTTTGTCTGCTCTCAGATATTGTGATTTTTTTTTTCACCTGGCATTTGGGAAGAGCCTCAGCATTATCTTGTTTCAGAGATGCCCACTCTTAAGTCTATTTATTTAGCCACACCGGGAGAGTATCTTTAAACCTTTGTGCATAAACAGTCTAGACACACTAGACAGAGGAATGACATGGAAAAGGAAATCTCTTTTCTGTTGTATGGTTGCATTAAGTGACTTTTCTGTGGTCATTCAAGAATATCCGTGACAGGGCTGGAAGATGGACTTAAGATTTCCTCAGTCATTCAGCAGCATTTTAATAACAAGATTACTACAAGGCAAAACATCAGCGCTTTAACCACCATGCACAGTTTTGCTGCACATATTGTTTGGATGTTGGCATATGCTGGACAGTGCGTGGACACTGTAGCCGGACTACCCGGAAAAGTGTCTGACATTCCCTGGGTGTACAGGCAAGAGCAGTAACTGCTGCAACAGCAGCAACCTTAGGTAGGTGTCTCAGGTGAGTCACCTCTGCAAGCACCTATATGGAAGTGCAAAGACGGACCCAGGTCTAGCTGATCTTGTCCTCTTTGTGAGCTTCCTCTGGGTGGTATTAATAGCAAGCAGGAGCTGATCTTGCCAAAGGCTTCTAGCCTCTTCTGCCTTTTGCAGGAGATGTGGGGACAGGCCTCCATCGTATTTCACTGTCCCCCTGCAGAGGGAAGCATTCTGCTAAAGGTGCACTATAATCTAAAATGGGGGACATGTAAGTGACAATATGGTAATACAGAATAATACTGTAAATTATATTAAGTTATTACTTGATGGAGAAAGGACTAAAACAGTCAACTACATTTGGTAGGAAAGCAAATCAGTGGCATTCATACTCTACATATATCCTACGTGGGTCTTTTATTCCTTAATGGCACATTAGTAGATGTGCATAGAATCATAGCCAAAGGGCTTTCAGTAGTACCAAAAGCATCTTTGAAGCCATGAGAATGCTGCAGGAAAACCTTAAGCCTTGTTGCAGTACATGATGGAAGTCTGTAGTGTTCTCATCCTGTTGTGAAATTTACTGTTGTTCTCAGACATGCAACAAGCTACTACCAAACCTGCAGTTGGTTGATTGATTGATGTATTTGAGGGTAGGAAACTAGCAGATTCTTCAAAGCAGGAGTGTCATCCAAAAGAAATTCAGTCTGCCTTGTGCATCAAAATTTGATGTCTGATAAGGAGCCTAGCCTCCCTATCCAGTTAATAGAAAGTGGAAGACTCTTGGCTGACTTCAAGTACCTATGTTAAAAAATTTTCACAGAATCACAGAATCACAGAATCACAAGGTTGGAAAGGACCCATTGGATCATCGAGTCCAACCATTCCTAACACTCCCTAAACCATGTTCCTAAGCACTTCATCCACCCATTCCTTAAACACCTCCAGGGAAGGTGACTCGACCACCTCCCTGGGCAGCCTGTTCCAGTACCCAATGACTCTTACTGTGAAGAATTTTTTTCTGATATCCAACCTGAACCTCCCCTGACAGAGCTTCAGGCCATTCCCTCTTGTCCTGTCCCCTGTCACTTGGGAGAAGAGGCCAGCTCCCTCCTCTCCACAACCTCCTTTCAGGTAGTTGTAGAGAGTAATAAGGTCTCCCCTCAGCCTCCTCTTCTCCAGGCTAAACAACCCCAGCTCCCTCAGCCGCTCCTCATAAGACTTGTTCTCCAGCCCCCTCACCAGCTTTGTTGCTCTTCTCTGGACACGCTCCAGAGTCTCAACATCCTTCTTGTGGTGAGGGGTCCAGAACTGAACACAGTATTCAAGGTGCGGTCTCACCAGTGCTGAGTACAGAGGGAGAATCACCTCCCTGGACCTGCTGGTGACCCCATTTCTGATACAAGCCAAGATGCCGTTGGCCTTCTTGGCCACCTGGGCACACTGCTGGCTCATGTTCAGTCGGCTGTCAACCAGCACCCCCAGGTCCTTCTCTTCCGTGCAGCTCTCCAGCCATTCTTCCCCCAGTCTGTAGCGCTGCATAGGGTTGTTGTGCCCCAAGTGCAGGACCCGGCATTTGGCCTTGTTAAACCTCATCCCATTGGTCTCGGCCCAGCAGTCCAGCCTGTTCAGATCCCTTTGCAGAGCCTCCCTACCCTCCAGCAGATCGACACTTCTTCCCAGCTTAGTGTCATCTGCAAACTTGCTAAGGGTGCACTCAGTGCCTTCATCCAGGTCATTGATAAAGACATTGAACAGAGCTGGACCCAGTACTGAGCCCTGAGGAACTCCACTTGTGACTGGCCTCCAGCTGGAGTTAACTCCATTGACCACCACTCTCTGGGCCCGGCCATCCAACCAGTTTTCAACCCAGGAGAGTGTGCGCCTGTCCAGGCCAGAGGCTGACAGTTTCTGAAGCAGAATGCTGTGAGAAACTGTGTCAAAGGCTTTACTGAAGTCCAAGAAGACTACATCCACAGCCTTTCCCCCATCCAGTAGTCGAGTGATTTTGTCATAGAAGGTGATCAGGTTAGTTTGGCAAGATCTGCCCTTTGTAAACCCATGTTGACTGGGCCTGATCACCCGGTTCTCTTGCATGTGCTTCATGATAGCACTCAAGATTACCTGTTCCATGACTTTCCCTGGCACTGAGGTGAGACTGACAGGCCTGTAGTTCCCCGGATCCTCTCTGCAACCCTTCTTGTATATGGGCACAACATCAGCCAGCCTCCAGTCTAGTGGAACTTCCCCAGTCAGCCAGGACCTCTGGAAGATGATGGATAGGGGTTTGGAAAGGACATCCGCCAGCTCCTTCAATACTCTTGGGTGGATCTCATCCGGACCCATAGACTTGTGGGCGTCTAGCTGGGCAAGCAAGTCTCTAACCGCCTCCTCTTGGATCACGGGAGCCTCAATCTGCCCCTCTAACTTTTGGATTTGTAAACAGAAGGAACAACTTTCTTTGCTATTAAAGACTGAGGCGAAGAAGGCATTAAGTACCTCAGCCTTGTCCTTATCCCCTGTCACTGTTATTCCTTCTGCATCCAATAGAGACTGGATATTCTCCCTCGTCCTCCTTTTCCTGCTAATGTACTTGTAGAAAGACTTTTTGTTGTCTTTCACAGACTTAGCGAGTTTTATTTCTAGTTGGGCCTTGGCCCTCCTGATTTTTTCCCTGCACGATCTCACTTGGTCCCTGTAGTCCACCCAAGATGCCTGTCCTTTCCGCCAAAGCACATAAAGCTTCTTATTATTGACGCATCTTGAGATCTCCCTGCTCCACCAAGCTGGCTTTTTCCCCCGCCGGCTCCTTTTCCGGAACACAGGGATGGCCTGCTCTTGAGCTGCTAGGATTTTGTCTCTACACTGGAAATGCCATATGGTTTGAATACTTCTTCTGTTTATTTTTAGACTCTAGAACTTGAAAGTCTCACAGACAGGCTCTAAGCAGTGATCAGTGACTTTTTTAGGCTTTTCTTTTTAAAGCAGAAATAGAGGTATTTTAAACAAAACTCCATTCTGAGAAAGGTATGAGGTGCCACCAGCCAAAAATCTCAAGTAAGGAAACTATTCCAAATCTTCACACACATTAAAAAAAAACAAAACAAAACAAAAACTAGTCATCTTCTCCCTAAAACCTGTTTTTCTTAATGTAGGTGAGATATCCTGTTTTGCTTTTTTTCCATGCACACTCAACCTACTATTTGTTAGTCACCTACCTCCATCCCTCTAGAGGAAAAGTATCCACAAACTCCCATAAATGAGACAGAACTGCAGATAACAGATCCTTTCTGTGCTGATCAGCAATTACGCAAAGCCAAGGTGTCAGCGACCCTCTCCAAACACAAGAAAAAAATCTGAGCTTGCAGCTCTTTTAGTGGCTTTGCAGTTCTCCCTCACACATTGCAGTGTGATAATGAAGACAGAGGCTATACTGCCACATACATAGCCAGGAACAAAGAAAGGAGGAGGAAAGCCTTGTTATTCAACAGGCACTTGCATATCTTCCTATCAAAGACTGACTATTTTTGACAGTAATAATTAGGCAGTTCAACAACAGACATAAGTAAAAGAAAATTTTTTGACAGGAATGTTTTGGTTGTGCTTTGGGCAGTGTATATTGTTGTGAAACATGATCTTAATTGCTGAAATACTGTTTTATTTCCTACAGATGAAACCCACAGACTGAGATAAAGGAACTGTTACAGCAAGTAGTACAACCAAGGGCAAACAGGTAAGCAAAGTTCACCTGATTCTAATCTAGGCATACTAGAGCTTATGCACTTTTCATATGTAGTAAAGCGATTGTCCTTTTCTAATTTTTATTTAAAAATCTTGGGAGCACCACATCTCTAGGATAGCTATAATTCTACATATGGTTGCAACTGTCTTGTTTTGGTTTGTTTTTCTTTCTTTTAGCAACCCTAATCTTTTTTTTTTGCCTGCCTTTTGCAGTTCCTCGTTACAGTGGCTCTCCTCACTACCCCCATTCCCAGTGTGCCCCATTTCATATGTGCTGGAGCAAAGCAGTTGTCTTTTTAAATATCTTTCCATTCACCAGCAGCTGTTTCCTTCTTTCTTTCTGCTAGAGGTTCAGTGCTCACTATATTTTTCTTTACTTCTTGACAGATGCATACACTAATTTCCCACTCTAAAGTTAGGCGAGAACAATTCCCAGGTGGGACATAAGTTACTGGACCTGGAGAGGATAGAAAAAACTAAGCTTTGGCTTTGTATTTGATTGTCGAGGGCTTTCTTATTTCTCATAGATGTTCATGGTCATTTACCACCGTGAAATGGATGCAGAGTGCTACCAAATCAGAAATGCCTGTAATGCTTGGGTTATTGCGGGTAAGTGAACTCCATTTGTGCAAATATGCTCCAACAGGAGCAATCAACTGGAAAATAGAGGAATGTCCATTAAGACTAATTTCACTATAAATGTGCTATTAAAAGAACTGTAGATTAGTAGGTCTCTTTTTTGATGAAAGAGTCTATTATTTCTTTGATCTTAACTGGCTATACTAAAAGACTGTAGTTTCTTTATAAGCCCCTTAATGTCACCCCTGTTAACTGTACAGCTTAAGAAGCTGTGGCAAAAGACAGGAGAATTACTGTAGATCTGGTGGCCTCCTTTTTTAGACCTCTTGATCCTGCTTGTGATCCTCTCAAGCAGGGCTAGACTGGATGGCAGAAGGTGGAAATACCTGTGGCATATCAAGTTCTCCTGGGCTTTCCTCATGGCTAATATTAAAAAAGCCTGCAGCAGGGAGAGGGACTGAGCCATTTCTGAATAACTTCAGAGATACTATGACTGAACAATGAGTATTGAAATGTGAATAAGGTATGCTTATGGTTCATCCAGGGTGAATAAACATCCCGCCATGGTGGCAGGAATGTTCTAGCAGTTTAACCAGTAGAACATTCTTGTCCAGACAGGATGATATTTATTCATCGTACAACTGCATGTCAGAAGAATTTACACTCTGCCTGTGACTTCAGGTGAAGCAATAAACTTTACCACTTCAGTGTGTGTTTCTAGCCATAATGACTCATTACTTAACTGAGGTTTTTTGAACAGTGAGTGATGTTTCTGAAACTCTTGAAGTTTCTTGAATAGGAAACATGCTTACTTGCTTTTCAAATCACTAATCTGAGAGGTGGCTTTCTTCTTTGAAAAGACCTTTTTAGTGTGTTTTTGCTAGTAATTTTATGTTTCTCAGAATATGAAAAAGTATAAAAGAATAATGTTATTTGTGACTAAATAGCTTCTGAAATATTTAATAATGCCATTAATGTCACTAGTTATTTGAAAAACTTTAATGAGTTTTTTAATTAGGAATATTGAGGAAATTTGAATCATATGATTTTTGTTCCCCCTCTCTCTTTGGTTCACACAACTCTGCATACGTACACTGTGAATGTCAAATACTATGCAGGTGACTAACCTGTAACCTGCAACCCTGTTGCTTGTATTATTAAAGAACACTTCTCTGGCTGTTGAAACCAGTGAGAAAGTTCCTATCAGTGAAATGTGATTGATTCCCTGTAAACATGATGCTTCTTAGGAGTGGGAAGAAAAAAAATCAGGGAAAGATTCTGATCTGACTTAAAACAACTGGTATTCATAGTATTGTTAAATTCTTTGCAATTGTATATGGAATCTCTTTGGGATATAAACAGAGTTTATATTTTTTTGGAAGTGGGGTCTCTAATGGAATTACTGAAATCTTCCTCTTGTGTAATGGAGACTTGAATATGGTGTTTTATTTTTAAAATCTGTTCCAGACAGACTCTAAGCTATTTCTTTCTTTGGAAGGGAGTGGGAATCATCCTGCAACTCTTAAGTATATTACTAATGCTAAATAACTATGTGATCTTCATACACAGCAAATTGGGGATTAGAAGCTTCTAGGACAGCTCTGATGTTTTAGACAACTGAAAGAGCTAATCCTAAAAATACAAAAAGTGTCATACAAGTTGTTGTTCTTGGTCCTGGATTCGTCAGACTATCACTCTGGGCAAACCACTGAAGATGGCAGAATTGGCCTTCTTTTCTAAATGAAGTTTTGGTTGTGATTCTGAATTAATTCCATGGAGTTGCCAGGACTGATAACCAAGATCAAAAATGCTGGAGAAGTGGTTTGGGAGGAGCAGAATTAAAAGAAACTAGTTCTGCATAATTTGTGCTTTTGTGCCTACAAACAGATGTCTCTGTTCAAAAAACCAAAAGAGATACTAATCTGGACAAGAAGGACTCCCTTCTTCTTTCAGAAAATCATTTTCAGCTAAAAGATAATCCCCTGAGCAGTTAATACCCAAGAAAAGTATTTCCAGTAAGAAATTAAACTTGATCAACTGAGGTGTTAATACAATCTCTAACTCTTCTCTTTTCATCAGGGAGGGGTAAATCTGTTATTCTTCCATTATTGGGAAGGCTATATATCTTAAGTATTTTCTTGAACCTAAACTTCTCTTGTGTTCTTACAGAAAACGATAAACAGAAACAACCAGACTTGTTCTTGTTGAAGCAAGTGTATCACTCTGATTTTTTTTTTATGTTTCTTAGTTCTACTATTAATTCTTTCTATTGTTGCTATTCTTTTTATTGGCAAAATTTCTGTTAGCCTGATTGTAATGTCTTCTGTTGAAGACACTGGACTTAAATACAACACGAAGTGACCAAATGTTTACTGTCTCCATCTAGAGAAATTCATGCTTTTGCAACACAGAATGCACTAAATTAAATCTCAGACATTCCTGAAAATTGCATTTATTTGTACTCACAATATGTTCTACCTCAGTATCTTAAATATCTCATGTCCTTCTAGTGCATTGTGACTGTTGTTAGGCTGCTTCCTTCTGGAGAGAGAAAATCCTCCCTGTCAAGGTCACTTAGCTTTGATACCTATGTCCTCCCACTTTCTGCTTTCCTATTTCCTTTTCACCTCTAATTATGGGCAAATTGATGTAAGCTGAAAATTGTCAAATTGCCCTGAAGGTACACGTGAGTGTTTATTCACCTGTCTAAAGTACCTGCATACTCTCAATTACCAAGGACTTCGATCACTTAGTAATCTTTATCGTATTTATCCTCAGAGTCATTTTGTGAAATTGCAAAGCTACCATTCTTGAACATGGAAACAGACTGAATGTAAAGACCAGACCTTCAAAGACATTTAGAAACTTAACTCTTACTGCAATCAGGTCAATGGCATTTAAGCCTCTTATCCCATGACATTTTAGCACTAATCCAAAACCAGAAGACAATATGGACACAGAAAAACCTGAAGAGTTATTAAAGATTGAGCACAAACAAACTCCTAAATACATACATGTGTTTCCTTTTCATTAGCCTATAAGATTTCATGTATTTCTACTCAAGTCTTGACAACTTTGTTTTTAATGATCTTTTCTTAAATAAGCTGCTAAGATAGTCTTACAATATTTCTCACCTGCTGGATGAAGACAGCTTCAAAACAAAACCAAAATTACACCAGCAGTTTATTAGCTCCCTCTACACATTATCTGTTGAATTGACTGTCTTGTAATGAAATGTTTTTTTTCAGTTACATAATCAATCTATAATTCAGCTGTTTTAAACCAGAAATTAGATTCTCTTTCCTATTTAAAGCCCTTGCAACCTAGCAACAATGCAGGTGTTAGGTACATGCAAGTAATATGAGGGAAAACTCTGTCTTGGAGTTGTCTGTCTCTGCTCTCTCCCCATAATCTCTAAACAATACTTCTTCTGATCTAGTGAAGGTTATTTTACACTGTAGGTTGTAAGAGGACTTATTTTCAAGTATGGGCACTTATTAAGCAGTAGGGCTTATTCAAGACTCAGGCTATGAAAGATTATGGTATTTCATTAAATGGGCAATCTAAGATATATGATTTTAGATTTTCATTACTTTCTGTTTATAAATTGCTGAAGTTTGTCGAAAGTGTATTATATTGTCCTTGAGTACCATATTCCAAGTGTAGAGCTTTCATGTATATATAACTATATACTAAGATACATATATATATATATATTCACATCTGTGTGCCACGTACTACCACCTATACTAGTAATGGCTACAGTAATGCTACTGTTGCTAGTGGGAATGGAGCTTTGATTTCAGTGCTGAGGGCTTAAAGTATTTCCTTGACACTAGTATCCAGAGTAGGATGGAGGCTTAAACCTGCAAGCTGCTGTTCCTTGAAATGAACATGTGCAGTGTGACTCTTATTAGATGGGAACAGAGCTAAGCGACTTCATCTTGAAAGAAAACCTCAGGTGTTGTTATCTAACACTTTGACTGCAGTCCGTTTGACTGTAACTGGAAAACCGTCAGGTAAGCAGAGTTTTACTGACAAAAGCGTTTGATATAATTGGTATGTATGCTTGTTTGGAGGAGCATGTATGCATCTGCAGTACCAGTGTGAAACTAGCTTTTGAAACCCTGCACCTTAGGAAATAAGATGATGCCACTGCTATCGACAGATTGCAGATTTTGTTTTAACACAGGCCATTTCAGACCTTATCTGGTCCTGAGCTTATGTTAGCTTGTTTTATCTGAACCAGCAATTGCCCAACAGGTGACTTAATTTCCAACTTGTTTTTTGTGCTACCTTAAATCTGTGAAATGGCATGAGTTTACCCTAAAGAAATTATACCATATATGTTGTTCCAGCAACTCCTAAGTGAACATTCTGTAACTAAAGCTGGGCACCAATCAAAAAAGCAATAGCAACAGACTGCGTGAAAACCCCAAGCAGACCCAGGGCTGAGGAGGAAGAAACTGACCATCCACAGCATACTCCTCCCAGTGAGGAACCTGGGATGCTAATTCTCTGCCACTCCTAATAAAGGTGAGCATAGCCTAACAAAAAGAGGTAGATACCAGGAAGTCAATGACTAAGAAATTGGATTGTACAATTAATGGGAATTCACAATAATAAGATAAAATTGGTTATAAATGTTAGTGTCATAGTAGCTGGACTTAGAATAACTGATTCATTTTGATTTTACTGTTGAAACATTAATTAAACTAACAATAAACTCTAATTGTTGGCTCTGCATACAAGGTGTGTTCCCCCGTGCTCATAATGAGATTTTGACTGTAACACTCTTTGTCAGATGGAGAATTTTTATGCAGCAGAAGTATGGAAAAAGGAAAATAATGGGAAGGAGCAGCTAGGCGAATTAGAAGGAGTGGCAGCAGAGAGCCTCCTAGTTTGGCAGCGCTTCAGAGCTGGGATGCAGCTGGCTATCCAGCTGTAAGCCTGGGATGCAAACAGATGAGGAAGACCGCACACCCCCGAGATGTGCCTTTTCTATTTATATTAAGCTCATGCCAGTGGCACTGTAACTTATCAACTAGTATTTCAAGGGTCAGGTATTTTCTTAGGCTTCAGCCTAGCAAGGAATTTGAGTGGGTGCCCTTCCCCTGTGCTGTCCACAGGGAGCAGCATCAAAGGCAGAGAGGACTGCATGCAGAACCAAGGGCTGCTATCACTCTTGGTCACTGCACTGATTTTGCTCTTGAAGCGTCCCCCAATTCTCAGCAATTTTGCACCATGGGGACAAGTTCCATGCCAAAACAGGCAGCATCAATTCATTAGTCAAGGTTGGCTGAGATTCAGAGCTGCATCTCAGAAGACCAGCCCATAATTTGAAGGCATGGGGGTAACTTTAAACAGTCTTGCTTTCTGGCAAGCCGTGGTGCCAGAAGTGGCCCCTGACAAAGTCCAGGCAGTCCTGGGAAGCCCTGCAGTCATTACAACAGGCTGTGCTTTGCTGCTTAGTCTCCACCTCCCCAAATCTCTGCACCTAGAAACTGTAGTCCAAAACCATTTTGGATATGCTCCCTCTTCGTGTCCAATTGCTATGTATGATGTGACATGAGTTGGTTTTCTCAGTCTAAAAAAAGCATAAAACAACATGCCTCACTGCCCTTGAAAGCTAAACAGGGAAAAGGAGTATTTCACTTCAGTGGAGTTGCATACCAGTTGAACCGACATGGTGGGAAAAGGGGATGGGATTAAGTTCCTGTGGGGGGTCCCTGTTAAAAGGCACCTGAGATGTGTGTCCTGAATAAGCATATGAAGGAAAATGAGTTGTCCTCAAGGAAAAATGGCAATGTCTGCCCTGCCTTGTCATTCCTTCTCCAAGGAGGGAGTACACTATATCATCCCTGCCTAAACTCTGCATATTGAGTTAAGCCTAACATTTGGATTTATTAACAGTACGGCTTCCCTCTTCCATTCCCCCAGGATAAGAATTCAACCTTTTTATCCCAGGAGCTGCATTTTTATGTATACTTATGGACAGGCAAGGTTCACAGAAGGTGACCCTCTACAGAAAATGTGTGGCTTCGTAATGTCATTTTGTTTCTGCATTTGCTGGAGGACCCTGTAGTAATCTGGATGAATACTTGCTGTAAATTGATAACAAAATATGATGTCCTAGAAAGTATACGCTAGCATGAAACATGAGGGAAAAAGAATTCCCACTCCACTTAAAATCAGCAAAGTTGTTACAAAATGAAGAGATTTCCCTTTGTGTTCTAAAGTAATTTATAAGGAGGGGTTTTTTTAGTATTATTATTATTATTACAGCTGTTTGGTGAGTGGAACAGGAAGGAGACAGATAACTGATGAACGTGCTTTTTCTGACATGTGGGGACATAAGCACAGCTTGTGGCTGGGGTAGAAAGAAAAACTAATTGTCAGTTGGTCTGTTGTGCAGAACTTTCAAGTAACTTCTGCAGTTTTTAAAGATACACTTTTTAAATGTCTTTTTATTTCCCTTTATATAAGTGAACTTAATACTTATAGGTCTAGATGTGGGAGGAAGGATGTTAAAATGCAAAACTACAAGAAGAAAATTAGAAGCAGAACGGGTCAGCACTTCTGAACATTTCAGAGACTGGGAGGGGTGGGAAAGGAGCAGCAGACAACTTTGGCTCCATCAAACAGTCTTTCCCCTTGGGTTTAAAAGGGATTGTGTGCCACTGTGAAGGGATAGTATCCCATGAGCACTCTGAGGATCTAACCCAATATATTCCTCATCCTTCTGGCAGGGTAACATGAACCTTGTGGCTGTGGGTCCTCTTTCTGCCTTTTGCTTGCAGCTGCACTTGTTTCAGTCATGATTAGGGTTTTTTTTTCCTGAATTGCTTCTAATTGCACTTTAAGGCTGCTATATCCTACTTTATTTTCATCCTTATAGCAGAAGGGCAAAATCTATAAATTCTGTTTTAGACAAGGAAAAAAGCTCTTAACAATTTTTTAAACTGCTTGTCTTAGTTGCTGTTATTCATAGGCTTGACCTCCAACCCCATGCCCCAGCTCACCACTGTACCAAACCGTATTAATAAGTCTTAACGAGAAAATCATTAGGGTGAGATCAGAACAAATAAATAGCTGTTTACTCATGAGAGTTTTCCTTTGTTTCTCTTGTGTGTGTCTGTGTTGTAGTATTTCTGTGATGTGATACGATCAAAGCAGTCTGGCTTTTTTATTCCCATAGCTGGTCACAGGCTATATGAACATTTTTCAAATTCGAGATATGTACTAGCTCTTGAGGAGGTGTAAAGGAAACATCCCAATCCAATGACTGCTGCAGATGTGTTCAATAAAAGAAGAGCTGTAACTACACAAATTACCTTTGCTAAGCTGCAGGGTGCTGCAGAACTCCTGGAACGAGTTTCTCCCTGCCACACTTTTCATTCTCTCTGCTGGTTGTGAATGAATACAAATTAAGAAGAAAACCCTGGAAAAGGTTATAGGTCTATACAAATATCTTACAAGTGAATTGGGCTGCTCATACAGCTTATTTTTTTATATTGCAGAAAGTTTCAGAGAGAGAGATGCTACCTCTTTAGAAGCCTGCATGAATAGGACAGGGATGTGAGACGTTCAGCACAGCTGATGGGCAATTTCATTACAAGTCTTACAATAATGGATATTTTAATTAAAGCCCCTGCTCCTGGAGACAAGTGATTGTTGGAGAATCTCCATTTTCATTTAGGAAAGCATGTTTCTAGTCTGATGTTTGCCAAATAATATTTGGAAATATAACCTGTGTCGTAGCCACTCCAGAGCTGGACTGCAATGAAAGCCAATCTGTACTTAAAACGTGTTTTCATTGTTTGAAACAAAATACCTCCTGAGTGGAAAGCCAAACTAATAGATGTTGGGGCCGGGCCCCGGACTTTCAAATGTGGCATGGTTAATTCTGTACATTTAAATTCAAGATCTGAAATGTGCTGACATTGAGAACAGCAGATGGAAGGGGCTGCAACAGCCTGTCATGGGGACGAGTGGTGTGCAAAATACCTGTTAGGACCAGGCGGCACAGAACAGCCATAGCAAATTCTATCTGCTAGCTGCATCCCCAAGAGAAGCAAAAGCATGCTCTCTGCCAGGGAATTAAAAGCTAACAGAGAAAATTTGCTGTGTTACCTTCTACCGGAAAATAGTTTCATACAGAGATTGATTTACTTCATCTTTTGGCTCCAAAATGCCTATAAACAGTGTATTCAAAACTGTATGATAAAACCCAAGACCTGGTTTGTGTCCATAGACAACCCAGACTCTCTCCAGACCTGTATAGTAGGCCCAGTTCTTTCACCAGTGGCATCCTCAGCTCTATAGTGTTTTAAGAAATCTGCTTGCTTCACCTTCTCTGGCAAAGGCACAGACAGCAACTAGTTTTATATCATCTTTGTAGGTGTAAAAGCAGGATTTTAACTGGTTTTCCATACCTAAGGGTCTGGTTTTTTTTCTTCTAGTAACTACTTTGTAGAGTCTCTCCTGCTGCAGAACACTGGGAAATGAGACCAGGAGTTTACTTAAAGGAAAGATATTTGCTGCCAGTTTTTGTGGGTTTTTTTTTGTTTTTGGTTTTTTTTTTTTTCTGTTTGTGAGTTTTCTATGCACAATCAATTTCAAAATGCTATAAAAAGAGCCAACATGAAAGGAATTCAAAACCCTTAGTGGAGGATTGCCTTTAAAAATAACAACATTTTGGCTTCAGGCCAACCATGCTGAGAACAAATGGAAGAAAAATTCTCTTAAAATATTTAACATTACACAGTGGATTACGCTGGATTACAAATAATCAAATGTGTCTGTTTATTTTAAAAAAGACATTCATCATTCACGTCAAGTGCAGTTCCTTAGCTTTCTTGTTTGTTTGTTTCTACTCAATAGTAAAAGCCTCTTACTCTCCAGAAAATAATACTTCTTTTGAGTTTTGCCTTTTTCTTATATCTACCTAAATTCAGAGGATTTCTTGCATGAACTTTGAGAAGACAAAGGTGGAATCCATTTCCGATAAGCAAATGGTACTTTCTTCTTCCTTTCCTACCTCATGAAACATGTCATGTTATACATACAAGGATAGCCATAGAGTAACCTATTTTCAAGCACTGAATCATTGGTATGAATATAACCAGTTTTACCTATAATCTGCTCTGGCATTAGATGACAGCACAGGTAATTTGATACCTTTTTTCTCCCAAACGTGGCTGATAACAGATGTCACTTACATAACTGGCAGAGTTTTGGGAACTAGCTTTATTAATTTGTCCTCTTTCAAACAGATGAGTACATCAGAAAACATAAAAAAGGAGAAAGGAGTGGAATAAAAATGGTTGTTATGTGGGATTTTTAATAGATTAGTAACATTTAAGGTACAAATTGGGTTGAGAACTGCAAAACCAACTTTCAAATTATGCAAGTGGTATTTGTCCAACAATTGAAGTAAAATAGTCAACAGGATCAATTCAGGAACAGTCAGTAAGATCAATTCTCTTGTCCTGTCTCCTGGACAGAAAACTTGGGCCCTGAAGCTCAGTATTTTGAGCCTTTGAATCTTTTCTCAGCTGCCAGCTGACACTGGCAGTGCCAGAATTCCCCAGGCACTCATGTTTCTGCCATCAAAGCCCTCCACGTGCGTGCACTTCTGCTACTGAGAAAGGGCAAAATTATGCAAATCTGATGCAGGCAGGCAATGTGGCAGCGAACACTTGGCATGATTCACAAGCTAGATCCTCTTTTTCCTATTTTCCCTCAGGAGTCTCATCTGGGACATCAAAATGTGTCCACCAAACTGGAACAGGTTTCAAGCCCATTTCCCACCTCCAGCCACTGTGCTCTGGTGGGGCTCTCTGAGCTGGATCCTTTTCAGTTTGTCGTGCTAAGGCTGTGTAACATGCTCCAATATTCACAGCACGCACACTGTACATCTGAGTGACCTAACCTCCACATCTAAGACTCCTCTCCAGCCTTTCTTTGGCCCAGTAGTGAAGAGAAAGTTTTGGCTCCAGTTATTTCTCCTATCTGATTGTTTTCCTTTTCCCTGTTTCTGCCTAAATGGATAGAGCATAAACAGCACTACAGCTCTACCTTACATAACCAAATGGGCTCAGATGGTGAGTGAAGTCTTGTCCACATGTTTCTGACTTAGCTGCAGCTGTGTTGGCTTATGAGCCTTTTTGTCACCACTTCTCTGTACACCCTGCCAGGAGAGGAGGTTGTTAGCTGTACTACGCCTTAACACATTTCATTTGGAATAAGCTCACTGTAACTTGTGGAGCTCTCGCAAATCTATGCAGTCTTGACACAACGGAGATGGGGAGAGCTCCCAGGAACATGTCCTATGTGAACAGCTCTGGGAAGATGGCCTGCAGATGGTGGATTGGTGTGCACAGCACAGCCTGAAGAGGAACAAGACTTTGGCCACATTGTAAAATGGGGGCTGATGCAGCTTCTGTGGAGAAGGGACTAAATTGTGTCTGAACCCCTGTGCTTGCTTGTATTTCCTGGCCTGGTGTGCAAGATGCCAAGGTCTAACAACAAAATAGAGAACTCAATCATAAAAGATGAAATGTTGCATTAGAGGTTAACAGAATGGTCTGATAAACAAATCAGTTGTTGTATTTCATCTCCCTCTTACCAAATTATTGGTCTGTTAGTTGTATGCTTTCACCCTTCCCTACTCTCTGTGGTTTTTTTGTTTGTAATGCAGTTGCTTTACATATTATCTGTCTTCTCTTTGAAGATAACAAAGTATAACTAAGACTTAGCTATGTTGCTTTAGCTAAAATACTTCCTGTTCTTTTATCCCTCAAACCACATCTCTTGCTTCAGTCATGCAGAAATTGATGAAATGGGAATCCGACTAGGGGGATTTAATTGCAGTGCGAAAAGGCATGGGGAGCCCTGGGGATTCAGCACCCTCTTTTAGCCGTATGATCTTGACACCAGGGAAATTTGAGATGAATGTATCTGATAGAACAGAGCTTGCACATCATCTCCATAAAAATCCCCACTGTTTCCAATTTCAGTGAATACTGTACACTTAGGCACTTCTGCCAGAGTTGAAAAGCACTTTACAGACTCTGAGTGGAGGCTTGCAACACATCTTTATGCTAAGTGCTATCTTTATTTAAAAGACTGAAGGGGGGAGGAGAAGAGGGAAGGGAAGCCAAGAGGGATTAGTGCCAAGAGGGACTCACAAAAATACTCGAACAAGTTAACTTAATGGGAATTACACACCCAGCTGACTTCTGTGGATCCCGTGAAGGCATCTAACTCCCATGGATGAACTCCCCTCAGGGACTTTTGCAAGTCTCTCAAAAGTAACATTAAACCTTTGTAAATCTCATACAGAAGAGCGTGTCAAGTCTGAGCCAACTGTGATTAGGGCTGAGCGTTTCTACCTCTCATTGAAGTAAATGGGACTTGGGGCTATACAAGAGGTCAGCCTATACAATCCTAAAGGGATTACAGTAAACCTGAATAATCCAGGAGCCTGTCAAACTAGTGCACAAGTCAGCTAAGCGTGCTCAGACATGAGAGATTCCACATACTCTGGCTGAATGGCCAAGACCAGTATTAATACTTGATACTGAGGGTGGCCCTGGGTAGCCCTGAGAAAACTACTATCACCGTGGTGGCTTGTACATGCCACTCTGTAATGGAGCAGGAAATAAAATCTAGCTCATCTTACAACAGCCATGGAGATAGTGCTTCTTCTTGGTGTAGTTAGTGGCAAGGAAGGAAGGTGCTTAAGCATTAAAGACTACAAGGAGGCAACCTGTTCCCTCTGAAGTGTTGAGATTTCCGGTGGCTCTTTTGTGGCAGAGTTCAGACATGCTCAATAGTCATATTGTTATTCTTTTTTCTACTTCTGATCCTCTTATCTCTATGATTACACACAAGCCTGTTGAATTTGAGGAAATGTTTTAAAATTTCGTTGTCTTTTCAAAAATCAGACACTTTCCTCCTCTAAAAATCTCGTCAAGCCAACCGACAAATCCATGCTTACAGGCAAAAAGTACAGAAACTCAGAAAGTACATGGAAAGCACAAAATAGGGTAGGAATTCAATGATATGTAGCATATTGCACTCCTTGAGCACAAGTCTAATGCTAGTTCAGTATAGATGAGACATTTGTCAGAGCTTTTGAAACCTCCTCATACATTTTACAGTGTGCTGCAAAACTAGTAGGCTTGGCCCCATTGCTTCTCTGATTATGAAGCAAAGGGAAAGCAGTAGCAGAAATGAGACCTATGTCTGCTGATACAGTGAATGCTATATAATCTGCTGGAGCATTGCTGATACAGGCTACATGCTAAAGTGTGTGTATTCGCTCAGGTGTGAATGTATGTATTGCCTCCCTTTGTTTACATGGATGCTTTTGTTTCCCGTGCTTATATAAGTTTGTTTTAAAGGCTGGCACATCTCATCTTTGAAGCTGCGAATCCCTCAAATTCCATCCACGCACACTGCTAGCAATCTGCAGCTGTACACAGCAAGAGCAAGTGAATAAAACAAGTATGACTGGAAGGAAAGCAATGCTGCTTTGCTCTTGTGTGAGCTTTCTCTTTAGTCCTGTGAAGGACTCAGTTTAGCAGAGCACTGTACTTCCAAACTGTATGCTTTTACTGAACCTGCTGGTAGACCTAAAGATGAAGATGTACCTGAATGCTTTGCTGAATCAAGACCTAAGAAACAGAGCATAACAGAGAAAATGTTGATCATTATCTAAGAAATGATGGGCTGGCATCATGCTGATATAAGTACTTTTCAGTGCACATAAAAACAGTAGGGATTACAGGTGAGGAACAGATTTCTATACCTTATCTCTCACTCATTGAAATAAATGGTTTTATGCTTACAGCAAGTTTATTTAACTTATTCCTTTCAAACAGGTATTTTGTGCTCGAGCTTGAGGGAAGAAGGTGAACGAACTCTTCTGATTGTTTTGCAAGTTCAGAGGAGCCTTAGTTTCTCTTCAGTAACTCTGAAGTGAGTGCATCTAAGTGCATCTAAGGCTCCACAAGGGAAGAAGCTTTGTACTGAGACTTTCCCTTTGTCAAACAGCAAAGAACATTTTGTCTTCCAATGGCTTGGCAGACCAGGAGCGAGGCAGCTCCGTTTATCATTTATGCTGGAGACCACTGCACCTTCCCATTATCAAAGTACAACAGCATTTCTGAAACTGGGAAAAGTAAACAATGGCCTGGTAACATGTCTTCCCTGAGTTAACAATTTCCTTTGCAGGGAAAGGAGAGAGGAATTTGAATTTGAATGTTCCCTCTCCACACACCCCCACCCCCCCCACCCCGCATATACTCCTGCCAAAACATGCAACTGGTTCTATAAAAATCCCAGATCCTCTTGCATTGATGCAATTTGAAGTCATAGGTTTGTATAAGAACCAAATTCTCAGCCATTGGGCTGTGACATATCTGTCAGCTTGTCAGCTGGATAGATACAGGGTCAGCTATTTTGAGCTGATGTTGCTACCTGGGAAACAGCAACTTCACTATCTTTTTACTTCTGTGCAGCTGTGGCCTATCTTGCTTATTTCATAATGCTTCTACCCGCTTTTACCTCACCTTGTTTGAGCTAAGGGTAACTTCAAAGTAGTGGTTAATCCTTATGCGAGGCGAACTGTTACCCGGGGATAGCAAGGCAGTGCAGCGCTGAGGTGCTGTCTTGTGAGCTGGGGAGGGAAAGAGAGTCAGATGCGTCTTAGAGAGAGAGGTAGTCAGCAAAGCCAAGAGGAGTGACTCCTCAGATTTACAGGGAGGTTACTGGGGAAAGGTCTGCTTTTATGAAGGAAGCAACTGCAGCACAAGAACTGTATGAAATAACATTAGGTGAAATTCAGTAGAAAGCCCCACCCTTGTCTCAAGTGATCTATGCTCTATTTTAATTTCTGGTTCATGCAAACTACGAGTTTTGAACAAAAATTCAACCAAAATAACGCAGGTTAAGCAAATCAGCTTTCAGAAAAGACAGTGCATGGCTAACTAGCATTCTGCAAATAACCACCTTCATAACAGAGGGTAATGACACCACCAATTCTCTATTCTTTTAAAAAAATAAAAGAAAATAAACAGGGCTTTGGTCCAATTGTCTCTAGGTCAGCTATAGGTCTCTACAAACTGTCAGGAACTTGCTCAGAGGAGATACTGCAATGCCTGTAATGTTGACACCATCAGAATCTCTTCCTAGATGCAGGTGCTGGCCAGCAAACTTGAAATTAAATCCCACTGTGATGTTCTTTTTCCTATTCCACTGAAACAAATGGGGAAGAGGTTCACCGCTGACACTTTGAGAAAGTGTGGTCTGTGACAACTGTCTTGGAAACGGGTCTGTGAGGCCAGCTCTCCCGTTCTTGCTCTGAAGTGCTCTAACAGATTAAAAACAGTGGGATGGAGAAGGAGGGATTGCTGAGCAGTTAATGGCACTAGAAAGGGGAGATTGCACATTGTGATGAACATTGCCATAGTTTGTGACCTTGCCTGGTGCATGTGGTGCTGATTATACCAAAGGATCAAGCAGATGTGAAGGAAAATTGAGTTTCATCTCCTCCCAGTTATCACAGGCCCTCTTTGGTAACTGGAGGATTATGATACTTCAGGAAAATAATGTATATATCTGCGTGTGGCTGCAATAATGATGGATATTCTTTTTTCACAACCAAAGTAACTGTGATTGATGCAGCTGGCTCCAACCTATAACGAACACTAGGGTTAATTGGAGCCAAGGACACAACAGTCCCTAAGTAGTATTATTCTGTGGCGCACTCATGTGCTGTCATTAATTTTCCTATTTGTTTGACTTTACAAAAACACATAGAAAAAAAATTGAAAAGAACAGAATGAGACTCAATTATACCTCTTACAAAGTACTGAGGATGGGGAGGAGCTGAATCACCCAAGCGCTTGATGACATTATGCTTTTGTACAGCGTAACGCCTCCAGGTAACTGGAGAGCATACTGTGCAGTGGCATTTGCTACATCTGTGCTCCTCTGTCTCTTCTAGCTAATGCATTAAAAGATTGGACATCATAACTCTTCCAGGCCACAGCTATTTTATTATAACAGAGTTCAACCTGAGTCAGAATTTGAACCGAAGAACTGAAAAAATATATGGAACACAGGATTAGAGCCATTGTGCTGTGTGAGAACGAACACATGGCAGATCTAGTGTGGTATCTCTTCTCTGAAGATGGCTGGCATCTGGTGGATGGTCAGCATCTTGTGGAATGGTCAAAGATCTCAGCAACATGCTGACATGGTGATAATCTACTTTCCATGTTGGGATCCTAATCCGGTAGAATTAGAGATTGCTTTGAATTGTGAAAATATGCAGCATTATGAACTTTCCAAAAGCAGTTGTGAGGACGCTGAGGCATTCTCATCCAGTCTGCTATTTGTGTTCACACATGTCTCATTCCCTTTAGGACATTAGCAAAATTGGGTTCAGCAGGATGATGTGTGGCAGTATTTTCTGCAGCAGATATTCCTGTTACATGGAAAAAAATCTGTTTCACCTCCTCTGTATTCATACATTTACAGATGAGACCACAAAAACTTAAGAGTTGTGGGGTATACAGCAAAGCAGCCACAACAGTGGAAAGTAGCAGGAATTACAACAGTGATGTGAATGAGAGACGATAAATCACAGATATTCGACAAATGATGTTTGTATCTGCTGATCTCACCCTGTTGAACAAATACACAAGATGAGTCAAGCCTGATGTGAAGCCTTATACACTTGTCAGCATACTCCAAACAAAAACCTACCAGCCTACTCCCTCCCCCCCAACAAACAATGCAGTATAAGATCTTTTGCTTTGTTATAGAAGTCAACAAGTCAGAAATTTTATTCATATCCTTATGTAAAAAAAAAATTTTCACAAGGTTTTGTTTGAATGAATCATGACTATCAGTCTATGGTCATATTACAGTGTGTATAAGGGAAGCTTTCCATGTACTGTATCAAACACGTAAATAAATGAAAATTACAAGGAAAATTAGGTTCCTATGAACTTTAGGATACCCTAAGTTCTAATAGCTTTACAAGATTTTGGGGCAAACAATAACATGCCAGGTGAAAAATCTACTATCCAGTTCATTCCATGACAATGGACAAACTAAGACATTTGGCCATGAAAAAGAAATATGTACACCAAGAAAAATCACAAGTGTCTCTGTACTGCCTACAAGTGATTCTGGATGTGTACTTTTTCACACTAGCATCCTTACAGCATATTGCAAGCGATTGAGGGAGGGGAGGAAACAGGAGCGAGGGCAGGATTCCTGCATGTTACAGATACTGCTAGCAGCCTTTATTTAGTTTTTCCCTAAGACCTTCTGGTTGCTATATTTCATACACGAGAAAAATTCAAGATCCTTCCCTTGTTATCACTTCTTCTAACAGCTATGTGTGCCTTGAGACGATTTTCTTGGACATATTCTTATTAGTGTTCTTAAACATGTCTTTTGATATGCCTCTTTTAGTTCAACTGCAGCACAGAACTGTAGGTGTACTGGAAAATAAGGACATAAACTTTTCCAGACTTTTGCAAACAGCTAGACTTTGGACTACACATTCTTGGGAAACAGGATGCCCTGCCACTGTGTCCAGTTTATTGGGTGAGCAAAAATATGTCACTGTCAACCTAACTAATAAGCAATGGAAAAGCTGGCAAGCAAAAGTCAAGCTCCTGAAAATAATTTATGAATGTTTCACATTCATGTTTTTAATTGCTCATTAAGAGAAACCAGAATAACTGACTAGATCACAATCTTTTTCAATGGGACTCAAAAAGTAATCAAGATACCAACTCTGTCTGTGATGGACTTTTTATTGAAAATGTAGTAATAAAGTAGGAAAAGCACAGATCTGATTTGAGACAATATATTCCTTGGTCTTTATTTTCATGTATTAGAGTAGAACAGTGTTCATGTGCCGTACGAGCCTGTATTTTATATGTGGCTATATCGATAGGGACATAAGACTTGGAGCAGTATATTATCACAGTGAACAAGTTCTTGCTTCTGGCCAGTATCGAACGAAACAATTTTATCACGCATTTTTTAGCCCACTGGTATGATATTACATGATCCAGCAGAAACCATATGGTACAAACTCCTACGCAGTTGCAAAGCACTCAGGCTTTAAAATGAGTGCCACAAATCTTTTGCCAATGCTTTGTACTTCTAGAAAAGATTACGAAGTTAGCATTGCACAAAAGCAGCACTGGGGAGCCTGACTCTTTCCAAGCTGTGGTTTAATAGCAGCTTGGGAAGCAAAGGTAAGGTTAAAGGTGTCTTTAAGCCATCCTTATATACTACTAGTCCTCAGTCAGTTTCCGGCAGATCACACTCTTGATCTCTTGTTCCTTTATTGCAATGTTTTGCTATTTTTAAGCTTCTTCTGCATTTTCCACTTCAAGTCTCAGGTGAGTTACAGGACATTGTGAAGGGTGAAGTGTGCTGTGCACTCCTGCAAACTGCATGTCTATTATGTGGAGACTTGTGATTATGGGAGAGCTGGACTCTATGCCCCAAATGATTCCTCCTAGCACTATGTTACCAGGAAATTCAGCAGCATTTAGAGGAGCCTGAAGGCTATTTTAAGTTGTGCAGCTGCTGAACACAGCAGGAATTCAACAGGGTGATAAAGGACATTTTAGACCAAGACCTGACTTATGCTCTCGGCAGGCAGCGTAATACAAAAACTGCTATGAAAGCTCTGCTTAGTCTGAGAATTCACCTATTTTGGGATAAGCTTTCCAGGGCTGAGTGAGGGCAGATTTATACTAGAGGAATAGTGCCAATCCACACTAATCCAAACAGGGTCTGACTGTGGAAAGAGAATAACAATAGAAGAATTATTTAAGGCCAGAGACTGATATTTGAGACCTCGCTGGCTGGAGGCTGGGCTTTTTGGTATTCGATTTTTCATTCATTAAACCAATAACTTAAACCATTTTCAGTTCCTGTTAATGCAACTCAATTGCACGAGTGCTTTACCAAGCCATTAACAGAACCACCTTACAGAAGCAGATGGGCAAAATTGTGTCCATATTACTGCACTGTGACTCTGATCGCAGCCATAATGCTCTGAGCATGATATGCACCCCTTCAGTACTCTCACTGGGGCTGGTAAAAAGTGAAGAAAGGATGGGATGTTCAAGGGAAAATCTCTAAGCTATACACTCTCACATGTGATTCAGAAGCTAGGATTTTGAAATGACACTAGCTGGCTATAAATTGAAACTGTGAGAAGCAGCAGTGTGTCCAGATAAATGCACACTGTCTAGTTATAAGTATCGAAAGAAGGATACAGAAAAACTTGGGGAAAGAGTTGATGCTATCAGTCCTTGTGACCTCTTGTGCTTGCTGTCTTGGTGAATTTTTTTTGCTTCCCCCCAAAATATATTCACCCTCTGTGGCCTGCGTGTTGCTAACAGAAGTGGTGGAGAGGGGCCAAAACCACTCTCTTACTCCTCACAGAGGCTGTAGGCTGACCCCAGTGCATAGGATTTCGAATCTCACTGAGGCAATTGCAGACATAAGGTCTGTAGTCAGATGATGCAGGTATCTCTGCAGGGCTCAGACCACAGTTGGAAGTCTTTGCCTAAACACAGAGAAGTCAACATGGGTGCACTCCTCAGCCACTCTCGGACAAAGTCTATACACTTAATTCATAAATCAGTGGAGACCAGTTTGAGTAAGTACAGGTGATTTTGCATGTAATTTAATATTGCACTCTATCTACTCACTGCTGGTAGCAGCGTGGCAACATATGGCCAGTGGCAAAAGCCTTTTAAACCATTTCCACAGCCCCATTCTGTCCCACAGCCAAATGCCTCAATTTTAAATGCTCAGTGGAAAGATATGGTATTTTTAGCCCCCCCCGCCTCCTGACTGTGCTCAGAGTCTTCGCTCTGTTCACCCCATCTGTCTGGCAGGACAACACAACCCTCTTTCATGTAGCTTCTCTTCTTCTGTCAAGGGCCATGACCTGGACTTACAATTGCCCCAGCGTCCATGACCCCACTGGGTCACACCAAAAGTCTGCAGCGTCTGGGGTCTGCCGGATGACTCCAGTCTGGAAATGAACTACAGCCCAAGGGGATAACTCAGGCAACCAAAATCTTAGTAAATCACACTCTGGAGGAATTTGTTCCCCCAGTCTTCTTTCATAGAATCATAGAATCACCAGGTCAGAAAAGACCTCTTGAATCATTGAGTCCAACCATCCCTATCTGCCACTAAACCATGTCCCTCAGCACCTCGTCTACCCATCTTTTAAATACCTCCAGGAACGGTGGCACAACCACCTCCCTGGGCAGCCTGTTCCAGTGCCCAATGACCCTTTCCATGAAATTTTTTTCCTGATGTCAAGCCTGAACCTCCTCTGGTGGAGCTTGAGGCCATTCCCCCTTGTCCTGTCCCCTGGCACTTGGGAGAAGAGGCCAGCTCCCTCCTCTCCAAAACCTCCTTTCAGATAGTTGTAGAGAGCAATACGGTCTCCCCTCAGCCTCCTCTTCTCCAGGCTAAACAACTCCAGTTCCCTCAGCCGCTCCTTGTAAGACTTGTTCTCCAGCCCCCTCAGCAGCTTCGTTGCTCTTCTCTGGACACACTCCAGAGCCTCAACATCCTTCTTGGAGCGAGGGGCCCAGAACTGAACACAGGATTCGAGGTGAGGTCTCACCACCAGTGCCGAGTACAGGGGCAGAATAACGTCCCTAGGAGAAAACTTGGAACAAAACTAGACTTCGGTGAAAAGTTAAAAATGGTTGGCTTTGGTTTTGTTTTAAATAATTAAAAGCAGCGGTGCAGAGTCAATTTTAACAATTTATTTGATGGCAGGGCAAAAATTCTTGGGCAAAAATTCCTAGGCGGGAGGTGCTGGGAAGCCCGCCCGGGCTCCCAGCCCCTTTTCCAGCCTCAGCCTCTCTCCCAGCCCCATTCCCAGCCCCGCTCCCGGCTCCCGCTGCCGCATGGGGGAGCTCCAGCCTTTGCAGACAAGCGGCCGCCGACCCGAGACCGAACTTGTCATCAGAGCGGGGCCGCTTGGCACTTAAAAAAAGAAAGCGGTGCATTGATGGTACATGTATATATGCAAATAATTTAAGACTAAAAAGGGAATGGGCTGCCGGTCTTAAAAGAAAAACCCAAACTTTTCTCTTTCACACATTTTAAAACACAAATGACTAATCCTTCCACTGTTTCCTAGTAAAGTATTTAATTGTGACCAAAAAAAGGGGGTTTTGAGCACTTTAAACAGCTCAGCTGGAAGCACAGAAATTAGCATCAAGTGAAATATTTATGGGAACTTAATAGAGTTTAAGATTGTTACTTTCGCTGCCGTAAGACACCAAGGCCAATTAACTATTTCCAATTAAGTAGCCTAAAACAAAAGAGCGTGCAAGAAGAAATAGTGGCTAAATAGTTATTACTGGACTGAAGAAAGATTGATCCTGAATACGAGGTGAATAATTGTCTGGTACCAAACCACAAAACTACGATAGCAAGAAAAGGCAGCAATAGACAAAAGAACTAGAAGGGAAAATCATGTTCAGCATTGACATTATTAAACACCGTTTCTTTAAAATCCCGTTGGTTAAAGGTGGAGCCTTTTGTTTGTCTTGATGTGCATCATACTGCATCGCATTATTCTGCTACTCAAATGCGTAGTGAAATGCATTGCTCTCTACTCATCTGCCAAATCCCCAAATTCAGTAATTTTTTGTGAGTTTTCTATATAGAACAAAGTTAAACATATACCACAAGAGAAATGTATTTAGTTTTGTCTTTGAACAACTCAAAAATTATCTAATTAGCATGTCACCAGGCTGCAGTTATATGTGTTTTATTACTCCAGCTTTTTAAATGTTTTTTTATCATGTTTAATGTTTGGGCATTTAACAGTTGACATGAGAGTTGGCACTTTTTATCTCATTGTAAGAATGGAGAAAAGAGTTAAGATTTCTCTGAAAGGGATGAGGTAATGTTTAGAGATTTACAGATTCATAACCAGGCTGTTGCTTGTGCTGTTGTTTGCTCTTCAAGGTTGGGTTAACAGTCTAACTGCCATAGTGACTCTCTGGAAACCTAGAAATGCAGAACAACACTTCAGCAACCGAGAAAGACAGAAACCTAGTGTTAGATTACAGCATACTTTGTAGCAGGGGGAAAATTTTGGAAGAAATTCTGCACTCCCAGAGGCTGCTTTTATTTTCACATTCATGATTTATGATGACAATTTTCTCACACTTTTTAATGACACCTCAGGTAGACTGTCTTGCTCACAACACAAAGTTTGGCTACAATGGAGAGAAAAAGTGCACTGCAGCCTCATAGTTAGAGCCTGACAAAAATCTTAAAGATGTTCTGATACTTTTGGGTGCTAAAATAGCAAGCTCAGAGCAGCTTTCCAAATGACAAATGTTTTCCTGGGAGCCTAGAATGAATATATACATCAGCGTCTATTTTTCAGCTGCCATTTTTCACAGTTCAGTCACCTTTGAGTTATTTGTGTTGGAACAGTATCTTAAAAAGACCTAAAAAAGGTGTGGGTTTTCAAGCTA
Organism: Cuculus canorus; assembly: GCF_017976375.1. Classification (NCBI taxonomy): domain Eukaryota; kingdom Metazoa; phylum Chordata; class Aves; order Cuculiformes; family Cuculidae; genus Cuculus; species Cuculus canorus. The sequence continues at coordinate 86,106,282 of NC_071402.1, read as the reverse complement.
TACTGTAATGATACTCTTCCTTAAGATCATAATATGTAATGATTAGATCTTCCTTAAACCTCTGAATGCTAAGCAAGTGGCTATACACCTAATGCTTGAGACTACTTGTGTCTCTAAAAATACATCTGTACGTAAGTATTTGCAAGATTAGGCTCATCTGGTCTAACCTGCGACTACCAGAGCTAATATGCATTTTAGCTTAAATTATTTTTTTTGCATTCATAACTGTTCTTTGTCCAAGACTCTGATAGTTTTTGTCTTGCTATTACAAAAAGAAGCAGTGATTTGAACGGCAATTTGGTGTGAAAAATTTTCCGAACTCCAGAGAAGAAAGAGATTTGCATCCACATTTCACAGTGTTGAGGAGCTCTCTTTCATACGTTCCCATTCTGGTCCAAACCTGGGATAAAGCACTGCACAAAGCTTTCTGCCTGACATGGTATGGAGTCATGCTCTTTGTCTGCAGCACTTGTGAGGGCATGCCTACAGGGCTGTGCAATGGAGTGTGATGTGGAAAGCCCCCAAGCCTCCCAGGCGCCGTCAGCAACCCCACTGTACCAGCACTGGGTTGCACCTTGCCTCATTGGTCCTGCGGATGGACAGAATTAAGCCGCCTGAACACCGGCACAGGGTTGGTACTTCTCTGCTGCTGTTGTGGGATCTCTGCCTGGCACTGAACTTGACCCTTGTGTGTGTACCAGCAAGCTCTGGGACCTGCAGCACAGCACTGAACCCCTCCGTAGAGATGTTCTTATCACCTCGGTATTGAAATCAACAGCACCGCTACCAAACACTGCCTGGGAGAGACATCAGCTATTTAACTGTGTTACAGAAGATGAAAGGAATTGAAACACAAAAACCAAACAAAACCCTTTTTCCTAATATAATCAGCATTTTTAAGCAGTTTATCTGCTTAATAGGAAGGTTTTTAAACATTTTGCTTGAGCTGACATTCTTTAATTATAATATTCACACTGCTGAATATGCAGTCACACCAGCAGAAGTTCCATTGTGAAAGAACACACAGATTCAATCTGTTTCTTTCTCTGAATTTTTCTGACTTGGTCGTATTTTTCCATTCATCATTTTCTTTTTGTTTGCTTCTCACATTTCTTCTTAAATGTGTGTTCTTTTTCCTCTTACTCTGTTGTTCCACTTGAAAACATCAGGATTAGCATGCAGATGTTTTTTTTTGATCAGAGATTTTATTTTTAATCATTCCCATTTTCCACAGTCTATTTAGGTAGCTGGGGATTTTTTGTTTATTTGGTTTTGACCCTGTCTTGTTGGTTGGTTTTTTTTTTTCCTGTTAAATCCATTACCCTACTCTTCTGAGTGTAAACACCTTCTGTTTGCTATTGTTTCCTTAAAACAGCATTTTAGAAAATTAACTATTTCTTCTAGTTAACTAAATCATGGGTTATGCTGTCTATGCCAATAATCTAATATCTTCTATGTTTTCAGTGCTTCGCTTTAGCTTAGGTCATAGACATACAGGTTTAGGACAGGTTTTTTTTTTTTTAAAAAAAAATTATAAGTTTTCAGCATGTCTGTTGTCATTGTAAAATTGTACTGTAATACCTTTGACAATTGGTTTTAGAATTTGCTCAAGTTACAGGATTTGCTGAACACAGAGTAGGTGGAAGAAAAAAGTAATCATAATGACCAAGAAATGACCAACTTTTTCTATTTTATTTATTTAAATAGTATACTGACCTCTCTAAATAAGCATCAATTGGAATTTTGGCTATCTTGTAATCTGCACGCTAACATTCATAGGAGTTGAATTACATTTAATTTTTAGAAAGCTGAGAGGAGAAAACAATGATGTTCAGTAGCTTAGCCTAGGGAAACTGCCACTGGATGCCACTTAGGCAATGACCAGCAGAAAGAATGCAACCCCAGTTGTTACCATCCAGGAAACTGGCAACATCCACCTTCATTAAATCTATATTATAAATACTGAAGAGGTTCAGAAATGCCTACTGTCTGGCATTAGAACAAGCAATCAATGGACTTTACAGGGCTAGTATTTCAATATAAATTTTTAATGTCAAGACACTGAAGTCAGAGAGGGGAGTTCTTCCATAATCCTGAATATTGCCAGTAACTAGGGTATCCACGACTACCATTTAGCGGTTATATATATATTTTTTTTTTAAGAAATTCTATGCCCAAAGCACCTGAGGAGGGAAGCTCACCTATACACCACCTAAGGAAAAATAAAATTGCCTTCAATGATGTCTCCTAGGCAAGCTCAGAAACGTCATAAACTCCATATGTTTGGGAGTTGGACAAATCAACAGAACATCCTGCTCATTTCCAAAGTTTGGTTAATGCCTAAAACTTCATTGAGTAGTTCCTTCTCATTCAGAACGACCTCATTGTTCCCCGGTGAGCAATGGCAATTGTATCACCATGTCCTGGCACTCCCAAGGAGCAGCTCCCAGGCAGCCCCTTGGAGCCTGGAGAGAGGTCAGTTTAGTGGAGAGAAAGTACAACCAAAACAATCTGATTGTCTCTTAGAAAGCATCTGCCGCCATCTCTTCCATGCAGTGGACTTCATTCCTCAAAAGGGTTATCAGCTGAAGTTAAAACCCAAGACTTTGAAATATGGTTTATAGCTTGAAAGTTTTTCTTCGAATAAGTAAATGCAAAAATCCACAGAGGGTGCTTTCTCCTTTTCTTTGTTGCGAGATGCCTCGTAAGAAATGGGATTTTTTTTTTTAGTATGTTTTTAGAACAAGCTATCTTTTCTCTCATAAGGGAAAGCAGGAAATTATCTATTACCTATGGCTATAATCAGGTTAATATTACAAATCTGTTTTTTTCCCCTTCAATCTTAATTCTTTTTACTCAAATAATTATTTTTTTGTGGCAGCAGATACTTCAAGGAAAAAACTTATGATGCCTCTGCCACAGCAGTATGAGCAGAACAGCAGAGAGGGGATTTTTTTTTGTCTCTTGCTCTGCAGTATGTAACTGAAAATGCTTTGGGGGTTAGTCAGCTTTCCTTAAACCTGTGGCAGTTAAAAAGTGTTTTCCCAACCCTTCTTCTGTGCTGTATAACAAACAAAGGCAGAAGTTCCTGTAACCCTGCAGCCCTTTGCACCAAAACAGCTGAAGTAAGGCAAAGCAGGCAAGGTATAAACCTCTCCTGAAAAAAAGAGTAGGTGTTTATACAGAAGTCTAGATGTGTGGCATCTAAGATCATAGAGTTCCAATGGCAGGGACAACTCCCACCAGAACAGGCTGCTCAAGGCAACCAACCTGACACTGAACAACTCCAGGAAGGGGTCATCCACAACAAGGAAGTAATAAATTATTGCATTTAAATTAACTGCAAACCCCACATCTCCAAATGAATTATAAGTTAGACTGACTTAAAAATAACTTAAGATTGGTCTTTTGTATATTTTACCTTGGTAGGCTTAATGTTTTCAAGGCTTTATTTTTTCATACACAAGAGCTAGGAATTTTACTTTTTTTAGTGATAATTAAAATCCCCGTATAATTACATCTTTGCCTTAATAAGTCAGAGCTCTAAGGAGAATGAATACTAAGAGTCAACATCAAGGAATGACACTTGTAGCGGATTTCAAGATGAAAAAAACCACCACCGAGGAACAGTCACATAAGCTCAGAATAATTTCACTAAAGTCTATGTGTAAAATTTCAACATTCGAAACTCACAAGAAGCCCACTGAAAATGTTGCCAGGGTCTCCAGTGGAGAGGGATGACCAATAATCCTATGTAAATAAGAGCAAATGTAGGTCCTGTCATTTGACTAGAGATAGCCTGTATGACAGAAAGCAGGATCATGACCTCAGCTGTTATAAATTTCACTTGGTTTTGCTTTGCTTTTCCCTTGGAAGAATATTGATTTGCCTGTTTGATGAACTGAAACTTAAGGCTGAACTTTAGGTCTGACTCAGATTTGGGTAGAAGAAAAAGGTGCCTGCATGGGATGAACAGCTATATGCATTTTAGATGCATATAAATCTATTTGTTTGAGGGCAAAATCTGTTCTATTTACGAATGCATGCCATATGGTCTCTTTTTGCATGCCTGTGCTTCTGTTAAGGTGCATGTCTACAAAGCATTAACACTTAGAGAATCCTCAAACCCTGGTATCCCACTCTGCAAACTCCTATTCAAGTGAGTCACCACTGGCTTAATGAAATAACTTTCCATTATAAATTTGAAAATGATCTGCTCTGGGGTGTAAAGACTTTAAAAGGTAGAGATAAAATGTACTTCATAAAAAATTTGAACTCACCATGATTGAGGATTACTCATGAAAGGAAGGGCACTGACACTTAAACTCTGAGTTACCCACAAGTCCTTTTTACAAACTGGTCTCTAATGGGTGGTTGCAAAACTGAGTGTTTTCTCTCCCCTCTTTCATGTTATCCTTCCATCACTGTAGACATTGCAAGTGAAAGTTTTAAGAATTAAAATTGTGGCATCAGGTATATTCAAGTGTAGGTCTTTCACTGGATAACTAGAGTATGAGAAAAGTGAATTCCACTCTGAGATAAGAGACTCCTCTGTCTGCTGGATTTTTGTAGCTATGAAAAAACACAGACTATGGACTCTTCGAGTAACTCAGGGGCTCAAAAGTTCAGGGATCCTTCCCGTGCCTGCCTCCATGGCAAATCAGCTACCTTGGAATGAGGGTTGTTTTTTTCTTTTCCCTTTTAAATCTACTGACAGAATGCTTCTGCAGTGTAGACACTTGCAGCTGCAGAGGCTGAAGGCTTGTATTTGTTCACAGAAGAGATAATGGACAAACAGCAGCCATGATTGTCTCCTCAGCCCACCTCACCAAGGAGCCCAGAGATCGTTTGGCAGTGTAGTCATCCATGCCAATTCTGCTACTGGTTCATGGGCCAGGGCAACTGAAGTTCTCAAGAGCTGATGCTATTAATACAACCCTCTACTGTTTGGTTGTTTTGGGTTTTTTTCTGTGTGAAAGGGAATGGAAATACGTGTTTTGCTTACACAGTCCTCTGAAGAGCCATTAGATAGAACTAACGGTCCTTTCAACTGCTGGCATCTGTTCTAGATGGGGTTTGAATAGGGAACTTGAAGGTACAGAGCTTTCAAAACCCAGTTTACTTGCCAATCCCCTGAGGCATACTGGCTATGTTGGTATCAACATATTGAAAGATATGTGATACCAGCCAGCAATCCAGGTGCTCTCAATGGCAAAGTAATAGTTTATTGAAAGAGACAGGCGTATGAGGGTGAGCTGTGAAGTAAAGATGCAACATTTCTCTTGTGAAGCCTTTTAAACACTCTTACTGAACTACCTTGTCCAAGTAGCTTTAATTAAAAGCTTTTAAAGAATGTTCTGTTCTGTTCGCAGATATTCCTCCCCCAGGGGCATTAACTAATTGACCATACTGTGGGGAAAAGATAAATGTTAAGAATCTCTCTTTTTCTTTTTGAAAATAGAATTTTAGAAATAAAATACAATCATATTCTTTATAAATTCTCACTATTTTACATTTCTTTCCTTGACAGTCCTGTATTTTTTTTCCAGTGCCAACGGCCTGAACAATAATGGTTGGACTCGATGATCCGGTGGGTCCTTTCCAACCTGGTAGTTCTATGATTCTATGAATAATGATGTAGCACGAGCCAGAGTGTCACATGCTACTCATCCTGATCAGGAGTCAGGTTAAAATGCTCACTCCCGTGTCCCAAAGAACTGAAGTTGTTATTTTAATCTTTTAAGGGTTTGGGGTTTTTTTTCTGACAGAGTTAAAATCCCACAGACAACTAAAATATCCCTTCTGGTGCGAGATGGTCCCACATTCTTTTCCATCTTTGCTTATGGCTTTTAAAGAGATCCTTTCTGCAGGGGTGAGTGTTCAGCTTCCTATTTTTGGCAGTGTCCATGCTTCTGACTTTGCATGGGAAGGGTTAGAGTTGAGGAAAAAAAGCTGAGTATTTACATTACAAGGTATGTGAGTTGTGCTTAGAGCCAAGCAACCAGAAGTGCAGAAGGCTTGCAGTGTGCTGGTATACACTCCATTCAGCACAGTGGAGAACAACCAGAAGGATGCTTCCGTGAAAATGAACTCCCTCCCTTAGCAATCCTTTCAATCAGGCAGAAACAATGCATAGCCCAAATGCTCCAAAGCATCCTCCGCGCTGCAGTCGCAGCTGAGTTCATCAGCTGGGCTGGGAGAGGTGATGACAGTTCCCTAAAGTTACTAGAGTTACACATGGATCTACTCCAATTAAGGACTTGGCCCAAATTCTTTTTTTTTTTTCACTTTTTTAATGCATTAGCAGATGGCAAATATGCACTGAGCACAGACAAACTACTGGTTCTTGAGGGCAATCACTGCTTGCAATGCTAATTTGGGACTTTATGTTTATGCAAGCTAACCTGGAGGGACACATTTCAGAGCTGGGCTGAAGCAGCAGAAAGACTAAAGCCACAAATCACAGAGCTAGGTACCAGTAACCCATTTAAAGCTGGGGTGTGCGGATGCAGGGCTGAGTGTTTGCTTATTCTGAAGAGATTCCTAAAATAAGGGAGGAGTAGATGTCAAGAGGTCACAACTTCATGCATTCCCTTCATTCAGTCATGTCAAGATGAAGCCACTTGTGCAATATGGACCTCAGTCCAGTCTCTAAATACCCTTGTCATGTGAAGGTATTCAGTTTTATGGTTTGGATTCAAACCAACTGACTCCCCACTGCAAGCTGATATCCACATGTTCTCCCGGAAATTATGTTCACACGAGGAAAGTTTAGTGCATTGGTGTGTGACAGAAATCGATTAGTAATGAGCATCCAAAAGTAGAGGTTGAAAGATATGTATAAACCAGGTGTTTAGAGATTTTTTTTCATCTAGCAATTCTTTTGACACATATACCATGTCCATATCTGGAAACCATGGTATGCAATTGTAGGCTTATGTGGAACAAAGGCAAAATATCCCACAAAACTCTGTAATCTTTGCTGCAGAAAGCAACCCAGGATAACTATAAAACACCTTTTGACTGAGGCTGAAAAGCTTACATATAACTAGCCAGCAGTTAGTGCCTAGTTCAGACTGTGCAGTCACAGAATAGGAATAAAATGAAAAACAAAGCAAAGAAGAGGACATTTCCCTGGCAACAGTCCTACCTACAAATACAGTGGAAAAATCTGTGATACTAGCGGCAAAATTTACCTTGAAGGCCACTAAAGGCACATATTATGGTCTCCACTGACCTCCAGGAGGTCCCAAGTGTTTTGGTCCTCACTTTTTATTTCACAGTTCTTTCTCTTACTTTAATCAGAGATTTGTGATATCCTTATGTTAGGTCTGTTACCATGTTGTTCCTTTACATAAGATATTCTTGTGTGTTATTGTCAGACGTGCAATTTTTGTTTTCATTTATGATTCATTTAAGGAAACCAAGAAGCTATCATTGTGAGTGGAAATCACATTAACCTTACCTGAAAATTCCTTGCACAGAAGACTAAAAACATTTCAGTGGTTACAGAATGAATCATAATACAGTAAGCATTCAGTTATTTTTTTAACGTGTGCTTTAATGGGACAAAAGCATAGCTGACATGTTTAACTTACACATCTGTTACAGGGTAGAACTCACTTAACTACTTTGTTCTAATATGATTTCCTGCAAAGTTAGTCCCATATTGGTCAAATAATCCCACAGTCAAGGCTGATTTCTCTGAACATATTTGCATGTTTGCCAGCTGGGACTCTTACTAGGTTAGAGCACTGCTTCATGCAATTAGGGCGTATGGGCACTAAGGTCATACAAATAAATAATAATAAGTTGCTGTAGAATAGTTTGGATAAATAATTCATCACACAGATTACGTATGAACTCACACTGTTGTTTGCTGTGTCACTGGCCACAGAAGCCCCATGATATCACTCCAGCTCTCTGGCTACATGGCTGAGAATTTTTAACGGAAGAGTGAGGAGAGAGTTGGGGGAGCTCCTGGCTTCAGTTCCTGGGCATGTCCGCTGTTGATAATTTATTCATGCATTTTCTTCTGCTTGCTTGGTCCAGTTTTTCAGATCATGTTTATCATTACAGCTCCCTAGAAGTCAATTAAATAATATTCATTTGTCCTCTTTTGACTGAGAATGTGACTAGATAAAATTTCAGTCAGAACTGAAGAATAAGATACAAAACTTGAGTGTTGCTAATTCAGAATCTAAGGGCCTTATTCCTTGCAAGTACTGCTCAGTCCCTGATTCAGCACAATCTCTTGAGCACTTGCTTAAATTCCACGGACAGTAATGGCCCACAAGCACCTATCAAATGCAAGTGCCACGAGAAAGTGTTCTGATTGCGGTTCTTAGAGCCCTTCTAACAGCAGATTCTCGAAATGAAGCCCCAAAACAAAAGTTTATCACATTCTGAAAAGCCAGGAAAATGAGAAATCTTTCTCTGAATACATACTCATTTTTGCTTTGAAGAACTAGCAGTTTTCAGATTATGGCTCTAGTATTTTAAAACTTAAAGCTCTCGAGTCCAAGACAAAATCTAAGCTGTTGATTAAACGATCACACAGCCCCTGCCTGACAATCTTTTCCCTTAGCTCTACAGGCTATGACCACCACATCCAACCCCTGATGAAATAAGTGTTACATCCACTGAAGAGTATCAGAAATGAAAATACACAAGGGAAAAAAAAAGCAAATATGCCATACCATTTTCTGAAGAGGCTGAACTTAGGGAAGACAAAGTCAAGGTTGTGCATTAAGCCAGTTTGAAAATAGATTACAGAACAGATAATTGTTATTATTTTCTGTCTGAACATAAAAAACCTAAAAATAAAAAATAATTTTGCCAGAAGTGGAATAAAATTCCACTCTGTACCACTAAGCTGCATGTCTTTGGCCTGATGTTCTGCTCAGGAGAGTAAGAAAATTTGGCCATTAGATTCACTGGTATCCACTCCCCATCCTCTTCCCAGCCAGCAGCATGCTCCTTCCTGGGCTGCCTCTGTAATAGTAAAAAGTAACAGCTCCTGCTACCTTGCTTCCCAGAATATAGCAGCAGGATCACCCCCTGCCTCTTCTCCTAGCAGAGGCTGCCCAGCAGTAAACTAATAAGCAGGGCTGGGAGGCTTATAGAAAAACATCACTGAGACAGAGATGCGACTGGTTACACAAAGTAAATGTCAAGAAGGAAAATTCCTCTCTGGGAAGGTAAGTCAGGCAAGCCTTGGGCACGTACATCTGGGTTTCATTCTCTAAAGCAATGTTAGCTAAACAATGTTCAGCTCCTGAGCTTGCAGATTTCAGCCTGCCTCTGCCAACTACCAATCTCTCCCACTCCAATAGACTTGAGGGACAGTGAAAAGCAACTGAGCCCAGCAAGAGACAAAAGCTGACATTTTGCAGGATCAAGCCCACTGCATAAGCCAAGAGGCCAGTTTTACCTCTGATGGGATGAAGTACTGAAAGATCACTACAACAAACTGGTACTTGCAGTGTTCACATAAGCAATGTTTCAGAGGCAGCAGTAGTAATAATAAAAATAATAAATAATGAAACTACAATCTTGGGTAGGGTTTCTCTTAGATGCAAATTAAGATTTAAATATAAAAATGATAGGCTTCTGCTAATCCTTCTTAGGAAGTGATAAATTGTTAATCAGACCTTAGGCAGTGTTGTTTAATACCAACTTTAATAAAATAGCTGCCTGAAGCAGAAAGACAGTTGGGATCCTGACTTTAAAACTTTGGTAGCCTCATCCACATTTTTGTAGCCTGAGGCTCTTACACTACCATTGATACCAACTCCTTTGAAATATGCTCATTTTTTAGGCTGCTAAATTATTAAACACCTTATTAGTAGAGAGATTAGATGGAAGAAAAGTCATCTCTGTATGACGGAAAATGGATTGGAAGAGGAAGGAAAAGTTGAGGGAATATTTACATAAAAGATACAGCTCTGTTGTTGATATACAGAGGTAATCCATAATCCATAATTCATTTAAGAAATGAACCCTTCAAATTACATCACAATGCATGACAAATTGCTACTGTTAAGATATCCTACAATAAATTACATAGAATCATTCCTGTCAAGAGTAAAACTTGTTTAAGCCTAAAAAAGCAATGTCTGTACAAGGTTATTTTCCCTGCAGTTCCATAGTATTTGTCAATCACACCCCATGTCTCACATTTCCATCATATACTTTGATGGTGGTAGCAAAAGTTCCCCTGTACTGGGTAACCACAAAGTCTGCCAAATTAAAACTACTTTGAAAATTGAAAGGAAAGGAAAGGAGAAAGGAAGAAAAAGGACAAATGTTTCTTCCTGATTATTCCTTAATCACATTTGTCAGTCAGGTGAGCTGATCTTCAGATTAAAAAAAGAAGAAGCAGTCATTTCCTTAAGCGCAGTGCCTTTTCACTGTATGTCCAGAGCAGCTTGTTAGCATGCTAATTGTTTAGTTTAATATGCAATACAGAGCACACTTACTACTTTGAAGTGCTTATTCATGATGTCATGGGTATTAGTGTATATTTCTTAATTACACAACAGGACAATCTTTCCCCCCTTCAACCTACACTCTCTGTTGCTCTGATTGGTTTCTCTAACTAGCCAGAATAATCATTTTGCCACACAGAAGCAGATAAGGAAAAAAAATGTAAACAATGTTAAAAGCCATTTTAATTTAATAACAAATTGGGAGCTGTACTTTGTTAAATTAGCACTGCCAGCCTCATATCAATTCAAGGCAAGGTTCCTTGTTCGTTACTGCTTAATTAATCAATCCTGTTTCCATCTAAATGAAAAGTTTTTCTCTCTCCGCTATCATCTCTAATATCTCATTTCAGGCAGCACATCAAGTTAATCTTGCTTGCATTAGCAACTTACTTCATAGAATCATAGAACAGTTTGAGTTGGAAGGAACCAAAGATCATCTAATCCCAACCCCCTGCCATCTCACTAGATCAGGCCCCATTCAACCTGGTCTTGAACACTTCCAGAGAGGGCGCATCCACAACTTCCCTGGGCAGCCTGTTCCAGTCCCTCACCACCCTCAGCATGAAGAATTTCCTCTTTGTATCTTGTCTAGATCTTCCCCTCTCCAATACACAGCCATTCCCCCTAATCCTATCACATTACATGCCTTTGTAGAGTCCCTCCTTGGCTTTCTTGTACACTCCTTCAGGTACTGGAAGATTACTATAAGCTTAGACTCCTTGGAGCCTTCTCTTCTCCAGGCTGAAAAAACCCAACTCTCTCAGCCTGTCCTCATAGCAGAGGTGCTCCAGCCCCTGGATCATCTTCATAGCCCTCCTCTGGACCCATTCCAGCAGTTCAACATCCTTATTAGGTTGGGGATTCCAGAACGAGACACAATACTCCAGGTGGGGTCTCACAAGAGCAGAATAGAGGGGCAGAATCAATTCTCTTGACCTGCTGGCCACGCTTCTTTTGACGCAGCCCAGGATATGGTTGGCCTTCTGGGCTGTGAGCTGCTCTCAATCACATAATCCCCCATCGTGTTTTGAAATTGGAGATTGCACCAACCCAAGTGTAGGACCTTGCACGCCTTGTTGAACCTCATGAGATTCACACAGGCCCACTTCTCCAACTTGTCCAGGTCCCTCTGGATGACATCTCATGGCAACTGCACCACTCAGCTTGGTGTCATCTGCAAACTTGCTGAGTGGGCACTCAATCTCGCTGTCTATATCATTGACGAATATTAAACAGCACTCATCCCAGTACAGACCCGTGACGGACACCACTTGTCACAGATCTCCATCCGGACATCGAGCCGTTGACCACTACTGTCTGAATATGACAATCCAAGCAATTTCTTATCCACTCAACAGTCCACCCATCAAATCCATATCTCTCCAATTTAGAGAGAAGGATGTTGTGGGGGACCATATCAAAAGCTTTACAGAAGTCCAGATAGACTACATCCATTGGTTTTCCTGTGTCCACTGATGTGATTTCTATGATGGTTACCTCATCATAGAACGCCAGGTCTAGACAGGACGTGCCCTTGCTGAAGCCATGCTGGCTACCACTAATCACCTCCCTGTCCTCCACGTGCTTTAGCATAGGTTCTAGGAGGATCTGTTCCATGATCTTCCCAGGCACAGAGGTGAGGCTGACAGGTCAGTTGTTCCCAGGGTCATCTTTTCTACCCTTTTTAAAAATGAGCACAATGTTACCCTTCTTTCAGTCACCAGGGACTTCTCCTGATTGCCATGACTTTTTTCAAATATCATGGAGAGTAGCTTGGCAACCACATCAGACAATTCCCTCAGGACTCTGGGATGCATCTCATCAGGTCCCATAGACTTTTATATGTTCAGGTTCCTCAGGTGGTCAGGAACCTGATCCTCCCCTACAGTGGGAGGGCCTTTACCCCCCCTGGTCACTATCTTGTTGTCCATTGATCCAAGAGGGGTGAGGAGTGTGGTTGTCAGTGAAGACTGAGGCAAAAAAGTTGTTGAGTACCTCAGCCTTCTCCTCCTGTTGATATGTAGTCACATTTTCATGCATCAGTGGGAGTACACTTTCTTTAACCTTCCTTTTCTGATTGACATACCTATAGAAGCCCTTCCTGTTAGTCTTCACTTCCCTTGCCAAGTTCAGCTCCAGCTGTGCCTTGGCCTCCCTGACCCCATCCCAACACAACCGAGCGGAATCCCTTCCCAGGTTACTTGTCCCTGCTTGCACTGTCTCTGCAGTTCCCTCTTGCTCTTCAGTTTGACCAGTAGGTCTCAACTCAGCAACACTGGTCTCTTCTCTTCCCTGCCCGATTTACTACACCTAGGGACCGAGCATTTTAGTGCTTTATAGAAAGCATCCTTAAATATTTGCCAGCTCTGTTCTGCTCCCTCGTCCCTGATGACCATATCCTACTAACTCCTTGAAGAGCTGGAATTCTGCTTTCCTGAAATTTAGGGTCCTGACTATACTCCTTACCTGTCCCACATCCCTCAGGACCTTGAACTCCACCCGTGTATGATCACTGCAGTCTAGGCTGCCTCCAATCTTGACACCACTGATAAGATCACTTGTATTGGTGATCATCAGGTCCAGTATTACATCCCCGCTGGTGGAGGTGTCTATTAGCTGGGTGAAGAAATTACCTTCGATGCACTCTAGGAGTCTCCTGGATGGCCTACAGCTTGCCATGCTACTTTTCCAGAATATGTCAGGGTGGTTGAGGTCCCCAAATATGATGCCAACTTGTGAGCATGAAGCCTCCTGTAGCTGGAGGAAGAAGGCTTCATTGGTTGGTTCTCCTTGATCCGGTGGCCTGTAATATACACTAACCACAAGGTTCCTTTTGCTGGCTTGATCTTTTACTCTGACCCATAAGCTTTCAATCTGTCCATGGCTACTCTTCAAAAACAGCTTTTCACACTCTATTAATTTCCTGATATAGGGGACAACACTTCCACTCCTCCTTCTCAGTCTGTCCCTTCTGAACAGTCTGTAGCCATCAACAACCACACTCCAGTCATGGGATTCATCCCACCAAGTTTCAGTGATGTCAACAAGATCACAGCTTTCTAGTAGCATGGTAGCTCCCAGCTCCTCCTGTTTGTTGCCCAAGCTTCATGTGTTTGTATAGAGACAGTTCAGCAGGGCTGTTGGCCACATTGCCCTCTTAGTGGAAGATTCCTTATCTCCCTTAAGGTGTTCTGCGTAAGTTTCCTTCCTGGCATCTACTAGTTCAGGAGCCTCCTGCTCATCTCCAGAGGACTTCAACTGTGCCACAGCATACTCAGCATGCCCCAAGGCAGCAGGTGGAGGGCCCATACCAGCACCCCATCCTTCCAACCATTGTGTGCCCTTCTGCAGCTTGTCACAGGCAAGCCTGATATTATTCCCGCCCCCCTGCTTCACATCTAGTTTAAAGCCCTATCAATGAGCCCTGCAAGCTCCTTAACAAAGACCCTCCTCCCCGTTTGAGAAGGTGGCTCCCCTCTGATACCTGTAAACCTGGTGCCATGTAAGCCATCCCACTGTCAGAAACCCTGAAGTTATTAAGGTGACACCAGCCACGTAGCCATGTATTAACAGACCTGAGCTATATGATCCTTACAACGTCATTGTCTGTAACCGGAAGGAGGGAGGAAAAAAAATCACCTAGGCACCCAGTGGCTCAGCTCAGCTATTTACAGTAATTCATTCTATCCCAGCTCAGTCCTGCTTGGTCTCTTTGCTGTGTTTGGACAGTCAGAGGCAGTGGTAAAACAGCAAGTGCAGAGCAAGTTCATCCAGCCCTGTGATGCACTGTGAAGACAAAGACCTGCTTCCAATGCATTGACATCTACGGAACTTTTGGCTTCCTGGCATGTCTTGTCTTCCCAGAGGCAACACAGTGCTTAGGGACAAGGTTTAGTGGTGGACTTGGCAGTGCTGGGTTAACAATTGGATTTGATGAACTTAATGATCTTTTCCAACCTAAACAACTCTATGATTCTGACACGTGCAGAGCTGGGTAAAGGATCATCATCTTATAAAACAATACATGAGCATGAAACAGTCTAATGGAAGAAGAGAAAAATTTATGAAAAGGAGAACATAGAAAGTCTGGTGGTAACTGAAAACATGTCTTCATTACTCCTCATACAGTACATCCTGTAAACAAAGCTGAGATTACCATGGGTCATGCACTACTATGACTGGTGTATACAAAAATATAAAACCTTCCATCACGTCATCTTTGAAGGAAGCAAAGAATGTGACTTGAAGCTCCAGCTGGCTGAGTATCTCCTCCCTGTGCTCATGCCACCATTCCTAGACCTGGAAACTGCTGCCACTGCCATAATCTAGTACTTTCTATCACTGTGGTAGCCAAGCATACCAAGTCTGGGACTTAACAAAAGACTTCTGATGTTCTGGATTGCACCAACCTGGCCCTAGTCAAACACTTACTGAAGCTGTAGTTGTTGGTTGCCATCTAGTCCATGCACTCACCGTTGCTAGGCTCAGCCTCCAGAAATAAGTTTTCTGTCTGCCTCTTATGGCTGGGATGCCTGCCCATGTCAGGATGCCTGTCGCTAACCTGCCTGCCCGTGTGCCCCCAGATGGCACCACTGCTCCAGCAGCTCCATCCCATGGTGACCCACAGCCCCTGAGATGTAACAGATACTTGTGCAGGTCAGGTCTCGAAACTGAATCCGCACCTGAGGTGCCTGCATCATATGAAACCCAGTTTTAATGCCAGTTTGACCAATCATAAATACCTCTGTAATAAACACATAATACACTTAATATTAAATGAGCCCTAAGGAGGACATAACTTATCTGTTCCTCAGTAACTCCAATATTTAATTTTGCTTCTTTGGGATTCAGAATGGTATTGCAACAGAAAATATGGATTTGCAGTGTACTTTAACCTCCTGGATTTGCAGCAACCAGCTTCTGACCTCACATTCACCAGCCTGGTTGAAATTACAACCTGTTGCTAAGGAAAACTCTGTCATACTTTAATGTAACTGTGATATCAAGTAGCTTTGAGATATCTGACAAATGAATTACAGTAGATTAAGAGAAGTCACTTCCAAAATTCTGCAAAAGACACTCTAACATGTTACAGTATAATACATTTCATTTAATAACAATATAAATTCTGTGCTGAGAAAAGTGGGAACCTGGTTTTGTACTGGTTTTTGTTTGGTTGGTTTTTTTTCCTTTCCAAGAGGAAGAGAAATCCTTTCTACAAATCAGATTGCACACTTCTGTTTCCGATGAGAAATACTGCTCTGAAAATCACTGAATTTCGAAGCTGCTTGAGATTAGATTGCCTGTAGAATTGTGCTGATGGCTGTAAATATTAATAAATAAGATATACTGGGTCAGCCTTTTTCGTTGGATGTTTATGCACTGTTTCCTCTTAAGTGCAGATGACCTGAAGATACAGGCACCAGAAGGAAGACTCTAAGATAAGGATTTGCTTTAGAGATGTAACGCCCAGTGACACTAGCACAAAGGAAAGATGCTCCTGCATTCCTGCTCCAACTGCTCCCAGTTGCTGATGAGAGCAGAAGGACAGCAGAGTGTCCATCTCCATGCCGCACTAATGAGCCAGGGCTGTATTGCTGAAAGGGTTGAAGTGGGAAATTATAATCATTCCTTACACAGGTATTTTTTTTCCGTTCCTACTTTTCCTGGTATACTATTTAGGGAGAGCGAATGTACAAATTTTTGGAGGTCATGGTTTAGTCACCATGGAGATAATTGCAAAGTTGTAAACACTTCATTACAAGATCTCGACATCTTGATCCAGGAAGGCACTTAAGTATTCAAACAATCTTGTGGACTTCAGTGCAGTTTATTGGTATGTTTAAAAGCAAACTGCTCTGGGACCAGGTATGATAAGGCAGAGAGAGAGAGGAACACTGCTTTGTTTATAGCAGAAATAACTTGGTAATTATCAGCAGTGAGACGGGAAATACCATAGCAGGGCATTCGTATTATTTAGACTTAAATGGAGTTTAGATGAAATACGGAGTTTATAAAACTGGTTGGCACCGCATGAATTGCTTAGAGGGATGTGGCTGGTGGACTTTAAAACTTGCTTCTGCATCTTTTTCCCTTTCAGCAGTGACAGCTAAATTGAGCACCAATTTCACAAAGGGAATTTGCTCCCTGAAAGGGATTCTAACTCTATATATTCCTGCTCTGTGATCTGCCAGAGCACTCTTTGCGCTGTGAAAATGAGGAAATAGGCTCTCTTGAATTCTTGTAGTGGTCGATCAGTTTGTGAGGCCAGCTCCAAAAGCACTAGGGCATAGTAGGTGGCACACAGCTCAGAGCCTGTTACTGTTTGGACTTAACCCTTACATATAACTTGTAAATTTAATGAGGGTTATTATGTCTTTTTCTACTTCTCCTTCCATTTATTTATATTAAGATACATATTACTTATACTAGGATCAATACCCACGCCAGGGGTATCGGTGCACACCATCTTCATTCAAGTAACTTCTCTTTGACTCTCCTTCATGTCTATGCACTAGGAATACACTACTTCTTAGACGTTTACAAAGTAGGGGTGCTTTGAAATTAATTCATACAGGCATGGATGTGAACAAGAGAGAGTGTGGTGTGACCTCTGGCTGCCCCAAACTGTGGGCCGCAGCATGCAGAAAAGGCAGCCTTTTACGAGTTTTTTTTTTTTATCCCGTTCTCTCTCACAGGCATAAGCAGGTGGGAACAGATGAGGCAGGGAATGGTAAAGAAGCTCTGTGGGCGGTCCAACTGGGCCATTGCAGAGAGGAAGGTCATGGCCACCTTGCTTGGGGACAGTTCAGATTACTTTCTCCCAGGAATAAGATGTTAAGTCTTGTCTCAGACAGCTCTGAAGCTAGCCAGTCTCTCCCTTCCCCTCCACACAGAACATGGCTGAACAAACAAGCAAAAAACATCCAGAAAATCCTTCGGGGAGAGAGTGTCAAAGCGGCTGCAAGGAGACCTTGAGAAAAATAATTGGCTTTCTTTTGGATGAAAAAAAAAAAGAGACCCAAATCTGATTCTTTTCCCCATCCATTCTTTGATCAGCGCCAAGAACTCGAGTGAGCAGCAGAGAGGCACGAGGACTGACTGCAAGCTGTACTTGCTGTAAGATTCTGGTTCAGCATCCCTGCTGTGCTTCGGCCTTGACCTTGGGCAAGTCACTCACCTCCACTGCAATTTGCTGTAAAACAATGCCAATTATACAGGCCAGTGTCACTGGGGGAGGGGAGGGGGGGTGGCAAAGACATATTTTTTAGACATTGTGGAATACTTGAACAGCTTTTGAGTGAAGGCCCCACGTTGATCCACTATGTCTTGTCCCTTACTTGAAGCAAGGCTCCCAAATGTCCACAGAACATCTCACAGTGATAGTGCTGCGGGTTTTTTTTTGGCAGGATACTATAAGCTATTTCTTTTTCTTTTTGTCTACGAAGATGCTTTTGTCAAATAACATTTGCCAGACACCCTAAAAATTACAAACCACCAGGAACTAAAAGAGAATCAGTTCAGTGAGTAAATCAGTTTCACCTGAGTGCTTAGGGAAAACTAAAAGCAACTGTGCTTTTAATTATTTTTGTTAATGTATTAGAACTGAGGGGGGATAAAGGAGGAGGAAACATGGATATCTTTCTAAGTGAGAGGGCTTTCCCTCGAGTGAAAGTGTCAGTATGGAGGCTGTCCCCCATGCTGCATGGTGTCAGCACTCCAGCTGGGATGCACAGGCACATGTGGTTCTCTCACCACCCTGCTGCCTCAAACGCAGGCATTACTGTCAAAGGCAAGTATTTTCTTTGAGTTTGGCTTTACCCTTCACACCAAAGCAGAGCTATGGGCTAATGATCCCGTTGATTAAGCAGTCTTTGTGCTTATAGAAGCTATTAACTGACAATTGAAATGGCAGCAGTTAAGGAGTAGGCAGCTCTGCCTTATGCCTAAACAAACATGCACCTGTAGTACCTGGAGAAACTCGGCTAGTGTTTAATTTCTGTGCTAATTTTCAATTCCTACTGACCCTTATCCTAGGTCCTCCTGCTCTGGCTCTGTGATTAAATGCAAAAGTAGGAATGCTGAAAAGATACACTACCTATTATCTCACAGGCAGCAGTAAACATTACAGCAAGATAATGGAATTAGTGTAGCTGAGAGGAATTAAGGTATGCAGATAGGACAAGACCGACGTCACTTATGAAGTGCTCTCTTCTGTGCATTGAGGTGTGTCACTAGGTAAGAGCTGAGGGGTTACGATAGATATTTATACTGCAAATGAAATCTAATAGTCACATCCTGGCTAGAAGTAAGCACTTTCTGACTATATGTAAATACATATGTATATCCTAAAAAGACTGGCTCATTAATCCATAAGATATTTGCCCACAATGCCAGAATAAAGCCATTTTTGAACAGGTTACTTAAAACATAGCATGGCTGGCAATGTTCCTGAATGCGACCAGATGGAAATGTATATGCTCTTTTGTCTGTGGGCTTGGCGAAGGGAGGCATGGAGAGGGTGTCTTGTGGCTGGGTGTGAAAAAAGATAATGCAGTATCTGTGTAATCTTGGATGCTTCAGCACAGTGCCATCAAGTGCTCTGGCACCGTCACAGTTAAGCAATCTTTGCTTAAAGCTTCTTTTTGGAGCTCCAAAGCCATAACTTATAAAGCACACACCATGCCAGACATGACTTTTCTATCCTGGCAGAGCTTGCAGGCTCTCCTCAGCAAGAAGGTGCAGTTCCCCTTGTCCATCAGCATTGCTCCTTGCCACTGCTAGGTGGGCTGCAGCTGCAAGAAAAACTGCCTTTTATGGTTTATTTTGAAAGATGAAAAAACTTGAGGAGTGGGCAGCTCTTACCAAGCAGTAACATTGATTTACACAACTCTAAACAGTCCCAAACTATAGTTTTCATAGCTTCTTCAGGCAATGTTCCTGTTAAGAAACAAACAAAAGCATAAATACAAATATTCACAATATTTGTCTGGGTATTTCAGTGCCAAGTGCTAATTGGGAAAAATTTTAAAAAGTGGAAGACAATGTTGGCAACCAGCCACACCTGGAGTAAGTACGGGAGATGGTCAAGGCTGCAAGGAGGGATAATGATGCCTGAAACAGGAACAGGAAGCCACTGATGGGTCATCAGCATCAGGACACACAGCAGTGCCCTAGAGAAGCTTGGAAACCCAAGGCTCGGTGGACTCACAACAGATATTAGATACAAGAAAAACCCAAATGGATGTGAAGAGAAGTACTCAAACTCAAACTTCACAAACAATTCTATCGAACACTTTCCCCACCTAGTCCCACTGCAGCTAGTCCCACTGCAGCGTCACTCACAACACAATCCAGAGAGGATGACTTTCTCTGCTGATGTTTTGCATTAATTATGCATTCTTCAAGGATGTTTTAAAAACTCAGACAGGGACTAATAATTTGCCCTGTACCTTTTGCTGTGCAATAAAGACAGATAACAGCTAGGTTTTATTGCACTAAACGTTTGCTCTACACCTCATCTCACCCCCATCCCAAATGAAACAAGGTGAGGTGTCATAACACCTCTCTCCTCACAAAGCTCAGTTTCTCCAGACCCCTTGGCAAGGGCTGCCATGACTAAGCAAGCAGCATGAGCAAACCAGCTGCTACTGGATTTTTATCTCAATCAGAACACATTTAAACTTGAGCAGTGTGCTTATACTGCAAGCTCAATCCTGCATAGAGTAAGTAGAAGAGATTGTGCCTGGTGGCACACAGAGCTGTTCACCTCATTTGCAGGGTGGGGGACTCACTTTAAAGGTTTATATTGAAAAGGTCCTGAATTCGGCCCCACTTGGCAGTCAGGATAATCACAAGTTTATCGACTCTGTTTCTAAGAATTGTGAACCCTAATAACTGTTTAGAAAAAACAAAACGAAAAAGTAGCAAACCCCAAATGATGCAAAGTCTTTGAAGAAAGTGGAACAGTTACTGCAGCTAACTAGGTCTTTAAAGGGTTAATGAAGAAGTCTCCCTAACACCCAGCTTCCAAGGCACAGCCTCTCCATCACATTCCCTGCACGCTATGATAATCAAAAGGTACCGAATTCCAATTCAACTTTATTCTGGTATAATTGCAGCAGAGCCACTAGAGGAATTGCAACTACTGTGCAAGATGAGGCACCATCACACTGGGGCCTGCTGTTTCCAACAGTTCTACCCACTCATTTCTATAGATTTCAACTACCTTTCATTTTAGTAATTAGCCACCATTTCCAAGGAGATCCATAAGCAATTTCCTGCCCATCTTGAGCCACAATGCTACAAGACTGCACTAGTGAGGGGAACATAGTTTGAAAGTAGCCAACAAACAGCAGGCGGCACTCTTAAATAAAGTTAAGTTACGCAAGAGACAGAGACCACCATTTCATTTAACAACAGATAAATGTTGATGCCCTCTAAATCTGCTTGACCAATACACAATGCACAGGTATTCACTGGAAAACCCAACAGTGATTCTTTCCAAACGCTGAAATACTGCAGGAGTCCATTAATAAGCAGCAGATCGGTGTGCTGAAATCTTCAGTCAAAGCCAAAATGAGAAGACCTGTGAGGATAGTGGACTGTAGGGAGAATCCTGCCCCCAGGAACCCAATGTGCCCTTGAGTAGAGGGCTGCTTGCAGAGAGAAGGTGCTCTGGCAGGATCTCAGCTGGCCAGAGCACAGGCACATTCATAACTTCTATCAAGTCTGCATTAGTTTCGAGATCTTGAGGAGAAAGGAGGGGGGAAAAAAACACAACATTTTTTTTAACTTGTGTGTTTTGCTTTCAAGGAAGTCTCTCAACTAAATATTATTGAAACAGCAGATGGCAAATGCAAACTTTATGAAAGAGAAGGCTGCCTTGAACAGCAGGTTACCATTTGTATGAGAGAGCAGTGCAAAGGAGGGAGGAAGAGAGAGAAGAGTCAGAAGTTAAGATGCATATTTCTAGCTGAAGAAGTTGGTTAGAAAATGATGACCCTGTCTATAAATGTAATATTTAGAGTGCTTGCATGGAGATATGCAAGAGCTGGTAACTAGTATGAAAAATAAAATACCTAGAAAGGCCTAATAAGTCCCTACAGGGACCTCAGTTCCTTAAATGACTGAAAAGGATAATTGCAGAGAACTACAACAAGACTGAATCAATGCCATTTTCCCTGCGGGAAAAAAAAAAAAAAAAAAAAAAAAAAAAAAAGAGGTATTGCTGCCTCTGATTACGTTATTCTGAAAAGACTGGCTGCTTTCCGCACCCTCCCCCAGCTCAAAAGTCAACTCCAAGACACTAGAAATATGCCCAGAAAGATTATGGTGCAGCTGAAAGCCAGAAGCATGTGAGACGATTATATATTTACCGGTGCTATGTCAGATAACATCTGAGAAGAGAGGAAAAAGGGATACAGCCCTGCAGTCTTTATTAGCATGTTTGGGCTCTTTAAAGGAGCTATCCAATTCAGTCATTGCTGCCAGGCCTTTAAAACTGTACATATCCATGATAAAGGAATCTACTTGCTCTTGATCACAAGCCTCCAAGCCCTACCCCACTCTCCTGTGACATGCAAACTTATTGCCTTTAAATGGGAATTAGAAAAAAAGAAGGGATGCACCATTACCCATAGCATTATATTGCTCAGGAACAGATGTTAATCAATTTTATGGAATGCTTTAAGTAATATGCAGGTACTTTTGCACAGAACTGACTGCATAATAGAGATTTCAGCCCAGCAAATACATGAGATAAGCCTTTATCTTGACCGGGTGAGTTATGTCTACTTTGACTAAAACCAAAGAGGTCTACACGTTCAAGCAATTTTATTCCCTTGGAATTATGTGATTACCAGGGTGCTATTACACACGTTCCTATGACAAAAGGGAAAGAAAATAACCTTGCTCCTGATTGTAGCATTTTATCTGCGCATATGTTCATACACATAGCTCATGAAGTACACATGTAGGATGTATGCACTGTCCTCGCAGATTCCTGAACAGAGAGGAACAACTGTACTCTCTATACCAGCTGTGCTAGATGAAGTAAATTTGAAGGAAGGACTGACCTTACACTCTGTAAGTAATTTTTGTTACACAATCTCCCATGCAGTGCTAGCAGAACTTTAAAATCCCACACCATAGACAAGTACAGAGAAAAGGGTGCCCTATTTTCTCAATTTGTATAAAGGTAGCAGCTGTGCCATCGTGCTGGGAGTAATTTCGGTCATTAAACTTCTTGATCCTTGAATGTCATCAGGAGTTACTTAGGTGACCATCCAATTGCTCTTACAAAGTACTGCATTTAACTCTCCATAAAATATGGATTTTATTGCAGCAGTGACAAGACTTCTCTCCACAGCCACTGACCTCTACTGCTATTGCTTATCTCTTGACCCAACCTAAAAAACACATATATAGTGCACATACTGTGTACTGGTTTCCCTGTGCGCATTTGTAGGTGTTATACACATGTGAAAATATAAATAGTTCAATCTATACGACATATAAAGTATGTTACCAGCTCCTTAGAAACATTTACAACATAACCAAATTCAGCACTTTCTTTCTACAATTGTCCAACTTCTCTCCTATAAAACGCCTGTACGCCTACCCCCTTTCTTCTACCACCTCCATCACTCCCCAACTTGTTCTTTTATCAAATAAAAGATTTCACATTTCTCAATTCCAGTAACATCCCCAGGTCTGCCCCCTTCTTTTTTTTTTTTTTTTTTGAGGGAGAACCTCATTTCAACCACGCTCTACATTCAGCTCTGCACTTTGCTTCAGATTTTGCTCATGTTCGGAAAGGTTTTGCCCTGCATCCATTTCACAACAACTAGGCAGCATCGAGAAATCCAGACAGGTTCTTACATTATTTCCTAGTTATTCATCACGCTTCTCTATTATTGTTAGTGTTATTAATAGTAATTATTATTATTATAATTATTATTATTAATTGCTCCCTTCCAAACACGCACACGACCCTCCTCCAGCTCTCACCACCTCCCCTCGACCCAAAGTACCTCGCTGGCCGTAACAATTCCCAGGAAAACGCCGCATCCCTTCGCCTGACTTACAATGACAGCAAACGTGTTCCCCGCACGCCCCGAGCCGCCGGGCACCCCGAGGAAGGATGAGGGGGGGACACCCCAGAGCACCCAGGGGCTGCAGAGCCCTCTGCAAGACAGCTGCCAACTTTGCAAAAATAAGTGCTCCCCGCCCCCCCCTCCCCCCCGGGTTAATTAGCATTCCAAATAAGCATAAGGGGAAAGAAAAGGGAGGAGGGGGGAAGAAGGCAGCTGCCTGGTAGGCAGTTGGAACTTGGTCCTAAAGAAGTGCAAAGCCGCATCTCCTTACCGTTAAGCAGGGACGAGCCTCGCCCGGGTCGGTGGCAGCGCAGCTCCCCGACCCCGTGTGCCCAGCGCCGCTCAGCCTCCCCGCCTCTCACTGGGGCTCCCGCTCGGCCAGCAGCACTTTTTAACTCCAGCATGCAGGCAGCCCAAGCCGAGGGGGCTCTCTATCTGATTGGTTTCCATTCAGTGCTCCTGATTAATAAAAAAAAAAAAAAAAAAAAAAAAAAAAAGAGGAGGGGGGGAAGGGAAAGGAAAGAGGTTGGGGGGGAGCCAAACTCCTCCTCCCTCCCCGCTTGCCTCCCTAGCAGGGGTGCGCACACACGCACACACACGCTGCGGCTGCGGCCGGTGCTGCCGCACTGGGGGCGCGGAGCGGGCTCCTCCGGGCGGACAGGGATTTGCAAGTGAATGCGGGATGGAAAATGAACGGTGGGAGGGCAAAGGAGGTGGGGTGGAGGGCTATGCTACGGAGCCCCCCGTTTCCCCCCGCGGAGAGCCGCTCCGAGCTGGAGGTGGAGAGTAGCTCGCTGCTCCCGGATGGTTTGTTAGCGATAGTAAAAGCAGGATAAAATCGGGGGGAGGGGGTGATAAAGAGGAGGGAGAGGCGTGCGCCGCTGTTGTGAACTGTGTATTTGCGCTGTGCGGTTTCTCCTCCTCGGAGCCCTTTTTAAGTCCTTCTCTTCCCACCGGAGATGCCCGACTGGTCTTTTCCCACACTTCCTGGGAACTTCTGGACTTGATGAATCGAGAATTACGGTGAATTATTAATGGAGATGACACTTCGTGGGGGTGATCACATGTGGCGGTTTCTATGTGAATGGGAAGCGGCAGAGGAGGCTATTCCAGGTGCTTGCCTTCGCTCGGGTCCCTCTTCCCAGAGGGCTCCACACCACTCCCGAGGTTATGACTAATCTTAACGCAGAAAGAACTGAAACCTCGGCTTTTGCCGTGGGACTCGCGGAGCCCCTCTGCACACGGGCGTGCTGTGTAGCCTCTCCTCCACCCGAGCCTGGCCTTAAATAAGATTTTAGGTGTTTAAATATTATATGACGAGATGGAAATTGCCTGCCAGTTTATTACTTACCTACTAGAGTCCACTCCAGTTCAGCCACACGGTGTCCCCTTAAGATTCATGGCAAATGTTGCAAGGCGTGTGGCTTTTTGCCATTTGCCTCTCACATCTCCACAGTCTTAGGTTTGACCTTTATGATGTATTTGTGGGATTTTTTTTTTTTCACCTGCAGGTCAATCTTAAGCCATCTCGTTTCTTCCCGTGCCCACCGCCCCCTTCTTCTCACTCTCTTACCCACCTCTTACAATTTCTCCTTGCTGTATGTCGTAAGGATGTGCCTATGCTGGCTCTAAGCCACCTTTGTGTCCTGATTCTGGACCATTTCAAGGCTTTTAGTATAATTTAAATACACTGAACACCAGAAGTTCAGGTAGCGACCTTGCTGCTTGTGCTGTAATTTCTAAAGTCCTGCAACACCATCTCCACAGCATAGATGTTATCCCTGAAACTGGTACTGGGTTCCTTAAGGAAGCCTTCAAGCTATTCCCTACAGTCACTGTATTGATGAATCCTTCAGCACAAAATTGGGCCTTTAAGGTCTCTGTATGATACCTATAAAAGCCAAAGCAGTCTGAAAGGGCTGGATTCTGCTTTCCATATGTTTGTGAACTTTACCTAAGCAAATCACCCAGAAAAGCCACTGAAGTACCACTGCCATTATCTAGTTATTTCAGTCTTTCCACACAGATGATTTTTTCCAGCCTGCAGATCGTTCTGATTGCTCTTCTTTGAACTCCTTTTAGTTCCCTCATTTTTTATTTTTTTATTTTTTTATTTTTTTTTTTTTTTAGCGATGACGGGTCAGGAGCTCAGTGGGTATCTTCAGAGTACCCCCAGGAGAGCTTTCTGGACACATTCTCTCTCTCCTTTATGCCAAACCACATTTAAAGCTTTCTTTTGCCCTGCCATATTGCATTGTCAGTGTCTGATTCACTGTCCACTCTGACCCTGCAGTCTCCTTGGGCACTATCCATTCCTGGATGTGTCTCATTCTGGTTAGCTTTAATAAGGCTGCCTTTCTTTTTTTTTTTTTTTTTTTTTTTTTTTTTGGCATTATTTCCTCAGACAGGACAGGGTTATTTATGTCCAAGATAGAATATTTTGTTCAGAAAAACAGGGTTAGTGCAGGAACTGATGTATTCTCCAGAGCATGTGCATGAAATTTTTATCTTTTCATTAATTACAGGAATTTGTGGTTGAAAATTTTAAGTCCATAGCTGTGTGAAGAAAACTTTTTTTCATCTTTGAGAAACATTGTCAAGACAATGCTCTTCCTATTCAACTCTCTCCTCCTGACAGCTATAATGATATTAGGATTGCCAGACTAGGTCAGGTCATTAGTCCATTGAAGTGTCCTGTACCTGACACATTAGCTTAGTGAAAGGCTCAACCAGGCTTATGAAAATTAATCAAGATCAGCATTGGTTGAAATCAACTTCTTTGTCATTAGGTGAAGAATTTGAGAGTCAAAGAATGTTTCTAAGTCTGGCTAATACTGGAAAGGAGACGAAACATTTTTTTCAGTTTTTGAACCAATCTAGTATTTGGAAATCGGCTTGAGCTAGGAATATCTGGTTGTTTTCTCTAAGCTATTTGGGAGATACCCAGTTTCAAAACAATGTCTACATGGGATTCAAGTACTAAGGAGAAAAATCTTGAAGGTGGTTCTGATGGGTTGACCTTGACTGGATGTCAGGTGTCCACCAAGCTGCTCTGTCACTCAGCAAGGCAGGTCAATTTAGCAGGACAGAGTGAGAAGAAAATAAGTTGGAAATTAACATCATGGGTCAAGATAAACTAAAGGCAGTTAAATAAAGCAAAAGCAAAGGCCACACACTAAAGCAAATGAAAATAAAACATTTATTCTTTACTTCCCATCATCAGGGAATGTCCATTCACTTCCCATGAAGCAAGGCTTCAGTATGCATAGTGGTTGCTCCAGAAGACAAAAGTCATAATAAAAAGTGCCCATCCTCCTCCTCCTCCTTTCTCTTAGCTTTCATGGCTGAGCAGGCATCACATGGTATGGAATATCCCTTTGGTCAGTTTGTGTCAGCTGTCCTGGCTATGTCCCCTTTCAAAATTTTGCCCACCGCAGCGTACTGGTGAGGGAGGAATGTTGGAGAGCCAGCCTTGATGCTGTGCAGCACTGCTCAGCAGTGGCCAAAACACTAGTATGTTTTCAACACCTTTGTAGCTGTCAGCACAAAGTATAGCACTCTGAGGGGTGATATGGGGAAAATTAACTCCATCTCAAGGCACTGGTGAAAAGCCACCTATGGTTCACTACCAGCCAGAGAATCTATGAAACAATCTGGAGGTCTCACTTTGTAACTCTTCATATGAATCAAGCACTTCAGAGTTTTCCCTTCCAAAAATTTGGAGGGACATTATTCTGAGTTTATAAAGAGGAAACCTCAGTCTAATAGAACTCTTCACTCTTTTCTGTTTTTTTGGGGGAGGGGGGTGGGCACAGGGAGATAAAAAACATTCCAAAAAAAGTGTCTGCAGTTTCTCATCACTGCAGCAGAAGAGAAAAAAAATTACATTGAAACTGGCAGGCAATCAGATCATGCCAAAATTTTTGAGGTAGAATAAATTATTAACCTGGTGTCACATCATTACAGATGCTATACATGGTCAGTATCCAGATTTTTAAAAATCCACAGTTTAACACTTCTGACCTTCTGTGATAATGAATTCCACAGGTGAACCGCATACAGCAGAAATGTGTCCTTGTTTCTTGGCTTTATATTTATAGCTTTTTAATTTCAGTGTGAGTTTTATATTAAGTATCAAGATAATAATGGGTTCCTGGATACCATATTTTTCATTTTTTTTTCTTGTTAATATAATTCAAATTGTTTTAATTTTTGCTTTCCCAGGCATGAATACCATGTCTTCTAAGTCTCTAAACCCGGTCCTGTAGATCTATGTGCAGTGATCAAGGATTAGGCAGGCAGCTGTAAAGGATTGACATAACATGTTGCTGGGTCTAATACAATTTACCACAGCCAGCTCTCTGTGGAACACCTCTACACAGCTGACTCTCCACAGGGACAACTCTATGCGGCAGCGTGGACTGCTGGTTCTCCAATGTCCCAGTTGCCTGGGACTCGGGAGGATGCAGGAGTGGCGGAATGCTATGCCTGTAAGTCACTCAATTTAAAAAAACCAGCAACACACACTCCAAAAAAAGAGAGGCAAAAACCAGTTTGGGGCTACCTGTATGGAGTTGTCCACATGGAAAGTCAGCTCTGTAGAGAGCTCTCCTGTGGACGGTTGTCCTATAGACGGTTGTCCTGTGGAGAGCTGGCTGCTGCAGAGAGTTGGATGGGGAGAGTTGGCTGCAGAGAGTTGTCCCTTTCCCCATGTCACAATTTACCATTCCTCAAGTGAGACATGCTTCTCGTAGAACTGAAACTGACCTCTTGGGTTTTTCTACTCCTAATCCATTCTGAATACAAAAGGGATTAGCTCCAGCCACTTTCCTGTCTTCTCCTGTCCACTCTTCTGATCTGCTGGACCATTGGGGACAAATGGCTTGCCAGATGGATCGCCATGATTGCATACAACCTTGCATTGCATATTTCTTCCCCTTCTCCAAATAGTTTTGGGTTTTGTTGATGTCATTCTTTAGGCGAGGCCCCAGAAATTGGATAAAGATCCAGCAAATCCAAATGCCTTATTCTAGTTTGAGTTTGTTAGATGTTTTAGCATCTAGAAGTGATGAAGAAAAATAGGTGGTGCTTTGATTGGTTGCTTCATAAGCCACATGAGGAACCACTCCATTTCTGCCTATTCCATAGATATTTTAAGGTGAAAAAGATTACAATTGCAAGGTACAAAAGAACAAAGAAGCAAAAATTGCATCAGAGCTTGCTGATTTCATGGAAACATTATGAAACCTGCCTGTTTTTTTTAGCTTGCTGTCTGGATCTCTCAGCTGCCTCACAAGTACAGAACGTGGAACTGCAAATTGTTGCAATTTCATGGCTTCTTGAATGGCTTTCCTCATTTCTGTGGTGAAAGTTAGGAAGTGAAGATAATTGGAAAATAGTAATGATTTTTTAGTTTATATTTGAATTAGTTGTATTTATTTATTAATAGTGTAGCTCCTTTTGAAAATCTGGAACTTCTATCTTTTTGTCTTGATTGAAGACGAGAATTTATTTTAAAAAGCATTCTGGAAATTCAATTTTCCACTCAACTACCATGCTAGCCATTCCTCTGCTGCTCTGTGTCCATCTGAACTGTTCCAAATAGCACTATTTTCTTTAAGAAATAGCTATTACTTCTGAA
Source organism: Cuculus canorus (assembly GCF_017976375.1). Taxonomy (NCBI): domain Eukaryota; kingdom Metazoa; phylum Chordata; class Aves; order Cuculiformes; family Cuculidae; genus Cuculus; species Cuculus canorus. The sequence goes on along the minus strand of NC_071402.1, from coordinate 86,077,054 downwards.
TTGAATAATCATGACCATCATGGCCTTCTCCCAATTTTTCCTCTGGTGTTTACTCCATATCTTTTTTGCCTAGGGATGGCAAAACCAATCTCGTTTTGAATTAAACTCGTACTGAAACAGATATTTTCAAAGCTGTCACACACCTCTGAATTTCTTACCTTTTCTAATTCCAGTGGTATTAAACTATCACAAGAACAGCTGTTGTTATGTTACTTCCGGAGTCAATAACTACAGAAATGTGTTGTGAATGTAACAAGCTAAAGGGTTGCAGATAAGTTTTACATACATCTACTTTAGATATGTTCATTTGAGCTGAATGTTTGCATTTCAGGGCTCACTCCTCTCTCACTGCAAATTAGAAGGAAGTTCTGCTGTTAAGAAAGGAGTCCTTTACTTTTATGCTACTGATATCATTGATTGATCGTTCCTGACAGAAGTATAAAAATGTAAGCATAACTAACAGGACATGTAAATAGCAGCTAATGCCTCAGGATTTTCATTGCCTCAAGATCTACGTGAAGTTATGATTGCTTTAATCAGCATTCACACAAGCAGTTAGCACCTCTACTTGTCATAGAAAAGGCCTGGAAGGACAGAAACATCATCCATTCAAAACACCATGGAGATCAAATACGTCACAACCAGTACAGTCTTTACAACCTAAAGCTCGCATCATTACAATTAAGTGAGGAGCCATCACACTTTTGCTTACATGGGACAGCAACAAAGGGAAAATCAGATTCTGTCCCTCTAGCTGCGTGATCACAATACAATAAAATCAGTTAACGACCAAATTTCACTGTAAGTAATTTAACTGCAGTGAGAATCTTGATAGCTTCACTGTAACTGATAAGAAATGTTATCACTGGTCCTCTGATGGTGTTGTTGTAGGAGCTGTTATTCATGAGCACTACTCAGAATGGTTCTCTTCCATGTGCAATGTTATTGCTTTAAAATTAGAAGGCAATGCCATTTTGCCAGCTCTGTCAAAGTCTTGGGTGCTTTGGGGATGTTTTACAAAATGCATGTAAGTATTTTTCAAGTAATGCTTTGTTTTCTGAAAAAAAAACCCTCCCTTTAATGCAGAATCTGCAGAACTCTTCTGCAGGTTTCTTTTCCTATCAAACAGCCCCACTTTGGCTTAGAAACCTCTCGTTTATTCGTGTTCTTATCAGTCCCTTGTGTGTTTGTATCCATTGATTCTCTCTTAAGCTCAAACTTTGTGTAAGTTACCATGGTTTAACCAGTTCCTCCTCACTGCCTGAGCCACAGTAACTGCCTGTGTGTACTCTCAAACGGTAGAGAACACTATATAATTTGACTTTGTCAATCCATCTTCACTGTGGACTAGGCTAAAAAGGATCATCTTCCATTTGTTCCTGGCTAAGAGTGCCTATATGAACAGTTACTATGCCTCAGCTGAGGTAGGCTACTCACTGTGCAGTAATAGCTTGCTTGTGACTCTGGCATGAACGTACTTTATATTTTAATAACCTCTGGAGAATTGGCTGCCTTTTCTGCCTCTGCTTGCACAGCACCTAGCACAATGGGAGAAAAAGCACCAAAGACATTGTGCAAATAATTAGTATATCAAAATAACAGTGTATTTGTCAGTAGTACTTGTAAACTTCTTGAACCAGAGAGTTTGCCACCTAAACAGAGCTGAAAGTCAAATGCTGAGAAGGAAAATTAAGAGATGAAGTGAATTAAGCTTCACACAGTGGTCTGGTTTAGATCTGGGGATAAAAAACAGGCCTGATTCCTACTCAACTCTAGCTCACACCAGTGCCTTATCCTCTTATTCACAGTGCCTGCCACATCTGATTCCTACCAGAGCTTTCAATCCAGGCATATCTTTCTCATTTCTCAGATAACTATTGCTGAGAACCACATGTTGCACCTTCCCCCCGGCTGATTAGTTCCTTCTTTTCAGGTTTATCTCTTAGTCCAAATATTCATCTTCCCTGATAACACTGTTGATGCATATACCTGTCTGCGAGTTAGGTGATCTACACAAAGAATGGTATATAATTTTTGAGTTGGTTTCTAAAAAGTGGTGCTTTGCTTTTGCCCTTCTCCTACACTTTTTGATTTGTATAGTCCTGATTATATTCCTTGCATGGCTGCAGTGAACTGTGGCGTTTCACCGGGGCTGAACGCATACACCTTGCACTAAGGTTGCAAATCCACATTACACTATTTTTAACAAAGCAGTTTAAGTTATTTCCCCCTCCTTTACCTGTGGGCTAGTCACTCCTGCCTCTGTCCCATTTCACCTCTCTCCAGAGATTTGTCATCAAAATTATCTATGGGATGTGCTGTAACCTGGTCACAGAAATTTACGTGGTTAAAAATGACTATTGCCAAAGTTAGTTTTGTAATTCAGATCATTTGAGGAAATCTGAGGAAATGGTGAACTACTGCATCTGTGTGTGTGTGTTTAAGAGTGGTGGTTGGGGAAAACTTCTTAAATTACTGTGTCATTGGAAAAAATGTAGTGTCACATTACACATTAAAAGATACATTCCCTTTTCAGGAGAAATTATATAGTAGCGTAGTAATAAAAATGATGAAAAGTCTCTAGAACATTTGTGAAAGATATTTCTCTAGCAATATACAGAATTTGCAAAGTGAGCTGGAGTTCTGTATTAGCGTTTACTTGAGCTAATCAGCAAATCTGCTACTGCCTTTCTACTTGCCAACTGATATTGTCATCTCAGAGGAAACAAATACCCTTTATACCACAGCTTTGTGGGTTCTCTGTATGCTACTCGCTTTATCTGAACAGTACAACTTGATATTCCTGGTGAAGACAGGAGGCTAGCAAAGTTATTGAAGAAATGTTATGTGGACTGTTTTATTCTTCCTCACAATATGATGTCTGTCACAAAAAAACCAAAACCAAGACTAGCCCTATAGCTCTGGAACCAAGACAAGAGAGGCGAAGAGGTTGTTATAGAACATATTCTAACTTGTTACAGTGAGGCGAGGCTAGGCTCGCACAATTGCTTCTCTTGGTACAAGTGGACACGTGTTCAAATATAGACATTTTCTTACCCTTGGTCTTAAAATGTCAGTGTGCAGGAGTGAACAGCAAGTTAACATAAAATTTCTTGTGAAATTGAATACATCTGCGACAGAAACTTTTCACTTATTGACTGAGGCTTTCAGTGAAGAGATCTCAAAATAAGTTCATAGATTTTCACGAAGGAAATCCTGACAGTGCAAGAGCGGGCCATCCGTCTGTGATGAAAAATGAGCCAGTGGGGAAGAAAACCTGCTTGGCTGGGCAGAGAGCTTTAGGTGGATCTCAGAAAAAAGAGGACAATATATGAGCTTTGGAAGGAGGGGTAGGCATTTCAGGTGGACAATAAGGATGAAATGAGATCATGCAGAGAGAAAATTAGTAGGGCTGAAGCCCAGCTAGAACTTCAGTTGGCCAAGTCTGTGAAAGATAATAAAAAATGTTTCTACAAATGTATCAACAACAAAAGGATGGCCCAAGAGAATCTCCATCCTTTACTGGAGGCAGGGGGGAACAATAGTGACAAAGGGCAAAGATAAGGCTGAGGTACTTAAATGCCTTCTTTGCCTCAGTCTTTAATAGAAAGGGTAGATGATCCGTGGGTACTCAACCTCATGAGCCAGAAGACAGAGAGGAAGTGCAGAACAAAGCTCCAAGGATCCAAGAGGAAATGGTTAGAGACCTGCTCGGCCAATTAGACACTCACAAGTCTATGGGGCCGGATGGGATTCAGCGAAGGGTATTGAAGAAGCTGGTGGAGGTGCTCACCAAACCCCTTTCCATCATCTACCAGCAGTCCTGGCTGACTGGGGAAATTCCACTTGACTGGAGGCTGGCAAATGTTATGACCATTTACAGGAAGGGTTGGAGGAAGAATCCAGGAAACTAAAGGCCTGTCAGTCTGACTTCAGTGCCAGGGAAGGTCACAGAGCAGGTCATCTTCAGTGTTATCACGCAATACACACAAGACAACCGTGTGATCAGGCCCAGTCAGCATGGATTTATGAAAGGCGGATCCTACCAAACTAACCTGATCTCCTTCACTGTTTCTCACTGTATTCTCCTTGAAAAACTGCTACCGCTGGCCTGGACGGGCACACCCTCTGCTGGGTAAATAATTGGCCAGGCCCAAAGAGTCATGGTAAATGGAATTAAATCCAGTTGGAGGCTGGTCACAAGCGATGTCCCCCAGGGCTCGGTGCTGGGTCTGGTTCTGTTCAATATCTTTATCGATGATCTGGGTGAAAGGATTGAGTGTACCTTTAGTAAGTTTGCAGATGACATTAAGCTCAGAGGAAGTGTTGATGTGCTTGGGGATAGAGAGGCTCTACAGAGAGATCTGAACAGGCTGGATTGATGGGCAGAGACTGACAATATGAGGATCAACAAGGCCAAATGCACGGTCCTGCACTTGGGACAGAAAACCCCCATGCAGTTCTACAGTTGGGGAATAGTAGTTAGAAAGCTGCCTGGCAGAGAAGGACCTGGGGGTGTTGGTTGACAACCAGCTGAATATGGGCCAGCAGTGTGCACAGGTGGCAAAGAAGGCTAATAGCATCTTGGCTTGTATCAGAAACAGTGTGGCCAGGAGGCGCAGGGAAGTGATTGTGCCCCTGTACTTAGCATTGGTGAGGCCGCACCTCAAATACTCTGTTCAGTTTTGGGTCCCTCACTAGAAGAAAGACATTGAGGTGCTGGAGCATGTCCAGAGAAGGGCAACAAAGCTGGTGAAGGGAGAGGTAGCTGAGAGAACTGACAGACTGATGGGAGACCTTATTACAGTCTGCAACTACCTGAAAGGAGGTTGTAGTGAGGTGGTTGTTGGTCTGTTCTCCCAAGTAAATAGTGATAGGAAGAGAGGAAATAGCCTCAAGTTACACCAGGGAAGGTTCAGGTTAGACATCAGAAATAATTTCTTCATTGAAAGGATTATCAGGCACTGGAACAGGCTGCCCAGGAAAGTGGTTGAGTCATTGTCCCTGGAGATATTGAAAAGATGGGTAGGTAAGATACTCAGGGATATGTTTTAGTAGTGGGCAGGTACGGTTGGACACGATGAACTGAAAGGTCTTTTCCAATCAAACAATTCTATGATTCTAAGTTGGTGCTCAAAGGGACCTGTTTTTTTTGTTTTTAGAAGATATGAAAGCAAAGAGGTCAAAGATCCCAAATAGTCTTTCTGAAAATGATTTGTGGAATTGCTTTGAACTTTGCCAGCATTGTATGCAGCTGCATGTCAACTCAGAAGGGAACTATTTGCAAGGTGATTGTAGTTGATTTTCTTAATTTGTTAACTAAAAAGAGTTACAGGTACAATTTGTTTCTTTTTCATATTGGACGTCATATGTTGTATTTTTTCCTTTCGTATTCTTTTTGGAATTCCTTTCATCTGTTTTGTCACAAAAGTCTTCCTCTGAAGAGTGGAAATTACTTGGTCTTATGCCTGCCTTTAAAGTTGTCAGGTGGACTACATATTAGAGACCTCTTTGTGTCCCCAGTTTTTAGAGTCCAGTGACCAGATCATTTTAATAACTGTCTTGTCGCTGCCTCTTGTGGAGAGGAGTAACAGTCACATTACTGTAGGAGAGTGACACTAATCTAAGTCTGCAGCTTAAGTAGGCAGGGGTATTTTGTGCATTTCAAATTAAGAGGTGATTGAAACTGAAAGGGTAGGAATGCCTGTGCAGTGTTTGTAAAGTCATATACTTTTCCTAGAAGGCGACAGCATTTTTAAAATTTCCATGACACCAGCTTCCATGCTTGTTGCTTGTAAACCCTCATCCTAATCCTTCTTACTTCCAATTTACGTGGTTTCCCAGGCATTCAGCATCCTTTGTCCCCTAAGGTCTCATCCTTTCAGGGAACTTGTAGAAACCAGGAGCCTAACTCTTAGCAGAATTTTTTGGGACTCACTTCATGTGGAGTTGCACAAGCACACCTATGGCTGACGTTAGGAGTACAGTCCCTGAAGAGATGACAGCTCACTACAGGTTGCCATGAAATGCAAAGGAAATATTGAAACTTCATAACGCAGCTGACTGCTCAGTCTGGTATTAATGTAATTTGGTGTCTTTTTCCCTTAAATAAGGAGAAACATCCTTTCTTCTGTAAAGGTTTTCCAGTCAAAAGGAGAAGCAGAAGCCTTTATTTTCCTTTTAATGAGAATAGACCCCACTAGAAAAAAAGCTATTATCAAGACCCTTTTTATTTGTTTTCTCAAGTAGTAGCAAACCGTGGTAGTAATTCACAAGAGAATTAACACACTGAATTCTGCATTTCACTGTGTCCTCTTCCTGTAGCTATTTTAGGAACTGCAGTGCTGTGGGATATACCTAGTTCCCATTAGTAGGTACTCTACTGAAAAGGGGAGAGCTGAACATCTATTTGATCCTCTTTTTAATCTCTTATTCCGTGGGCCTTCTAGCAGATTGGAAAACATTTTAGCAGGAGTTAGAGCAACACAAGTAGGCTTTTGTAAGAAAAGTCCATCCTGCGTAGGTTAGCAAGCACCCACGATAAAACAGTAGCTGTTTTGGGATTCCTGTTGGATATATTAATTCATTGACCCAGGCTGTTGATCTGCAAGTTATTTAGAAGCAGACTAAACTTTGGGAACTTGAGTAGTTTCCCCAAGGCTGGAATGACTGTCTCACATCTACATTAAATCAGCTCAGTGCTTGAGGTGCTATGGGGATTAGCATTACCATAGCCCCCCTGCAGACTATGAAGAGTTAAAAAATCCTGTTTACATATTCTTCTTGAATTAGATGAAGAAATAGTTCCTGAACCCATAGGCTTTTTTTTCACTCTTGAAATACTGTATAGCCTATTTGAATATTTTTGTAGTGCTTAGCACTACCATCTCTCACACAGTTTACATTACTTTGACTTATGGAGGTCCCACTGTGGAGGACTGGGAAAAACTAAAGTTCTGAATTAGTAAGCCCATGACAGAAAAAGAGGCAATTATCTCTTACTTTAAAAGCTCCAAAGTGTAATTCTTGCAGTTAATTCCTACAAGGTTCAGAGAATCTGGGCTGGATTTGGTTTGTGGTAGATATTTACATTCTCTTTGGATCAGCTGTATATTTATATATAAGAACAGTGATTTCAATAACAATCTTCTACTTAAGCTTGCAAATCAAATAGACTCTATGGGGCTTCTGATGTAAATTAGTGAACTGTTGTTAGAGGTCCAGCTGAGTATCTGATGCTATGGGTAAAAATAGGTTTCTTGGCATGTCTTTTACTCTAAAAAAAATAAAGTTTATAAGGTTTTTTCTTGCTAGAATTAATTCCCTCTTCTGTTTTCTCCCATATCATTAGTTATGTATTAGCTAAACACCACAGTAGGGAAAATGCCCAACAACTATTTGGAGATATAAAACCAGCCTAATATAACATAACATCTGACAGAAACATAAACCATAGGAGCTGTTGGGGTGGGGCCTTAGGAAAGAGCCATAATTTGTAATTGGCTATTGCTCATCTAACAAAAAAGAGAGAGAAATTCTGAGATCCAAAGGGACTTCAAACTGTGAACCTGTCAGAGCTTGCGCATTGTATTTGCTTTGGATAGTGCATTAACATCTCTAGCAAAGCTTATGCTGCATTGAGTGATGGAGGTCCTACTGTGTAGGGTTGGGGGAAAAAAATAAATTCTGTATTAATAAGCATGTGGCTGGAAAAAAAAAGGCAATTATTTCTTTATTTAAGAGCTACAAAGTACAGTGGTGGTTGCTTCCGACAAGAGTAAACTAGATGTATACAGCTTAAAGGCAAACTCGAGGACATGCAGATGAAAAGTTCAGCCCTCTCTTCCTTCCCCCCTCCTTTCCCTACCCACCCTTCTGATCTCTTTGCTACAGTTTGAGAGAAAATCTGGGGCACTTGTTTCTTTTATTTCTTCCAGATTGTTATTTTATCTTCATTTTCGGTAGAGCAGTAATGATATCCAGTGGCTGCTTAGATGAATCACCGATAGATATTCCTTAGGGATATTCCAGAAAAATGCATCCCAGCCAGGACTTATTTCCTAAGTCACAGCATGAATTTGAAACCTATACAGTCTGCCAACAGTAATCAGCTCCTGTCACTGTTCAGGTTTCCATTAGTTTTTCCCTGGCACTGTTCTTCAACTTTTCTATTTTCTCCACCCCCACCAGCAACTAAAGTCTGCAATGAATCTCTCATGTGTGTAAGAAGGAGAGAGCACAGACAGAATCCTTTCTTGCCTTTACATTTTTTTTTTTCTCCAGAACATTGCAGCTTTTTTCCTCCCTCTGAACTCACTCACTTACGCTGGCTTGGTTTGTGATTTACAAGATACTTCCATTTCTTTTCTTGGGTACTTTACAAGAGGAAAACTGGTTTTACATTCCTCTTTTTGGAAGTCTGCAAGGAGTAAAGGCATAAGCAACAGAAAAGGAAAGGATTTGGAATATTATAGTGAAAAGATGGGTGAGCTCTATTCAGAGATCTGAAGTCTTAATATGGAAAGTGACATTTGTATAGGCTCTGCATCAGTTAAGGAGGTGAACGCCGCTGTATTCGGTGCTTGCTTCTGAAAGTGCAAAATAATCTCGTCAAAGCGCAGGTTGTCTCATGAAATGACCAAAGAGTTACAGAAAGTGTTTGTCCCGCTACTTCTGAACCAAACATCTGAATTTGGAACATGCTGGTAGTGATCAGGATTGGTTTGAAACCGAGAACTAATTGTCACAGAAACTGCTCCAGGCAAGTTATAACTTCTCCCTGCAAAATCTCCTAGCTGCAATGTTACCTTTTATGGAAAAGTTCCTCTCACAGTATGGCTTTTGGAGTGGCAGAGCACAACAGCTCTCCCTCCTCAAGAAGACCTTTCCAGTTGGCCTTCGCCAGTTGCGTCAGCCTGTTAGAAAGCGATCTGTCACTGCTTTCCATCTGTTATGCAGTGGGCAATTTTTTAAAGAAAAATACCTTCAGAGCTGGACAAAAAATCACTTCCCAAACCTGCACAACAATTTATCTGTTACTGTAGAAAGAGCTCCCACGGCCAAGCTAACATGATATATAGAAAATGCTGCTGTCTTCCTCATGTGTGCCCATCCTGCCACTGCAGCCATTGCTGTCGCAGGGCTTGGGTAAGCCAGGTGTGAAGCACAGGCAGAGGTATAAGAGGTAAAAACACAATGAGGATGTCCTTATACCAGCGTTGCCCAGTCTGCAATTCTGCGCTCCTGCACAAATGAATCACTGCACAACAGGTATCTGGACTGGATCAAGAACACGCTCACAGCTGATTTTTTTTTTTCTTTTGTTGAACTAGAGCATAGATTCACAGTAACGGATGATTGTGTGTTGGTATAATGGCTGCATATTTGCTATAGGGCAACAGACAGCTGCTGATACAGACAACTGGCAAAAATTCACCTGTCACAACTGGCAGAGTGACTTAATAGCTGATTGTGTCTCTACATCCAAGAGATGTGATGAGCTCCAAAGCCAAATGTACTAAATTTCCAAAACAAAGCTGTATTATTTGTGGGATTCTTGGTAAAAGGCATAGAGCCGTTAGGCTGCAGAGGCTGAGGAGGGTGTAATTGCACGTTATATTTGGGGAGGATGCTTGGAAAATGCTGAAGACTGCATTGCAGTTCACTGTCCCGACTCCCCCAGCTGTGCTGACACAGCTCAATGAGAGCTGAACCGGTAAGCTAGGTCACTGAAGTTATTTTGCTGTTACTTTTCTGGGTTGCTTTTAACCCCAAGCATTTTGAGTGATCTGGTTTACAGACCAGTCAGAAAACAGTTACCGTGACACACCAGGGAGGGTAAGACTGCAGTGTGAGGTGAGAGGCAGAGCAAGTAACTACGCTGACCCAGCCACTCTGCTTTCAGCTCTCTGGCAATCCCTCTATGTCAGAGTTGAAGAATATGGTGTATATTTTGTAGCATTGCTCCCAGAGGTATGAGTATCTTAGGAACAGTGTACTATTAAACTGGCACTTCTCACTGTACAGTCTTCATCTTAAAATAGACAGAGCAGGCTAAAAGATGTTTGTTTACAGTAAAACAAAAGCTCTAGATGGAGCAAATTAGTTCGTGGCATTTAATTTGTGATTCAGGCTGTTCTATGGCTCTTGCTTTCCCTCTGCAATTAAAAGAGCATGTAAACATTTAGTCTCGTCAGACTTCGGTGCCAAATTTCTCTTGCTTTTCAGTAGCATTTGGGTGCTAAACTGTTATTTCTTCCATTATAAGCAACCCCAGGATGCAAGGTTTGTTTTTTTGGTCAGGATTTCTTTTTCCTTTTTTTTGTATCTATTTTTTATATTAGTAAAGATCAATTAAATTTTATACAGTTCTCTAACTAGTATTGCAATAACAGCTTTATATAATATTGGCAATTCTGTAGCAAAAAAAAAGCTACACATACAATTTTTTTTTGTGAGATCCTAGCTAAGGAGTATATTTGCAAGATGCCATGTCGTGATCAAGAAATTGTATTATTATCTCTGTAGGAAAGCCCCACTGAGGTCACATTTCATTACCCCGTGCTGGGGATTTCCCCTCTCATGTCTCCTACTTGGGTAAAAAGGGATTGTAAGCTGGGTGTTCAGTGTCCCACAGAATCAGCCAAAATGCCAGACTAGAAAGCAGTGATTTCTGCTTATTTTAATTGATTTTGTACCAGTTTGGTTCATCATCCTTTCAAAAAAAGAATTGTTTATCCTATTTGTGTTATTAGATCTCAAATTAGAATTTTCCAGGGGAGGCACAGAAACTAATTGGAGTAATAAATGTACTCATATTTGCTGATCTATTTTAGCTACTACAGTTCAGATACAACATATATGAATAGTACTTAATAAAAGTTTCCCTAATGGGACATATATTAAAATGATGCTTTTTTTTCTTTGGATGTGACTACAGTAATGTGATTTCTCATGTTGTATTTTCCGCTGTTTTTCTAGGCTTTTATACTGCTGATGAGCAGAAGGCAGAGGAGGTAAGGTCACTCTTCTTTTCCTTTATCATTGTCAGCAGCAGCAAATGATGCAGTTGCAACAGGAATACTACTATTCTTGTTTGTTCTGTCCTCTGAAACCATAGAGAAACTCTTCTGAATGTTAACGAAAGGCTTGAAGTGTTTGTTATGTACAGAAAGGACTCTGTCATCCTTTTTCCTCCTCTTTAGTACTGAAAGTAGCTGCCAGAATCATAAGCCCAGCATGGCAGCAGTCACCTAGCACAGTGACTCCGTTTATTTTGTTCACATGGAACTTTGAAGTCAGATCTTCATTGTCTTTTAATCAGGAGGAACTCATTGAGTTTCTAGACTTCACTTTCAAACACTGTTATCCAAGATGTGGGATCAAAGACATGGTGTGGAGCAGGCAAAAGCTGAAAACGACAAATGTGATGTTTCCTAATGAGATATTTGGATGACTTGAAAGTTGAGAAGCAGGCAAACATCAAACAACTGTTTTGCTTCCTCCTCAGTGCTTTGTCCTCTCCTACTGTGTAGGTGGTAGGCACATTGCTAGCCATCCATGCCCATGATGTATCATTGTGGCCAACTAGATGTTCCTGGGCTGCAAGACACTCTTGCATTACTGGCTTTCTAATCACAGAAAACAAAATTCTCATGTCTACTTTGTAGTGGAAAACAAAATCTTTTTGTTTCTGTCTTTCCATATTACCTTACCACAATCTGGCTAATGGTATCCTGGACTGGATTCAGTGAAGTATTCCCAGCAGGTGAAGGGATGTGATCCTCTCCCTTTATTCAGTGCTTAGGAGGCCGCAGCTGGAGTGCTGTGCCCAGTTCTGGGCTCCTCAGTACAAGAGAGGCATGGACGTACTGAAGAGAGTTCAACAAAAGATAATGAAGAGACTGGAGCATCTCTCCTATAGGGAAAGGCTGAGGGAGCTGGGACTGTTAATCTAGGAGAAGAGTAGACTCAGGGTGGATCATATCAGGTGTATAAATACCTGGGGAGGAGAGTGCACAGAAAACGGAGCCAGGGTCTTTTCAGTGGTGCCCAATAACAGGACTAGAGACGGTGGATGCAAACTGAAACACAGGAGTTGCCATTTGAACATCAGGAAATACTTTTCCACTGGGAGAGTGACTGAGCACTGACACAGGTTGCCCAGAGAGGTGGTGCAATCTCAATCCCTGAAAATACTCAAAAGCCATCTGGTCATAGTCCTAGGCAATTAGCTTTAGGTGGCTCTGCTTGAGCAGGAGGATTGGACCAAATAACCTTCAGAGGTCTGTAATTATGCAAATTAGCTTCTTCCAAAATACTGCTCCTGAAAGACCATCACCTAAGAAACGTTTCTGCCATTTGCCATGACAGCTCTGTGTCTTCACCTCTGGCCTGCCACTGCACGTAAATCAAGGACATGGCAATTCTGCAATAAAGTTTTAATGAACCTCAAGATATTTCCAGTTCCATGAGCCATTACTAGTTCCAATTCAGGCCATTACAAATAGTCAAAGCGCATAAACAAAGTGTGAAGTTGCACATTAAAGCAGCAAAACTTATTGTCGAAAAATTGTCATTCCCCATTCTCCTGCAGGGCATTGGAGTGAAGACAAGGTTACCCAGGTCTGTTATCCACTCCCAGTGCTGCAGGAAGGGTTGCTGCACAGTAGAAATCGGAACTAGCAATGCCTGTATGGCAGAAGTGATCTGCCCAAAGACTGCAAAGCAAAGTACTCCAGCAGTTGCCATTATCTTTCTGCAGTTGGTGACTTGTGGGAAATGGAGAAACGCTTTCCCTGTTCCCCTGTCCCAGAGTCTCTGAGGAATTAGGCTGTAGGCTGCTGGCTGGATTATACTGTGGAGTAAGCTGAATAATACAATCTTTTTTCCTTATACAACTCTATCATTTCCAACCATAAATTTAAGCGGAGAGGTTAAGGGTAGGAGACTGCTAAAAGGGAGGTGGTTTAAACATTATCAAATGAAGTAAAAGGAATTGTGATCTAAGTAGGGATCTCTGTTGTGAAAAAGAAAATTAATCTATCTATTTAATCATTTGAACAGGCAATATCATAATATCTGAGCACTATTATGAATTTTCTTAGTTTACTGTAGCTTCACCAGAAAAAGTTCATGTTCTGTTCTCAAGTGAGAGCAATACCAAGATCATTAAAGGTATGCAACACTTCTGCCACTGAACTACGTATGAATTTTGCTATCTGTGGGAGCTGGCTGTTACAGCCAACATTATAAGTATTAGCTGACAGCCACATATGAATAGGACTGATGAAACAAAAAGAGTATAAAAATAATCCACCAGCGTTTATAATAGTTTTCATTACACTTTTCAACAAGGTCACTGCAATTGTGCCTTAGGGCCTTTTTGTCCGATAGGATCAGCATGTGGACTATAAAAGCTGGGATGTGGGGTGTTTGCTTTATTGTTAGGTCATGATCCTGTATGAAGAGACTTACAGGGTCAGGGGAAACCCTTGGCGCTGAGAGCAGGAGACTGCCTCGTTCTTGTGAGTAACTGAGTCTGTTTGAAGAGAGGACACTCTGCAAGCTGGGGCAGGTACAAGAGACTTGGACACTCTTAAAGAGGAGCACGGGCAAACACAGTGCTAGGCTTCACAAATGGTAGAAAGAAAAGACTTTTCCTGGGGACTAGAGGGCATGGTATAACGTTTCCTGCATCTCTGAATGGATGGACTGAAAGCAAGCCTGGACTCATGGAGCTCTCTTTACCAACAGAATGGGATGGAGATTCGACTATAATTCCCTTTTATTTCTCTTCTATCTCTCCAATTCTTTCGTAAACTGCACTTGACAAGTTAAAATTTATACTAAGCCTCTTGTATTTTAGAAAGTTGGTTTTCCTTAGTTATACTCTGATAAAAATAAGGTTTTAAGCTTACAGGGCATTTTGATTTTGGGAGGAGCTCACCTCAAATTAAAGGTGTAAGTAGAGCACCTGGAAGGTGCTTGCTGATACGGGTTCCCACCTTTTGTTTCACGATGCAGGTATTTAAAACAAAGTTTTCCATAGACTACAGTAGTATGGATAAAAGCAGAAATAAAAATTGAAGGAAATTGCATAGGTGTGATACAAGTTTGTGATCTCTTTGTGAGCACTTCTATGATGAGAACAGCTACTTGCAGCCAAATGCCTCTATGCAGACTCTACTACTTCTGTACATATCTGTCAGTTTGTAGTGACTCACAAACAGGCTGGACTTTCAGCTAGCACACAATATCCATTCTGTTTGTGTGCTTTTCCCCGACATTATTTGTTCAAGTACTTTGAACCAACAAATTCTGGATACCAAACTAATATACATCAGAAATGAGAAAAGGAGAAAGGTGCTTATATAGTCCTTGGATTCTTACTGCTTCCAGTGGTTTCAAATGCAGAAATAGCAAGCAGTGGAAAGGGAGAGGGAAAAGGCAGAGGTGGTTGAGTTGTGAGAATGCAGTGGGTAGTCTGGCAGTACTGCTGAAACCATTGGCCTTTCTGCAAAGCAGAATCTACAGGTGTGCACATTTTGAGTGTTTGCAGGTGTATTTAGTGTAGATTGTTGCCACCTGAGTTGAACTGAGTATCCAGAACTCAGAACTGATGGGAGGCGTACTTTTCAGAAGCTTATCCAGTTGTCTTTTCCTTGCTCATTATATGCCGGCTGGCCTGTGTGGGGGTATTGCCCTGCAGTTGTGCATCTCAGCATCACCAGGCTCTGCAAGGAAGACTGGGATGAGAGAGATGAATGAGGTAGAGAGAGGATGAAAGTGTGTGGCTTTGTATTCAGGCTTTATTTCAGGACTTCTAGTCCACTAGTACTGTTGCATTGACATGTGATACATTGTCATGAAATGACTAGTTTGGGTTGGAGTCAATTCAAGTGGATGTATAACCCACATTGATCTCCACATTATTTTATCAAGTTTATTATGTCTGGTATTCACTAACTGGGTGGAAACTAGATTTATATCTCCATACTGTGATGAAGGCATGTTGGAAGCTGCAGTGTCAAGCCGTATCTGAAGCTCCTTTGTTGTCCAGGAGAGGGACTTCAGCAGACTAAGCCCTTGTTATGTGTAGTTTGTATCTATAAAATCCCAAAGCTTTATAAACACCTCCTAGGAATTTTGTTTAAGCGTAGTTCAGAAGACTATGTTTTAAACTGGTTACAAAGGCATTGTAATGCTACCTCAGATCAGGGAATCTTAACTGCTGTTTCTCAGCTGGTAGTTATAGTCACTTTAAAAAAAGTCATATGGACTTTTCTCCGTTTGGGAGGGAAGGCGGTCCATGAGCACTGGAAGCTAGTCTTCTTTCCTAGGTGTGGGAGATTTGAGGTTGGAGAACTGTATCTTATGGTTAGGTCACAGCCTTTCCGTGATCCTTTCAGTATAGTCCATATAAGAATATGGTCTTAGCGAGATGAATATCCAAGTAAACAGACAAAATAATTTTGGAAAAAATATTTGAAAACAATACCACACTACAATAGAAAAGACTGCATTGCTTTGTGGAGCATAGAAATGGAGTTGCCTGGACATGTGATCTGTCTGGGCAACAGTTTCATTAAAGTAGGATTTTATGAAATTTTATGGAGATAGAGCTCATTTTTCTGTGATTACTGTGATAACCAGGACATTTGATTTAAATGTCCTGAAACTGTAATTCCTAGATATATAAATTCACCTGGCAGTCAGAATAGCTATTGGAAATCCCACCAAAGGCCTGTTCTTTTTAATCCAATATCCAGACAACAACCCAAACGGTTCAACAGTTTGGACACTGAGCTTTGTGAGCCCAAGAACTGAGGCTATGCTGGGTCCAAATAAGCAGTCTGTTGCTGTGTGTTTTGTATGGTCAGCTTTAACTCAACATTGTACTCTCCAAGCCCCAAAGCTGCTGATTTTAGTGGTACCAGTGCTGACTCAGCAACAGTGGGGACGAAGCAGTTCTATCTTCAAACTAGGCAAGTGAGCATGCAGGCAGGAAGAGTGAGTGTAAAGCAGCTTAATCCCCTCTAATCAACAGTGGCCACAAAACTCTATGCCGTTAAGAAGTGACAGGAATGTCCTAGCTAAATCTGAGCAAAGAATCTAGCAAAAAGGCTCCCAAAGGCTCATGTGATTGCTCTGAAATTGTACTGGTATCAATGAATGGCCTAGGGTGGTCTGTCCAAAGCTGACACGTAATGAATCTAACCTGATTTACTCGAATAATTTGAGTAATAACTTCTTCCAGCTGACGACTACGGCACTGGCAAGAATGACCATGTCGTAATTTATCAATGAAATGGGCTTCCAACATGCAGAGTCAGCAGGATATTTTCCTTAGCCTTAGTAACATATATTGTTACCTCTTGCTCGGTCAGAGGTGACATACTGCTCTTTTGGCCTCATTAAGCTTATCGGTGAGCCCGTGGGTTATTTAGTTAGAGTTTAAATAAAACTCAACTGGAAATCCATTACTACTTTGGGACTTAGGTTTTTGTCACAGTTAGGTCTATTTCTGTGAAATGCAGTCAGGTTCCCAGGTGTTATTTCCAGGCTTTTTTAATATGAAAAAAAACCCACAAACCCAAACCATGTAGGAATTAATCAATGCTGACCACAGGTTTTTATTTTAGTCTATGTACTATGACTTTATCTATTTATACATTTGCTACCATGTTTTCTAAGGTATTACCTCATTTGTTTCAGGATTTTTAATTTGTAGTATCTTGGCATGATCTTGGTATTAAATATTTCAAGTACAGATGCCAGTTTTTTTATTAGCCTTTGTGAAGATTTTTTCCTGATACCAGAGTTTATGCTATAATTCTGTCATATAAGCATTTGCCATATCTTAGAATACTGCAGTTGTCAGGGATGCAAAACTATTTAGTTCAACAGTCTTCCATTCGTCAATGCTGAAAGTCACAAAGGCCACGACCATAAGAAGGAGCATAGCTTCTCTGTCTGCCTGGGAAAATCACCTCCCAAATAAGAGAAGTTCACGTTGCTGTTCTTGTAGTCTGATCTTGCAAGTCTGATCTTGAAATTATCTTCATTGATGCATCATTTGCAATTTCAGCTAACTAGTGATATGTTAGAAGATAATCTCTTCTCAGAGGCTTAAATATGCCGCTTAGAGAAAAGCTTTTCTTTTTGGTAGTAGAATGTGTATGTCTCCTTGTGTCTACCTGTTTGCTTGCCAGAAGTGACTAAGACTTTATTTGGCTCATATAGTCCAATAAATGTTTGAGCTGTTAATTTCTCCCTGACAAAGCAACTATTTGTGATCCCAAAGACACCCACCGGTACTGCAGCTCCAAAGATGCAGAGTGATTTGGAGTGTTTCTTTTTATTTCAACCCAGCTTAAGAACTAAAATGAGAATAATATGTAGGTATGAGTGCTGTTATATGCAAGGCTTTTATATGTTGGTGGGACGAACTGGTTTTCCTTCATGTTTTCTACAGCTCTGATAAGTGGGAGATGATGGGATTGTGCCAGTAGCATCATATAAAGCCTAAGCACTGGCAGTCTTTAGGACCACATTCAACAGATGAAAGGAAAACAGTGGGTAAAAGGAAGACAAACCCAATATTATAGATAGCATTCAGCTATACGTTGTGGAGTTTTTTTATATATACAGGAGGAGTCTTTTCCTGCATTTGGGATGCAGAATGTGCAGCCAGAAGAAACAATTTTGTGGGCCATTTATTCTGACCTCATTAATCATGCAGGCCATAGGACTTTCCTAATTGACTTAAATATCACCTGAGCTTGCAAAATAAAAACTCAACCAATAAAGAAAAAAAACCCTGAAGACATCCCATCATTACAGAGACATTTCCAGTGCTCAAGATTCTACCCTGTAATACTTCTAACACTCTGGTGGTTAATTATCCTCACTGTTAAAAATATCTGCCTTATGGCTGGCTTGAATTTTGTCTAGTTCCGACTTGCAGACTTCGGCTTTTCTTAAACTTTTGTTTGCAAAATTGAGATAATGAAGAGACATTTATAAAGAGTCGTCAGGTAGGACTGTCCTGCCTTTGATCAAATCATACCTCCATCTCCTTGTGATTAGGCTAGGAATGCCACCATACGGCATGCATTTAAGTGCATTTAATCATCCAAATAGCTCTTCTCATAACTCTTTTCAATTTATTATTATCCCTCCCTGTAGTGTGGCCATCTGAACAGGACAGTATTTTGGTGGTTATCTCACACCATGCAAAATACTGATATCCTGTACCTTAATCTCAGTTGGGATTTTTCTGCTTATTTACCCCGCAAGTGAACACTCAAGATTTGAATTTGTTTAAGACAGGCTTTCTTCAATGTTGGATCCTTGAAGTTGTTAATATCTGTCATGCAGCTTGCACAGACCAGCTAGACATTTCATGAGGTATTTCATGGTTTAAATTTTGCTGAGGCCAGTGCCATGAATAGTATTTGTTTGCTTTTCAGAACCCTAGGAATAATCCTGTATAGGAATATATCTTCCTTTTCTAGCTTGCCACATGGTCCAGCTGTCCTGAGCAATTCTTGTACAGTTGTAAGTTTAAATGTGTCAGTAACAGTTATCCTAGGTCGATGATCTTGCAGAAGCTCATAGGTGCTCTTCCTACATCCCTCTCATTACCATTATTGTCAAGGTCTACTTCAAGGACTTAAAGCTCCCTTTTCTACTCTTCACGAACATGAGTAATCCTAATGTTATCTTTTCTGTATTTTTTTATAACCTTGTCCTACATGGTCTTGAGTTCTTTGGCATTTTCCCCTGCTTTGACTCTGTCTTATCAGCTTTAACCTGGAAGTGAGACATTAATTCCTCTGACTCAGTTATTTACTTTTTTAAGTACAAGTTTGAGTATTTTGGAATAAGAGATGCAGATGTAGAAAGATGGCTCATGCATTTCAGCTTTGTCTTATCAACAGCCAGTCATCTCCTCCATTCTCTTAGTGGAGCTCCAAGACAAGATGGCACTTTTTTTTTAAAGCAGTGGGAGTTTATAGAGGTGACATTTACTCTGCTTAGAGGGATTTGAGCTATTTTCTTTTGGAGGAGTCCATAAGGAAAGTCCTTTCTATTGTGGTAAGCTTGAGGGCTACGTGGTATGTGAACCTGAGTCTTTTTGCATCTAGAGGACTCTGCAGCATCATCAGGGTAGGAGCTGTTAACGTCTTGATGAAGAAGACCTACACATTAGGTTGAAGGATGTTGGACATGACATTTTCAGTGCACCAGTAACTTGCCCTTCTTAGCTTTTGTCTTTGTATTTTGGCATCTTCACTTCCACTGCCAGCTGGAAATGGGAAATGCACTAGCAAATGAAATTGAACAATAACAAGGACAAAAGGGAGGGAGGGGGAATAAAATAAAAGGAGTCACAGAAGGTTCAAATGTTGTGTTGTGTGTCTTCCTCCTGAGGTGGGTCTTGATCCTGCCAACTGCTCCCCCTGTAAGAAAGTTTATGCCTGTGGGTACTCCTGCTGAGTTCAAAGTTACTCACATGAATAATTGATTGCAGGGTCTGGGACATAGTTTGCAATTCCTTTTTCAAGATAAGTTCATTATCATCAGATCTCATCTTACTCTGAACATTGCTGGGTTAGGGACAAGTAGGTCAAATGTATAACTGATTTTTTTGTTGCAAGAAGAGCAAGCAACCTGAAACAGTGATTTAATAATAATAATGGAAAAAAAGTCACTGTCACTCTCTTGTTGGGGTAGGTTTTTATCAGAGTGGTGAGCTTTGAACAGCTTGTTCGACAAGAGTTTGAGTCCCAGGGGAAGGAGAAGAGCTCAGAAAAGCTTTACATTTTACAAATGTTTAAGTGGTATTATTCGTGACATAATATACTTACCCCAATGTCTGCTTCAGAACTCTGCTGCTGCATCTTCTGCCGCGTAATTTTCCAGAGGTCATGTAGCTCCAGATTTATATTCAAGATAATCAGTGTAACAGAGACATCAAGTAATAATTGAGGTGGATACTAGGTGCTTCAGCACAAAGAGTCTTATTTGGACATATTTTTAGCAGTTGGTGTACCACGTTGGTACAATAACACCAAATCACTGAAGGGAGAGAGTGAAAAAAAAGCGTAGAGTTGTAGAGGATGTGAGAAGGAAGAAATGAACAAAGAGGGCTTTTCTCCAATCAAATGCAAATAGAAATGACCCTAAAGATTCTGGGAACACAGGCTTTTTCCTGACAATGAACATTTTCATGCAGCAAAATCCATTTTTGAGACTCATTAGCAAATTCTGTGATCTTGCTTATTTTCTGTAGCAGTGACTAGTTATTTCAAATTGATTAGGAAACCTCTGATGTGAGAGTGTGAATCATGAGCTATTCCAGGTATTTCCGTAATTGGTTATCATGCTTAATTACAAATGTTTGAGTAAAACTACTTTGTTCTGAACTTGATTTTTGCTGCTTCTCAGCTGCTGCTCAGTGTGTTAGTTCAAAAAAAAAAAAAAAAAGATAAATTTAAACTTACAGAATACTTTTGTTCTAAAAGAGCTGAAGATTCGCAGAATGATGGATTAATTTAAGATGTACTATCAATAATGATTTAAAAACAAAAGAACTAGGCTATCTGTCTATTGATCACCTATCTATCTCAAGGGCATCTGTCACTGTCAGTGTTACCAGTGTGTTTTGGATTTAATTACAGTTCCTTCCCCATGGTGACTTCTATTTCCTATTTACTGGTTAAAGTCTTGGTTGCTGAAAACAAGAGTCCTGAATCTCTTCTCAATTACGCTGACATGTCATTTTGCTCTGCATGCTGAGCTGCATAATCCAGAAAACAAAAGATGCAGTAACCTACAATGCTTGTGAGAACGTCATAAAAAAAAAAAAAAAAAGACTATGGGAATCGTGGTATGTCAGAAAAAAAAGCCACTACTTTGAAGGGAAACAGAAGAGCTTTGAAGAACAGTGCTGTCCTTTGGTATGGGCATCTGTTTGTTTTGCAAGACTACAGCAGCCGTAAAAAGAAAAACAAGCGAAGCTCAGAACGACAGAAGACACTTACAGTGACACAAAATCATTGTTTACCACAGGCTGCAGCAAGTTGCTTGATGCCTATGTCCTTAACTGGATGCAGTATCCCTATTAACTGGATACAAAGCCCTATTTGGACTTTTTATCCTCTAGAGGGAACAACAAATCAGGGAACTACCATTTGTGGAGTTTCACCTGTATCATTAGTTCTGCAGTTTGTGATAAATTTAACATTCTGAAAAATGAAAGCATAGTAATCACTTGGCTCTGTCAGGAGACTAAATATTGCTAATGAGACTGTGTACCAAGTGTTGGTTCTAGAACTTTTACTCAGTTCTGTTTAGCTCGGTTATAGCTTTAGGCATCATCACCTGTTCTGCTGAGCAGGATAGTGCTGCACTGGTAGGCAGAAAGGATCTCTGAAGTATTAATAAGATTTAATGGCCCAATAGTGTAAGTGTAGTTAACTTCATCCAAAATACCTAGTAATATCTGCATCATCACACATACTTCTCTGTGTTTTGATGTCCTCTCATTAAATAAGCCATCTAATGAAACTGTGTTTTGGTTGTAATTCGTTGCTCAAAATGAGTTCTATGGGGCTGTTCTTTGGGAGGGAATGCTCTCCTGTATCTTCTCCTGAAGGCTTGTTTCAAGGGGCCATACAAACGAGAAGCTGATGTTTGTATTGAAGCTTGCTTTCAGTAAGCTCCTGGGCCTTATTTTTGGGCAAGGTTATTCAAGAATAGTGTCGACAGTCCAGGCTTGTCCTTTGTCCTACAGCAGTCAACACTTGCCTTGGGCTGCTGAGGCTTTTTGGTGTCACCTCACAGGAGGTAGAGTAATTTCTAGCAAATGGTAATCCTCCCCATTTACACATTTCCCAAGTTTGGAAGAATTAAAACGTCACCTAAATCTGAAGAGACCCTAAATATTTTTCCATTTGATAGTTGGTATTAAATGAAAGGAACGTGGAACTTCTGAACTAAAGGGGAAAAAAATTTGTTCTAGTTCATGCAGGCAATTTTCATCATTGTGAGTGTGAAGTAGAGAGAAGAAACTGTTAGCTTTTACGTTTGATATTGATGTAGTCGCACCAGTTTTGCTTGCTTGCAGACTAGAGAGAACCACAAACCTTTTAAAAATCAAAACGTTAATTTAAGTCTTAGCTAAATGAAAATTTTCATGCGTGCTTTTGAAGAATAAAAGGCAAGCTCTGAAGGCTTTTTCTCTCTGTAGCACAACTATCAGCTCTTGCTGTCCAAAGTATTCTCTATCAGCACTTCAGTTAAGCCTCTGTGCTTCTGCTGGCACTAACACTTTTCTTTAGATTTCTCAGCATTTGCACAGCACTGATTCACCTCTCTTGGTGATAACAACAGTCAGAGGGGCTAACAGGGACTAGCTGCTGGTATTTTAATCTTGCTCAGAGCAGGCAACAGTGAAAATCCTTTCACTGCCAAGCCTGTGCTTATCCTCCCTGTGGTGAAGCTGTGCCGTTGGTAGTAACGCTGCAAACGTTTTGGGAAGCTGCTCATGTTGTGAAAGCCTGTTGGCCCTATGACAAGCAGAGAGACCTTTATTTGACAGGTAAAAATGCTTACAAGAGAACACAGGTATATATGAGGGAATAAGCAGACCCTGAAGTAGCGTGAATAGGGACAAAGGAGAGTTTCCTACTTATTTCAGCAAAGAAGTGTCTGCAAAGTCTCAACTTTGATGTTTGTTTAGAGAGCTGAATGGATATTTAAATGAGACTGTGTGGCCCTGTAGATTTAGTAGAGCATCAGGTAACTATTTCTCACCTTTCTTATTAAAAAAAAAATACAATTTCCATGGAGATAAAAAGAAAAAGAAACCACTTCTGAAGTCTTGCATGAGGATACTTTGCTGAGATTAGTGAAGACTAAAGCACACAATATAAGAATAGAATTGCTGAAGTCTGCTCTCTTCTCAGTGGGGGCCCATTCTCTTCTTTCCCTCAATATGCATACCCCCCATAAATGTTAATGGGAGCTATTCACAGACAAGAAGAGGCCCAGAAACTCCAACATATGCAACTCCTATTCACCATAACAAGCAGGGAGGTTTAATTCTCTTGGTGCCAGCTTCAGGTCTCTCTGAGAACTTGTGCAAATAAGCTGTGAGTATGGACACCCAAGTAAATTCCTACAGAAGAAGGGAAGCTGTGAATTCAGTGTTTCAGCAGCTCCATGGTAACATTTTTGCATGCATATTCTTACCCTGTGACAACTGTAAAGTGATCTGGAGTATTTCATCCTTCTGCGAAAGAAGAGAAAGTATATGATACAATGCATTAATAATAGGTTTAAAAATGTGGAGAAGCAAGAGTGATATACCGCAAATTTATGTGTTTATCTTACCCTGCAGAAATCTCTTTGGGCATCTATGGACTGAGAAGAGGGCTGGGTGTACTTTGGTAAGCTTCTGAGATGGAAGAAGGGTTTGTCAAGGGGGATGGTTAGATTATAGGGATGGTTAGATTATAGGGAGGCTATTTTTTAGAGGATGTGAAGTTTCAGTGGCTCATAGTGATTGAAAAGCCGGTTACAGACCGACTAATGACTGGAAAATAAGTATGCCAACAGTGTGCAGGTAACTGATGTGGACAGTGCAATTGCAGAGCCTTGGAGAACTGATCTTGCCGTAAGAGGTGAGCCAGAGGGCCACGGGTGCCATTTGGAAAGGATGCTGACCGATAGAAACCATGTTAAACATGAGACCCTGGGCAGTAGCACATGGCACGTCCCTTTGGCTGGTCCCAAGTGCCAGTATTCTTAAGATGGTGTTGGAAATTTATAGGACTCAAGTGCAGGGATCAGGTGAAATGAGAATCCTTTGCTTGTGTGTACAGACTGCTCTGACACTGGATTTGTGGAAGAAGCATGACATATTAAGCAAGACTCTTGTTAGGAGAAAAGATGTCACAGTAGCTACAGCAGCAATTTGAGCAGCAGGAGACTTGGATATACTCCTAGCTCTGCCAAGGTTTTGCTCCATTACCTGAGGCAAGTTACTGAAAACTGTCATCGATTTTGGGTCCCTCGGTTTTTGGATGTCTAGCTCAAATAATCTGGGGTCTGACTTTCAGAGGTGCTTAGCTACTGCAGTTTTTATTGACCATGACTGAAACACAGGGCTTGGCACATCTGGCATATAAGCGTTAGTTGGCTCACCTGGTGTAGTCTGAGTCCTCTCTAAATATTTTATCATGATCTTAGAATGTCTAAGTTTGCAATACTAAATCAGTTGTGATGAGAATATCTACCAAACACGGGTGTCCCACTATGAAACGTAAATAACATTAAACCTTTGTACTGGACATGAGAGGAGAGCAAAGTATTAATTTCTTGTTTATGGTCTTTAGGTAATTTTTTCCACAAGAAAGACTGTCTTTAAGTAGACAGACTTTTTTAAGTAAACAGAATTTCATTTGGTGAAGTGTCCTGATGAAGTCCTGTTACAGTTATTAATAACATTGCAAATGGCACTGGGGGGAGAAAAGGATGGGAAGCTAAATGTCATTAATAATAGCTGCAATATTCTTAGTGTTAACAAATTATCATCTGTATAAATTTTTAATTAATAGGAGTATGAACAGCAATTTGACTGTCAACAGGCATCAGTATTGATGTGTGCGAGTGAAGCATGGCAAGGCAAAGATCAAGGGGGGAGGATAAATGAAATCACACAGCTATGAATGACAAGTCAGCATTTTCTGAGCAAGCATCTGAGAGCGTGATGACTTTGAGTGTAGCCCTCTATAACAGTAAGGAAAGTTAATCTCGATGAGGGCAAGGGAAACTCTTCATAGTGAATTTGAATCAATTTGGTTTGAGATTTTCCTGTATTTTGGTTGAATTCATTGTTAATTGCAACAGTGAAAAGGCATATAAGAAGTTGAGTGATAATATGGAAAACGAACAGCAGATTGAGTAGCTCAGACTAGAGGCAGCTAGTGGACTTTTATTAATAAAAGCCACAGCAAGATATCCAGCAAGTGGATAGGATACTGTAAATTTGTGGGTTTTTTCAGCTCCTTTCACTAATTTTAGTAGTTTCTGACAAGTTGCCCCAAAATCCCCCATATCTGTTGGTTAAGTCAAAGCCTACCGTAATGAATCAGAGCCTTGAATAATATTATTTGGTTTAAATTGTATCTGAATATTTTAAACTTATAAAACTTTCAATAACAACTTTAAACCTCCCTCTCCTGCCAAACCTGTCAAATTTTTCTGTTTCTGTAACTTTCAAAGTGGCTTTGATTTCAAAATTTAGATCTCTTATCTGAATTGTAGTGTGCAACATTGCTCCCCCGTTTTTGCATTCTAATGCCGTGAATCCACATGAACAAGCTTTGTCTTTCAGCATCCTAAGGAAAAAGTGTGCTTGTTTTTTTTCCTCTTTTTTAAAGAAAAGGATTCAGACATGTTAATTCAGAATAGGGAGGACAGAAAAAAAAAATACATGTGACAGCAATTGCTTCCCCTATTTTTTTCAGATTGGAAGCTTTGTAAGACATTTTTAGTTTGTTTTTTTTTTTTTTCCTGGAATTTATTTTTGCTTTTATTAGTAGTAGCTATTTATGAATCTATAAAAGATTCAATATCTAAGTGTATGGACAATATAAATGCAATTATAGATTAAAAATATTAATACTAGGGTTAGTCTTTCTGTCTTAGTAGATTATACCAGTTTTTCTGTTATATCATTAATAATCTAAAGATTAAAGCTTTTTTTCACTTTTCATTTGAGATCAAAATGCTTTAAAGACATTAGCTAATTCTCCTGTTAATCCTAGGAGATTGGACAATGTTATGATAATCCTTTCACAGATGAATAAATGGAGATAAGAGGGAAGCAAAGGGACTTTTCAAAGTCACAGATACAATCAGTGGCAGAACTGGATATATAACCTTGGGGTTCTGATTTCTGTTTTTCTCTTACAGATAATGTATGAATATATACTCTTTTTGTTCCGCATTGCTAACGATACACAGTGAGAAACTATTACCATCAGTTATGTTTATAATAATGATTTTATTTATTTAGTGCCTCACTGCCATGACAGTCAGGGTGCTGCTCCAAAGACAATTAAAATGCAATTACTGTAATAAATAAACAACAATAATTAAAACATCATAAAATAAACAATATAACTAATCAAAAACACTAAGTAGCCAAAGTCAGTGCAATTAATAATGGATCTGAGTAACTCACTTGAAACAAATTGCGTATTTAGCATTTGGTTTTGTTTTGTGAAAAAAAATGCAAGATTATTATTTTTCAGGTACATTTTTATATCTAGCCCTTGAATGGAATCTTTTTTTTCTTCCCTTTTGGAATTTTTTTAATATATAGCTATTTGCAGTTCTAAAATGGTACTAAATGATGACTGGTAAACTAAATTACATGAATTATATAAATCACATCAACTAAATAACTTTTGCAATGGATTAGTGTACATAAACGTCTGGACTTCAAGCTGGTCAGTAGGAATGAACTGGTTAGTAGAAATGACAAAGCGCTGAGATGTGGTTGATTTTTAGACCAGTTTGATGTGGCCTATTCTCCTTGACCTACATTCAAAGTCCATTCAAATTGAAAAGCTAGTTGCTTGTTTTTCATATTGACTTCAGTATGGTTTATCCTACACTCTATCACTCAGTCTGCAGCAGCTTTTAGTGTACTTGTGTTTGATGGCAATACTCAATTTTCGGGTTGATCAACCATTTCCATAGTATGTCATTTAGCAGTCACTGAGCTTTGCAATGACTTCTGCTTATTGTCTTTTAGCAAGAAGCTACATTTTTGTGGCACTGAAATGGCTTATCTGGTTTGGAGAAAGGAGCTTGCTAGAAACATTTTGTTCAGACCATGCTAACACACTTTTAGAAGGTTCAAAGACTTCAAGCTAGGGGTATAGCTTCTGTGTTAGGCATGACGTCTACCATTGTTTTGGCAGCACATAGAAACCTGTCCTTGTTACGAAGCTGTGGAAACTGTGGTTTGTGTAAACTAGTCTGAGAGCAGTTGGTGGGGAGCAAGGCAAGAAGAAGAAGTGAGGCTGGGCTGGGGCTGGAAAACTGAGACCAGGGCTGGGAGTGGTGGGCAAGACCTGGGCATGGGCGAGGAGGAGGCTGCTGTGTGTGTTGGGAGGGTAGGATGCAGATCCGGTGGAGAGAAGAAGGTGAGAGAGAAAGGAAGAGAGATCTGACTGAGAGAGCGAAGAAAACAAGAGAGTTATGAGACCAAGTCAAGGAGGGTGGAGGTGGGAGCCCTCCTGGAGAGCACATATGGCACTGGGTGACAGAGGCCAGGGAACAGGCTGCAAATGGCGAGGCTGGCTACGGCACAGGGAGAGCAACAAGGTGCTGGGTCTTGAAATCAGAGGGGATCTGAGGTTGCACATCCAGTGAGACAAGGATTTGATGAGAAGGAAGGCTGAGAGGACAGTGAGAACCCTCCTGATTACAAACGAGTGTGGTGACTGGCTGAGGAGCTGAGAGCAAGGAATAGGCAAGACCAGGCTTCTCTGGATTAGTGTAATGGGAAAAAGAAGCCAAGCTTATAAGTAGTAGAAGATGTGTCTGAGCTACAATGACAAACTCCCTTCCTGAGCTGAATAGCTTGTGAACAGATCTGAGCAGATATCTTGAGCCCAGGATCCCTGAATGTCACTGCTCTGCTCTGGAAGCATCTGCCAGAACAGGGTGTTCCATCTCCCTTCAGCATCTGTCCGTGAGGAGAACAGCAATCTATTAATGTGAACAGCCACTCCATTAGCTCAGTGGCAAAATCTGTGTGTTGGCAGCAAAGCTTTGAACTCTGCTGCTGACCTACATGTTTTAGGAAGAATCAGAATAATGACGTTTGTGTCTGCCTGTGTATGTTTTGTTGCTGTTTCTTTTGTTTATGTGATTTTAGATAAACTTGGGATAATGCATACACAAAAGGATACTAAATTTTTATTGACCCTATGAAGAATACTGCTCAAACATTAGGAAAAGTCAGAATTTAAACATTTTATATGTGGGATTAGCATTTACATCTCTTCTATGTTTATAAAATGAACATGGGAATATTATGTAAGTTTAGGTCTCCTTTGCACCACTCACTATAAAGTTGTGGTCCTATTTCATCTCTTCCTAGTACCTCTTTTCACTTCCATCTCTCCTCTTACATCTGGCACAAACTCCATGTCAAATTTGTATCCTTTGTCCCTTTTCTCCCTCACCGTCAGATGGGACAGCTGTATCCCCCATACTGTTTGAATGCTGGTAGAAGGGGCAGGGGACAGACAATACTGTGTTTTTAGTACTCAGGAGTCAGTATCAAAGCAGTTGTTAGAGGGGAAACCTGTACCTATGACCCTGACTTGAGCACACTCCCTTGTTCTCTACTTAGTAGTACAGGCATCACTTCCTCAAGCGCAGAAGCTGTGAAAATCTCCAGCATATCCTGTGAAGGCCCTTTGGGGAATCCAGCTGCTAAAATCAAAGCAGCTTATCGTAGATATGCACAAACAGCAATTATTCAAAGGCTTTTAACTTGGCTACATTTGGACTAATTTTCATATAGGTCAAAAGGCACAACCCTGATTCATTCCTTTCTCTCCCTAGACAAATTTTTGGTCTTTGCCTAATGCTCAGCTGTAGGAGAGCATTCCAAAGAAAGGACTGTCAAGAAGAGGATAAATTGTTTTCTCATTTGCCTTTTTCTTGGAAATGACTAAAAACCATTGGCTGACATTTTCCAGGTAAAGATATAAATCCATAGGTAATAGGCAAATAAAATGCCTGCCAAACAAGTTAGATTTGGTAAAGTTAGGAAGCAGTTAAATAGAGGAGCTCTTAGGAAGATAACCAACAAGGCAAGATTCATGAGTATAATAAATGGTACGAGCTGGATCACCTGTTAGAGAGGTGCAGCAGTGGAGCACAGTGCAGGGATTTCCAAGATGACTATGGACCAAGATGCTAATTTCACCTAGTGCTATATGGATTAATCACTTCTGGTCCTGGGCAGAGTGCTGTATGCACACCAATGGTTTCTGCTACAAGCGGCACTAACCCAGTTATGTGATGTACGTGTGCCCTAAGTGATCAGACTAAAGTCAGGTGAGACACGTGCGGCAGAGCTGAGAAATGAACCCAGTTCTCCTGAGCCCCAGTTTAGTTCATTAACTAGGAAGGCTAAATCAGCTTCCTCCAGAGCAGGGACTAGAACAACGTACTCAACACCGTAGCAGATTAGCTTTCTTCTTAGAGTCAAATCTGGCCCAGCTGATGTGAACTCTTAACCTCCTTGGTATAATATATCTGCTGTTCTTCAGCAGGACATCACAAAAGGATTGTACAAAGGTGCGGGGAACAAAAGGTACCTCATGCACCTTGAACTGCTTTGACATATCTCCTGGCCCACCCAGAAGCTCTTTCAGGCAGTCCATAGGGAAATGCTAGCAAAGACTTGATGCTATATACTCTGTCTTTGTAGTGTGTCCTGAGGGGCAAGTAAGCCAAGCTCTGCAAGCCCATGCTGTAGGACCCCCAGGCTCTTCCTTTAGTGTTACCTTAATCTAATTTTCCTTTGTATTTAATAGAAATCTGTGGGTCTTGGGGTTTTTTTATTGCCTTTCAAGAAGCAACAGAGAAAAGCTCTCCTATTTGATCCTGCTGATGTTCGCTTTCCGACACCTGCCACCAGCACTTCTTGGACACGTCCCTTTTATTTCCCATTCTCTTTTAAGTGTCTATGCAACTTTGATATATTTCTGTCTCTGTCTGTAATGGCAACAAGATAGGGTGTTATTCTCAACTTGGACTTGGCATGATCAGCCTTTTATTACATTGAAGTTGCATTCTTTTTCAGGAACTATAGCCTGAATTGAAGTTATTTTGCTCGGACTAAGGATGAGTGTACCGAGGACAGCAGTATAAAGTACAAGCATCTATAAATGCAGCTTTGATTAGATTTTACCCATCCTTTTTAAAATTCATGTATGATAATCAAAATGGAGAGTGAGTAGGGAGCATTGCATCCTCTTCAGTTTACTGTCCTCATGTAAAATCTCAAAATAAGGACTGTAACCAGCAGAATTCTAGCATTTATATTTCATGAGAAGATTGTCCTTGTGTAAATATTGGTTTCTTTAATGCATACACTTCCATCTCTTTTTAAAAACTCTCAACTCAACAGTGTCTGACAGCATTACATGTCTCTTTCTGGAGGCAGCAATGAAAATGTGCTGATAATTTGAGCCCTGGGAAGAAGTCTATTCCCCCGTGAATTTCACCAGTCATACTGCTCTGCCATTGTATTAGCTCTGTGCTGCAGTACAAGAATAGCAGCTCTCTCCACGTTATAACAGCACCTCTCTCAGATCACATCTTACTGTCAAATAATCACCCATTCCCAAATGGCTGGAAATTAATGATGGCTGAACCTGTCAGTGCTAGGATTATGCTGGTTCCACAGTCCGGATTATGGAAAGTTTTTTTTTTTGCAGGGAATGGCTCTGGATAAACTCCTGCGGGCTTGGTTGAAGACCCTGAGCCACTCCTTAACCTCTCCCTCCAGCTGTCACTGCCTATGGTTCAAAGAATTCTTCCAGTTTACCTCAGTCTTTGGACTTTGATTATTAAATAATTTACTGGTTTCATTATTGATTATTTCCACTGAATATTCAGTGATTTTTTTTCCATTTTGCTCCAATGTTTTAATTACATATTGCTAGACACTTTTCTATACATATGTTTTCAGGCTTGTATGGGTTGTAACACACTGAACACAAACTATGGAAAAGAAGTGCTGTTGGGATATGCCTTTTATATTTGACACATGGCACTGAGAAGCTATACATTCAAACTGATCTTTACATGTTTCTGGAGTTTAATTAAACCCTGAATCGTAGTTTTTGCATAGTAATTATATTGCATGCAGTTACTTGCATAGTTTATTTGAAACATAAATACACAAACTCATAAATGGTGTCATTTTATCGCTTATTTATCTATTTATCCTGTGCTGATGATGAATTATATGGTGGCTGAATGCCTTTATTCCAGCTGGGGAAAGATGTAACATATGGTCAGCTCACAAGGCTCTGGAAATGACTCTTTGGCACCTGTCGCAAAGTGATCTCAGATCTGTGTAAATGGTTCCTTCTACTCTGGAGATTAAGTACCAGATGTTGTCCTTTGCAAATAAAAAACAAATAACAAGTTAGCTTAACACACTGGCTGATCTGCTGTAAGTGCAAGAGATCTTGAACTCTATTACACTTCTTTGACAGGCAGAAATCATATTGTATGGACTATACTGAGAGAATGAAGAGGCCTGAGAAAGTGTTTTCTGAACTGGTTTTCCAAACCACAGTTTTATCTGTATTCAAACAACAGTTGAGGCTGTATTTGAAGTATTCGTTGCAAAAGTGAACATCATTCTTGGTTAAAAACAATGAAATTTCTCTCTTATATTTTTCTGTCTGAAATTATACTAAGGAAAGCAGACTATTTCAATTTATGGAAGTTTTTAGCATCTTAATCTATGTGTAGAATCATAGAATAGTTAGGGTTGGAAGGGACCTTAAAGATCATCTAGTTCCAATCCCCTTGCCATGGGCAGGGACATCCCACTAGATCAGGCTGCCCAAGGCCCCATCCAACCTGGCCTTGAACACCTTCAGGGATGAAGCATCCACAACTTCCCTTGGCAACCTCTTTCAGTGTCTCACCACTCTCATGATGAAGAAATTCTTCCTTATATCTGCCCCTCTGCAGTTTATACCTGTTCCCCCTCGTCCTATCACCACAAACCTGATCACGATGTGTGGCACCGTGTCAAAGGCTTTACAGAAGTCGAGATAGATCACGTCCTTTGTTTTACCCATGTCCACTGCTGCAGTTACCCCATCATAGAAAGGCACCAAGTTAGTTAGATAGGACTTGGCCTTGCCAAAGCCATGCTGGCTGCCATTAATCACCTCCTTGTCCTCCATGTGCTTTAGCATAGCTTCTAGGAGGTTCTGTTCCATGATCTTTCCAGGCACAGAGGTGAGGCTGACAAGTCGGTAGTTCTCAGGGTCATCTTTTCTACTCTTTTTAAAAACAGGCGTGATGTTACCCTTCTTCCAGTCACCAGGGACTTCTCCTGACTGCCATGTACTCTAAGCCCTGCTGAGTGTATAGCCTGATTCTCGTTTTTCTCAGTCTAAGAAAATAAAGACCGACTTTCTAGAACTTTCACCATGTCTGGCAATAAGCACAATTATTTGGCTGCCTGTTGTAACATTCAGATTTCAGGCACCCAAGTTAATACGTCTGGACTCTTGTTCTCATGGGACTTGTACTAAAATGTTATGCTTTGGCTTGTAGACTATAGTCTTGGAATGACCATTGTACAGTTGGACTTGCGTAATATGCTGGGGGAACGTGTTCCATGATGATCTGTATTAGTAGGTAAACTAATACTTAATTGGCTGCCCTGTGAACTTCTGCCTTGGGCCTTCTGTTATACTGCTGTTCTACCAAACAGAAATATTCATCAGATGCAGGACTTCAAGATTTCCCTCACAGGTCTATCTTTCATGTAAGTGAGACAATTCTGGGCACTGCAAACATTTCCTCTTTTTTTTTGGTACTTCCTATATTCATTTGTTTTGCCTGTTCTTTTGAGAGTAGGTCAAATTGAAAAAATTCCTGCCACGTGGGAAGAGACATCCAGCCCCTGCTGCCTTGTGCATTGTCAGTCATTTTGTTCTCTGTCTTAAGCACCAGCAAATAGGTACCTCATCCCAGCGGAGGAAATGTAATGGAGGGTTGATGTGTTTACTCAATCAGAGAAACAGGAATGCTGAAAACAATGCCTTCTAGAAGATGCTGGATGAGAACTGTGTAGTTGAGGAAGAAAACATTAGAGAAATTAGTAACAAATATAAATGTGGCAAAATTTTACTGGGAAAACAGGAGAAGAGAGGTGGTGGAGAAAGGGTGATTGCGAGGAGGATTGTGAATGCAAGGTGAGATGAGAGAAGTGAAGGATTAAGGTTTAGGACTATCTGTGGGTCCTGTTGCCTGGTGTACTCACGAGTTGTCATGACAGTCAGCACATCTTTCCTTAGATTCCTTACTTTCCCACTTTATAATGTAGGGATAGAATTTATTCCTCTTTTTTCTGCAGGGTAGTGAAGCAGTTCAGGTGGAGAATGTTATGTAAGTGTCGTGTATAATCACTAATATATTATTTCTAGACAAAGAGACAGGTCAAACTAGAAAGTGCTTGTTCTTCTCACTCTCTAGCATTTTTGAAGAACGTCATCTGATCTACAAACAACCTAGCAATAGTGAAAAAGAATAACCCGTGCTCTGATTCCAGTGCAGATTGCCCTAGATAGTATGGCCAAACGTGTCACACAGCAGGCAGTTGGGCCCAACACTTATAACGGCGCATAATGTTCCCTGCTTTAGGCTCTCCAAGGCTTGGTGAAATCTATGGGAAGGAGCTTTCAGGGACTGTAAGAATCCCAGTACCAGCAACTGGTGAAGTTGCCCTTGGCTGCTTTTTAGATACTGCCCTACACTATCACCTCAAGTTCTGGTTGTGAAGCCAGAAGTAGTGGGGTCCAGAGCAGTAATGCTGAGGGAGGGCATGCGATGCAGCCTCCAGTGAGGCCATGCCTCCCCAGTTGCCCAGCTGGCTTGTACTGGGAGGAACGTGAGCTCTACCAATCAGAATTGTGAAAGGGGAATCGTTAGTTGTTCCTCTGTTCGTTATTATTATTATCATCATCAATATTTTGACTAACTACTGCTTTGCCAAGACAGTAAGTGTGATGCAGTGTGTTCCCTGATGCCTATAATACACTCTTGGCTTTTGTCCACCCAGCAGAGTAATTTTCTGTTTTCTACCTCAAATCAGTAGTAGGAGGGAAGATTTCAAAGGCTGGATGTAAATTGTACCAGCAGCAGTGCAGTACACCTAACCTTTTGCTTTGTGGTTTTGTACAATGCTAGGTAATGTTTACTGCTGCAAATGTCAGTGTGTCAATGAAG
Organism: Cuculus canorus; assembly: GCF_017976375.1. NCBI lineage: Eukaryota > Metazoa > Chordata > Aves > Cuculiformes > Cuculidae > Cuculus > Cuculus canorus. Next base: position 86,042,962 of record NC_071402.1, on the reverse strand, counting down.
GGGAAGGAATGATCATAGACCAGCCTCTTAGCATCACTCAGTCAGTGATTGCTAGCTGAGCTAAAGCACTGCAGGTGTGGTTGGGAATTGCCTGGATAGGAAACATGTGCCGTGCAGCATTGGAAGCCTCTGTGCAAAAAGACGTGTAAATTGACACCAATGCGTTTGTGCACCTTGTCAGTCAAGCACAGTAAACTGGAGCATGAGGGCATAAAATCTGTGCATTTTATGTTCCAGCAAAACCCAATACAGACTATAATTTTCTCCTTGTCACTGTGCCCTGCAGGCAGCAAACATACTTTGCTCAAGTATCCAGATTTATCTATCTGTCGCATTGCTTTCTTGTATAGGAAGTTCAGGAAGGCCATTATTTTCCATAGACCCTAGCTACTGGTAGACCAAGGAATCTAAATAAACTGGGCTTTGATAATTAGCTAGCTCAATGCTGCAGTGTCCAGTTCTTTTACTTTCCATCATCAAGAGATGGAGCATTACGATTTTCATCCTCAGAGCTATACTGTGCACATTGAAATACATGGAGCTCATCACAGCTTTATCTTGCTTGACCTGCTGTCCTCTCCCCAACCCATTCCTAAGGCAGAACTGTGAATTGCATACTCAGTAGCACTACACAGAGAAAAGGTGTGGTTAAAGCACCATGCTCTAGATCAAGCCTGCCTTCTTGGTATCTACCTAATCGCATTTTGGTGAGACTTACCTGAGTTTTCCTTTGAAACAGCTTGCCTTGATACTAGTAGTGGGATTTGCAGGGTAGCAGACCACTCGGGTTTGCTCAGATTGTGGAGCCAAACCACCTGAATAGGTCAGAACTGCCAAAGAGATCCTTCTTCACCTCTTCCTGCTTTCCTTTCCTTTATTCTTGCCCCTGGGGTCCCATCTCTTCCTTAAGCTGGGTCTTCTCATGCCTCCATTCCCTCAAGTAGGTAGGAGGGAGCCTGAATCTCCTAAGCTGTTAGATCAGTGCAGGCACTTTAGTTGCAGTCCCCCGAGCAGTGTGGCCAGGCACTCCAGGGAGGTGCCCAGGCAAGCAACTCACAGTTAAACCTCTGCTGCAGTGGCTTCAACTCATGGTATCCCAGCTTGGGTCAGTTCCCAGTTTAGGCTTGCAGAAAAAAAACCAACCTTGCAGTCAACTTTAGCTGCAGTGCAGACAGCCTGCAGCATGAGGTTAGGTTTGCTAGCTTCATTTGTCTGAAAACTGGATGTATAATCTGAGCATCCCATTTGCACATGCTTTGTAAGTCAGTGGAGTGTGTCATACAGCCCATTAGTAGACAAATATTGATGTCCAAAGTAGGTAGGAAGAATGCCCCATGGGAGTCACTGAACCGTCTCTGTTGGCTGTAGAGGGACCCTAGGTTACTTTTCTGAACAATCACATTAGATGAGATTAATCCCACCTTTAGAGATGAGAAACTTCATCAGTATCAGAGCATCTTGCATCTCACATTTGGTTGTAAAACTTGTCTTTAGTATGTGTGTTGTAGCTGCGTCTATGAGCTGGAAATGCATGGGAATATTTACAACAATTTCCATGCAGAATTGTGCCCCCAGAATGCGATTGAAGTAGCAAACAGAAGGCAAGACATCCTCCCTCCCCCCTATTTACTTCATGAAGCTATTAATTATGTTAGAATGCTATGGGATTTTTTTATTTTAGTTGATACAAATTGACTAGCTTGTAATTGATACAGTTCTAGACTGAAAAATACAAGTTGTTATTTGCTAGTGGGACGTAGAATTGTTATTTTTTAAATGCCATTAGTCCCAAAAGCCACATATTATTATTTCTTCTAACATGCAATTTTTTTTTTTTTGTAAAACAAATGAAAATAATATAACTATGGTTCCTTCAGTCATGAGCTTACATTAAACTTCAGAACTGAGAGGCTATTATAGATCTTGATTGCTTTTCAGAATTAAAGGAGTGTATAAAATGTTGGTTATTTTTTCCCTGAGGACTCTAATTAATTATACAAATGTTAATGAAAACAGAAGAATGAGGAGAGCATGTGTAAGCACTGAGTCCTTCTATGCTTTTTCTTTCTGAGTTTGAAACAGCCCTCAGTTAGTGACCGAATACTTCTTACCACTCCTGCAAATTTTCTTTATATATACTATATACTGCCTGTAAGATTACCATTTTTTCTGTATTGTAGTGATATATTTAAATGTGATACTTTCTTAAATATATATTTTTGTGTGGCTGGAACGTAAAACTCACATGGGGATGAGGAGGGATGAAGAAAAGGGTAGAATGATGATTTTTTAGCTTGTTTGAAGAACCTGAGCCAGTTTCTAAGTGTGGTGTTGGTTCTGGGGTGGGATGTAGAGTGTTTAAGAAAGTACCAATCCTTTGTTATACTTCAGATTAGGAAAAAATCTGATTGTACAAAAGATTTTTAAGCACAGTGACTTGAAGGCTCCATTTTAATATTACTGTGTAATTGGAAGATCTCTCACAGGCAGACAGTGAAATTTTAAAGTTAAAATCTACTACCTTTTAAGGACTTCAGTGGAATTTAATTAATAGCCAGTTGAAGGTATGCTGCTTTGTGATGATAACTATTTCATAGAGAAGTAAGAACAGACCTAGCTGCCTTTAATCCATATAACTCCTCTTAATACTAACTCTAACGATCTTCAAAGGAAGGGCAAAAGAAAATGATAGAGGGTGTGTCTTCATGCCCACTACAAATCCAGACTCATTTACAATGATGCTGCTTCTTAAACGTAGTACTATTCCCTTGTTCCTCCAAAACATATTACTCTCTTTGCATCTCTGGGGGCAAAGAGATTTGCCTTGGGGCCATGTGCCTTTGTTTGCATAACACATTCCCTGTGAATTTATTAACATACTGTTAAACTATGTTCTCAGCATGAGCAGGCATCCTCTCAGGCCATTGCTCGGGTCTCGGCATGCTCACGCAACAGAGATAATCACTGGAACTGAGCTGACTTCTCACTGGGAATGTGACTCCACTCACAGCAGGAGAGCAAATAGGAAATGACTCGGGGCGAGTCTCACTAAGCCGGAAAAATGAATTAGACACACTTCTCAACAGAATCTGAAAACATTACATTCAGCGAAGAGAGAGAAAAGGTTAGAGCAAGAGGTTGCGTACCATTCCCAGTTTGGAACTAAAATGTGTTTATGGGTACATTGTACCTCCTTATGATGTCAAGTTTGTATTTCAATCATATCAACCAGAAAAAAACACCATTCATTGAGCAGTTCTTCCATTCTTTAAATACAGGTCAAGTCTGGAGAGAAGTAGATTGTGTCAGAGGTAAATCTCAACACTTTCCTGTGAAAAACTTGAAAAAAAATTTGGAAGTTAAAATAGTGGAAATTGCTGTGACCTTTGAGACACCATCCTTTACAATATGCAGTAAAAAAATTGGACTGCTCAGGCTTACATCAAGTTTACAGGAACATAAATTGCCACAATTGAGCTGCAAGCTTTATGTTCTTAAATCACATCATTATTTTTCGGTATATTGGAAGGGAAGGTAGAAAATAGCAGATTTCCATCCATCTCAAGGAATAATAACAGTCTTACTGATTGCCTTCAGTATTTTGCTGCAGTATATTAGGTCATTTTTAACCCTCTCATTTTAAAGAAAACTTCTTTTAGAAAACATCTGCTAGTCAGGATAAATCATGACATTGACAATTTATTTGTCTGATAAGGTAAACCTAGTACACTAGTTTATTTTTGTCTGGAGTGTAACACACAAAGGCATGAATAGTGTAAGTATACGTAGAGAAGCCTGTAGAGTTACAGAATTATACCAATTTATACCAGTTGAGGATCTAATCAAAACACCTCAATATCATAAAGTAAAAGCTAGCATTTGACTTAAATTAAGAGTGAAGAAAACATTAATAAGGCAAAAAGAAAACCTGCTTTAGGAGTCATGAGTACAAATTGAGTCAACATTAAAGAGCTTCTGTAAAAACTACCTTGTCATCTTAACACCATTACTGGTTTGAAAACAGGCAGACCAACCCCAGGTACACATGGAAGAGCAGTCCTTTCCGATTAATCATTAATGCTATGATACTGCAGATGAATTATTATGAGTATTTTGGGGGTTTGGAGTGGGGGATGAGTAATAAAAAAAAAAAGGAAAAAAAAGGAACTTTGTACATTTTATGCTAATGAAAACTTTATCCTTAGTCTGCATCTGCTAGGCTGAGTGAATTAAAAGTACTAAAAACAAGTACTGCTAGAGATTTCCCTAATATGTATGAGGTCCCTGCATCCCTTGGGCATTGGACTTAAGTAGGGACTAAGTAATACCAGCCAGCCTTCCTGCCCAAGCGCTTATGGGGATTCATTCCTTAGGAGCCAAAGAGCACAAAAGGTCTTCCTGAAAACCACAGGCTTGGACTTGTGCTCCTTCTGTGCTCCTCATGGTGAATAATTTTCTCTCTTCACCTTGCTCTGTGAGATGCATTTGCTAATTTAAATAAGAGAAAGGGAGAGCGAGATGCTAATAAAGAGTGTGGCATAGATAGCAAAAGATAATCCAAACAATAGAAACCATAGAAGGAAAGCGTATGTTCCCTAGAGGGAAATTGAAAGCTGAGGTGTAACAATAAGAAGCTACATTCACAAATCTCTAAAGGCAGCTTTGCGCTGCTTCAGCAGTGCAGAGTGACTTAAATCCAGCTTAAAATTCCAGTGATGTATGCTTTTGTGTAACTGACGCCTCTGGCTTCATAAGACTATCATAAGGTATGTGAGAAGGGAAAAGATGTGGCCCATATGACCTGTTTCCTCATGGTTCATGCAGATGGATCTGAAGCCTCCCCTTGAGTTACCACGAGCACAGTTCAGATGCAGGCCAGGAGTACAGGGCAAAGTTTGTTATTGTCCTTTTCTGTGTTGTCTTGATGAGAGGAAGGAGAAGAGAGAAATTCCAGATAATCTGGCCATGCATAAAAGCAGGTCATGCTACAAACCAAGCTGGTTTCTGGTACTGATTTTGTTTTGACTAAGTGTCTTTTCACAAATAAATATCTCTAAAGTGTTGCTCAAATTACACGAGTCAGGCTGTTAGCACAAATGAACTTTGTACTAAATAAAACCTTGAAGGAGTAGAGTTTTCCCTGTTTTCCATTCTCACTCCTTATGAAGAATTTTTGTGTGCCATGCATTACTACAGTGTCTAAGTACCTATTTGATATGTTTCTGTGAATGATATTATTTATGACACTAATACAGTTACACATAACAGATTGTGACATTGTCTATGGATGTAGGAGAAGATTGGTAGACATTAGAACTCTAATCAGAAAGATTAGAACCAGCAGAATATTTAGGTGCTTTGAAATAAGATGATGCATTGCCTTGCTTTTAAATGTTGAGTGCCTACAATGGCCACCATAAATCTGTTAGTTGTATATAACCCGTGCAACACAATTGATAAGTTAGGACCTTCTATTGGGATCAAAAACCCCTCAGCATTTGCAGAAGTAAGCTGCTCGCAGGTAGCAACAAGAAACACAGGGACAATTGTTGTGCCTGAAATCTCTGACAGACTTTCAAGAGTTGGGATGTTTGTTGCCTGGAGCTTCCCTCAAATCTTGTGTTCTGTCCTTCCTCCGCCAAATTTGTGTAGCTCCTGCTTCTCACTTACACTGCTTCTGGAAGAGGACAGAAAAAAAAAAAAAAAGAGAGGAAGTGGTGGTGCTGAAAGAATTGTCTTCTCGTTTTGACAGTTCAGTGTTTGCAGGAAGCAAGAGAGGGATTTAACCTCTTTGATGGAGACAATTGAAAACCTTATCACCCCGGAGAATGACTTTACTATGAAAATACAAATTATTTGACTGTGGGGAACTGTATGTTTCTCCTATTGAAAATGCTCCATTGTTGGGGAGAGTGGAAAAGAGGGAGTGCAACACTAGCTAATTGATTAGGTGTGGATTGCAATTTCTCTCTGTTGTGGTTAACACAGTCTACAGAAACATTTTTATGGATAAGAACTGCACTCCCAATTTCCCTGCTCCAGGCTGAGCATTCTAGCCACTGGATTATGCAGAACTGTGGAAGGGGACCAGAGAAAGGGAGAATAGTACTTCTCGGAATGCCAGCTGAAGTTTTAAAATGTTTCTTTTCACTTGTTTCTCTTTTGCAAGGCGGAGTGCATTGCATCCCATACAGGAGCTTGTGGTGAAGTATAGGCTTAAACCTAGCTCTCTGAGGTCTGGGCTGACAGTTTAACAACATCTTCTGGGCTCCCCATTTGAGTGTACCCACTCTTCCTTTTTTCAGTTGTTGTCCTAATTTACAAAGATGGGATTTCTCTAAACAGTAGATGGACTTGCATATATGTTACATTTTGTAATGCAGTATGCTTCTTTACAGCAATAACATCCTCTGACCCAGAATCACTGGTCAGAATCTGACAAAGGATCACTGGTTTCTTTTTTTTTTGCAAACTAAATCAGACAGATAATAGTGAAAAGAGAACTTATCCAACTTTGGTTATGACCGAACTGAATGTAATCAGCTTTGGATATCTCTACAGCCAGATGCCTTTGCTAAAGGCAAATCATAGCAAAAGGTTTAGTTTGTGTGCTTCAACACCAGTTTCCACATAGATATCTCTTACAGGAAAGCGAGTTGCCTTGCAGAGCTTCCATAAGAGGTAGCTTCTTTTTGTCTTTATCATTAATAGCAATCATTGTATCTCAGAAGTTACATGGTATGAAACACAGGTCATATTTATATAGAGAGAATAACTGTAGATAATCTGAAGTGAAAAAAAAAAAAGTGAAGTAAAATTTTTATGACATACATTTACTTCTGGAGCCTGCATGCTGGCAGAAACCCAAAAACTGTTATAAAGGAAAAAATCCCTTTCATTTTTGTTCATTTCCATTTGCAAGGGCCAGTGAGATGTTCTGTGTTTGAATGAAGCTGAAATGAACAATGCACGTTATTTATTTAACAATAGCTGTATATGCAGTGTGTGTTGCCTTTTTCCCTGTGTATTGGTGCTACTTACCTGAATTTGCAGAGATGGCAAAAAATGTTGTATTTTGGGAACTGTAGCTAAAGAACAAGGAACAGGTAGGGGGAGGGAAAGTGTTGATTGTTTTGTTTTCTGTGTAAACTTCTGGTGATACACTAAAGAACTTTAAAACAATTCCAGCATACGAAGTAGATGCAAAAAGCCTGATTTTGAAGGCCTGTGCATTATCACAATAATTTCTATATTGACTCTATGTACTACTCAGGCAAAATCAATGTGCAAATACAATTTAAAATATTGATTAGCCTTGTAACTGTATCCTGGCATCTGAGGTTCAGACTGGTGGATTACTTTTTCTCTATTACCACCAGCAGCAGTAATGGCTTTGTAGATTAGTAGTTGATTCAAATATACCAAATGCAGAACTACCTACACCTGTAAGTGACTAACTGAAATTGAACTCTCTAATATGTGTGACTATTTACACTGTGTTAGTTCGATTGTCTCTGCAGCAGTAATGGATATTTTTAGAAAAAATAAATAGTAGAGCATTACAATATACAAAACATAAGATAGAAATGCCCTCATTGAAAGGCAATTTGCAAATGAATGCTTAAATAATTTTGAAAAGTAGGTGTTGTGAGTCACTTTTTTTTTTTTCTTTTGAAGTCATTTTCTTTTAGGCTATTTTCAGAGATTAATATGCAGGTGAAGTTCATGTACCTAAAGGCCAGCTACTAATATGCCCCTTGCAATTCCAGAATTCAGAACACTTCCTCCATCCATTTACAGTGTTTCTGAAGGAAATTGCATCTTGTCTACAGCAACATCTCTTCAGTACTGGCAGGAATTATTTCTAAATACTTAGCACGTTCTTAGTTTGAGGTATGTTGATCTCTAAAACTTTATTCATCATCATTTAATTCCAAAAAAAATTGATAGAGCAATTCAGATAAGCTTCTATTAATGCATTAACTCCTGATTTAAGGGATTATTCTTGCCTGAGAATAAAATTGTCTCTGGGGAGGCAAGTCCTCTATGCTGCCATATGGAGGAAAGAGCACAATAGAATGTGTTTGCTTTTTTTCTCCTACTGTTAATCATGCTTTGGGTCAAAAACCCCTAGCCTCACCTAATCAGGGAAGAACCTCAAATAGTACTTTTAGTTAATAGGCTACATATGGAAGTAGGGGGAAAAAAAGAGTAAAAATTCTCCACTGTGTGAGCAGTCTGATAAATAGCTAACAAATTAACACTGTGTATATAGGAATATAAAAATTTAATATTAGATGATAACTGATTTGATCTTTACTATCTAATTGGATAAAATTATTTATTATTATTAAAATTATTTATTTTCAGACTTGCCTTTAAACTGGGAGCTTCAGTATTAAACACAGAACTCGGCCTGCCAGGTATGTGTTGCTGACATTAACTGTACTGGGAGAGTCTGAATTTTCAAGTCCCCATTCATCTAACATTCATATTGATCATGTGCAATTGTTTGCTCAGCATAGGGTTTTCTGAAGTGTTCTTGAGGAGAAGAGCTTGAGTGTGCTTACTTCAAGGCCTCCTCTAGGTAAACTGCAAAGGTTTGTCAGAGACAAGGCTGAGAATTAAACAGCCTGGTCCTTAGCAGCAATTGTCCCTGGGCTGGCTCTTCTAATGCCTCAGTTGCTCTTAATTCAGAATAGATATAGCACCTGACTCCCAAAAGACTCCAATTCTCAATGCATTCCTGCATGAGGGTGCGATGTGATCTTTCTTTCTTTCTTTCTTTCTTTCTTTCTTTCTTTCTTTCTTTCTTTCTTTCTTTCTTTCTGTTTGAGAGGAACAGTTCAGGCAGTTGCTGTAAGCAGTGCTTTTTTAACTCCCTGCTTCCATACTGCAAAAAATTATAGATACTCCCTGTTATGCTTTTTCTAGATGACTAGCACATGACCAGCAGTGCTTGTAGAATAGCTATTCTTTATCTTAAATACTTGTTCACATCTGTTCTCAAAAGAACATAATCTTCATTGTCTTCTTGCCTTTTATTTTTCAAATTGTGAAAATGTCATCTTCATTACTAGCAGCCTCATTTACCTGCTTACGTTTTTGACATTCTTCATTGGCACAGTTCACAGTTCTTGAGCATGTGAGAATCTCCATCATCTACCTTTACAATATGGTCCTCCACTTTGGCAGTAATGTCTTGCCACAGTATAGCAGCCTAGATTCTCCATTTACCACTATGCTCCCTGTTGATCTGTTTCTATTGCTGTAGCTACTCCCACAGCCATTTGCCACCACCTGGGAGTTAGTACAGAGGTAGAGTACTGGCTACTTTTCTCATTCAGCAATATCTGGAGCCAACTAGGTGTCATTCACTTCTGCAATCCGAATTGATCTGCATTTTTCTTAAACAGTTTTTGAGTCGTGTCATGTGGGACTCTACAGAGCAGTTTTCCACTTCTGATGGCTTTCCAAAATATAATTTGACACATGAGTAAAGAGAGCATACTGATCTCTGTTTTCTGGCAACTTATCATACAGTAGTACTTGTTTGGCATGAGTCACCTCCTTGGTCAGTGCTCAAAAGTATCTGTCTTCTGATCAGTCCATTATCTCTTCTGGGATTTCTGTGTGGTTGAGGTTCCTCAGTTGAACCCATTACATGATCAATCCTACCTACTTGCTCCATGTAGCATTGGTCACACTGCAAAAGCGAAAAGCAGCCATTAATGAGTGCTGAAAACAGGTGTACACCAGGAAAAGGAGCAGGTCAGGGAACAAACAAATCAAAGTCAAGGACAAGAACATCAACACTGACCAGCAACAGCAACTAGCAACTTGTCAAGCAGCAGCTAAACAGATACAACAACTGTAATTTCAGTCTAGCACATTCTGATCAAGCCATTATCTCAAGATCCATGTTGGGTGCCAAAAAGGACTGTGGACTGACACCATCCGACAAATAAGTCCCCAGGCACTGTCTTACCAGTCCCCCTCCCCCCATCTCCCCTACAGTAGGATGGGGCAGAGAACTGGATAGGCAAAGGTCGGTAGAAGAAAACCTCATGGGTCAAAATAAAACCAGTTTGAAAAGTGTGTGTGTGTGTGTGTGTGCGCGGGAAGTAGAAATAAATGAGTGTTGCAGAAGCAGTCACCACCCGCAGACCTATCTGGTCTCCAAATAATAGCAACTTGGGAAAACAGCTAAGAATGTCATTGTGTGATATGGAGCATCCCATTGGACAGTCTGGGTCAGCTCTCCTGGCTGCATCCCCTCTGAACCTTTTGCCCACTCCTAACCTGCTTGCTGGGGAGGCCAGAATAGGAAAGAGAGATCTTGATGCTGTGCGAGCACTTTTGAGCAGTATCTAAAACACTAGTGTATTATCAACACTGATATAGCCACAAATCCAAACCACAGGACCATACAGGCTGCTATGAGGAAAATTAAGTCCATGCCAGCCAGATCTGGTAGAGACTAGTAATGTCCTATAGAATAATGCTCTTTATTCTAAACAATTTTTCTCATACTTACTCAAAATACCACCACCTCCTCTAACCACCTGTCTTTTATATTTTTCAAACTGTGGAAAATCTATGGTAAGACTGAACTCCTTTAGGGATGAAATTTTTTCCTCTTTTGCAAGAAACAGATAGCACATCTGAGTGGTATATGGGGAAGAAATGTAGATTGGACCTATGCATTTGTTGCATGACATGTTGTGGTCTCCAGCTGGAGACCATGACTATTTTATGAGGAGCTGTACAAACAAGGAATCAAACCATAGTTTCTGCTGAGAGGAATCACCATTTTTATGCCAGTTGATGACAAAACTATCTGTCTGAATCCAAGCAAACAGTGAGACAACATCAATGTGAAAGAAAGCAATTTCATCATCTCGGGAGCTGAACTGCTGTTGATAGGCATTCCTCCAAAACTAAGGTAGCTTTAAACACAGGAAGCAGAATTTTGTTCTCCAAGTGTGTGCTATAGCAAGGATGGAGAACCAAGCTTTGCTCAGTGGTCAAGACACGATCTGACCTGAATGTCAAGAATCTTGACCCTATGCGGCAGAATTGGGATCCTTCCAAACAGTTTTAAGTCTGATTGGAGTGGTAAAAGTCTGAATTTCTCCTATAGTCAAATTTTATTTCTAGCTTAGCAAAACAAAAATCCTTCTTTACTGGGAATATGCAAATTACTTGTATGGGCTACTTTAGACAAAATTTTCAAACCAGTTTGTGGGGTTTTAAGTCCTTCGTGATTACTCTGGAGGCAAGTCTACTAATACAACACTGGAATAGAAATCAGAGTCTTGTGAGGAGAAACTTGTCTTGCACTGGTAAGTACCTGTTTGTTTTTCTGTAGCAGTATCTTTTGCCTTTAAATGGAAACACTTGAAATCCACAATGACTTTCAGAAGTAAAAGGCTAAAGAATTGGGAAATGCCATGTCAGCATACTTAATGCCTCCAAACCAAATAATTGCAAGGTGTTTCTCTGCCTTGAATTCCTCTGATATTTTGGCTATTTTTTAATATATTTTTAAATCAAGATATAAATACAACCTCTCTGAACTTGACTGCACAGACTTATTGCCAGCTGAAAAAGAAAAAGATTAGGAAAAAAGAGTCATTTTTTTATGGATATTAAAAGCTTGATCATTCTTTCTCTTCTGAAATATTATGGCATTCTCATAAAACCCCGTTTCCCTTTAATGCCAAAGCAGTGCTCTGTTAATAATGTAACACTGGTGGCACCACCCATCTCTAATCATGAGAGAAATGAGCTGGTCCAAACAATATTCTGCTTGAGGGATTTGTTCAAGCAAATGTGCATCTCACTACTCCATGCTAGAAGTTGCTAAAGATAAGAAAAGTGATGATACCTTAACAGGAGGCACTGCTGTCAGATGTTTTTTCATCTGTGGTAGAAATAAAGGAATTTGATTTGTAAATTAGGTTCACACACCTGAATTATTGCTATCTAGACTTAGGAAAACCTACTCTGACAGAAGTGAGCCTTTTATTAGAAGGGTTTTCTACATTACTACCTGTTTAGAAAGTCAGGAGGGGGGGAAGTATTTGTGGCATTTAATGTGTGATAGACTCAGCTGCACTCAAAATTTTGATGAACATACTCTCTTGATCTCATCCTTGTGTAGAGGTCTGGATGGAGGAATGGTCTGAGACACCTTTCCACCCTTTGTTTCTGCTCTCTTGTACTAGTGTGTGTTCCAAGCCACCTTTCATTGTGTCAAAAGCAGCTGTTCCTCTTTTACATTTCGCATTTAAAATGTAGTAACTCGCTTTTTAGTACTACCTTAACCCGACAGTGAACTACAGAGACAAGGCAGTAATGATGAGTCGGAAAGGATGGGGACTGCAAACAATCAGTTCCTTCTCTTAGACAGTCTACTTTTAACCTTACAGCTGAAGTCAGGACCTTTTAGCATTTACACTTCACAAAATGCTAATAGAGGGTAGATGGAAGAGCCCTTCTATGGTTGCAGATAGTTGCTGGGACAAATTTTCGCTCCAGTAGCTGACCTCAGCCTCAGTGCTGCTGTGTGTTCTACCATGTGTGTTGGGAACAGGGCCCTTGTGCAACAAGAGCGGAGGCCAGTCCTATAGGTCATCCAAAACCTGTTACATAGGCTTTTATTCTGGGAACTGAGGTGGACAGGGGATGAACACCACAAACACACAGGAAATTTTAGTAGATCTTTTGGAAGCAAAATACTCACTTAAATGTAATGGTCTTTAGGACACTGGCTATTTAACCACATTTCTGAAGCTTGAAACTGGCTATTTTACTGTTGTCTGTGTATGTGATTTCCTGGCTGTTACAGAATAACTTCCATAAGTGAATGCTGAACTAGCCTGTTGGTTGTCCATTGACTGAACGCTTCACTCCCTAGCAGAACTAGTAATGAATGATCCAACAGGTTCATTACATGGGAGTTTATATTTTTTCTAGTTACTTCTAAATAACACTGCTTATCAGTGGGACAGTTGCATAGTGCTCTGCCTTTGGAAGTAAAGAGGCCTATTTACAGCAGCTGAATAAGGCTTATATTCACATGGCTCCAGTGCAAGCTGTAAGCTGAGTAGGTGTGGTGGAACAGGAAGATCAGCAGAGTTTCATTTGTGGGATGTGTTCAGGCTCAAGTGAGAAGTACCCGAACTTCAATCTGAGCTGAGAAGTTGAAGAGTGCCAGAAGAGCTGCTGGTACAAATAGCAAACAGGAGGGGATACACATGCGAGTGAATAACTTTTCATAAGGGGGAGAAGCTCTGCTGTGTGATCTCGTTCTTGAATATAAGGACAGGGAACAGAAAGCAGAGTAAGGTGTAGATTAATGAGTGAAAGATTTGTGTGGAGTGGAGTGTACTGGGTGGGAAATGTGATGTTCTGTATATTGGTCTGCTTGTCTAGTGCTTAGCACAGGTGTCTCACAGCTATGTATTGGTGGGGAAAAGACTTCCCAACTGTGACATTTCACAAGGAAATTCTTTGCATCCAGGAATGTGAAGAATACAATGGTCTGTGGTTTTAATCACAAATTATCATAACTGTGCTTTGTTAGTTTTTCAGGGAAACGGATATAGCTCTGTGGTGATGTCATATTTCTTAATGCAGACTTAGCTAACGTACAAATAGTGTTGAAAATTGGTGGTCTGTTGAATTAATTGGCAGAAATCCTCTTGCAGCTCCATGTCAGCACCTAATTCTCTGAGAAACCTTTGGAAAATCTCAACAGCAGGTACTCCAGCTGCTGGCTTTCTCCCTGCAGTGTGCAGGGGTGCATTGAAGCATCTTCATGGGAAAATCTGATTAGGAATGTGGTCCCTTAATTAGAGAGTGAATGATCTATTATTTCATTTGCTTGTATGTTTGTTTGCTTGTTTTGAAAGAGGGATGACACTGCCTTCAGGCCCGGTCCACAACAGTCCATAAAGCTGTGATGGTTAATTTTTACCTGCTGAGACTCTAACTTCCTAAGTGCAAGAGCACTGTGTTGGAATGGGGGAAGTACTGTTTAGTATTCTGGGAGAATGATTGAAACTTGGTCCTGGATCACTGAATTCAGAGAGTTTTGCCATTTGACTTCAATCAGATCAGAAGCCCTTCACCAGAGTTTGAGCCTCTGAACAAGGGCATCCTGAAAATGTAACTTTCACTCTGAGACTGAGGCTGTTGGCATGACAGCTGGGAGGAGTAGGAGGAGTTCTTCTGCAGCTTTAAATATTAATAATTAAATTAAAAAAATCAGAGATATTTGAAAGGAAGTTCAGAACTTTTGCTTAGAAAATGAGAAGAAGGGAAATACACATTTTTGTTTGCTGATGTTGAATGTGTTCAGTTGCTGGTAGTTGTGATACATTCAGAAGCAGAAGCCTGAAATAACGGTTAGCTTATTTCTATTTTATTTCTTCAGCACCTAGAGAAACCTATTGCATGGGGCACAGTGCAAACACATATCATGGAATATTTCTTTGCCCTGTACAAGTCTCAGATGAAAAAAAACCCACCCACCCAAACCAACCCAACCAGCTTAGGAAAATGGAAATCTAAATATACTCAGAAATTTTCAGTTTTCACAATTGCTGTAACAGGATAAAGTGAATTTGTGACACTTAACACAGCACTTGGTTCAAATGATTGGATTATTGAAGAGCTGCAGTCATTTTAAAAGAGCTTTGTGGCCTAGTGGGTACAGCTCGGTACTTCTCACCTCCTACTCTCTTTCGGGAGGAAGAAATGGAGAGATAGGAGGAGATTAGACAAAGTCCCCAGTATCTTCAAACGACAAAAATGTTTATACATTTAAATAAAGGCAAACTCCAGGTACTCTGATCATGACAACTGCTTATGCTGCTTGGGCTGCCCATGTTCTCCAGCTGGTAAACTTGAAGTCATCTTTCACTTGGTCCCTTACATTACTTTTTAGAGACATAATGTCATTTCTGATGATTAGATGCAAGGACTTTGGTGCAGTTCAAATATTACATGAATGACTCTGTATTCAGCAGTGTGGTTGCGGCACTATATTCATGTGTGAATATTTACTCAAGAGTAAGCACTAGTCGCTTATCCTGTGTTTTTAAAATGGATGTTGCTTCATAGATTTTGGGGTAAGTAGGATTTGAGATTAAGATTATTGACTGTAGGTAGAATCGTTTCAGAGATAATAGTTCTATTATTACCTGTAATAACAGAAGCAAAACTGAGCAATGAAAATGAGTGGGAACTTAATACTATGTTTAGTGAAGAGTAAGCAGAATCAAGCAGGGACTTGACAATATTGGTGGATGATATTATTAAATTTGTAACAAGAAGGCTTAGAAAATGTATTAGCTGACATGGACAAGGAAAGTCTCTGCAGCACTTGAAAGCAGAGAAGGGAGCTTGGTGATTCTTGAAACAGCCAACATCAATTTAGAGTTGGGGGACTGGGAAATGCTTTTTAGAGAGGCCTGTAGGTAGGCCAGAAAATTGATCATGTGGGATTTTAATTACTGAGACATCGATTAAGATAATAATTGTGCACAAATTAAGAAAGGGTACATAGTGCAGGACTGCTTCTTTAAGCAGTTTGTGAGCTTGCACAGTTACATGTTTTCTTGGATCCCCTTGGGTGACCTGAGCCAACTATGACAAATGAGGTGGGTAGGATCTATGGAGCAACCTGATGTCAGGTCGGCAAGAATGAGGAGCGTTTAAGGAAGAAGCACAGAGGGTTGGTGGGGTTTTTTTGAGGTTAGTAGACGCTAATATTGAGGAAACGTGCCTGAGGAATTTCTTCTGATTATGGAAATCTCCATCTGCACAACTGAAAAATAACTGTGATTTCCTCAGAGAGACTGTAATTAAAATGTGTCCTAGTTAAGTCTACACAGGTTAAAGGCTGATGAGGGTAAAGTGAGTATGAAATTAGCGTAAAGTATTAAGCAGGTACTTTCTTAAGCAACAGCACAATCAGTGCAGTGAGGAATAGGGTAGGGTAAGATACAGAAATGAAAAATGACTGAAAAATTGATTTTCTTTTCGATTTATCCAAATAATTATTTTTGCATACTATTTCTCTTTTACCCACTTCCCTTTCTGTATAATACTTTTAGAGCTAGGAGTGTTTTCTCTGCTTGACAGGATAGGTAGAAGTGGTTACAACAGGATATGTTGAGGTTATGTAACAGAATATTATGGCGTTTGCTGTGTAGTCTATGGATACCTTTTTTTTTTGTGAAAAAAATCTTTTGGTCTTTTCTCTGACTCTTGCAATGGTCTGGAGTAGAGGTGTTGAAGGAGTGAGGTGAATTATACAGAAATAAAAACCCATCTTGGTTTTACCACCCACTAGCAATAATAACTAGCCAGGCTTGAAGTGAGGAAGCAAGCCATGTCCTTTTAGCAGATAAACTACCCTAATTCTTAAGGAGCATACGAAGAATTCCTACTCACAACAACTCCTGAAGGGAAGAACTTGCATTCTCAGGCACAGGGGAGCAGTCATCTTATTAGAGGCATTTATTTTGGGGGAGAGAAAAAAAGTAAAAACTTCAGCACTTTTTCCCTCCCTATATTCATAGTGCAGAAAGGGCTAGAGAAAGCAATTCCAAGGAAAATTAAATGGATTAGAAAAAGAGCTAGGACAGATCTGTTCAGTAATGGTTTTACTAGCTATTTTCCATAATGAAAGAATGGAAATAAGCTTTATTTAGAGAACCTCTTTCTTAAGTTGCTGGAATAATCAGGTAATTTGCAGCATGGCATGAAATGGCCTGGCCTGCTTCAAATAAACAAACCACAAGTATTCAATATAACCAACATGCAAGCCCATAATTATAAGAAACAAAGTTTCAGTTATTGATGCCTTTGTTCTGGGTGGTTCTTTTTCATAAATCCGATCACTGAAATATGATGAATGGAAAGATATGGCAAGACCCATGCATTTTAATTTAAAAATACTATTTAGATTAAAGATGCTTTTTGAGGGAAAATGAAATGGGGCTTTTTATGTAGCGTCCCACAGTTGTTTCAGAACCTTAATATAAATTTAATCGCTTTTTAAGGAATATGCTTTGTCTGTATTTGCTAAACAACTTGGTCAGTGTAAAAATAATTTCCCAAATGGTGGCCTTGGGATGAGATAGTAATCAGGAAGAAAGATTTCCCCCTCAAGTGCTGTGGAAAGATGACATTGCAGTTCTGTGATCTGCTGAATGGTTCTGAACTCAAGATTTCTACATCTCCATAAAATGCTCTCATTATTTTCCCATATGGCAGCTCTTACTCTCTCCTGTCAAAACCATTTCAATGTATATAACATACTTTATCCACTCATTGGATAAAGTGCCTGAGCCCTGAGAGTATTACCTCCTGTTAGAGTACCCAGGCATTCTGGATAGTCATATACTCAAAGCCTTACATTTTACTCCTGCGTACAGAAAGGTGGACAAAACACCTGATTCTCATACTCCATAAAACAACTTTCTGCATTAATCCAGTCCTATGCACTGCCTGCATGGAAAAGGAGAGTAATGAAGTGTGTTCCTGCCAATCCATCCACTTCTTCCTTCCAAGGCTGAACACCTCAGGCTGAGTGAACAACTCAGGCTGGGTCAACAACTGCCTCCCAAAAGCAAAGGTTAAATAAAGTTGCAGAGGAGTGGGAGATGTACTTTGATGCCTTTCTGTTTTCCTTGGTTGGCAGCAGTGATCTGCACTCTGTTGTCTGAAACTTTGTCTGCCTGTGACACTTGCTTCCGCAGTAACCTCTGAGAAGCTCATGCTGTGAGGGAGGTCTAGCTGGCCCAACTGAGCACCCTTTCTTTTCTTGTTGCCCAGGTGGTACAAACCAAAACTTTAAGGGGAACATGTTATATTTGCTTAGTGATCCTTAATTGATCTTTCTTCCTCCATTTGCCTTCTGATTTCATAACTGACTAGAGTTGCCCCTCTATCTTTTCTAGCCTCCTTCCCCCAAAAATGCCAGTCAGTTATATGGTTCGATGTCTTCCACCTGGTGAAGACCAGATATGCTGGGATTGCCCATCTGTAATGTGTGGACACCTTCACTTACAACTCCAGAGCTAGCTCTTCATTTCCCAAATCTGGGTTGCTGCTGCTAAGGACTGCATTTCACCTCTCAGCCTATGATACCAGGTGAAGGTTTTTCAATCTTTTGCTCCAGAAAATTGTAAAGGAGAAATTGTGTTAAGAGAGTGGGTAGATATTCAAGACAGGAATACTTGAAATGAAGCAGGAAAATATTTAGTGGATATGGATCATCTTTTTCCTATATAAGCCTATTTCTGCCCCTCAGTTACTATTTCTGATACAGTGGATATAAACTAGAATCATCATTTCAAAGTTGATGTAGGGTTGGCAATTTAAACCAGTTGAGTATCTGCTATCTGTTTTAGCCAACAAAATGTTAACTTTATGCCGCCACACTCACTAATCTCCTCAGCTTCAACATGATGTTCTTGCTGTGACAGATAATGGCTGGAAGTTTTTGCTGTCTGCCATAAGTGAAAGACTTTTTCTCCTGATTTTTTAAACTTAGTAGAGATTCACAGAAGCAGCAGGGTTCAAAGTTATGAAACCTTTCTAACATAAAGCAGCCATGTAATTTTTTTCCTTATTAAAGACATTTCCCTAATTTTTATGTAAGTAGCCACAGCCCAATGGCCACTCTAATCCAACAGCATTACCGCTGGCAAACAAGGGATTAAGAAGAAAATGCTGCATTGAAATGAAAGCTGTAGGGCCTGATAGAGCCAGGTTACCATTAAATTCTATAGATACTGTACCCGTCTTGCCAGCTCCGTTGCGCTTTAATCCAGTGCTCAGGGTTTTCTATATCTAAAAAGTACTTCTTTAATCCTTTTTTTCACACACTGTAATGCAAACCTTGATGCTGAATAATCCACCGAGGTTTGAGCATTTGTTAGATCTCTGCTTCATTAAATTACCAAATTTTACTGGCAGCAGAGCCGAGTGGCAAAATGTCAACATGGCTTTGCAAAGCTATCAGTTGCTCATTTCTAAAGATGAATACGATCTCTATTAATGCCTGTTTACTACATTTCAGCACTAACCTTTATAAAGTGATGGAGGGAAGTATAGGGCAGATTTACAAGCATAGTTACATGTATTTTTCTCAATCAACATTTGACTGAACCTAAAAACCAGGGGATATGGGTTTACAAGGGCATTGAGTCTTAAATCCGTTGCTAGACTCTCTGAGTTTTGCTTAGTTTGCACTCTTAGTCATATCATAGCGTTCATCAGTATTGTGGCATTTGATACTGCAAATGCGCCAAAAGAAACCAGAAACAAACATGAAACAGCAGGATCAAAGTTGAATATGTTTCCTACTGACTGATAAATTTCTTCTCCCAGCCATCTGAGTTTCTGATCTGCAGACACTAATCTCTGGAGTTTGTGGTGATGTTCCTGATCCCTAATCAGTGTTATATTTCATGTACATTTTGCTGGGGCTTTCTCGGGTTAGGGAGGAAGGGAACTATTTATTATTCAGTGTAATATAATGTCAGTAGCAGTGTTGAGGAACCCGATATTTATTTAGGTCCAGCCCTGAGGGACATCGGTGTAATTCTTATGTTGGATGTAGATCGTCTGAATTCTTGATTCAAAGACTTTGCAACTTCTTAGGGTTTTTCTAATTTTTTTTTTTTTATAAGCTGAAATGCCCCATAGTTCATCCATAGTTCATGCCCATTCTTTCAGGGAGATGGGCTTTTGGTCATTTTAAATGGACTATTAGTTGAGAAAGGAAAATAGACTTTTTGTCCTCAGGGCAAACAGCCCCGCAAGGAATTCTACTAAACAAAACTTCATGCTGGGAAATACAAAAGAGAAATGTTATTAAGGAATCTGTTAAAAACAATATGGGACCTAGCACCCCATGTTGGGACAAGATTTTTTTGTCACTAGAATAACTAAAGGAAGTACTGGAGACAAGAATTTAGTCACACTTCGCTTGGATTCCACAGGAATGTCTTTGTTTATTTTATTACAACTTATTTCAGTTGTGAAGAGGCAGAACCCATACCTGAATGGGACAAAAGAAGTCTCAACAGAAACCTGAAACAGACTTTACATTTTATGGTTTTTGATCTTATGGCTCCTAGGAGGAATGAATCATATTCCTCTGAGGAATGACCTAACCTGATCTCTTCTTACACTGGAACTGCAGAAATGGAAGGGAATGCAGTGGATGCAAAACATAGGCTTTGCAAGTAGGTTTTTGTTGTTTTGTTGATTTTTGTTTCTTTTAAATTATATATCTATCTGTATCTAAAAAAACTATATGTATAGTTTTCCTTGCGCTTCTTTCTTGAAAAATACATTTCGTTTTACCAACACCTCAGTGCTGTTGCTTGGTGAGAGCTACTAGACTAACCTACCATTTCCAAATGACAGTGTATGAGTAAAGAGCAACTCACAGAGCTGGGGAAATGCACAGAAAACTGCTGTGCAAATTCACATCGGCTGTGCTGAGATATTTAAGATAAGTTCTGTAAACTACGTTGGCGAGATAAACGGCAAAAATGTGAACAGTTATGCTAGGGTTAAAAAAAAGTTTCTGCTAGAAGGAAAATTGGGTGAACAGATGCTCTTAATAATAAGATGATTAATTTTAGTAATGATGCATGATTGACTGTAGATACCTAGTGACTTAGGCTATGTAAGATATGACAGATACATAAAATGCAACTATAATAAAGGACAGAAGTACAGAATGGAGAGCTAGATTAGGTGACCTAAATTATGTAATATTCATCTTACCTTGGGAGAGTTATGAACTAGATGACTTTTTGATATCCATATTATTTCTATGAGTCTATGAATTTCCATTATTTTCGGGTTTTTTTATGAGTAATGATAAAAAATGCTTTAACTGCAAAATTCCCTTTTTGAATGTGTATAACACAATACTTTTGTTGAGGAAACCAAACCAATACTTTTATTGGAGACCAAATCTATTGTCTGTTGTTGCTAATACTTTATGAAGTTCTGAACATCTGAACACAAATTATGCTAATGAGTTTACATGAGATATTGTCCATTAATAAATTCAGTGGTAGCATGAGTATCACAACTACGTGTACTGAAAATAACATAACTTGAACAAGGCAAGATAAACATAGTGGTGCTCTTATTCAGTTCATTGCCATCCAAATGCAATGTTCTTATTTTGGGATATTGTCCTCACCATGCCTTGTTAAATGTGGAAGATTGCTACTCAAGACTCTTAGATAATTTGTGTGACTTACTTCGTTTCCTGAGTGGATTGCATGTGAAGCCATATGGGATCTTCCTGCATTCTGCTTTTCTCTTTTTTTCAAATAAAAAAGGTAGTTCACTAGAAAGCTGTGGTGCATGTGATAGGGATGGGAATTGTCTTGAGTAGATTTAGTGGTTTTGATGTCAGTATAAAACACAGTATTACCACATTTGACATTGTCTTTCCAAGCAGCTTGTGCTTCCACTGTCCCATTCAGATCTGAAAGAAGATACAGTCTATGCATAAAAACCCAAAAAACAGTGTCTGAAGGGCTTTATGGCCAAGACAGTGAATTTGGTACCACAGAAATGAAGATTCAGCCTTGTATGTGACAAATGAAAAGATCTGTGGTTTTTCTAGTTGCAGTAAAATGCACGAGGGAGATGAGTCCATGTGCTTCAAGGCCGCAAGGCAGTCAGTGACTACCTGAACTTGGCAAGAGATTGTTCAAAATTGGACAGTTCTGCCTGACTGTCCACTGAAGGGCTTTTATCCTTTCTTTGGAAGTCCTGTTTACTCTCTCAGTTGGGACAGAAATCTGTGCTGACCAGTGACCTCATCTAATCTGGCAACTTCTGTGTGGGAGTCATATGTGCTAAAACAATGACTATGTTTTCAGAGCATGTCAGCTTATATATGTTTTGACTGTGGGGACTGAGAAGTACCTTGAGTGACTCATACAGGACTGGACTGAGAAGTCTAGAAACAGCCAGGGCTGGGAATAGCCCTAACAATTAGCAGTTTCTGGGTATGGAATCACAAACCACAAACTCATGGCAGGTAAGAGGGAGATCCAGGACACTTAGCTCTTCTGTCTCCTCTTTTCCTCCTACTTAGTTATGTGGGAGGAATGCATGCCTGTAACTCCTAGTAATTTGATCACTGGAACACGTTGGTTTGAGAGGTTTGTGGAGTCTCTCTCCTTCAAGATATTCAAAAGCTATCTGGACATGGCATGGTCCTAGGCAACCAGCTCTAGGTGACCCTGCTTCAACAAGGTTAGAGTAGATGATTTTCAGCAGTCCCTTCCAGCCTCAACCATTCTGTGATTCTGTGCCAATACCAGCCTAGTGCAGGAGCAGAAAGTGAAATTTGGCATGTAGAAAAAAATCAGAACTGGCTTTCATTTTCTCAAATTTTAAAATTGCTAGCAGAAATCTTAACGTGATATATTCTTATACTAGTATGGGATTTAGGAGTAAAGCTGATCCTGATTAAGGGATATTTGCTTAATCACATGCTCTTGGGAACAGAAAAGAGACAAAATTGGGAAACTTGGATCCGCTTCCCAATCTTGTCATAGACTGTGGGAAGGGTAATCGGCTTTAGGTCAAAATCGGTAGCAGGGTATTTTCCGTCCGTGCTGGCTTAGTTCAAGTGGCTGATCATCGAATGTGCAAAGATGCAGGATCACATGTGTGCTCCCTTATCCTGTGCTTTTGGTTTTTGTGGCCTGTGTTGCTTTACAACTGCTCCCCTTTTGGTGCTGGCATCGCTGTAGGGGAAGGCATCTTAAGTCCTTGACACCTATCCCTGTCTCACAGTTTGTCCCTGCTTGGCAGAAGGCATGATCCTGCTCTAAAGCAGATAAATTTAGCTCCCACCCTTCTATGCATTGCTTATTAAACTCTGTGCAGCCTGGGCTTGTCTCTGTGGGTTTGCAGCTGTGAAAAACAGTATGAAGTGATATCAGATCAGGACAATCCAGGCTATACTCTTGGGACTCTTGCATGGAAGGGATGCTAAAACAATATAAATGTGTGCTTGGTCTACAGTTAATTTTTCGTTATTTGTAGGTTTTCTTCATTTTTTTTTTTACCACCATGAGAGACAAGGCACTGGGCTGGCTGGATTTTTTGGTCTGATGTATTAGTGACCATCCCCAATAATGTTCTTAATATTCAAAAAATACTAGGGTACAAAGAAAATTAGTGTTTGGTTTAGCAGTAACATTTCCTAGCTGTGGTGATCAGCACTAGATAATTAATTTTATGTTAACAGATATCTAAAATATTAGAGGCAATTTCACTTTATATTTGTGGCTGGAGATATTCCTCCTTTTTGAGGGTAAAGGGGAATACATGGGGCCTGCACTTGATTTCTCATATGCTGTTATGGGCTAAGAAGAAAATTTTGTAGATAAATCTTAGGTGAGGCTTTGACCGCTGGGAGGAGATTACTCATGTTCACTGCTGTCCAGGTTTAAACTGATCGATTTATTTGCATATGCAAGACTAAATCCTTGCATTACTGCCAAGGTGTGAATTTGCTCCAATTAATACACATAAATGTACACAACTATGGTCTCTTAAATAAATATATAATGTGTGTATATTTATTCTGTATGAATGTGTATATATGTGTGCATACATTTCTACAATCATGCATACACACACTGTATATGCATATATGTGTAACATTTTTCATTGCCAAGTATGTGCAATGTTTAAAAATACATTCATCGATATAGGTATTTGAGAAAAAGGTGCTATTTATAGAAAATGGATCAATGAAATGAAGTTTCATAAAACAGTTTTTCCCACTTTTCATTGAACTTCCACCATTTTAAAATATAAATATTTTTTTCCTCAGGAAAAAGATGTATATTTCTAAAAGTCCTTTCCAAGCTTCTTAAATGCCACTCTGACTTATTCCACTCTTCAAAGACAAGCAGCCACGCTATCCCTCTTTTCAACTTCAAACTGTGCTGCTCTGCTGGTCCAGCACAGTGAGGGTTCTTTGAATCTTAGAAGAGAATCTAGCTCCTCTTTTTTTTTTGGAACCTCAAGAAGGACTTTTTGAGCACACCACAATTAATATTTTCCTTTCACATGTATCACCTTTCTTGACTTTTTAAAAAGTAAAACAAATAATAATAAATACATATTTACACTTGTTGTGTTCCCTAGGGTTTGACAGAGATACTCTTTGTTCATACTTTCCAGGATTTTTTGCATCCTGTTATTTGGACCGTTAGACAGAAATTGTGATATCTATGAAACTTTGTGCAGGCTGCTCACTTTGTGTGAGGCAAGTGTGAATTGCCCTCGGTTACCTCTCAGAGGTAACTTTATTCTGCACAGAGTGACAAGATTCAGTGTCAAAGGAAGAAGCCACAAGTCGTATTGATCTCACTCACCAGCAACCAGCCTCTGGATGGCTTTTATTCTTGGTGGCCCACTTTGGCTGCAGTGATGTGAACTCTGAATGCCAGCAAAGTATCATGCAAATTCAAGCAAAGCTGAGCTCCACAGCTGCATTCTGCTATACACTTGCACTTTGCCTGGGGTGATTTCATGGTGAGGAATCAACAGATGTAATCTGGATGCATTCCTAAATGAGGCTTAAAAGGGTGTACATGTTAGAGTGAAAAGGAGAGGAAGTGTGCTGCTGCCTTTCCTCTGACTATAAATATCCAGGTCATCAATACGAATGTTGTGGCTGTCCGGCATCAGTATTTGTAACTGATTTGTGGAATACTATTGAGAGTTCTTGAGGGCACTTTTTTTTTTTTGTGTGTGTGTGTGTGGTGCGCTAGAAATTCACCCATGCCAGCTTTATGTGAAATTGGGCCACACCGCAGGTAACTTCAATGTCACTGTATTGGTTTCAATTACCTGAAGTATTTGATGGCTGATGTTTCAGCCCACAGAGAAGCCCTTGCACTGCCCCACTGGGAGGAGAGCCCGTGAGGCTGCAGCACATATCAGTGGCAATACCTCTGCTAAAGGCGCGTTGAGTGTCCTAGAGGAGGCTTAGATCCTGAACCACTGGGACAGCAGAACAAATTAGGTGCTGCTTTTGGTGTAGGTGTGAATGTCTGAAATCAGCCTAAATGGGACAAGGATGTACCATGTTATTGCAGCGCCCTGTGACTTGTGAAATGTATATGAGAAAGAAAAGTATTTAAAATGACCCCACCAAGGGAATGCCTATGAATGTAAAAGACCTTAAAAGACAAATATGAACAACACTTTCTTTTTCCTTGAAACTGCATATCTTTATCTGTTTTTCTCCAAGCAATTAAATATTTCCTGGTCTGTAAACACCTCAATGTTTACAACATACTTTTTGGGCAGTAACTTGTCCAGCTGTCCTGTGGTAAGAGAAAACTCTTCAAGTGTAAATGATTTATTCATGGAAATTGGTTCAATAAAGCTTCTTCTCTCACACTTGTCCTCCTCCCCCCAACACGTGCACAGATTAAGCAGAGGCTCACTCCTCTGTAGTAGTGTGGATTTTCAGTTGTTCATAAATACAAGCAGGTTAACGACTAACATCAAAGATTTACCAGATTAAAGTCAAAGGAAGATGAGATTTTCAAGGGCCTGGGTAAACAAAAAGGTTGAGATTCTCAATTATCTTTAAAAGCTCTTTAATACAAGCCTCAATGCACTTAAGTGAACAGAGGAACAAACATGTCTGTTCTGCTTGCTAACCACAACAGTGCTGGGTTGCTTACTGTAACTGAGTTAAAGGCTACATGAGGAATTAGAAATAAGGCAAACAGGTTCACCTGTAGAACTAAATAAATAACAAAAGGTGACTGTTGTGTTTGACTTAGTAAGAGGTGGAGGGAAAACTATAGCTTAATGGGTATAGTAGATTCTGAGACTTATATAGCAATTTCTAGTCACATTATTTGAATCCAAAAAGGGTACTGGTTCAAAGGACTGCTTGGAAAGACTCAGGCTGGGAAAAAGAAGATATGCTCCTCTGAATGTGTAGGAATTGTTTGTTTTGGTGTTTCCCCCTGAAAGTCCCAGGATACTTCTTGAGAAAAGGAGGATCATGAAATTTCACAAGTGTTGCACTAAGGATAAGATATGTGTACCATTGTTGTAGATATTTTTAGTCCTCTCTAAAAAGCCAAATTTACCTGCTATTAGTATGGTTAGACTGACAATAGGACGAATGTTCCACCTGCTTCTATGAGATTAAGAGTTTAAATAAAACCATATAGAATGTGTCATAGATATTTATGAAGTGCATAATTTCTAATCTTCTATCCACTCTTGTGTTATCTCTGAGTAATACAAAGAGGAGCCATTTGAAGTTAGAAATGAAGTAAAAAAAAAATAATCCCACACCCTGAAATTAACCCATCGTCACATGTTGATCATACTTGAGTTGAAAACACAAAAGAGGAAAATTTTAATTGCATTTCCAATTATATGTGAGGTGTAAAAGGTATAGAGAGGTTAAAAAAAGAAAAAGACTTCAGTTCAAGTTCCAGGTACTTTATCTAGTTTCTGTGACTGAAAGGGTAACTAAGAATTTCTTTTTTGTTATGAATCCTTCATACTTCGTGCATTAAGAATACCCAAGGACATCTTTTATTTCTGTGTCAATAGGATAAATGCATGTTGGGTGCTAGCTTAATGTGCATATTCATACAAACTTTAGAAAGTATTTAAAGGCACCTACTATCCAAGGTGTGATGCTCTACTGTTACAGAATGGTTACAGGGAAACAAGTGTGAGCACCTAATGTTGACTTCTTTATCACAGACCATAAAGAAGTTATTTTATTAAGATAAAATGTCTTTCACTGTTGCTGTTTTGATTGTAAGCAAGGTCAGTGGAATTCAGTATAAATTGAATGTAGAATGATGTAAGTACTAGGCATAAGACAATGTCCATGAAGCAAAAATCTCATTTTTTTCCACTTCCAAGTTTCTCACGTGTTACTAAGGTATTTCACTTTCTTGCTTAGAGTTGTACTTAGTTTTCTCTACAGCATTGCATTGAGTTTCATATTTTTTTTCAATCTTTAATTTTTTTAAAGATATATTTTGGTCATAATACTGCTGCCTGTCTTCCCAGTAAGTTGAACGTGATGAGGGATATCATACCGCTGTGGTGGAACTGATTGGATCTGTTCAGTGACATGACATTTTGCATTAATTTATTAGTCTTACCACTCTTATTTGTGCTTAATGTTATCTTATTTCAATGGTTTTAGTGGTTCTGAAATGATATTTTGAGGCATATAATTCTATTAAAAAGTCAACTTGGTTATAGAGTTAATAAAACGTTTTTTTTGAGGGGTGTGATAGAAAGCACAGAATATTCTGTGTACTAAATATTTAAGGTGGCAGTCTGGTACCATTCAGGTGTATGGACTTTCAGCCTGGAATTTATTCCAGGCTCTATACTCACTTTGTTCAAGTGATGTAAACCGGGTTCCACAATTATGTCTGTGTGAGACTGCAAAACCTCAGAAATACACCATGAAAAATGGAGCAGGCGGCTGAATGTAACCAAGCATACCATCTTCTGAGATATTTCATTTCATATTCGACATTGGCCAGCTTCTAGTGTGTATTCCCATCCTACCTATTAATATGAAAGCAACTTTTCCATGGCTTCGTTTTCATTTGTAAGGCAATACTTTTTCTTCGGTTTATTATCTTCACGGATCCTACCCACTAGGAACAGTTTATTATAAGTTCTGTTATTAAGGTCTTAATCTGATTTTGGAGTTTTGGTGGTAATAAAACACATTCTTTTTTTTTTTTCTTTATTCCCTATTTTGCATCTTAAAAAATATGGAACACCACAATTCATTTATCTCACAACAGTTTTATTTCTAGTTGGGATGTCACAATGCTAAATGTTTTACCTGGAGAGCAACTGTAGCAGTCGTGAGAGTTACAAGACTATGCTGTATGCTTCTTACAGGTAGGTAGATGACACTATCACACAACACATCTTTTTGCCTTTTATCTTTTGCTAATCTTGCACTGACCACTAGCATAGCTCTATATGCAACAAAGCCAAAATGTAAGCTGTTGTCTTGCGTCTTTTAACATCCCCAACACATAGTCTGCTTTACAGGCTGTTCTCGCTCTTCTGCCATTTTATCATTGTTGCTATGGTGAATTAGGAAAACATTGTCTATTGATTTGATGCTGAATGAGGCATACTCTTCTCTTAATGAGTAGAGATTACCTATGTGACTCCTTATAATATGGAGGTATAGGCTCTTATTTCCCGTGGAGAAAGCTCTATAGTGTCCAGTAGCCCTTGAAAAAGCTGTTAAGAGATCCTGTGTCACTGTCATGCCAACCAAATGGAAGTTTTTTACTTAATAAGGAGAAATAATTCAGAGACTCGCCCACCAGGAAGAGGAGTGACAAATAGTTCATTTTGTATTTTCATGGTCATTAGAGTTCTATAAAATTACTAATGAGAAATGAACTAAAATTACAAAATAAGCAGGTAAACTAGCTGCAATTTTATTTCATATGAGATTACTGTCTTTGAATTTCTGTTGCCAAATCAGTAAAATAAGGCTAAAACCTCCACCAGCCACCTCTCATGGACCAGTCCTGAAAGTACTGAGAATTTCATATCAGTTATGTAGTAAGGAGAGCAGCACAAAAGCAGTGAGCAAATGAAGACTCTTGCACAATTTATGCAGAAAAACGATCCTTCCACATGTGCCTTTCCATTTTTTTGAAGAGCAGCTCAGTTATTTCTGCAGCTCTGTCCTTCACTTTCTGCTTATCACAAGACTTTGAGCATGTAGGGGAGGAGACAAATGGATAGATGGAGAAGGATGAGTGCTTTGAAGTTTGAGCAATGAGATGGTAGAAGCTAGATTCTGCATATTTGTTCCAGGGCTCAGACATACTCCCCCGCTAGATTTTTGAGTACAAATCTCCATGAAGGGACCATCAGAGCTATCATCTTATTTTGCAAGACAAGGGCAGACCTGTCCTGAAAGAAAGATAGATTTATCTGTTGCAGGGATTATAACGTCTGTTATGAACTGCGCACTTCCAATGGAAGTTGTAAACTGTTTAACAATAATGACAACTAATATTTGGAGGGAAGCTACCAGGAAACAAAACAGAAGAGAAGATGGTGTCTGTTTCTACCCAAGTCCGGTGTTTAAACTGTGAGTCTTAATTATCTCTGGCAACATGACTGTTGCCCAAGTTAACAGGAGGTGTAAGGAATGTCTAGCTACCTTGTTCTAACTGACACAATGGATATCTTACATTGCAAAAGAGATTGTGCAGATGCTTTAAGTTACAGAGCAGATTCTGCCGCTCAGACAGATGTTGCCCTTCAGGAAAAGAGAAACTTCAGATATGCTTTTTATTATAATTGAAAAGCATTGTCAGCTTGGCAGCTTCTGGGCACTGTACATTTAAATGACAAATATTCGTACTAGTTAAAAATGAACCCTGCTCAGCAGACATTGGAAATGTTTCGTTTTTTCCCTATTTCATATTTCTAAAAGGCTAGTAGATCACTTCTGTTCATTAGACTTGATAGGAATTAGACATGGAAATCAAATTCCCTCAGCCTCTTTTTCAGCTCAGAGCTGTCCCCAGTATTCTGCCTTGGAGCTCCTTAGTAACACTGACTGTGGTATGGGAATGCAGTGTTGAAGGGTGAAAGCAAAAAAAGCAAATTTTACCCTAGGAATCAAGCAACATCTTTTGGCCCATTTCTCTCACTGACATCTTGTTCTTTTTGGTTGTGCCTATCCAGCACATGGGAGTACTCACAGTAATCCAGGCAAGATGAAAGTCAGAGTAGCCCTGAAAACTTAGGCTATTCAAACTGTGCTTGTCTCTAGTAAAATGTGCACTACAGAGGAATATGCACAGTTACAATCGCCTGTCTTCCAAGGGTGAATAAGCTGAAAGCTTTTTTTTTGGCATCATAAAGCAAAGAAATACTTTCTCCCACTTTGTTTCCACCTTTACTTACCTATCACATCATCAAATAGAATGCTCTTACCATTATGCATGGCTTCATGAATAATGCTTTAGTGCTAAAGTCGGCTCAATAAGGAAGCAATACAAATCATTACCTTGCCAATATGCATGGTTTAGAAACATACTTTCATACCAGTGAAATAATTTGTTTCAATTGTGAGTTCATTGCTATCTCAAGAAGCAGGGTCTTGTGACATGGCTGTCTGATGAATGTGCTGTGTGGAAATGCAATATAAGACAAAATATTTTTTGTCATGTGAAGTTGAATTGCTGTGAGTTTCAATTAACTGAATTTTTTTTCCTGTTCTGGAATGTGTAGATCTGAAGTTCATAAAGATAAGTTTGAATCTTTAGAGCATTTGGAAAGCTGATTTTTTTCAACTGCTGTCACATTAAGGATAAACTAATAGTGATTTGCTGTCTATGTTGTTACTCAAGAGCAAACAGTTTAGCAAGGGGGTGAGATGGGTCTCAACTACTTCAAGACCATTTTGTAAATTTAGTAAAAAGCATTGCAAAGGTAAACTTCTTATTTTAGTCATGTAATTTACTGCAAATCCTGAAGACTCTAAAGCCAGAACACTGTCTTCTTGCATGTCTGTGTATGTCCAGAAGAGATCAACCTTGCAAATATTGATGGCATCATGTTAACAAAACTGTTACTAAGCTGTCTTTTTCTCAGCACTTCTCAGTTTCTAGAGAATGACACCTTTTTCACCTCACAATTTAGCGTGTTTTGGACTAATTTGCACGGGATATTGTAACCCACATTCTATTCCAATAAATTGCATGAAATATGAAGATATTGTAGATAGGAGAATGTCTTTTATTTTGGTCAGGTGCAGTGAAAAAGCATGCATTATAGAAAGGTAGCTTTAAGACATAGACAGTGTTTGTCTCTTGTACCTTGCTGCATTGAAGTGATTATGCTGTTGTCTAAAGATGTAGCTGCATCATTACCAGTAAATGGAAAGTTGGAGTTGATAGTAGGTAAGTGCAGCTAGAGTCTGAGAAGAGTGAGCCCTGAAAGAAGAATGCTAAGAATCATCAAGGCTGAAGATAAGGCATTAGGTTTGCATTTCATGTGGTTGTGTCTAGAAAACCATTTTCGTAATAAAATTGGCATCAGGAAAGGTGCTTTTCTGACTCGGAGCATTTTGTTGAGAACAGGATGAGGACAGCAATATTGCTACAAGTTATGGCAATGTGAATGTATGTGTTGCCAACCTTGAGCTTCAAAAAGCATGAGCCAGGCATCATAAAATCTTGACACTACTTCAAATAGTCTCAGTTTTTTAAAAAAATTTACACGTTCTGTTCATAACACTTACTTTCTACTGAAATTTTTTGCTTGACTGTAGGATCTGAGATTTTAGGAAATATACCAAGAAAGATTAAAAATATTTTGATGAGAACTGGTAGAGTTGTCTGTAATAAAACAGCAGGGACTGTAGCTAAATAAATGAGGTTATTTTTCCTTTATTTTGTTTTTAACTATTATGTTAGGTCAGACACTAGCATAGAGGAAGGTACTATTGCAGAAGATTTTAATTATGAGAAGTTCCTGAAAAATCTTAAAACTGTGTGATATTACAAGGTAAAATTTGGAAACAGAAAGGAGTAGGACTAGAAAACCTGTTGTTGGCAGCCTCTGGAAGAGAAAAGTACTTTTATTCTGGAAAGTCTGTGATAACACAATTCTGTTTTGCTATTTAGAAACTGCAGACTCTTTTTGGCAACAGTCCTCAATTTCCACCTGCAGAACTTGATCAAAGGACTCTGCAACGTATGGTAAATGTTTAATTTCTAAGTCTTATTGAACGATGTTGAGATTGCTTGAAACTCCAGCAATTTCCAGCTTTGGAAATTGTTATGACAGAGAGAAGTACCCTGCTGGCTACCTTTAAATTTACAAATTCAAAAGAATTTCTGTTAAAGCCAAGGAACATTATTTGGAAGAACATTGACTAAAGATGTTTTGTTATATGAGGCCCTCTCTTTGTTTTGGCCAATTTGTTGTTATCAGAGTTCCCTTGTAGTAAATAATTGTTCTTAGAAATAATCCTAGTTGGCTGAGATATGATGGCAAACAAAGTATTCTTTTGCAGTCCAGAGACAGATATTTGGACATTCCTAAGTGAAATATAAATTTTCATTGGGGAACTTGTGTCATATATGTTTACCATAAACACTATTTATGTTGATTAAAAATCTAAATGAATTAAAAGGGATTGTTCAGCTATCATAGAATTTAAACTTGAGACAGGATTTGTACTTTAGAACTTATATAACTTTTTGAAAATTGTAATATTGTTGGGAAGGCGTGAGAGGGTAGAATCCTGACTCCAGAAAGTTTCATAAATTTTTAATTTTGATGATGGTGAAATCAAGATTTTTCTCAGGAATTCCTGAAAAAAATTGATAGACCTTTTTCACTCCCACCCGTCCAATTCATTCATAATTGTTAAAAATGTGTCATATGCTTTCTTCTGATGCTTGCAGAGAAATAATTTGTAGCGCAAAGTACAGAGTGAGTGGATTATGTGACTCATTGCAAGGTTTTACCAGAGTCTTAGAAAGAAGGATGAGGCCCATATTATCCAGTCTCTAATGATGCTATTAAACTTACCTTACAGAATAGCTGGACAAGGAATTTACATCTAGTTTATGGCCTGTAGATAGGTGTCATTTTGTAGGCCTGTATCCTCTAATTACTCTGTATAGCCTGTAGACCTATTACAATTATTATGATGTTCAACAGCAGCCTGGGCTGCAGTGACATCCTCTTAAGAGGCAGGGGAAAGTATGTAGCAGAATTGAGTCTCAGAACTTCATAGGAGCACATCTCAATTTGACTCCTGGAGCTGTTGGGAGGGATACCAGAAGACTTTGTTTTGGAGGCCATAAGATTTTTGCAGTGGTGGAATACTTTGAAACTGACTTCAAGACAGGTCAAGAAAATAAGACTCCTAGAGGTATGTTAGTAGCAACCAGAAGTACAAAGAAGGTGAAGGCCTGCTTCTGAACAAGATTGGCAAGTAAGTAAAAGTAAGTAAGTAAAAAGTAAGTAAGTAAAAAATGACACAGAGAAGGCTGACGTGCTCAATGCCTTCTTTAAAAACTGGACACATAGAAGTCTATAAAATGTGACAGAATGCACTCAAATGGTGTCAGTTTTGCTGACATCTTCACAAAGCTCTTTTCTGTCTTTAATAATGGTCCTGGAAATTTTGGGAGCCCCAGATGATAGAAAAACTGTAAATATTAAACCCATCTACAAAATAAGCAAAAAGATGATTTGGGAGAAGACAGACCAGTCATCCTCACTTCAATTGCTGGAAAAAAATGAGCAATGAGTCCTCACTGAAGCTCTTTCTGAGTATATGAGTACATGAAGGACAACAAGGTGACCAAAAAAAGCCAACACAGATTTGCCGAGGGTAAACTGCACATTGTCCTTTATTATGAAACAACTTGGTCATTGAAATATGGTAGTATTTTGGACATCATCTAACTGGCATGATTCCTCCACAATATCCTTGTTGACAACCTGATAAGATATGGATTACATAAGGGCTACAAGTTATATGGACAACTGGCTAGATTGCTGAGCTCTAAGCTGTTGGTAGCTAGTGGCTCAAAGACACATTTGCAGCTGGCTACATGTGGCATTTTTGGGGGGTCAACACAGGGGTTGATATTATTCTATATCTTTGTAAAAAATCTGGATGACAGGCTTTAATGCATGTGTGCCAAATTTGCAGATGATGCAAGACTGGGAGGAGAGGTAGAATGTGAGAAGGAAAAGGCACCATACACCATGACATAGACAGGCTGAAAGGCTGGCTCAACAAAGTTTTAACGGAAATAAATGTCAAGTCCTACACCTGGAATGGAATAATCCCAAGCAGCAGTACAGACTGGGCTCTGACTGGCTGGAGTGTGGTGCAGCTGAGAAGGACCTGGGAGTCTCAGTAAACAGCAAACTGGACAGGACCCAACAGTGCAGCTCTGTGGTGATGACAGCTAATAGTATATTGTGCTGCAGTAGAGCCAGGAGATCAAAGGGTGTGATTATTTCATGCTATCTGCCACTTGATAGGCCACAGCTGGAATACTTTGCCCACTTTTGATCCTCCAGTTCAGGAGAAATTGAAAAACTAAAGAGGGTTCAGTGGAGATGTCACAAAGATGATTAGAGCATTGGAGAACTTGATATATGAAGGAAGGATGAAGAAATTGGGTTTATTCAACCTAGAGGAACGAAGGCTTTGTGGGATGCTAATCAGTTTTCCAATCTCTAAAAAGTAATTATAGATAAGATGGAAGTGCTCTCTTCACAAGTATGTGGTAACAGGGTAGAGGCAAAAGGCATGAACAGTGTCAGGGAACCTCCATCTGACTATAGTGAGAAAAAAATTATCTGAACCATAAGAAACAATTGGAATGTGTTGCACAGAGAAACGTTAGGATCCTGTTCACTGGAAAGATTAGAGACTGATTGACAGGTGCCTAACCTGACATAAGGCCCTGATTTCAGTAGAAGGTTGGGTCAGATGAACTCCGGATGTCTCTCCTCACCCAGATTTTTCTGTGATTCCATGACTCTACAAAAACCCACAGTTAAACTCCTGGAAAGATGACTAGGGACTGAATTTAAGCCTAATATAAGCAGTTTCAGCATCACTCAAATAGATATGTTGTGCATACACACATACACAAGCAAGAGCTGAATTTACTCTTAAGACTTTGGGATTACAGTCAGAGTAAATGCATAATGCGGATATATTATAGCTCAAGCTATGCAAGTCTGATATTAAGGCATCTGAAAAGCTGGCTCAGGCCATTTATAAGCTGGGTTGGTAAAGTTATCTGCTTTATAACAGCCAGCATAACAGCTACTGTTTTTGTACTACTTTTTTATCATTAATGATATTTGGAACTGTAATAAAAAGTAATGAAAAAATCCCTCATATCCAGAATTCTACAGGAAATTGAAGACTGGGATTTGAACTTGTTGTAGTCCCTTGATGTCGTCCAAAAGATCCAACTTGTCTTTATTGGATGAAAAGGCACTTATAAGAGATAAAATCCATGGTGTTGATGCCACTAATGAAAGTGGTTTAGAGAACCAGTACAGAAAAGACTTTGAGGGATACAAATTGTCTCATATAGTTGAGCAGATCAGTGGCTGACAGAGATGGCTATGACCTGAAAATGTTGCTTCCCTTCGTCTGACAATATGACAGGCACAGTTTGTAGTAGTGTTCTTTGGGCACTCAGAACAGTGAAAAGAAACCTTGATTGCATAGCTGGTTTTGTATAAGAAGGAAACAGTTTCTTTGACTCATTTGCAGCACTCCATAACCTGTGAAGAAAGCAAACACTGTGGGTGGAGATTGTTTCACAGTCTAATAGTTCAGTAGCTGTGTCATGGGAGTATGGTTTTTTTGGGGGAGTGTTTTTTGATATTTGTTTTTTTAAAGCCTCAGTTGAAACATTTATCTATGCACAAGGGTGCAGAGCATATATCTTTAAATATGGTATTGATATCTCCTGACCCAGATGAAAGCTTCTTAAGTCATTTTTTTTCCTCAATCCTGTTATTGCACATTAGCTGTGAACAGGATTATTCTTTAGTCTGCCAGTCAAGCTGTTCAGAGAAAGCAAAAAAAAAAAAAAAAAAAAATTGCGAAGGAGAGGGGAAAGAACAGATTCTGAATTTGTCTGTGTGCCATGAGACCAGCAGGACAGCGACCCAAACTTCCCACACCACTAAGAACTACCACTGCTTCTGATATGTATTGCAGAGTAGCCAGCTGAGGTGCTAGAACACAGCAAAAATATATTTGGATAACTTCTTCACCTTTGGGGAGAACTGAAATACTCGTTAGAGTGTAATTGAAGCATTATATTTAAAGACAACTTCTATAGGAACTCTAGCACGGAAATCTCTTGCCCTGATTCTGCTTCCTAGGGAGAATGCCTGGTAGGCTTGTTTCAGAAGGGCTTTCCTAATTCTACTTGTGAGTATCTAGGCTGTTCCACTTAGGGAGAATTCAGTACTTTTAAAAAGCAGTGGATCAATACCTCCAGAGAGCAGAGACAGACCTCTGTTTATCCCCAGAATGTATTTAGTACTGGCTCTAGCACTCTCTTGAGGTGTCAGTTTTGCTTGGTGGTCATCCTGAGATTTGCTTCCTGAAGGGTGAAGGTGGAGCTTAGCCATCTTTAACTTTGGTTTGTGTGTATGGACCAGAATGTGTAGCGAGTGAGAATCAGAGCCAGTTGAGGCAGTGGGTTTTATAATGGTAATAGTAATTTAAAGTTCAGCTCCGCTCTGTAGCTGAGGCTATAACTTTTGCAGACATACGGTATCCCTTGAATCATGATTCAACATGCTATGCAGTCAGCAAGGTAATGAAAGGCTTGATAACCTTATCAGTGGTTGCATCTGCTTCCCTCTCATGGGAAGACCTTTACAGAGACAAGGCTCTACCCAAAGACCACTGTTAGGCCAGTGAGATCACCATCCCAGCCTGGTACAAAGCCAACTTCTCCTACCTTGCAATGATATGAAATGCATTTCCACACTGGTGGTAGAGTTTGTTAATTTCTGCTCAGATCTTCAAAATCTGAAGAGCAACAGAGTCTACTCATAAAACAGTGGCCTCACAGGTCCCATATTAGCCTCTTAGTGTAGGCCTGCAAACTAGTTGATTGTTGTGGGTGAGAAACCAAACCCTTGCCCTGAGTCCTACAATGAAAAATGTCAAGATGGTTGGTTCTTCAGAATGATGGGGCCTTATTTGGTTTAGAAATTATTCACAGAGATCTCTGCGCTCATGGAAACTATGCTGCCTGCAAGCAGCTCTGTTTGTCTTGAGAGCCACAGGAAGCCAATGCCAAGAAGAAAAAATGTGTGACTCAGAACTGGCAGTGCCGGATGGAGGCGCACGTCTGTCAAATGCTGTGAAATCAACAGTTGCCAAATCATTCCCCTCCCCTAGCTGCACGGAGGCTCAGGTTACGAGTCCCTTGAAGGCTGCATTATAAATACATATTTTGTCTACTGATTATCTTCCAGGAGTCACTTTGGGATGGTGGCAGGGAGGCAGAAACTCTTTGCTGTTTGATAGGTTGTCTCTCTGTAGAAAATCAAAAGTCAGTTAGGGGAGCTCAGGGATTTAAGTTATGGATGTTCAGAGATGAAATAAACATGAGTAATAGCCCAGCATCCTTAAAGCTCCAGTAAATATGGCTGAGCATTCAAATAATGCTACATATATTAACCCTTTTAACCATCCTCACTTCTTTTATGTCTTGAATTTCTCCAACTCTTTTCTTTCTCTATTACCCATTTCTTTTCAATTGCTACTGTTTCTCATTTAGCTGTTTCCTTTTCCTGTTTCCGCTTCTCTGTTGTTATCTACCTTTATGACTAGAATTAGGTACAACCTGTAATGCGTTTTTTTTTATATTTTTCTCCTTGCTGAAATGCATGTTGAAATAAAAATCTCTTGTTGTCATTTATGATCAGACTTTAATTTAGAAATCAACTCAATGTAAATGTATTAATGTTTCAACAGTTACAATAATACCGCATAGAGGTGGGAAATAGTGAAAAAAGGGGAATACTGGAAAGTAGATGTGGATTTGATGCTTTAAACAGCTTTGCATTTGTTTAAAAATTAGCATAATTCCAATTGCTAATATGAAGTAACTGGAATTTAGAACATGAGTGTCCCAGAATATTTGGAAGTCTATTCTGTTACTGCTAGATGGACCTTTTAACTGTTGTTAGTGGTATGCATGTTGTGGTAGGAGGAACTTTTATCACTTGTGAATAATCAGGT
This sequence comes from Cuculus canorus, assembly GCF_017976375.1. NCBI lineage: Eukaryota > Metazoa > Chordata > Aves > Cuculiformes > Cuculidae > Cuculus > Cuculus canorus. The sequence continues at coordinate 86,005,047 of NC_071402.1, read as the reverse complement.
TTATCTGCTACTCCATCCTAGATAACATCCTCTTAAAGAATAGGCTTTTTCTTTTGCATTGATCTTAGTATCTCTGATATCAGATATATATCATTGCTGTATTTCACTCGTCCTGCAGTGACTTGAAGGTGTTTGTCAGTGTTAATATATGCTATTATGTTGGCTCTGCAAACAAAAGCCTGCATTTTCTCTGCTGAAAGTTTCTTTTTCTCTTAAAAAAATACAAATAATGAAGTATATTTGACACTGAGAAAATTTATCTCCTTACTAAAAGAACAGAACACTGAATTTTCTTCAGCAGACTGGAGTTCCCTCATCTCATTTTTCTCACTGCAGAGTTTGTTTTATTCCTCCTCTGTCTCCAGCACTGATCTCTTTCATCCTGATATACGGGATGGAAGTATGCATCCTGATTTGTTCTGCTGAAGTTTCAGGGGAATTCAGTATCCTCATTCCGAAATGTATTATGCCCAACTTTTGTTTGGATTTGCTGAAGAGGACATTGCATAAGGGCCCTTTTCCCACCAGGATACTCCATAAAGGGTCGTGGTGTAATTGCAGCTCTTAAGTTTCCCTGAGAACAAAGGCTTTTAGCTTCTTCCCAAAATGTTCTGTGAAAAGGTAAATTTAGGGCAAACTTTCTTACTGCACCAACTAAAACAATTGTTTAGCTCTGGAAAGAGCCTTGAACAGTGCTCCTGAATATACTGACCTCTTCTTGTTGCACCCCCATTCTGCATGGTTTTCCCTTCGAATTTCTGAGTGAACTGAAGCAATTCTTTGTAATTCCAATGCAGGTCAGAATTTCATGTGATTAGTTAATTTCAAGCATAGGAAATTTTCAATTATTCTGACATTATGTGAAGTACTTAATCATGATCATTCAGCTTGATGTGTTTTCAAGATTTAATTTCCTAAACAGAAGTAAAAGTAATACCAGTCTCTTTTCCCCTCGTCTATTTTGCAGTATGGAAAATACATTTTTCCTAAAAGAATTCAAATTTTTCATCTGAAAATGTAGGACTAGAAATTTTTTACATTGTGAAAACTTTCAGAGATTTAAGTTGAAAAATCCCCTCCCCAAAGAAAATTCTGCAGCCTTGTATTTTCAGTGAATCTTCTTCCCATGAAAACATTTGTTGATGTATTTGTAGTCTGTTCTACAAATAATGTATCCAAATAACTGATTCTAGATTTCCACTGTATTGCAGTTAGATTAGAATATTCTCTATTATTTCAACTGAAGAAAAATTAGTTTTGCACCAAAGGTCTGTGAATGACTTGAGTGTAATACAAGTTAATTTATAAATAATATCTTGTACAGAATTGAAATTCCACTACATCCTGGTATTTAGATTTTCTTTTATTCATCTAACCACTGTCTAATCATTCACAAGAAAAAAAATTCAGAGAACGAGCACTTAGTGGGAATCTTTCAGCCAAATTTCCTTCCAGCAATTTGGAAGCTTTTCATAATAGGTCAGAAGAATATTGTCCAACAGCATTAGATCTGGTAAAAAAAAGGTAGAAAGAACATTAACATCTATTGCTTTCAGCAGGAAAGTTATGTGATGGGGAATCAAGCTGTAGTTGTGAGCTGGAATGTTATAGAAAAGAAGATCAGGCACCAAGATCCTGACTCAATGTAAATGATGTGATTTGGAGCTGATTTTGGAAAATTCTGAGCATCTGCATAGCTGTTAGATACCAGTTGGCATTTTGGTTGTTACTTTTAAAAACTGCAGAAGGCTTGCTAGGTCATGCAAACAGATAGCAAGGCATCTAAGACGGATTTGTAAGATCATGATTTCAGGAGTATTCACTGGTAGATCCTGGTATCCAAATCCTCCTTTGCAGCCAATAGTCAGTAAGTAAGCTATGTTTTGTATTATGTGAAACAATGTTAAAACATTAGCTCTAGAGGTGATAAGGGAATGAAAACCAAACAAACCTTGAGTGGGACTTGCTTTAAAGTTTGCTACTGTTTCTCCAGCTAAAAAACCAAAACCAAACTAAGAGGAAAAAAAAAATTACCCCCCCCCCAAAAAAAAACCCAACAAAATCCAAACCTACCCATCCACCACCAACCAAACAAAACAAAACCCCACAGCTCTTTCATGCCATTTATGTCACAGGCATCAAAACTCAATATTAAGTGATGGTGCATTGTATGACACTCTTGTTTTATTAACATATTCTCCAATAGTGTAAACTGTCAACTAGAATTTAGATTTTTCAAAATGTATCAAATTATTTCATCTCTGGCTCAGTATGAAATGGTGCAGTTATCATTGAGCTAAAGGACAAAACTTCAACAAAAACATTTGGGAAATTGCAAAATGACAGAAAATATGTCAATTCTGAGGAAAGATAAAAACCTGTCAGAATACACACAATTTTCACCATTTATATTCCTGTCATGCTGTTTTCTACATTTGCACCTAAAGAAACTAGTACGTAGTTTTTTCATAAAGTTCCAATACAAGGAAGAATGAGGGATGAAATTCAAGTGTTACCTCAAAAATTCTTCCCTTTCTGCATTGTGTAGGGCTTTTAATTTTATTATGAGGTCATTACAGTTTATCATGCCAATTAGCATGTAGGGAGTGTTAACCACAGACCACTGACAGAATAAACCATGCATTCACAGTAAGCTGCACACTAAAATCTATTAAAAAATGAGCACTTTTGTGAAGTGCTTACTACTTTAAATGGCAGTTCCAGCTTCCTTGGGCTTCTGTATCTGAAGACATATGTACACATACACACTAGGCTGAATACATTTGAATTACCCTATAACTGTGTTGGAAAGAGAGAACTGTAGAGAGATTACAAACAACTGGATCAAAACTGTTTCCCTCCTAGCTTATTTTGACAAATGAGAGTAATCAAAATAGGATTACATTGGAAAAAGACTACTTCTGTGCTAACAAATGAATCTGCAGAGTGAAACCCTGTGGCCACCCTGTAAGCACTTGTTGGAGGTTCCTTCTTACCAACTCTTACCAACTCTGATGTGTGTCTTCTGGCTTAATTTCATTCAAAAAGGATACAGATCATCTGCTCTGAGACTGTCCTGCAATGCAAACCACAGTGAGGTAAATAGCAAAGGACTGAGAGGTTCACTTCAAAAGTATACCCTAGTCCACACAGAATCACTGATGGAGACTTACCCAAACTTCACCTGATCAAAGCAGTAAACCAATGTAACAACTTACTAATTTTAAAAACTAAGACTCCTTAGAATGACATTGACAGGAGCTAAGGTTTATGTGAATAGAACACAGCCTTCTGGGACAGATTTGCAAGAGATGAGTTAGGTTAAAGCAGCTGATGTTGTATTTGGTAAACGCAGTGGTCGTAGTGTCACGGACATTGCTTTGCTGCAGTGTGCTGGTACGTTCCCTGGCACGGTTAAAGTCTTGTCTAGTGAAGAGTGATTTCTCAGGAAATTGCCATACATTTAGCACACAGTTATTACACTGTCTTGTAAAATGAAATGGAAGAAATTGCCATACATTCAGTACACAGCTATTATGGTGTCTTGCAAAATGTAATGGAAATGAAGCTAAATAACTGGTCTGTAAGACTACTTCTGAAACATTCAGCTTTTCATAGAGACTGAAATGTTTTCTATAGAAAGATGGGAACTGCCATATTCTATAGGGCAATTAGTATGTCTACTATAGTCTTTGTAGTGTGTACTTTAGAAGACAAGCTACTTAAATAACAGCAAATATTTTCTCTTTCTTTTCTCTTTCTTCATTTTTTTTTCTTCTTTGGAAATTGTTTTACCTCCCTCGTAAGTCAGATTTCTGCTTGGTCCATGATGATTTGTATCCTTTCTATTGCTACTGGAACTAGAGCCTCAGCTGATGTAAAATGATATGGTTCCATTGAAGTTGTTGTAACACTTTCTACTTAAATGTACTGATTATCTTGCTTTTAAACTTTCAGCTTTGTTTGTTGTCTTGAAGAAGTGTGAAATTACAGAATCTTATGATAATTCAGACTGGGAGACTGTTCTGGAGGTCTGACCTCCTGTTATGCTAGCAGTAATTTTTACAGTATGTTTTCAAAACAAAGATGGAAGTGTGATACTTTTTCTATGAAACTCTAGCTAGCTGTTTGATAGTGATTGAGAGAAGTTCTATGAAGTAATAATTTCTCTATTCTGAAGAAAACCATGGTCTTCCAGTGTGGGATTTTGGGAAAATCTACCTGCTTAGCTTATCAGAGATAAGGTTAAGGGGTGACTGGGTCATGACCTGAAAATATCGACGTGGAGAAAACCATGATCTATTAATCTTAGCATAGAAAGGTGCGACAAGATCAAGCATCTAGAAGCTGAAACCAGATAAATTCAGATTTTTAAAAGGCAAATTTTAATCACGGAAGTATTTAATCATTATAGCGACTTATTAAAGGATATTTTGAATTATATATTGATTGAAGTTTGTAAATCAAGAATGAAAGTCTTTTGAAGACTAAGTGCTCTAATTCAGAAGTTATCAACTGATGTACAGTTTTCTGCATTATTAATCTATAGCCTGTATTAAGAAATCAGACTGGATAATCAACATTTTCTCTAATGTGCATCAGTGTTGCATGTGGTCATAATTGTGACTTTTTTGTTTAAATTCCATATTGTTTCCTAAGTTCAAGCTCATTTTAGCATCCTGACAATCACTGCAGAATAATTATAAGCATAGCTGAAATAGTGGAGATGATAAGCAAGGACAAATGAATCACCAGAGGTGTAAAAGATACTTTGCTAGTTTTTGTGAATTTTAGCACAGTAGAATAGGTCTCAGAAGAACCTCAATTATTATGGCCATCTTTTCAGTGTTAGACTGAAGAGTTTCCTTGCATTTCTACCACCGGAGATGACAATTTAAACCAGTATTAGCAACTGTAGGAAAAAACAGTTATTTGATTCAAAAAAGCACATGCGTCTATGTATTCACAGAGGCTGTGACAGTGCAGAACAGCCATTTTAACTAGTGTAGGCTTAGCAAGACTATGCTTTCTTTGTATTGTCTTTTTGTATTAGAAGAGGGTGATAGAAGGCTAAACAGAGAGACCAATGGTGCTTATTCAGGCACTTTAGAAATGGTGGGATTACTCAGGGCTCTGCCCAGTTGTGTTTTCTGCTTCATGAAATAAAAGCAGTCAGAGCTGTGATAGTAATAATTTATTCAAACCTCTCTATTTGAGGAGAGAATTAAAACTCTGGTCAATTCTCTGAATCTCAGTCTGGGTCAGGTTTTGTGCAGATGTCCATCCTACAGTCTAATGATGCAAGTCTGGAGGTGTTTGGGTGATACATAAACCAGACTGTTTTCCAAGTCGGTTGCATACAGGAAGACGTGAGTAAGAATGAAGACTGGTGGCCTTGTACAACCAATTGTGCCACAGCTGGTTGTGCAAATAAAGATAACTTTAATTCAGAAGTCTTCAGAATTTTCTGATATTGACTCATACTGTATTACAGGCTTTGCCCTGTCAGTATTTTTCACAAAGCACTGCAGGTGTATGGGAAAATAATGGATTATTCAGTTTTGTACCAATTCCTGTTCTCTGTCCAAACAGGAAAACTACCTGACTTCAGGTTATCTGTCAAAGTGAAAAAAATAGAAGCTTCTTATCTTAGGGTAATAAAAGCTGAATTAAATTAGACAAAGGCTATGTTGCATTCACAAATGACATGACCCAGTAGAAATGAATCTGTGGAGTAAAACCCTGTGCCCAGCCTGCTGCTGTTTGCAGGGTGATTCTTTCATATCTTTGTTGGAGTGCATTAGCTGTGCTCTTGAAGTGGATCTTCTGACTGAATTTCAGTCAAAAGGAATTCTTTCTGTTTGGTGTCATCAAATGCTTTTTAAAACCACATGTACGTATTTGACAAAGATTTCAAAAGGAGGAATTTAGAGTTAGTCTCGTCCCCCCTGTGCCCTAATGTGGTGGACTATAAGGAAAGGTAAGAAGAGCTGGCCCAGCAGATGTTATTTCACTGAAATAGATACTGTTGCTTATGTATTACATTACTGCTCCATGTGAACCTAGATGAGAGCATCTGGCTGTGGCAGGCTGTTGGGCAAGGGGGTGGGCTTCTTGTGGCTAGGTCTGCCAAGCACTGTGCTCAGTTCTGATCTGAGGATCTGAGCAGGGGCCACTCCTGTAATTCTAGGGTCTGGGTTAGAAATGGGATTAATACAATGATTTGAAATGCTGTGTGCTGCTCATGCCAAATCAAGCCGTCAAGCTAGATTTTGTGCTGTCATCAACAGCTGTCATGAACGTTTCCCTACATCTGTGTTTGGAAGGGGTTTCTTGTAGCCTTAGAGATAGATTCATGATTATGTTTAAAGTTTGGGGTCAGGCCAACATGGACTAATGTGAGTTGTAGAGGAAGGGGCCTTAGAACTAGATTTAATTCCATTAATGTAGGAATTATTTTTTTAATCTCTGTGTATAAAAGCTATACTTCAGCAGTTTTACTGTCTGTTTAATAAATCAAAACAAGTACAGAAGTTATGTCTTTGGAGAGACCAAAGGAAGGGAGCAAATAAATGGTATTTTTCTCATGTGGCTTACAATGACTTGTGCCTGTCATTGCTATTCCCTGTTTATCTGACCTATTAATGGAGGGCAAAATTCCAAAGAAATGTTTAATTAACATTTGTAATTAGTATTACAAAAGACCCAGCTTTATAGAACAGGCAACCCAGAGAGGAGGGCCAGGAAAAGACAAGCTCTTCACCCTGTAATTATTGCAGCTCTCCTTAGTGCTCTCATTCATCTCATTAACATCACAGTGGGATGGTGCCACCGCAGGCTACTGGCAGGTGTCTAACTGCCTTCCTCCTGGGGAGATTCTTACAAAAGAGGTCCTGATCTGCAAATAAGTTTGAAAGCTTGCCAGTGGAGTACCTTATTCAAACTTCGCAGTCTCCTGCTCCCAAAATACCCTGAAGACTTTCAATTTCTATAGATAGTGATGCTCTGGGGATGTGGTTGCTTTTTAATTGTGGGAGGGAGAAGAAGAGAGAGGAGAGAAATCAAGGTTTGTTTAAGAAAATATGCTACTTCATTAACACATTCCATTGGAAAAAAAAATAAGCTAGCTAGGAGCAAATTGTGGATGGATAAACAAAAGGAAAACCTGAGTCATCACTTGAAACACACTGAACTGCAATCAACCCGTAAAAAAGGCATATTTTCTCTGTGTGAGTAAAGCTTTTCTTCTTCTAGATTGCCTTTCTTCTTCAAATTAGATTGAAACAACTATCATATCAAATAGTTTAATTTGGCAAATGATAGTAGATTTTTTATGGACAAAAAAGGAATTTGTTTTTGCTTCTTCATAAAGTGTATAAAAACACAGCATTATACTTATACACTCCTGTATTATTATTTTTTTCTTAAATTCCCAACTCATTTATTTATACAAGACCCTTCCTTTTAAATAAAAAATAATTAGTGGGTTTCTAACCATAAAAGCATGTAATAAATACCAAGATAACATAAAGTAAAAGACTGATAAACTTTTTCTTTTATGTTGAAGATAATACATGATTTAAAGCCAATGTCATGGTTTTTGAAGATACATTTCATTTTATTATTTTTTAAAAGGTGGAACTGAGATATTTTTATTACAGTTCGAAGTAATGACACAATAAACATTTATAATATATGATATGAATAGATTCAGCAAGTACTCAGTGTTTGGAAAAGTCCTAAATCAGGTGCACATCCCACTGATTTTACTGGTATTGCTCTTATAACAGAGCTTGTCAGCCTTGGTGTATTGTTTACAATGATGGTTAAGGGACCATTATAAATATACGTAAGAGCTAAAGTAAACCTACCTCTATGAAAGAGCTTGTACATAAAAGTGTATTGAAGGTAATAGTCGAACAGCAATGTAAGAGTCAGAAAATGTGCATTTGCATCTTGCTAGGTAGATTGCCTGGAGTGAATCAGCAAAATCATGACCTGTGATTTTAAGAACACATTGTTCAGTTTAGTGAAAGGAATCAATGCTGCATTTATTTATTGCTGATAGAGCATGTGTTGCTGTATTTTTAAAAGCTCTAATCATGGCCAAGTGGATTTTGCAGGAGTCTGTTCAAATATTGAATAGAAAGGTGGTGTCTGCCTCAAGTAAGCTAAGACAGGAGACAGTGGGCAGATACAGATAGAAAACAAGGAAATAATAAGCGGGCATAGGTTTGTAAAAATCAAGAAATACAAATATATGAACTGATATTATACTTCAGGAGCACTTTAAAAACACAAAATAATGGGATAGTTTTGTAGACATTTACTGATACAGAAAACTATTGGATGGTGAAAATTCATAGATTGATTGAAGGCACTTGTCAACTTCTAATAGTCAATAAAAGATGATAATTGTAACTAGCATAGTAAAGACTGTGATACTCAAATGTGCATTTAAGATGACAAAATTTAGTACATGGAGTAGCAATAGGAACCTTTAAAGGCTACTTGATGAAGTCCAAAGATTTGCTATTCACAGTCTGCATTACCATCCCTATAAGCTTGAGCTCAGGAGAGAACACTAAAAATAGACATATCCATGAAATTCTGTCCCAGACAGACAATATTTTAAAGGCCTGATTTACTAGTGAGACACACACTGAACATACAGCTCCTAAATTCGCCATCTGACCTGTCTTTTTACAGACCCACCACCAAGAAACAGCTCTCCTGGTGTAAAAAATCTGTTGCATGGATTGTATAATTGCAGTCCAGTGTTTTTTTTTGAGCAAGAATTGGGGAACTGAGGGGAAGTCTCTCATGTGCTTTTCCGAAAGAAACTTAATTTCTCTAAAAGTCCTTCAAAGATCAGGTGCATAAACCTAACACTATTTCTCACTGAGTATAGGCCAATGTACTTTAAAAGTATGGGGTAGATCACAGTATATATTTAACATATACTATATAAATTGTTCTAGTTCCAGCTTTTTTTTTTTTTTGTGAAAATGAGGGTAATAGTACTTGCTTACATGAATGGCTTTTGTGAAGTTTAATTTTAAAAGTGCTTTGAGGTTTATTTCTTATGAAGGGAGATAAATAATACAATCATAGTCCTCATATGTATTAATTGTGTTTGATTTTTAAAGAAATCACAGGCTTTTCCTCAAGTGCCTCTTTGCTTTTATGTCTAGCTTGACTTACAGTTTTAGCTGTCCTTACCTTCCAATGTTCCAGGCAAAAATAGGGACCTTTTTGGGTGTACATATTCTTGGATTTGTTTTTCTACTTCTCCCCCAGGTATTTGTTCTATATGACTTGAATTATGCCAGCCACAGGCAGAGGCTGAGGAGAGGAATAAGGAAAAAAAAAAAAATCAAAGAAAATGTAACGTTTCTCTACTTTAAAATTCTGGATAAAGGTGGAAGAAACCTATATTTGTATAATGAGAGAGTATGTGAGAAGATTCTTTAAACCAGATACATTGAGTTTTGCATAGAGGAGGATTTTAAAGAGGGGAGAGAAGATTCTTGTTTATTTTTGTCCGTATATCAACTGTAGCCATTCCAGAACTCTTGATGGTGGTAAGATTTGTTGTTGTTTTCTGTGCACATGCATTAATTTTCTCATCAGGTGTTTGTTTTTTCTTTCTCTATGTCACCAGGGATGCAGCAGAATGCCCAGGTCACTAGATCCAATGTTGTAAGAGCAAACCTTGTAATTGATCCTAGCAGAAAAGAAGGACAAGCCCAAAAGTTCAGAGCAAACACACAGTGCCTTGGCAACACCCAGGAGCTGAAAGCTGACCTGGAAACAGTAAGATATATGGTATAGCTATAACAGCTTTTCTACAGTTTACACGTAGAAACCGTTCATACACATGGGAAGAGAGCAGAAGTACAGAGACATTTAAACAGAAATTAAAAAATAAAAATCATAAAAAGCACCAACAATGCTAATAAAATATGAAATATAGGCCAGAACAGGCTTGCTTTTTTGAACTTGTCAAATTGCTTTCCTTTGGCTTATGTGACATTTCCCTTAATATGTGTTGTTTTCAGGTGTGATAATTATCCATCTTGAACTCAAGACCAATATGTGTCCGAGTGTAAAAACAAACACCTTCTCCCAGTCCTCCCAAACCACAATAGCAATCAGGCACCTCAGATAACAAATCCATATGATTAGTGCACCATCTCCTTACCTCTGAAGACTAGAGCTAAAATCATTTGTTATGACCCCAGTAAAAGTGAATTTGGTGATCTACTGTATGTCATAAAAGTACAATATTATCTTCAGTTTCTACTGTCTGAGAGCTCCATCAGGGAAAGGCTTTTCTCTTTTTATTTTCTATCTGAGAGTCCTTGAACCAAATACAGATAGTGTATAAATAAGTGTAACCCACTGACCCTCTGTCCCACACTGTGTCCTATATATTTGAGCTTTGCTGTATTGAAAAGAAGAAATTACACTCCCAGAGGGTTGTGCAGGAAGATTGCTGCCTTTTTTTCTTCTCCTTCTTCTTCTTTTTTTTTTTTCCTTTTGTCCTTCATATGGTAGCGTGGCATTGGCTTTCAAAGGATCCTCCTTCACGTTACCTTTGTGTAATCTCATGCATAGTCTAATTATTGACTATCCCCAGTGGTAATTTGGCTAGTAGCTGAGCTGTTTGTGCTGCAGTGCAGTTAGATCTGCATCACAAGTAGGTATGCCTGAACAGGAGTTCAGATGGCTAAGATGGATTTCAGTGGGAATGTAGTCGTGAAAGTGCAAGTTTTACTTCAATCTTTAAAAAACACGGGTAATTGTTTCAGTAGCCAAACCCCATATTGATACCATTGTGCTGATGCCTAATTACAATGTAATGCTAACTTGAGTTTACCCAACAAACTGCAAGCAGAATTCTGGCTTTCAAAATGGGGACAATGTAAAGTAAGATGCACCTGGGTTTGTACTATCTAGTGACGAGGGACTGCTAAGGTGAATATTTACGTTAGCTGGGGAATAGGCACACTGTCCCCTGGCTCAAAGAAATGTATTCTTCTCACCTCCCCTTAAGGGTTGGCAGTTTATGACTGCCAGCCTCGGCAAGCTGTGCTTTTGCTGAGCATATCTCTGGGTTCTTAATTTGATGTATGATATTTGCCAGTTGCAGGTTTTTAATGCCTGTAATTTTTGGATACTTGAAAAATACGGAGTGAAAAGCATTTGGCTGAACTCATTGCCAAATGATACTTGCTCTCAGCTTGTATCAATGCCCCAGTTTACAGCTCTTGTGATCTTCAGGGAAAGATTGTGGAAATAGACTGACCTTACAGCACACCTGGAAGGCCAAGGGACTTTGTCTTTGCCAAGCTATACATAATCAGGAGGGTTAAACTACACAGACAGGTAAATAATAGTGCTAGCTGTTGTCATACTTTATTTGGCTGACTGAGGCTGTTGAGGCAGTCCTTTAGGGACATTCCTTTGAAGCTGGCAACCTCTGCATCCTAAAAATAACCAAAGCTGCACAGAGTCAGCGGCCAAGGGAAGCAGTAATCTCAAGACATTAAAGCCTCATATCTTCAAGATTTAACTTGTGTGGTTAGGGCTAGACTTGTCAAAATCTACATGAGATGGATGCTTGGTGGATGATGTCTCCTAGAATGGCAGGATTTCCATGTTGTTGTTTTTTTTTTTTTTATTCTCTATGCAGTCACTCAAAATGCAGGGCTCTGCATTAAAAAGGTGGTGATTCAACAGAGGCAATACTGAAAGTAGTTGCCAATCAGTCATTCCTTACAGTCATCCCCTCTAGCGTATGCATGCTGGCCTTTTTAGTAGGGAAACATCATTAACTTTTTTTTTTTTTAGTTTCAATTCCAAGTGGGGTTTTTTTGTTGAAATTTAGTTCACATTTGCAACATGGCCTGTTTTGGACTGTAAATGCTGTGTAGTATGCAGATCATTCCATCTTCTTCTCCTTGTTACTTATTGCTGCAGAGCGAGAACTTTCCAGCCAGCAGCTACTGCAGTGATTTGCCTCTAAGGGTTCTGATGGAAAAAGCCATCAGTGAGGGTGGTTCTTTCTGGAGAGAGGCATGAATGTATCCTTCAAGGAGAAATGCCTGGTGATCTGGAGCACAATGGCAGGCAAAATGCCTTTCTGCCTATTTATCTTTAAGCAGGAAATGTGCAGTGGGCTTTAGACTGAGGCCAGGGTTTAAATATAATTACAGTCCCTGTCTTTTCTACTTATTTTAATAGTACAGAGAAAACAACTGTCTGGCCCTTGATCTAGGTGTGCTCTCTTCCTAGCAGTGAATTATGTGAAACTGTGCTTCCATTTTAAAAGCTGTGGGAGGGTCACAGGTCTATTTAACCCCCTATCTCCTGAGTCAACACTTCCAGTTCACTAGTTAAAGGACTGGGATTAAAAAGAGAAAAAAAAATCGTAGTGGCCACAGATAAGTCAGGAGTTATGAGTAAGAAGGAAGGTTTGATAGATATTTGAACCTTATTGCTCTTTATAAACAGTCTACAAAAGATCTAGTGTGGAATGGGAGAAGTATTATACAAAAAACTACCAAAATTGCTAATGTGTCTACAGAATTGAGATGACCCTCCAATTTGAAATTTAATACAAGTCTCCTTTAATGTCTTGTGGACTGGATGTCCAGCCTTTCTTATACTGAATTCAGTCCTAAAGCTCCCATGGCCATCAGCTTGCACAGACTGAGCTTGAGGGTTAAAAATTGCACTCCCAAATATACGGAAATGATACTATGCACAAAATGTACGAAAATGAAAAGAATCTAGTGGAATCCCAGTGAAGTTATTGCCAAATTTTGTACCAGGGGCTATTCTTGCTGTCTGTTATTTGTAGTTGTTACTTTTCAGAGCAATGGTAAGCTCCTCATAGAAAACACTAACATCCTTCTCTTCATTGGGCTGATGATTGGAATTTACCAGTCACAATTGGAATCTTGAAGTTTTCTAGGCTTTATCTCCTGCAATGAGTAGGAGAACCTCTTTAAGAAGTTCTTTTTAAAGTGTAAGAGAAAGAGTCATCCCTGAAAGGACTCTAAGCCATCTTTTTGCCAAATAAAGGCAGGCTTTCAAGCTCTTTGGATAATTTGACAACCCACCCTTCTTCAAAGTACAGTTTCTCCCAGGTATTGATTCCATAAATCAGAAGCAAAGCCTCATGCTGTACAGATGAATCACGTTAATAGCTAGAACATGACTTCCACCAAGAAATCATATGACCTTCCCCTAGAAAATCTTGCAGATTTGGACACTGTGGGTGAGAAAAGAAAGCAATGGTAATTTTCTGTTGTAGATTCTCTACAAAATTCTCTGGTCCTGAGTTCTATTAGTTCCTCAAATGCTGTTCACTAAAGAAATGCAAAGTTGTATTCTCTCTTTTGATTGTATCTATTTTTACGTCCCTTGTGCAATTTTCCTCTAGTCACCTCTTTTCCTACTACATTTAACTACTTACATACATTGATATAAAAGCAACTTCCTCTGCATCCTCAGTGAGATAGCTACAGGCAATTCTTTAGATAATAGGCTTGTGTTCCCCCTCAAGACTTTTTTATTTTCAGTGGAACTGGAACATAACTGGAGCTCTGATATAATTTGAAAAAGACCTAGTGCAGCTAGGTGAATCCAAAAAGGAATGTCTCAAGTGCGAGAGGTCCGAGTAACCATTGATCAGCTGCTGTGCTGACGTTACTACAATTCAGGACTGTGATGATCTGATCCATTCCCTGGCCCCACTCGCCTGGAGGATAGCTGAAACTCATTATAACTTCTCGTTTCTTTTGAAAAGATCTTTGAACCAGCAGCAAGAGAGAATAATAATTCTCTAAATCATGAGTGTTCATTGGTTTTATAAGTTGTCTGAGCCAGCTTCTTGTCGAGCTGCCAGAGATTTCTTTCTGCTCATTAAGCCTTGAATTGTTCTACTATGTTGGTGTGACTTGCAAGGTCTGGGTTCTGAGTAGATTCACTGAGACTGCTTGTAAATACATACTGATCACTATATTTTGTATTAATAATAAATAATAATAATGAAATGATAATAATTGTGAATGAACCTGACTTATCACTTGATTGCTTCTACTTTTCTTTGGGAATATTAAGAATGCGAGTTAATTTAAATTGTATGTATTATTCAGGGCATGTCTTTTAAGCATCTGATGACATCATTAATATACATGTAGAGGGCAATTTTGGAGACACAAGTTTGATATAGAATGATTTGGAAAGTGTAACAAGTAATGATTCTTTCTTTTGTTAAGTTGTAATTAAGTTATTAAAAATTCATTCTTCAAAATATGAAAATACTTTTTCTTACGCATCCATTAGTTTTAAATATGATGCATATTTTTTAATTCGCGTAGAAGATACTGTAGCTTGCCTTATGGATCTTATCAATCACTGTGCATATATGGTGAACAGGAGAGCCATGCTTTGATTTTTAGGAACTAACCAAATTTATGAAGAGACAGAAATTATTTGATGGTCTGCCGCCGTCTGGCTCTGCTCACATATTTCATAAAATAGTAATGGTACATCAGACTCCAGCAAAGGTGAGGAGTCCAAATCTATTAATGGGAAGAGATTTCTCTTGCCCTGTTGTTGGGTGTACTGTGTACAGATATGATGTATGTTGTCTTTCCAGCAAGTTCAGACCCCTGGAGGTCTTTTAGCATTGTAGTTAGAGCATAAAGGAAAGATAAAATGGAGCCAACGCACATGATGCAAACTGTGGATTCTTTCATTGTCACTTGGGATTTTCCAGACAGGCAGCTAGTCACTGAAGTTGAGCAAGATCCCTGTATTAACAGAACTTTGTTTCTTGGTGACTCATGGGAATAGTTTTGGTTGAGTGGTTTGATTTGCATGGCTTCACATTTGTTGAGTTTTGTTTTGAATTCTGGACTTGAGTTTATTTAAATTCTCTGAAGTGACATGCATTAAAGTTGCCAAGTTTCATTTGGGTTTGTGTTGAAAGTGACGGTATTCTGGCAATTTTTCCGGATTAGTAAAAGGATTAAGGTCTGATAACTCATCAGTATTAGAGTCAGGCACTTCATACTGTTAGAAAGCTGCAAAAACTACTTTTTTCTCTGTCCAATAAGAGAAGGCTTCTCTTTCTAGACATGATAGGTCCGATGACATTAAGTGTTAATCCTGGAATATTATTCAATACAGAAAAGTTATTTCTGGTAGTCTTTAGACCTTTCTAAAATGCATAAGCTTTTATCCTCCTACTGAGGTTTTGAACATGGGACTTAAAGTTTCTTTGTGAGCAATGTATGACACACAACACCAATAAAATTTCTCAGCTTTCAAATACTGGTAAAAGAATGTGTCTGTGACATGTGTGGCCTTTCATTGCACAGGAATATACTTTGGCAGGACATAAAGCTTTTACCTAGACCGTATGAAATACTTTGCCTAATGCGATTGTGGTTTTGCTACTCATCGCTAACATAACTATCTTAAACTTATCTTTGTGAAAGACTTACTTATTTTCCATCTCTGAAGTGGGGCAGCTGAACCACAAGAACCTTTGCAGGGGTTCTTTCTGAGTCGGCCATTTCAGTGAAGATTTCTGCTGAAGAACTTTCCTGTATGATCCTGATTTGATAGAATGGAGCTGGTAAGCAAACTTCCAGGGCAATTAAAAGAAAAGCAGCATTGCAGCAAGTATTACTGTTTATTAAATGCATCTGCCAGAATCTTGTTGCTGAACCAAGATTAATATTAAGGTGACAGCTAGAATGAATTTGTTTGAAATTGCAAGTGAATTCACTTGAGGAGGGAAAGATTTACCTCCTCTCTTTTTCTGTTCTCCATTTCTACTTGGACTACTCCTGATGTCATTGTCCACTTGCAAAGTCCAATAATTTGTGAAATCATTGGCATTAGGGATGCTTGTTTTGTAAGCAGAAATGCTTCCTGTTCGTCCAATTACATTGTCAGTCCCCATATTATAAGAAACAACTTTTTTCTTTTTTTTTTTGTGTTTGCTCAGCTTATTTCCATTAAATTCAATAATTTCCTATAAAATAATATTTCAGAGCATTTTAGACTTCTACGAAGTGCGACTTTTATGATTTTCCTATCAAGGAAGTTGAAAATGTTTCTATATGACCTCAGCGTTGAAGATGATTGCAATGTTGGAAAAATAATGTAGACAACAGATAGAGTAATAAGCTCTAAAAATTGTATTGCTTTGGTTGAGATCATCTTGACAACACACACACAGAGAAAGGCTTTGACCAATGAGCCGACCACCCGTTTGAAAATGATGTTTGTAAATGTATTTGTCATACCACATAAGAATACGTACTTCCTACTTTCTAGATGTCCCTTTCCAGCACAGTTATCTGTTCCAGGTAAATTTCTGATGGCCTGTCAATTAAGCAGAGTGTCTGTGGGTACATTCAGAGCTACGGAACACTTTTGACATGAGAAATTTGTGTTTAATGCAAGTAAGCCTACTAAAAGTTGGTTTCAAGTAGAGAATATATTTAAGATCTAACTTTTTAAAAATACAGATTTAGAGGTGTGTTGGGTGTTCACAACAAGGAGTCTTTGTCTAATGACAATTTCTGCTGAATGTTACTTGGAACACTATTATGAATATTTTAGTGAGGTCTGCAGTCAAATATCCTAAAACATATTCCATGACCCAATATGCAAATTAGCTGTGGGATGTGAGAGGGCTGTTGGAGCTTACTCTACATAGATTTAGTCTGTTTTAACAAAGGTTATTTATCAAACAGTATCGACATTATTTTTTCCACCACTTTCAAAATTCAGGAGGGTATTTTATTTTCTTTTGGGAAACAGATAAGAAGTAGGTCGGAAACCGTGACTGTGAAGAGGCCACTCCAGGGAAGGGAAAGGTTAACTTCAATTCTCATAAGTAAAATAAAAAGGTTGGGAGGCTGCTGTCATTTATGAAAGAAGAACCTCTTCTGAGTTATGCACATGACATATGTATACGTTACACATTGAACTATTTAATATGTGTCAGTTGTTGTTATTTGACAACATTAAGGTTAATGAAGGAATCTTTACTAGTACATGAATCAAAGAATTATATTGGAGGGTATTGGAGGAATTATAATGTATATTACATAGACGATTCCAGAAGAATATTCCATGGTTGAAAAAATGCCATATAATGGACTCAGTATTACCAAAAATGTATGATACAAATGTAGTGACTTTGTGAAATCACAAAAATTTACATAATACATTAAGTAATCTTGGTAATTGCCACCATAAACAATTGGTACAGATTATTTGATTATATTCTGTCCTACTTTGTGAAATTCCTGCTGGAAATAGGAAATATACTAGATTAAAATTGAACCAAACCATATTGGAAGCCTAAATGGAATCTAAAGGCTTAGGCTTCTCCAGGAAGGAACTCAATATTCACAAGAAGTAAGGATGCATATACAAACATATGCCACGTTGTCAGATGGGAAAAGCAGAGTTTGGGGTATTTTTTTTTCCTTTCTTCCTCAAATACTATTAAACTCCTGCAGAAATGAGAAAATCCTTGTTGAAATAAAGTAGAGCAACTGACACATTAAGCAACTAGAAGACACACACAATGCAGTGATGTTTACTTAAGACTTTAGCCAGCGGGCTTTCTGAGAACCTGAGGGATGCTGGTCCCTGGGACAAAGGACACAGACCAGGAGATACCACAGTTGCAGCGTGTCCTTTTATGCTTTAACTATGTGTGGTAAAAGCTTGAAAAACCTCTGTTTTCCTAACGAAAAGAGGAACTAATGAGACAGCCATCTTAAGGGCTGTCTCTGTTCTGCAGGGCCATGAGCTGTGGCTGTGTGCTTGAAGGGAACATACTCTTACTGGAGTACAGGAGTCAGCATGTTTCCTCTGCAAAAATGGCAAATTGCAGAACAGTTTGGCCCGATGAAGCAGTGTCATTTTACATCAGTAGAAAATTGGCACCTCTATCTCTTTCCCTGAAATGCAATACTGTAGTGCTGACTTGCTCAAAATGAAACGTGGTGAACATATAATTAGAAGTTCAAGTGACTTGCACAACAAAAAAAAATGAGTTGTGGGGTTCCCTTACACAGTACTCTCTTTGGTACAAGTCACTGTCTGTAATAAGCAGGCCCTCTCAGAGGAAATCCCAAGTTTGGTGAATGCCAAGAGGAGACTACGTAGATGGATTTAACTCTCTTTTCAGCTAAATAGCCGACATGGAGTAAGGTAGGTGAGGTGTGACTTAAGTAATCTCTCTTCTCCTAGATCAAAGAACTGCAGTTAAAGCACAGTGTGTTACACCTTTCTGCCTTGACTGCCTTGCAGCTTTGTAAAGCTTTGGTTTACTGAAGTACCAAAATCATCAGTACTCAGGAGGCTGGGAGTTGTAGTGGATGCTGTGGTCAGAGGTGGAGATGGGAAATGGGGACAATGGAATAAAGCACTTTAACAGGTAAATCATGTTGTTTTTCTTAGTAGCTGGAACTAGGGCTTGCCTTTTTTTTCTTTTTTTTTTTTTTTTTTAATATCTCTCCGTAATTTAATAAATGTGAGAACAAAAATATTTTCAGAAATTTTTCGGAGACAATCACTTTGACATTTTATTTGCAATTACTTTTTTTTTTTTTAGTAGAAACTGACTTGGAAACAGTTTAGGAACTAGTATAAAAAATAAATTCATTTTTATTATTTTACTTCTGCTGTCATATAATTTTATATCTTAATTTTTGTGTTAGGAGAAGTGGAGGGTTATTTTCCACTCATCTTCTCTATAACTTTCCTCATTTTGTAGTTCTCTGGTATATAACCTTTTCCTCAGTCTATTAATTCTGTTATTTGTTGGTTGGGTTTTTTTTCCCCTATATCATTTTGTTCCAAATGAAAGCCAAAACTGGATCCTTCTGAGATTTACATAACCAGATGGTGCTATGTTTGGCATCTTTCATTCCTCTGATACCAAGGACGATCACACACTACTCTTAGTCGTTCATCAATTTCTGATCTGAACGGTGTTCTTCAGAAATCCCGAGTCCCTGTAAATTGCTTTGTCCTTGTAATCTGTTATTCCTCCTTTATTAACATATTCTGAAAGACTTCCTACAAACAGTTCAGTTAGAGGCATTTCTAGGACTTTCCTCTATAAATAAGGACTCAGCTATGAAAACATTCTTTCCTCTAGTGTTAGCTTTATGCAAAAAATTGTTTAGCTCTTCTGCTATCACTGCTCCAAAGGAAATCCCAGTCTTTTTCTTCTCTCATTTAGGAGCATGTTAGATCTGCATTCAAGTCTTTCTCAAATATTTTCACATGCTCTGGGTCTTGAATAGACACAAATTCTTAATATAATACACTATTGTCTAAAAGACGGTCCAATGTACAGACTGCTTTTACTGAGAAACTGTCTAATTGAAAACATTGCATTCAGAACAAAGGTGTTCATTTATATCAAAAAACTCCATGTTATTTCCCTTTGTGCAAAATATTGTACTTATTAATGGTACTTTTATGTGGCACAGTTAATTCTGCTTTAAGTGAGTCATCTCTGAAAACAGAATCATAGAATCATTTAGTTCAAAAAGACCTTCAAGATCATTAATTCCCCTCATACCTGACCACTACTAAACCGTATCGCTGAGTACTTCATCTACCCATCTTTCAAATACCTCCAGGGATGGTGACTGACTTCCCTGGGCAACCTGTTCCAGTGCCTGATAAACCTTTCAATAAAGAATTTTTTCCTGATGCCTAACCTGAACCTCCCCTGGCTCAACTTGGAGCCATTTCCTCTCATCCTATCATTGTTTACTTTGGAAAAAAGACCAACACCCACCTCACTTCAACCTCCTTTCAGGTAGTTGCAGGCAGTGATAAGGTCTCCCCTCAGACACCTCTCATAAGGCTTATTCTTCAGTCCCTTCACCAGCTTCATTGCCCTTCTCTGGACACACTCCAGCACCTCAATGTCTTTCTTGTGGTGAGGGGCCCAAAACTGAACACAGTATTCAAGGTGCGGTGTCACCTGTGCTGAGTACAGGGGCAGAATCACTTCCCTGGACCTGCTCACCACACTGTTTCTGATACAAACCAAGATACCATTTGCCTTCCTGGCCACCTGGGCACACTGCTGGCTCATATTCAGCTGTCAACCAGCTGAATATGTCTTTCTCCACCAGGCAGCTTTCCAGCCACTCTTCCCCAAGTCTGTAGCACTGCACGGGATTGTTGTGCCCCAAGGGCAGGACTCTGCGCTTGGCCTTGTTGAACCTGATCCCACTGGCCTCAGCCCACTGATCATCCTGCTCAAGTCCCTCTGCAGAGCCTCCCTGCTCTCAAGCAGATCAACATTTTCACCCAGCTTAGTGTCGTCTGCAAACTTGTTAAGGGTAGACTCAATGCCTTCATCCAGGTCATTGATAAAGATATTGAACAGAACTGGATCCAGCACTGACCCCTGGGGGATGGCACTTGCCATACATGAGGCCCTGTATATAATGCTTATACATCAATGAAAGACCATGTTTTATTTCAAACACAGAATTTGGACTAGGGAGGGCTACAAAAATCTCTTCTCAGAATGTGGTAAGAATATCCACGAGGAAGCTTGGGGTATTGGAAATCACGAGCTGTGAACTCTTCTACTAGTTTGAAGTGTGTTGACTTCTTTGGGTAGGCAGGCCTGGAACAGACTGAAACTGATAGCAAGTTTGAAATTAGTAGCATTTTTTAAAAAAAGCCTCGTGATATGAGTGAAAATGTTGGAAAATGCCTTGTAGGAAGCAAGTAATATAAACATGGCTAAGGGGGGGAACCAACTGTAAGCCCCATGAGGTTTAGTAAAAAGTGCTATTTAGATATCTTTCAGTAATGCTGATGCCGAGACGTCACTTCACCATTTTTCTGCTGGCTGCCTCAGCAAAGCATTGGAACACTTACAATGAAAGTGTTTCAGCATATTTCTTCAGCTAGAAACTCCTTTTTATTCCAGTCAGGACAGAATAAAACTCATCTGAAAAGTCCAAGAGGGGGACAGAAATGCTGACGCTTCAAATGCCCAGTTCAAAAAAATCTGATGGCCATGCTATTTTTCATTCCCACAGCTCCTGAATACATAAACCATGTTCCCTTTAAGGACAGCTTCTGTCATTGCAAACTGCATTCTTGACGTCTGGTTGCATTGTGCCTGTGTTTGTGTAGCGTTTTAATCATTGATAGTATACCTCAGCACTCATTGCTTTCCTGTTTCTCATGGTTGCTTTTTTCTCTTGCTCTTGTTAAAAATGTTATAAACGGTTTCTGCTGTGCCCATATTTGCTCTTGAATCAAAAGTGAGTAGCTGGTGAAAATACTATTCAGAGAATGTGTTTTAAGTTTTTTTTGATCAAGCTCAACACTTTCTGCAGGATTTTTATCTAGTACAGAAGTGTTGCCGCTGAGTAGATTATTACATTTCGTTGTTAGCCTGGAAAGAGAAAACACAGTTTATGAATAAAAGAATAAATTAACTTAAGTGCTGCTAAGTGCAATAAATTTTATTTTAATTCTAAATGGAATTGTTGTCATTTTACCCTGTGTATGATTTGCACTCAGAAGTGGTAACATTGACCCCAGTATGCTTATTAATACTGTGGCAGTATTTTTCTGGTTTTCCTTTTTAATTTCTTTATTCCTTTTTTTTTTTCTTTTTTTTTGCTTTGAATAGGAACTACAACAGATCCTTTTCCTCTTCTAGCGATTATCTTTTCCTTTTTCCAAAATTACTATCTTGCAATGTATGAATATCTGAAATTACCATGTATTGAAGCAAATAATGCAATCCCTTGGAGAAATCTGAGTCTCCCTTTCCTGGTCCTAAAAAACTCCCTTTGCTCCTGGTTAGAAAATGAGAAACCACCCTCAGAAAAAAACGTTTGCCTGTGTCAGCTGCTAATTTACCAGCAAGTTGCGTGTTCAGGATAGAATAAATATTTCTTTGGAAAGCTGTACAGAGACTGATGGTTATTTAAAATTAATCAGAATTCCAGAACATTATAAAATACCCTGTCTGGTTCAGAGTTAGAGGACAAGGGCTTAGATTTCATTTTACTATCCAGCTGTAGTAAATGTGATGGTACTTCAAGACAAAGTGTACATCTGGTTGTCTACCAAAGTACACTGGAAGTATTCATAATGTAAACATAAAGCATTTAGAAATTGCTTTGTTCCAAAATATACGCCTGTCTTGTTCATGTAATTAATTCAGATAGGCAGCTACCTGCAGAAAACTTCTGTGAAACATCAGCTAGACTTCTGGAAGGGTTAACTTCCAACAAATTTGATTTCTGTTTTGATGAAAAGAAATTTTATCAACCAGTAACTGAAAAAAAAGATGTGCAGGTGGAATACTTAGAAAGAGCTGACTGGCGGTGAAAAGATTGTCACCAGGAGTATTCAGCAAGAGCTGAGTGGAGACTAGCCTTTCTCTGGTGTAAAGTAGATATTTGATACCTTTCCCTTTATTTCTTAATATTAATCCTAGGGAATAAATAGTTGCTGCTCATGGAAGGAAAGAAAGAAAAAAGCTATGAGCTCAGCTGGATGCAAAATGACAAAGAACTGGCAAAGTCAGTAAAGTGATACTGATTTAGACCAGTGGAGGACATATAACCAAAATAAATCACGTAAAGGAAATCAGCCACTTAGAAAACCTTGCAACTACGGGTATGAAGGATTTTCAGCAATTATGTTAGTCATAGGTCCTCATGCTATCTAAAGTTAGTTTCTTTTTCAGACTTGAGGATTCAAGACATAATTGATTAATTTCTCTCGAAG
Source organism: Cuculus canorus (assembly GCF_017976375.1). Taxonomy (NCBI): domain Eukaryota; kingdom Metazoa; phylum Chordata; class Aves; order Cuculiformes; family Cuculidae; genus Cuculus; species Cuculus canorus. Next base: position 85,982,205 of record NC_071402.1, on the reverse strand, counting down.
GAAATGTCAGTGGCTGATGTGCGGAGAAGACTGTACAAGTACACAAAAAGAGGTCTCCAAAGGGAATTTTAACTACTGTTACTAAACAGAATTTATTTTCTTACCATTTTTTCATTAGAGACAGAGAAACTGTTTAATTAAACTGCTTTTTGAAGTCCAACTTGTGAAGAGGCCAGACCACTGCACTGTATCGTGTCTCACACAAGCATTGCTGTCTGAGGTTGGAGCACCACTTTCCATTGAAATTACTGCAGTATGGTGCATCTTCTGTGGTATGTTTTTATTGCCATTATTCTTACATTTGTTTTTATGGAAATTTAGAACTTCTCACAATTTTTCTGTATTAATAAAATGAAACTCCAGGAGACCACATAATCCAAACCCATTTATTCTTGTCTTAAAACCCTTCTCACTCCCCTCCCATTTTTTTTCCCTAAGCAAAATGTACGACAATCTCAGAAACACAACAACGAAACAGCCTGTTAAATTCTGATGTATCACAGCACGTGTATTTCCTCCTCCTTCACTTTAAAGATAATTTTGGAGGTTAATGAACTTAAACGTAATACTTTAAAATAATCACTAGAGATAACAGAAAAAAATCAAGCATCTCCCCAGACTAGAAGGAAATGTTTGATCCTAGACTCACAGGCTCATTTAAATTCACTACTGTAAGTCCATCACTTTCAACTATTGATCTATGATAAGACATTTTTATTAATTTTTCCTTAGAAAAATTCACTAGCATTGAAGAAGATTCAGCACACATAGGGAAAAAGCTCCTTAATTTGACTGATTAGGCCAATTTTCTTAGGCTTTCCTAAAAAATAAAAGGATGCACCGTAAATCCTGGACTTCATCTTTGAAATGTTTAGTCAGTCCCTGGCAATTAATCTATACCTTGCTTTTTCAGACTGATATATATCATGCAATGCTCTTTACAAGAACCAGAACCACTTGTATCTGTTCATTTTGTTTTCTCGTTCAACTGTGGCAAATTCAATTAGCTAATGTCTCCCTCACATTCCCTTGCTGCAGCTATGCAAACTGTGATCGTGGACTGGTAGGAGGAGCGGTTCCTATGTATCTCTTACTCTTCTGGCATGTTGGTGGGATGGGACAGGGTGTGGGTGGAGGTTGGCCTGAGGAGGTTTCCTGTCACTTTATGTCCTCCTGTGCAGTCTATTAGGATAGCAGTACATACACACTGCCCAACAGCTAGCAAATATATCTCAGAGCAGTAAGGATTTAGGAGACGAACCTTTGCTTCCTGAGGAAACATCTGTACTCTGTTTGCTTTTTTCAGCTGGGCATACAGGGGACATACAGCAAAGCCAAGATTCAGCTTTTTCTGTGCCATCTTTTCTAGAACAGCTCGTGAAAAGGACATTTTGTATACTTTCTCAATGACATTAGACGGCGAAGTGAGTTGATTGAAAAAAAGTTGGGAGATCAGACAAGCTGAAGTTGATTATGAATGTCAAGAAGTTAGGACACAGGGGTATGCCAGGTTTTCTCCTCTTGTGTAGTTTCAAGATAAAATTGAACATAATCTGCAGTTTTAATTGATTCATTAATTAATTCCAAGTTTGAAATGTTGGCTCATCAGTGTTCAGATTTTTGAGGTCTAGGATTCCCTCAGGTCCCAGAACACCAAGTAACATTCCTGAAGTTCTTGAAATGTGCTCAAGATGCATGGGTCATGCTACATACACATTCTCTTGACTTTGCTTTTATTAACCGTTCTGATTGCTTTGAAATCAGCTGATGAAAGCACTACATGGATAGTATTAGATGAAATGATTGAACTCCTCTGACTGTTCCTTGAACAGCAGGACCAAATACCTATTCTTTCAGGTGGGCAAGCAGCACAATATGTTTCAATGGAATTCCTACCTTTTCTTTCTATTCCTAGTGGTGATCAAATTGTAGCAAGTTTCAAGGCATAATGCATAATTATTATGGAAGTTTTTTTCCAACACTTCTCAGTTTTGTTGCACAGAAGGGAAGGAAATAATTTGTTTGGATTTGAAGATCAAGGTGTTGTGTCCTGAATATTACTGGAGAGGTTTTTATGGTAGTGTTTTATTGTAATTTTGCTTGTTGATTTTCATTTGCTGCAGTAACTGAGATGCAGCTGAAATGCAGGAGATAGATTAGACACTTGAATTCTGCTTTTCTTGCTGTGAATTTTTAGAAATCAAACGTTGTGTGTCACCCCGGTCACTGCTCCCAGCCCCTGATCTTGTCCTTGTGTTTCAAATCTTTGACTTGCACCCATATCAGAGATGTCTACAAATCTTACAAGTTTCCCAGTATTGAAACACATAATAGACTCCACCGGTGACTAAAGCTGGAAAAAAGTAAGGTGTTAGGAAGATACTAGTTGCACTTGTATTTTATTTGGGGTTTTTTTAATCTTTTCAGAACATATCTTCTAGGCTCTTAAAAGACTGTGATTCACAAATTGCTTGCCCAGCTGTATAAATTGTGGAGACAATAATAAGAATTAAGGACATTGAATAATTTATTATAAAAAGTGAAATTTGTCAGATAAATTATTCAGCGATATTATCTGACAGCTGTAACTGTGGGGCCTAATTAATGAATATATGCAAAGCACTTTAATCTTCAGTTTTTGAAAGGGATTAGTTGACAAAGTTGCATTCAGGAACAGAGGCCTGAATGTAAGGTGTTTAAGAAATCTTAGAGGTTCCTTCCAGTAGAGTCACAGAAGAAAACTGATGTCTACAGTACGTTGTAGTGTCAGCTCTTGCCAGTGCATTGGATATGTTGACCTTCTGTTATTTCCGTTACAAAGAAAAACCTTAAAGCTATTACATATCACAGACTATTAGATATCACTATTAAAGCTATTATATATCACTATTAGTTATCATGTTCTTGGTGGGCATGAGCTTTTGTGGTGTCTACCAAATAGGCTGCATATGGTCAGAAAGACTTTGGATTTTTCTTGAGTGCCTGAAGAGGGATTTCCTTTGTCTTCCAGCCCTGTTTCTGCGTACACTGATCACATCCTTGAAGAAACTGCAGTTAACCACATTTGTTCACTTCCAGCTTCCCTCTAGCTAGTGCAGATATTTCACAACTTGTGTACATCCTCTTCAAATCAAATCCTGTATCTGTAGCACAAGGGGAATTGTCTTCAGAATCCTCTGAATTCAACCAATAGCCTTTCAAAATTTTATGGTGTTTGTAGACCAAACTCTAAAAAAGTTTTCCCTTCACGTGAGATTCTGCTCCTTGTCCGCTCTGTCATTAATGGTTCCCTTTGGTGGAGGTCCCGGTGGAGAGGCCAAAGCCTGAAATAGTATGGATTTTAGTTAATTTTTCCAAGTTGTATGCAGTATAAAAATCTCACCAGCTGAGAACTGGTACACAATCCTGTTTCCTGTTGCATATTACTCACTTGGATAGAGCTTGGAAACTTCAGTCCTAGGTGACATCATTATAAGTGCTCTGTTCACCTAGAAACTTTAAAATAAGTTATGTTTCTGTGAATTTACTGGCAAGGTTTTTGGTTTGCATTTTTCTTTCAAAATGTGTCACTTGCTACTGAAGCTGCATATATATGCGATGCAAAAATTACTCTGGCAATCACAGATTTTAATTAACGGAAGAATAAGCAGGTGCATAAGAACTCTGAAACATCTTCATCCATTAGCAGCTATTGTTCTGATCACATCAATAACTTACACGCTCTTCTGAAAGCCTGGAAGGCTTTTTGCTGAAGTTTCTTTTCTTTTTTTTTGCATTTATTATGCCAACTTATCATAGCAGTGCAGGAGAAATGATCACCTTTTTGCCTTTTTGTTCTCTCCAAGCTGCTTCCTTGAACTATGTTCCTTGGGGAACAGAGCGGTTGTGGCAATATCAGTTGCATAGAAGACTGCTTTATGCAGAAACACTGCTCTTGCTAAACAACCTGACTTTTACATTGATATGGTTCCCAATTAATTATGAATATGTATGAAACCCAAATGGTCATTTGTCTTAAATGCAAAAAAACATTCCTAAGGTCCAAAAAATAAGCCTGTTTTTCTGGCAAAATATGGGGGTTATAGCTTTTAGAAACTGCCAAGGCCCATGCACCTGCCTGAAACCATGTGAGTATAATTTTGCATGTGTTTTCAGCCTGCAGCAATCAGGTAAGTATATAAGGTAGCACTTGTTCTCTTATCAAGTTCTTAATTTTAAGTTTTATTCAAAGAAAGTAAAAGTTCCTGGGACAGACCTATTACCCACCCCCCCTGCCCTCCCCAAAAAACCTAACCCATAGAAGTGCAACCTGATGTCAGGAAAAATTTGAATCTCAGTGGCCACGTCATTCAAGATATTCTGGTACCACTGGCTTGCTGCATAAAACAGGCACTGGAGAAGCCTGCAACTTATGGTATTCAGTAGCATTCAGCCAGTCACACAACCTTGGGAGAGTCTGATCACTTTACTGGTGAAATAGCGTGGTGATATTTTCTGCAGTGCAGTAGAAAAAGAATTAACAGAAGGATTATGTACAGTGATTAAAAATAAAATAAAAAAATAAACCCCAAAACAAACTCCACATAATCTATTACCAACAGAAGACACAGCAAACCAGAAACAAATATATGAATTAATCTCATTAAGGAAAATTAGACTGCTTTAAGCCCCCTTTCTTCCAATATCATCTTCTTTCCTGTGGTTCTATTTTTCCCTTGTCCTTTTCACTGATTTGCTTGAACTTTATTCTGCTTCTGGAGTAGTTTCCAAAGACTGTTGGCAGCACAAAGGCTTTATCCGTTAGAAGTCATGTGCTACTTAATCTGCAATAATAGATAATAGAAGAAGTGATATATCTTAAGCATGGCAAAATGAGAGCTGTGAAAACATAGAAAATTAGGCAAAATAGATGGCCTTTCCTGAATTACACAAAATAACTCCTCCATTCTTAATTTAAAATTTGATGCCTGATGCTTTAAAATTTAAGGTGTTTTAAACCCATGTGTTTTTTAACAGGAGACTTTGTTATATCACAAAAGAATGTTATTCAAGTCCTGCTTAGCTCTCAGTTACCTATTCTAAGGAGAAGTATATAATTTATTGTTATATTAAGTTTATTTATAAAGTTTTTGTCATTTTTATTATATAAAATGCTTCGTAAGATATTAAGACCTCACTGATTTCTTAAGTGTTTATGTGTGGCAGAGAGTTAGATTATATATTTTGAAGGTATTTTATAAATGTAAACTATAACAGACACAAATCAACAGGAACTAGATTATCTAATCAGTTCTCAGCTCATAACCTTCCTCTAAATTTAACTGAAGTGGTAGGGACTATTTTTTTCTGGAGTCTGAACAGGGTGTCATTTTCAATCCACACTTCTATTTGTTTATGTATTTTTGAATGTCTGATATCATCTCTTCTTCTGTCAGTGCTGAACTGTAAGTTGGTGTTAAAGGTCTAGCAAACTGTTATGGGTAATCTAATCATTGCCCAATATGAAAACAGTGCCATGGCTTATCCATTTTGATGGTCACTTTCAGTTGCAGGTCTGCATGCAGTAGGAAATAGAGTGCGACACATGATATATTTTACACCATCTGTGAAAGTATGAAGATCTTCTAGCTTCAGCCTGGGAAAGAGTTTCAGCAACTGCATATTAATTAAGCCATAGAACATAATCATGTGCTTAGTATTATGCCAAATGTGGTGAATTGGTGAATTGAGGCCTCACTCTCCTTGACCTCCACAGGAAATAATCTGGTCAGCTAGAGGTGAAAGTGTCTGCAATCATATCACCAAGGTCTTGATAATTCCAATCCCCTTTTAGACACTTCTCTTATTTCAATTAGCAATCCATCAAAACTGAAAATTGAGGCCGCAAAAGAGATGTGTTTAGCTCCTTCCTGAGTCGGGGAAACTAGCTGCTGAATATGTTACTTTAATAAAACCTATGGGAAACTTGGAAGTCTTGGATTTTTTTCTGTTGTTATTAAAAGAATGTTTTAGTAGAGTGCGTAATTTGATTTTGTTCTGCTTGCCATTTGACCAAGTAAACCTGATTTCCACATATTCAATTGCCTTTGTCTGCAAAGCTGCTCCACTCCTTTAAATTACAATTTCATTCTGGTTTAGTTTTTACAGAGAACATTGTATTCTTTTTTGAATTTAAAATCATGGACTAAGGAAAGTGTAAGTCTTACATTGCTGAGCTTGATTTCCACTGACATTATAACCTGTTGATGTTAATCAAATTTTGTAAGAGGACCACGTAGTTGACATGAATAGAACTAAGATCTAGTGTTAGTCTGCTTTGCTTTTCCAGGGCTCAGTTGAAGGACATAGTGCAAACTGGAATCAGGCCATTGTGATATATTTTCTGTCTGAAGTAACAATAACAGAAATAGCTGAATAAAATCTAAAGGGAGTAGTTTGACCTATTGTAGCTTCAGCATACAAGGGAAATGACGTTAAGAGCTGGACAATCCCAGAAGTTTTCTAAATCAGACAGATTTTCTAGTGAAGAGTCAGAGCAAAGTGACTATTTGCTATATATTTAAAAACAAATTGTTAGGATTACTACATGGGCTATTTTACTACTATTTACTGAAAGCAATAGAAAATTAAAAAAACATATAAGAGTAAATTAATCCAGGTGTCATCTACCACTGCATATTTTACATGGTTGGTACTGTGAACAAAACAAAATGAGGCGCATCCTACATAGTTCTTCATTAGGCTGCTAACAAAATGCAATACTTGACCGTTTGCTTTATTGCCTCTCTTTAAAGAAGAGTGCAGAACCTGCTTGTCTTGGGTGTCAGTACAGCTCTCCTGCTACTAGTGTGGCTTGGGGCATGGTGGCTGGGAAACTCCCATAAGAAGAGGATCTCCTGTGGGTTTTCCCATTGAGAAATTTACATCACACACGTGAAAAGTCCCAGGGTTAATGACCACCCCTAGGTAGCCTTAAGGTTCATATGAACTTGTGATTTTTTTAATGTAATTTCCTTGTGGCTTTTGGTCCTGCTTCCATCATTTAGACTCTGTGACAAAATACCTCCACTTCAGTTGTTCTCCCAGGATTGCCCAGTCTTAGCTCTATGGTCCATTCCTACATGTTCTGTGGTTTTTGTTTTTGAAGGCAGCTCTTTCCAGCTGGCTCTTAGTTTTACAACACTCATCTCAAACAGCTACTGTCTTATTTATTTTACCTTTTTTTTGTGTTCCTTTTTGAACAGGCTTTGTCCATTCTTGCAACTTCTTTTGCACTGTTGGTCTGGCATGAATGGTACCGATGGTGCAAAGATTTGGGTAAATCATGGATGCGTATTTCCACCTTCATCCTTCATCAATCCTTCCTTCATCCATTGCCCTGAGAAGCCGTGGATGTCTCTTCCTGCAGGTGTTCAAGACCAGGCTGGATGAGGCTTTGAGCAACCTGACCTAGTGGACTGTGTCCCTGCCTCTGGCAGGGGGGTTGGAACTAGATGATCCTTAAGGTCCCTTCCAACTGAAACCATTCTATGATTCTATGAATCTATGATTCTATGATTGTATGATTCTATGATTCTATGGTTTTATCCTCTAGGTCTGTATAATGCAGTAAAATTAGTAGAAAAACTGTGTAAATCTATAATGAAAATGTATGTAATGAAAACAATGCCTTTTTTGATGGCAGTTTAATTGAAAGAAATATCTATATTTACAACTTAATCCTTACGCTTGTATCCCAGTTTTAGGTAAACAAAAAGTAATGCATACAATTAGTATTTTTTTTAACTACCAGGGAGCCAAGCATCCCAAGTTGCTTGGGAATACAGGCTCTATTGTTTTGGAAGCAAATTCTCATATGTGGTAAGCTGTGGGTACAAATTAAAAGTTTATCTTTAAAAACTAGAATCCAGAATGTTTTGTATTCACACGGGAAGCATAGAAAGTAAACTTGTGAAATGACATTGAAAAGATTAGTAATAAGAGAAAGCACCAATACTGGTACATAAAATAATGACTAGTTTTAACACATGCTGTGTCACTGTATCAGAGAGGAACAAAAGGAAATTCAATGAATTGGGAAGGAAACATTTAAAACTAATAAAGTGAATTTCCCTTTAGTACAATGACTAACTGGCGTACTTAAGTCATTACCACAAGATACAGTATCAGAAATAAACATTTCTGTGAATAAGGAGAACAGTTATATTAGGCTGGATAGAGAATTTATGTGGGATATAAACACTCATGATTCAGGACATAAACCAGCTACTAAATAAAAATTGGCAAGACATGTTCCCTAAGGGCAGAGCAGTCTTATATGGTGTTTCTCATACTTTACTCTGACACATTTTGAGGTACTAGTAAGTCTTGAAGAAAAGGTACCAAATTAGGTTCAACAGTGGTATAATTAAACATGGCAATTCTTTTGCTCTAAGATACTGTTCCTGAGCATGAGCTTTCCCAGAGAGTATCAGATATCTCTAATGTTTAGATTATACTTAATATAAAAAACTTTTAATAAAAAGCTTTTACCTTAATGTTCTTTCTTTTTTTAAAAAAAAAGATAAAATGTAGTTTGATAATCAGCCCTCTGCCCCAATGTTCCTAGTTTCCTGTCTGATGAATTGACTCACTTCAGATAGCACTGATAATTTCCAACATTAAACCATCTCTCTCTTCATGGTTCCTTTTCCTTACTTAACTTCACACCCTGAATATAAAGCAGTGCTCAAGGCAACTGCTTGTGGTTTGTCCTGTCAGTTCCTAAATGGAAAAACATGTGATGTGTCAAACTTCTTGTCCTACTTATCTTAATTCAAAACATTTTACCCTTTTAATCCTACGGGGACATTTTGCAGAAACTTCACACCTTCATGTCACTTTCTGTTTAGTTTCAAGGTTGCCTGAAATGCAATTAATCGACATCTGGACTTTCATTTGAGACAATGTCACTTCCTGAGAACATTTCCGGATGACACAAAGTTATCTCTTAGGCTCTGCTGTTTAATTAGAGATTCCAATTAATTATTCTTCATGTCCCCTCATATTTCTTGTACACTGTAGAGGAAAGTCCTCCTTACCCTAAGGGTTCAGAGGAGAATTTTGCCAGGATTTTCTGCCTTCCTCAAACTAAGTTGAAAACTGTCCTAGATTAAGTGAACTGATATCAATATAAACTGTTTTCTTCCTTTTATACCATGAGAGGATTTAATTATAAGAATTGGTGTAGAAGATCTAGATTTTCTTAATTGTATATTTAGGTGAAAAATCCAGCTGAAGGAAAAAATGTGGTCTTGGAACTAGACAAAAAGGTAGGCTTAAGAGACTGCTGTATTGTTATGCCTTCTACTGTTGTTGCTTTCTACTTTATCCATACCTGAGTCTTTTTAATTCAGCATTCTTCCACGTCGTCTCAGAAAGCATTTGCTTAACCTTACCTTATTTCACAGGTTAGTAGTGTGAATATCAGATAAAAGAACTATTTATTCAGCAGTAGAAAAGAATTTCCTACACCTTTTCTTGTCTGTAGGAAAAGGAAAAGGTATAGATTTGTATTGCTACCACTTGATGTTAAATGAAAGAATAACAAAAATGGTAGGACTCAGAAGGTCATATGTAGTCCATTCCCTTACTTTAGAGTGAAATTAGCCATAAGTACGTCTTTCATGGCAGGTGGCCGTGTAAGTTGCTTTTATAGCCCTCAGCTCAGTTGTGCTGTTCCAGGACTCTCTCTCCCAATGGCTCTCCAATATCTTCACTGTCGCTCTTTAAGCTCCACAGTTCTCATGCCAGCAATGAACATGAAAAGCAATTGCTACCTTTCCTCTTTGCTTTTGGCTTTTGCGCAGCTGAAATCTTTTCTAATGTCTTCCCTGCTCTTAGACAGAACTAACATTTGAGCAACCTTGTTGCTGACACTAACTATGATAGCTTTCCTAATGTTCTTCTGGACACTTAGACCCTCATCCAATGCTTTCACTGTGAACCAGTTCAGAACAAAGTCTTGTAGATGGTTGGACTGCATTTTGTCACTTTAATTACACTTGGTTTATCAAAGCTGAATATCTGAAAGATTTGCTACTTACTTTCCCCAGTTGATATAATAAATCTTACCATGAAGATCTGAAATTTCAGTTCTAAATTGTTTCTTTGGACTGCATCTTATTTAAAAGTGAGCTAAAAGAATAGAATCTGACATTTATAAATTTTCATCATCGATACACCTCTCGTCATTGGCTACACAAACAGGCAAAGGTGATGAAGAAGCCAATATGCTGTGTCTGTGCTACTGTAGGATTTCTGGGTGCATGGAAAATGCTCATCACCTAATCCTTGTTCTGTTCCACTTTTTTTCTGCAAAGCAACACAAAGCAGCTATAAAAGAATGGCAGGATCTGGACATTTGTACAAGTTAGAAGAACATTATCTCTTCCTTACTTAAGTCACTTCGATCCATGGATTGCAAGAAAGAGTATAGCTGCAGGCTGTAAGAATATCCTGATACCTCTAAACTGTGCAAAGTAAAAGGCCTTTGCTAGAGAAATTGTCATGTATTCCATGTGTATACAGGGTAAGTGATTGTCTGTGTTGTTGGAGACTGGAAAATAGTGCATCCTGATTGCAACTGTGCAGCCTAGTAAGTCGATTTTGTTTGGGCTAAACAAGATCAAGTCTTCTGCTTTGTGTAAGCCTCCAAAAAAAATACTTTCAAGTCAGACCTTTGTGTCTCACGGGACTGGATTTCTAGGACTCCTCTCATGGGCACTGAGGTGGAGGATCAATTTCATTTCATCTTTGGGTCAAGCCCTGCATAGAAAGTTTAGACCTAAGCAAAGAAACTATCTGGGAGAAGGAAGTGTTTTACACGTCAATTATCAATTAGTAGTGCTGGTGACAAAAGAATATCTGACTCCATTGATCTTAGGAAAGACCACTCACAAGACTGAAATTAGGCTGTCTGGTTTTGCCCCAGAAAATAGCTGTGTGTGTGGATGTGCATAAGTCAGCACAGAATCTACATAAATATATAAACTCTACACATACAGTAAAAACATTAGTCAGATAGAAACAGCAGATGAGCCAGAGCAAGCGCAGTGTGAAACTATTTCAGCAAGGCAAATTCAAAGCAAACACCGAAACAAATGAGGTGGCAGACAATAGTATGAATGTTAATGAACCAAAAGCAATACAGTGGAAAACTATTAAATGCGGTTGTGGTGCATGAACAATATATTGCTTTAAAAGGTGCTTTCCTCTATTGGTGGAATGTAAAGATGTAAAATTTCACGCAGTATTCAAGAAAAGTTTAGTCCAAATATCTCATCACTCATCAGTGCTGTAGGCCTGTATTTGGGATAGCTATGGAAACATGTAAATCATTAATTAGAATTTGAGGAATTGTTTATATGGATTTAGGAAAATAAAAAACCTAGAAATATAAGTAGACATTGTGAATTCTCTCTAGGTTTGCATTGTTATTATTTCTCCACTCTGGAAATACTGTCTATCAAGATCTTTCTTAAACTAGAAGTGTGAAGCATTGTTAATTTCATTGGACATGGCAGTAACAACGTGTCTTCAACTTGAGCAATTTGTTTGAAGGAGTGGTAGATTTTCAAGCCATGAACAGAGTTTTGGAGTCCACAGAGCTCCAAGTACTTCCTCTGCAACTCTATACGACACCCTATACTGATGTAAACTGGTGTTCTATTTCTGTACCTATTTTGTCTTATTCTGGGTCAGCTTTTAGCTGGTATCTGTTTCTGGTTGACTACGTATACCTCACTGACCAGCCCTCAGCAACTTATTGACTTAGACAGCCTTTAGGCTGTCAGAATTTCGTGCATCCAAGCTCAACCTACAGCATCCTTTACCTGTGCAAGGTTCTTGTGCACTTGATCAGCTCCTTTGGGAAAGGCACAGGTGAATCTCACACCTTTGTCTCTGCTGGTCCTCTTCCCTTCCTTCCTGGCTTTGCCTCATAGCTGAAATGCCTGGAAATAAATGGTGTAAAAACCTCAATATGAGCTGCCTGGGTTCAGCTGAGCAAGGTAAAAAAAGTGGACAGTTTTATTCCTGGTGACCCTGTACGTTTTTGAAGCATTTACAGCAGTCTAATTCAATGTCATCAGTAACACACTTTATACTAGACATCCAATTTGCTTTGAAAACAGCACCGTTGTGCCATAAAAGTGATATGTGCACCTCTTTTGGACGTCTTCCTATTTTGATGTTCATGAAACCTGAAAGAAGTTGAAACGCATGCACTTCTAGCTTTCAGTTATCCTTGTTAAATGTGTTAACCAGAAGCTAAATAAGATAAGATGGCTTTTAGAGTGCTAAAACCAATTCAGACACATAGAGTACAAATTGTGTATTGGCAATAGCTGGATCAGACTTGCAAAACTTCTGCATTACACAATTGCTTTATCTCAGCAGATTTCAATGGAATAGGTGCTGTTCTCTTAATAAAATTAAACTACTGACATCTGGGGAAGAAATATTGTCCAAAATGATACAACTCCAGCACAAAATCACAAAGTAGAGCAAACCATTTTATTATCACTTCTTGTAACATAGCCAGCACTATTCATGCAAAAACAGAAGCTATCAGACATCTGAGATGCTGTGAGAAGGACTTGGGCATATATACGGGCTACTGCAACTTCTCCAATGTTATTTCATTGCAGGCATGAAGTGCATATCTAAAAAAGCAGTTTATGGTGCTAAGCAAATTTCTAAGCAGCCATAGTATTGTGTGTGTGTGTGCATCCGCCTTGACGAGGCAATCCAGAGCTGGTAGCGTTTTGCATCACATTTGCTCTCACTGTGGACATTTTTTTAATTACAGTGTGAGATATCAGGCAGTAGAGAGTCAGGATTCATCCTCAGAGCTCTTTCATGTGATCCAGGAAGGATCTCCTGTTAAAATAGTTGAGTATCTTTCAATCCTACAACAGCAGAGTTTCTTGCTGTTTGCTTAGAGATGCTGTCTCTGATGGCTGCTTCTTGTCTTGCTTTGGTAAAAATCCATCTGTTACGTACTTGGAAGATGAAGTAAGAGAGGAAAGACTGGCAAAACCACAGGAAAACTGAGTTTAGTGAAGAAATAACTAAAACTGATCATAGCAGAAGATTGTGCAAACAACAAAGAGTTATCTGATAATAATAAAAATATATTGTAAGCCATGCATCAGAGTAACCCATATTTCAAAATGGGAAAGGCTTAAAACAAATGTACCCATTGCTAATAAATAGATACATTTTTAAAATATGTCTTGTCACTTTAATTATGTTATATTAATTTTTCATACAGTCAAAACTCTTAAATGCTTTGAGAAAGATTTGTGTTTAAAAGCATGAGTTGGAAGATGTCGTATTTGAAAATCTCACTTAGCTGGTATCATGCTTGACAATCTGAAAAAGAGAATTTGAGAATATTTGGACTCCACAGGTATCGTGTAAACCCAAATGCTAGGTCTTCCTCAGCCACTGACTACAGGGAAAACCCTTTGCTACTATGCAACAAATGTACACAGGCGTAAGTGCGCTACTCCATTTAAAGCTGCTATGCACTCTGTTCAATTTTTTTTTACTGAGATCAGAAATTGCTAGCATAATCTTTAACCCTTATTCAATGAAATCTCCTGATGAATTTTACAGAATTAAAAGATAAACTGAGGTTGTCCTCAATCAGTTTCTCACAGAAAGCTTCTTCAGAGCTGTTGTTTATCACAAAATTATCATTAAAAAATTGCCCTGCCTGAGCATCCCTTCTGGATGCTGATATGTTGAAGTTTTTTTTCTTGTAACTCCTTTGCTTCTAACAACCTTTCTCTCAGTAGCCTAATTGATTCAGACTCAAGGCATGACAATAATCAGAGTGCACCTCCTAACAAGGTAATAATGGGGCCAAAATGTCCAGTAACTCTTCTAGGCTTTCAAGAGAGAAATAGTTCTGTTGATTTTGAGCATAAGGTACTTTAAAGATGAATAATCCTAAGGAATCAAAGGACTTCCTCTCACTTTTTCTTTCATGCAGGTTTAGTATCTCTCCTTAATTGGTAGTTGTTGGTTGGGTTTGTTTGTTTGGTTTTATGTTTTGTTATTGTTGTTGGGTTTGCTTGTTTGTTTGATTAAAATTAAAGCCAGATAGCTTGAAATCAGCTACATTAGAGTCAGGAAAGTGTCTTTGACTAAAACAAGGGTTATTTTAAGATACCTCTAGAAACCTACGTGACTTTATTTGCGTGTTATTCTCTGAATCTAATTTGCTGTAGGTTTAAATATGGATTAATTTCTTTGTTTTTTCAAACAATGTATTAGTCCACATCTACCATACAATAGGAATACTCGAAGCTCTGTTATAATGGCAAAACAGGCCAAGACCTAAACCTTGCATTAAAGTCAGAATAAAACAATTTTACCAAGAGAAGGTTGCAGAAATTGTACTAATCTCAGCTGCGGTTTATGGCCAGGCTCTGGGACGAGAGAGGAATAAATTGGTGGCTGATTGATCTTAGTCTATTTGGAAGTGCAGCGAGTATTGAGGGCTGCAGCTGTATTGACCTGTTATACAAGGGACATTGCTGTGTTTTTTGTAGGCCTATAGACGTGTGGGAAAGGGAGGTACCAGTCTGTTTCATCAGTCTTGCTGCCATCTTACTGTACTGCTTCGCAGCAGATCACGTGTTCTGGTTCTCCTCTGTGGGTACATGTGCACTGTGTTTCAACATAATTTAGTGGACACTGTACAGAAGAAAATATCTATTCTACTGAAAACAAATATAAAACATCACTGGAATTTAACAGGCAGAATGAGAATCTAATTAAGTAATGGCAATAACTGGCTCTAGTATAACTGTTCTTGTCTCCATAGCATGTCATGACACTGATGAGTGCTAGAGACAACAAAAGGATGCGGGACAATAAGAAAGCATTCCTCCTCTTCAAGAGCAGTGATCAATCCTTTTACATTGGCAAAGGAAAACTTAACTGCCAGCAATGTGAATAATCACACTGTACAGGACAGAGTTTGTCCCATACATCAAGTCCTAGTGTGGTTCTGGTCATTTTGTGCTTACCCAGGTTATCAAACAAGGACCATTTAGTCTGGCCCTAGAGGATTCTATGCACTTTGCAAGTATTAAGCACTAAGACAATGAACAAAGGTGTGTACTTGATAATGTAAAAACCCTCCTGAGAAATCACAAGCCAGCAATAAGACTGATGTGACAGCTGTAGCATAGGCTTTTTAATACGCTACCTTTCATAACGTGTATAATAAAAGTTATTGGAAATGCCTATGGGGGAAAAAAATGTTGTTCCACCACAAAAGGACATTCTTCTGAAATTAAGTTCTAGCAAAAGGCTGCCACATTGTTTAAGTCCATGGAAGCCCAGATTTGATGACCAGTCTTCTATATGTTATATGCAGACATACTAGTAGGATCTCTGCAGAAGACCACATTTCACTCACAGAAAAGCGAAGCATTAATAAACTGCTCTTTCCACCTGTGGGGGATGTTATTAATGCCAGAATATTGTGGCAGGCAGAAATTCTGTGCTTATTCTTCCTGTTAATGAGCATCTTTTTTGCTGTAATTCCGGAGCTACATTTCCAGGGAGGCCATCTCAGGTGGGCTCATAGAGCATTTGCCTTAACCTTCAAACGCACAGGCAAAGTATCTCTCAAGAGGCTACCTATCTCATTTCACCTGTATTTTGCTCTCATTTCACCTGTATTTTGTAAATCTCCAGGTCACCCTAGGAGCATCACCTTGTTATTTTTCTATTAAGAACACATGCATGCACAGTGGTATGCATGTTGATTTATATGTGAAGTACATAGATCTGGGTAGCTTCCATCCATTCCGTAGCATAACAGAAAGAATATAAAAGTGCAATATAAAAGTGCAATAAAATCATGTGCTGTTCAAGTAAAACAAAATAAATTCCAGGCACTTCTAAAATCTTCTATAACAATGACTTGAGACATGTTTCAGCCACTATATTGGGCACATTAGATGTGACTGGTAGTCATTGCTGTCACAGCTGCGGAATTGGGAAGGGTGAAAGCAGACAGCAAAGGAGTCAGAATGGAACAATTACAGAAAACTGTCAAAAAATGTATGCAAAAAATAGATTAGGAGCTATCACAGACGTTTGACATGCTTAAATGAGTGAAAAATCAGCACAGTGACCTAAAAAGGATACATAATCCTATTTTACTATTCTAAATGGCTTTGTGAAGCAATGTCCAAAATTTCAGTGTAACCTGGTCACAAATATCATTGATTTCAAAATGTGAAAAATGACATATTTAGTCCTTTGGAAACTGTGGTGGAAATGCAGTACTGAATTGGAGACCTTTATGCAAATGTTTCTGAAAGTCTGTTCTATCCTATATTTGGGTGTGTGGGGTTTAATTATGAGTGGGATCAAAGACATCTTGAAAAGAGCTGTTCCTGTTTTATGTGTATGCAACTCCATCTACATTAATTACATCTCAAGATCACAGAACTTGGTTACAAGCAGTAGTGATAGTGATGCATTATATTGAGGCATTAGTAGGATGTTTCACCCCTGGCAGAAGCAGATGGATTACTTTTCTTTGTGGTCTCTAGTTGGGTATATAGCCTTCTAGGGACCCTCTTCGGTAGCATAAATGTAGAACTTTGCCAATTATATAAAAAAAGAAAGCTTGTTGTTAAAATATTTCTTTCATATTCATAATGGGGCTTCAATGCAAATATATTTGGTGTTAAATTCTCTGCATTTAAACATCAGCATTATTCTGTCAATTTCAATCAAGGATGAGGAGAGTCATTGTAAGTGTTGTGATATTTCCAAAGAGTTTTGCTGGTTTGTTTTTTTTTTTTTTTAATAGGTAATGGAAGTGGTTATTTCTTTTATGGGTGAAATTCCATTTGTCTTGGAATTTTCTCTTGTTCTGGATTGGTCAAAAGCAGCATTTCCAAAATTTCCTGCAAAAATCTTCTCCCAATTTTTCAGTCTTTTGGCCACTTTTCTGCAAATATTTCCAATAGGTTTTGTGAATTCTGTCCTATTTTTGTAATTTCCTTTTTTTCTAAAGTTACATGATGCCATTTTTGAAAACTGTTCAATATTCCTGAGATATTTCCTGTTTCCAAAGTTTAAAATTCTCCTTACTGGCTTCCCTAAGTGCATTTAGGTCCTGATAAGAAGCATGCATTTAACCTTAGCGATAAAGGACAATACATTTTTTGAGGGAATTTAACTTTGCTAAATAAAAGACTTTGCTGAGTGGAACTCTTGCTTTCTATTTTCCAAGCTTGTTTCTTTCATGTATGCTTTGCCAAATGTAGATAAAGAAGATTTTGTAAATAGGAAAAGTGTACAAATACTTAGACAGAAGGAACTTTGAATGTGGGGGAAGGTAAAAAATCTCAGTAGGCAGGAGACCTACAGAATGAAAGGATAACTGTGGGGAAAAGGAGCAAATGGTCATCTTTCCCTATGCCTTCTTCTAATCCTTGAGGCAGAACGATCCACCTGCCTTTGTCACACAGTAGGATTGATAATGCAAAGGACAAATATTCTTTTCTGCCGTTATGTCTTTATAGGTCTCTTCCTACTGTGCTTAAGCGGCACAAACTCCCACAGAGTTTTCTTTTGTAAGGATGAAATAATCAGTCCCTGACTGGGTAGTATCAAGAGACAGGGCAGGTAAGGTAGCATTTACCTCACACCTCCTGAAATACATATGGATCTTCCAGGCAAAGAAGCAAACGTGTTTTTCTTAAATATTAAATCTGTAGCACATTACTACTGGTTTATATAAAGGTAGTCAAAGGGTTAGTAGGTGATGCCTGATGTAAAACTGATGAGAATAACTCCATTTATAAGGTGCCTACAGTCTTGCAACAACTGCATAGATGAACTAAAGTGAATCATAGAAAATGCAGGTAGAGCTGCAAGGTTGGTGATCGCTTAGAGGGGGGAACACTCCCCTTCTTGCCTCCAACATGTGTAAGAATGCCAGACCCTTCTGAATACAGTGCAGTCCTCCAAGTAAGAAAATAAGAAGAAGATATATGACCTTGGCTGGAAAGCAAGACAAATTAGGAACTAGCAATGAAAATAGAGCAACATCCCCACGTTAACAGGGGTAAGAGATATTATCATTGAATGTGATAAGCCAGATCAGCCATGGGCCAAATCAATCATTTTCCATCCACGTACAGCTTGTTTGAGTGCAGTAGTGTTGCATATCCACATATCCAGGTTGAACTTAATCTAATATCTTTCAGAGTTGATGATGAGTAGGAAGTGGATGAGAGAAGTGAAAGCTCATCTGCAGGTATGTAATGACACATCAACATGATCTCACATCTATGCAACGGTATACTGAAGAAATGGGTTTGCATGTACTCAGATGACCTTTTGAAGAGAATTCAAATTCTGAATCGAGCTATTCTGAATTGTCTTCTAATTTTTCTCACAGAAATTAATCTGATAAAGCATCGAGGCATCAAATGAAGACTTATTTGATCATCATTAGACAACTCTTTTCTAAAACTGAGTATCAGTTGTTGTAGACCATGGTCTTACTATGCATTGGACAAGCTCATGTGAAGAAATATTTAATTGTTCTTTCAATTAAACCTCACTAGCCTTTTTTTTAGATTAGACTTTTTTTTTTTTTATGAAAACATTTGGTTTTCTTCCTGAAAAAACAGAAGTTTGTAGTTTCCAATAAACATGTACAGTGCATCCATGTCAACATTTTCAAATATGGTAAATCATGGAAAACTGCCAAATTAAGAGGCAAAAGTTTGACACTAAATATCAACAGATTTTATATGAAATTCTAAAACTTGATAAGCAGATAGCGAAAGATAAACATACCCCTGTCAGAATACAGATGAGCATGGAAACTACAAATGAAAATATTACCTTTAAAAAGATCTGTCTAAGACTGGCACTATTGCAGTGAAAAGGCTGCTTGTTGAGTCACTAAGATACAGTTTTGATATTACTTTGTTAAAACCTTGATTGATTGAAAATTTGATTACCTGCAACCCTAGTCCCTTGCTTTCAAATTGACTTATTAGCTGAACCTCATATTGAAGATGAAATTCATCCAGGCTCCTCATTTTAGTCTGTTTTGTAAAGGGCTTAATATTTTGTATTTTGGTTGGGTTTATTAAGACTAATGTGAAACAGGCTTCTGTTGACCCTTTGGGCAGATCTGAACTTCGTTCTAGAGAGAGACACAGGAAGACACTGGTTTCTGGAAAATCTTTGTCTTTCTGGTCTGTAAGAACTGCCAAAGTGCTGAACCTTCAGATAATCTGCTCCCAGGCCCTCCTTCACAACAGTCTGGGAAGGATGTGCGTTAGAAGAAAAGGACTTCACAGCACTATGTTTTTCTTTTATGGATATTAATATGACTGAAGACATTTTTGTGAGGTAGTTAGATTTTAAAGTGCATTAGGTTCTCTGTTGCCTCTTTTTACACATTCGCTGTTCGTTTTAATATTTTCTAAGAGCATCTGTACTATGTGATAGGTGTTAATGTCACTTATAAAATTAAATTAACTAGGATGTTCTGAAATTGTCTTTAAAGGTCAAATTATAATAATATTACCCAGAGTAGTACTTTTACTCAGGGGTAGGTCTAGGTAAATCGATAGCACTCTAGAAGAAATAAGGTTAGATACATAAAAGGACTTTGGCACCACCTCCAAAATGTAGTTATTAGTGCCTAAATTCACAGATTTAGATTCTCAGAGTTCTTGTTCACTTCCTGACAAAATTGAAGACATTAAAAATGTTACTGCTAAACTATCTATCAGAAATTTTCCACCGGTAAGGTTTCACAGTAGCAGAGGTATCTGCTTCTGTGTGGTCAGAAGAAGGCTTGATAATATGGAACATAAGGTGCCTGCTTTTTTTCTTGTGTTTTTCCAGCTACATAAGCTACATGTTCCTCTACTTATATGGCTAACCTGGATCCCCAAGATATTCCTAAAACATACAAAGCAGAGCCAAGTGCTCCAGTCATCAGCCCCATAAGGACTCTGAACTATAGATTACTCAGTCTTTCCTGTTGACTGTTGTGTTTGACATATGCCATTAAACTTGTTCAAAACAAGGACTGAAATCTCAATACTGCTCTCCAGAAGTAACAGCCATAATCTATAGTGCCATATTTCACTGACCTGATGCTTGTATAACTACTTTTTAGCCAAAGTAGAAAGCTATCTGTAGAAGGATTGAGAAAGACCCACACCAACGTATATGAGAGTTCAGACTGCTCAGATGAAATATGTGCACATATGAGGAAGGATCAGAAGGGAATTTTGGAACTTGTTGCTTCTATACTACAAGCAGTTGCTATAACCATTGAACTGCTTGGTGCTGTGAGGCTGTAGGAATGGAGTAATTCACCATACAAACCTCATTGTCACTGGAAGTCACAAATGTGGAGTTGAGCAGCTCCATGTGATCTAACATTAGATGTTTACTTTTGATAATAGTTTAACGGTGATTCTCTGATCACTCTACTGATTTCTGTTTCTCTCTTTCTTCAGTGCTTAATTGCTCCCAAGGACTGTGTTGGACGAGTTCTGGTTTATGGTGGGAAACCTCCAGGTAGCAGTGATCCTTAGAGCTTGGCTGATTTTGCAGAGAAGTTCTTGGGACAATAAAAATGTCAATAAAAAAATGTCCAAACTAGATATGATTGAGCACATCTACTAGAAGCCATAAAGATACATTGTTGACTGTAATATACTCTAGTAAAAAGCAAGACATGTCAGCCTTAGGCAGAAAAGAGGGAAGGGTACAAAGGTAAGAGGGTTACTCTTAGTTTAGTTTAGGAGTTTAACTGTCCAGTTCACTTCTGAGAGTGAGTCTGAGGTCTTTAAGTCTTCTAATGCTTTTGGGAATGCTACTTGAAGTACCTTTCTTTCTCTCTAGTATACCTCTCAGTATTCCATGATTTTGATCCAAACAGCCTCTAATACATCTTCTTACGTACTCAGTGGTAAATTTTGTTGCACTGCCTTGTGCATTGTCCACACATGATGGCACTGAGTCTCTGCCTTGGCAGCCCATCCCAAGGGTGATGCAAGGAATCCACATGGGTGATAACAGCTAGGGAAACCCTAGCAGCCTTCTTTATTCCTTTCTAGTACAGAAATAATGTTGTAAAGAGTGGAAGGCTTTTCAGTAAAACAGTGTGAGGGAGTTTTCTAATCATGCGTGTGAGCATATATCGCTGCTTAGCTAGGATAGGACCTATCAGCATACCACTCCTCAATGTTGTGTGCCTTTCAGTCTAAGTTGTTTGTTTCAGTAGATTTTTTAAGCCTGAACAGAAACAAAAGCAAGTTCTTACTTGTGAGGACACAATGTATTAAGGCAGTAATTTTTCATTATTTATGACTGCCATGACTACCTTTCAGCCAATGGGTGCATCATTTAGCTCTTTGTTCTCCATGACATTCATTGAACTGTCAGCATTTATCATTTCCTGTGCGTGCAACCCTGTTGCAGAGGTTAGTATTTCTGTTAATGCCCAGTTTTGATACTTGAAAAGGATGGCTTGTTCCCTGACTTCATCTGCATTTGCATGACCAGAGAGGCAAACCTTCAGGGCATCAAGTGTGTCCAGGGTTCCTGCTTCAGCACCCATTTTCTTCACACCATAGATGTGACTGAATAAAAACTCTACTACAAATACTTCCAAGATTGAGAAGGCTCTAGATCATGACCCCTACTTAAGCTTCCTTTTCCAAATGTGCAAAGGCAATCCATTTTCTCTCAATACATTGAAGCTCTAAGCCATCTCTCCGTGAGCTCAGCTGACCTTCGTTTTCCTATTCAAATTCTTATACTGAAATGAATGGGAAGGGAAGTATGCTACAGACTGCTTGCAGTCCTGTTTAGGTATGATGTTAAACAAATTGCTCATGGGAACTAGAAGTGTGCATAGTTACTAGGCTTTCCATGCAAGACTTTCTTATCATTTCCATGTCAAATTGCTAGTCTGATTTATGCACTTGATGTGATTATTTGGCCCTCGCAAGGAAATTTAGGACATAAACACACTGTTTTCCATAGTCTTATATGAATTTCTGTAAAAGGAGAGAAATGCAACCAGACCCCCACACATCTGTGGAACATGTCTTCTGCGTGCTCATTCTTATTGCAGAGCCTTTTCTGCATTAAAATGGGGGATAGGATCTACTGTACTTTGGTCTGTTCCTCTAAGTAAAGAGGACAACTGACTGAGAGGAGGTTGTGGGAATAAAGCTAAATGTGGGAATAAAGCTAAATGTGGGGAGAAATGGGAACCCTAAAGTTTTCTGAATATCCCCCCATAGACTGAGTACAAGACAGTCTTTCTTTAAAGGCAAAGTCAATGGAGATGCAACATGCACAGGTGCAGCACACTTTTCATCAGAAAGGAATGCAGCAAGAACGTCTTGCCCTGTGAAGTCAAGGATGTGATGTTTGGAGATGGATGTGGAGTTAAGCAGACTGGTAAACTCTCCTTCTGAAGTCTCTCTTATTTTAACTTAAATTGTGACAGAGTTAAAAGTAATACCTTCTCATTTGTGGAAATTAACTCCACCAAAAAAAAGCCCCAACCCTCAACCAACCAAACAAAAGCCTCACAGAGCCAAAGGAAAAGCAATATGAAGGATCCTTGGTGCAATATGCAATGTTTCTGACTGTGCCATCAAGTTACTGTGAGACCTCAGGCAAGACACATGCTTTCTCTTCCAAACATACAAAAGCTGGGAATGGCAATGATGTCATTGAGCTCCTCGAGACCTGTGGGTGAAAAATGCTACCTGTATGCTGACTATCTTTTTGCTTCTTAAAAGATGGAAACGAACATTGTTCCAAAAGAATTTTGGCAAACCATTTTTTCCTTGCTATGTTCACTGTCTTTACTTGTACCTGCTATATAATTGCTTTCTAAGTTTTATGTCTCTCTGTTGCTCACTGTTGTGCATCCTATTCATTGTACATCAAACCCAGGGGAGTCTTCATCCCTACTTGTTCTCATGAGCCAAATGAGATGGAGATGAACAAGCCACCTCCTGGTGCAAAGGTTATGGGATGAAAAAGAAAATAAAATTAATACACAGCAACTTATGGTTTGTGTTTAATCTAAAATTTGTGGGACACTTCATCTAGTCACTTTCTTCTGCCTTGATATTAGCCAGTGACATCATAATCTCTTCTGCTGTCACCAGACTGGCCTGTAAAGAATGCTCTGTCTTTTATTGGAAAGGTTTTATGGAGAAAGAAAACAGGACTGTTTAGTTAGCTAATAGTTCAGGGCAGTCTAAAAAGGCAAGGAGTCTGACAGCTGCTACCTACTGTCCAATACAAAGCTGTTCTGTTTGCATCTGCTGTTTCTCCTCCAGCTGTCAAATATAACTCCCTACATTCTTTATAGATGGTTTAAATGGAGTGAAATAATTGTAATCATCACATGAATAAGAGCACAGGGAAACAGCATTTTTTAGATTCATATCTATGTGACAATATATGGTGTATTTGCTGAGACTCAAGAACTTTATAGCAATTTATTACTGGCTGCAAAATGGGAAGAGTTTTCAAAAAAATAGTACTTTAAATCAATTTTATCTTAACTCCAAGGTGTTTGTTTGTTTGTTTGTTTGTTTCTAAAGTGTTGATCAGAAAGCTACTGTAATAAGCAGTTAAAAGATCATAAAAATTGAACTTTTTTTGAAACATTCTACCCAATCTTAGAATTTCTTGATTTCTGTTTGCATGTCCTAAAGCTAGTACTGAAGCTCGAATCCTCCTAAGTTATCTCAGTGGTATTTTTTGAGTATAAATGATAAATAGCAGGGGTGTGAAGGAGAAAACTTAACTAATTATTCATTTCATTAAAGAACAATTTTGCAAATTCCATTAAAGGAAAGAATTGCTATAAACCTTATTAGTGTAACAGAATGGCTGTCCTGGTTTAGCCCTGCTTCCCTGGCCTGGATAAACTCGGGTCAGTTGTGGTCCCAGTTTCCCACACACAGGGAGAAGGGAAAAGGAAATGAGAGAAACTTGTGGGTTGGAAACTAAAACTCAAAACAATAACAAAAAAAAAGGTGAACAAGATTAAGAAGAAAATTATCAAGTATATATAAATATATGCAAATGAACTCCCAGATGACTATATGTCACCACTGATGTTGCAGGACAAGCACAAAGTTCCAGACTGGACTTAGTGGCAGATGGGAGCTGGATTCAGGAACTGGATTCAGGAATGGAGGGACTCAGAATAGATAGACAGATGAGGTCCTCACTAGACATCAGCCACTGAAGAAGAGAGATTGACCTTCATGATCCCTCAGCTTTATACCAGGTATGATGTATACGGAAAAGAATCCTCTGTTGGTCAAGTTTGGGTCCACCTGTCCTGTCCGCACCTCCCTGAAGGTGTGACCCTTTTTTAAGCGTTTGACTTAGCAGCATTTGACCAACTCATGGATGGCCCTGGTTTCTATTAAATATAAGCAGTGGCCTTTATGCATACCAGTGCCCTGTTACTTTGGAGGTAACTATGAATATTAAGAGTTATTTATTCTATAGATAGACACTGCCTGAAAATCATGTTCTTGAATTTCAGAAAATTAAATTACTTCGAAGAGGCTTCTAAAAGAAAGTTTAGAAAATTGCTTCTGCTTTATCTCAAACCAGAACAGTGGCCAGCGTCAACAAAATGAGTGGCATTCTCTCCATTACCTCTACTGCCTTTTGTCCCCAGAAGGGTTTCTTGTCATTTCAGCAGTTGCTGACAGGAGCCAGTTGAGTGCTGACACATATTGTGGCACTTGTAAGCATTTTTGACATAATTGACATTGTCCTGCAGGGTTTTGACAAGTTTGTCAACCTAATGAATGGGCAACTGAGCTTTAATATCTACACTAAAGGTCAAGTAAGTTGTTCAATGAAGGATGAAAAATTCTAGTAGTAATCAAATAATAGTTTCTGAATTATTCTGCTTCAGTGAGAAACAACAAGAGTGGGGAGGCACTTTACAACCTCTTCCACCCAATATTGCCTATTCCACTTAATGGGGAAGGGAGAGGGAACCTCTGAAAAATGTTTCGTTTTCTGTTTTGTTTTTTTTTTTAATAAGAACAATTTGAGAAACTTCATGTATTGTAATATATTTTACAAGGACTTGCCTTGCTTAGTTTAGTGCAACTGCAACTGTCATCTAATAAAAACAGAGTAGATCTTGTTTATGAAAGAAAATGACTCAACATAGCAATAGAATATCTGTAGTCATATAGATAACCTTGAAGTTATAAAACATAAAAATCTTAGATTTTAAAAAATCGTCTGCCTTTCACCAAAATAGTTTTATTTTGCAGACAATGTACAGATTAAGCCAAACAGCTTGTCCTAACAGTTAGGTTATAACAAGTAGACAAACTATCCACAAATCAGCTTGGTTTTTGTAGTCATGTAAACTACTAAATTCCATCTCAGAATTAGACCAGACTGAAAACCTACCCACAGAGAATCACTACTTCTCAGCTGACAAGCAGTAGCCTGTCAGATTGCTCCAACTCGGACATGGTTAGCATCATGGTGGAGCAGCAAGACCTATCCAAGTACTCAGGACTTTTCTGTAAATGTCTTGTATTTTCCTTTCCTATAAGTAGATTTTACAATATTTCAAATGAACATAATTTTGTCTTACAAAAGAACTACACGACTGCACCTTCAACAGTGCTTTCTGAAGGTCAAAGATATAAGGGCCATGGACAAAATATATTAACTATACTTCAGCAGAATACTAGTGTTTCTTCAATTGCAGCTCTGCACTCTTGTTTAAGTGGTCCAAAGCACAAAGGACTGCTTTTAACTTATATTTCTTCTCCTTGACAAGACAACAAGTTGACAAACTGACCTCCCTGAGATGGGGTTATTGACTGTGGTGGGATTTTGTACTCAAATGGCAAAATAATCGTCTAATCAATAATATGATTTCAAAGCAAACCACAGACTGTTACACTAATTTTAGTAGAGTTGTGAGATCAGTAGCAATAACAATTTGACTGATTTTTATAGGATTAGAATTGCTTAATTACACATAATGGCCATTTCTCATTGGATTGGAAGGGACCTTCAAAATCATTGTCCTTGCCAAAGACTGTCTTTACTTTCTGTGACTTGAGTGGTGTGCTTTGAGCCATTACCAGTGAAGATGCAGGTAAAAATGTCATTGAGTACCTCAGCCTTCTCCATGTCATGGGTACCTAGGTCTCTTGTTTCCTTCTGGAAAGGGCCCACATTCTCCCTAGTCTTCCTTTTATCACCAGTGTACCTATAGAAGCTTTTCTTGTTTGCCTTGATGTCCTTGGCCAGATTTAATTCTATCAGGGCTTTAGCTTTCCTAATGTGATCCCTGGCTGCTCAGATAATTTTTCTCTGTTCCTCCCAGGCTAACTACGCTTGCTTCCACCCTCTGTAAGGTTCTTTTCTGAGATTAAGTTTGCCCAGGATTTCCTTGTTCATGCATGCAGGCCTCCTGACACTTTTGCTTGACTTTCTCTTTGTTGGTTGCATCACTCCTGAACTTGGAGGAGGTGACCCTTGAATGTTAACCAACTTCCTTGGGCTCCTCTCCCCTGCAGGGCTTTATACCATCCCAGGCATATCCCTGAAAAGGCCAAAGTCTGCTCTTCTGTAGTCCAGGGTGCACAGCTTGATGCACATTCTCCTTGCTGCCCTAAGGATCTTGAACTCCACCATTTCATGGTCACTGCAGCGAAGGCTTCCCTTAAGCTTCGTATTTCCCACCAGACCTTCCTCATTGCTGAGAACAAGTACTAGCATAGCACCTCTCCTCATAGCTCTTCTGTCACTTGGAGAAGAAAGTTACCATTAACACACTCCAGGAACCTCCTGGATTGCTTATGCCCTGCTGTGTTGTCCCTCCAACAGATATCGGAGTGGTTGAAGTCCCTCATGAGGACTAGGGCTTGAGATTGTGAGGCTGCTCCTATCTGTCTATAGAGGGACTCTTCCATTCACTCTTCCTAGTCTGGTGGCCTGTAGCAGAACCCAACTACAATGTCACCTGTCCTTGCCCTTCCTTTTATCCTGGCCCATAGGCTCTCAGTCAGCTCCTTATCAATCCTCAGATGAAGATCAATGCACTCCAACTGGTCATTGACCCAGAGGGCAACACCCTTTCCTAGTCTCCCCTGCCCCTCCTTCCTAAAGAGCCTGTATAACTCTATTCCATCACTCTAGTCATAGGATCCATTCCACCATGTCTCTGAGATGCCAGCGAGATCACATTTATTCCTCATGCTACATGCGTTTACATAGAGGCACTTAAATTGTCCTCCCCACCCCTTTTCTGGCACTGGCAGCCACTGGTCTCTCGTGGAAACAGTGGAATGTTTTGGTCTCCCCTGGAAGCTGTGGAGTTTCACAGGTACCAGCCCCAGAGTCCTCCAGGTGAGCCACTCGAGGAGTTTCATCAATGTTGGAGGCAGGTCCATGCTGGGACTCTGGCAAGGCAGTCTGGGAATGTTTCTTCTTTCTGTAGAGAGGACTGAATTTCCTGGCTAACAGTTGCAGACTCCTCCTGGGTAGTTACATGAACAATTTTCTTCCTGTCCCGAGGACTCCCCACAGGCACAGAATCATAAAATCATAGAATGGTTTGGGCTGGAAAGGACCTTCAAAATCATCTAGTTCCATCCTTTTGCACGGGCAGGGACACCTTCCACTGGATCATGTTGCTCAAAGCCTTTCTGGGAAAGGTAATATTTGTGAAGTAGAACCCAACCGTTAAACTATGTGTGAGGAAGTCTGGCCTCCTGAGGTACCTAAGCAAAACATCTTGCTTTGTAAACACTGCCCCATACTGCACTTCTCTCTGGTTCTATGGTCATCTATGGGTCATTGCACTAGTGGTTTGCTTGACCGCATTTCTGCAGCCTGGATTCTGCTTTAAACTAAGACAGATATTAATGAGCTGTTATTGACTCTTCACCAGCAGGAGGTAGGAAAAGGATTTTTGTTCTCCGTTTCTGAGTGGATTTGGTGCATAAGAGCTTTTGGGAGATTCAGTTGCTGAAAGATGAGGGAAAGGCTGAGATATATTTTATGTAAAATGCCAATATTGACAGAAAATCTGCTATCCTTGACAATATTAGCAATTAGACAAGTACCTAAATTGACCTGTTGTGAGTTTTTCTGTGCATCTGGAAATTAAACCTGTACCTATGTCCTGCAGAAGGATTGCACTTTTGTAATGTATGAAATCCAAATCGTTGATCAATGGGACGCTGAACTGACTGTTATCTAAAAACCATAGGAGATCAAAATTTTTTTGGATCTTAGCTTGTTTCTCTGTTTGAAGAAAATGAGAAAAATAATACGCAAAAGCACAAAATTTATGTTTTTCTGATGTATTTAAACACCAAGTTTTTGAATACCAGTTCTCTCAGGTATTATGAAAATTTTCTCCTGTTTGTTCAGTTTAAGGTGGAAATATTATTCATGTGTCTTTATATCCAATATTGGATTCATTGCTGTTTGAGGGATTTGGAATCTCAGAGGCACAAACCAGATCTTCTGAAGTGCAGTAAATCTAGTAATTTTGATGCAGTTTAATAGCAGTAAACTAGAAGCTACTTTTGCTATTCTCTTTCCCTTTCACTTTTATGTTTTTAATCACATTTTCCACTCATGCCACCCCAGGCGATATGACTCATGTTTCATCTGTTAGATTTGAAAAAATATTTGCTTTTTTATTGTTATGCAGATCATCAATATCATTCTGCCATATCTCCACTGATAATTCAGAAGACATTAGAGGACTGAATGTAAGGATAACCTAACATTTACTTTACATCAGCTACACATGAAGACAATCTATTGGGCAACGAGTGAGAATTTGTTTGTTAGTTTGCAGCAGCCTTAGGACCAAATATAATGATTATTTTAAAATGTTATAAACATTGCATATATAACCTGTTAGGGCAAAAACCTTTAAAAATTGACAACTGCAATGATATTTTTTCTTTCCACTTGTTGTAAATGTCCAAGTGGTCTGGAACTTTAGGATGTTAGTAAAGAATTTCACCTGAATATCGCTGAACTTCAATTTGACATCTTTAAAATTAAGTCCTGCGGAAACAAAATAAAAATAGTGAATGCTTCCTCTATCTGGAGCTAGAATATTGTGTATTCAGTCTTCTGTTTGTAAAGCATATTGGGAGCACGAATGGTTGTGATAAAAACGTAGATGAAGTAGCTGCATGTTTAGTAGGCGTCTTCAATCTTACAGTCTGAATGAGGGAGGGGTTTGCTCAGAAAAAGCACTGGGTTGTCATATAATTAAAGATATTTTCAAGGAAGAACATGAAGAAGGAAGGTTTAAAAGCTGAGATTAATTCTACCATTTTCTGACTCCTGAGTATTTGACTTTGCAGCCCTGACATATTTTTCTTTGCAAAAAAACCAAGAGTTCTGATAGCAACTATTTTCCTGAGAAAATTATTTATTGTCTCCTCACAGGTATCATTTTAGCAAAGGCTTTTTTATCTTTTCAAAGCTCATATTAAGTATTCCAAGTACAGCTGTAGCAACTGAGTATACAGGGAAATCTGACCTAAGTTGCCCTGTTAGAGGTTCCTGTGTAAATTTTGTCCTTTAGAACTTAACTTGGTTTTGGTAACAGAAATTAATTGGAAATCCATGTTTATAGCCATTAATTTCCAAATCTTACATAACTTGTGTAGGTATACAGTATCATGCGTGTGGAAGACACACATGCGGCAGAGATACCAATTTACTCTCTGACTTAATTAAAAACAAACAAACAACCCCCCTTAAAATTTTTCTGCAGAAAAACTTTGAAAGACTTGAAAAACATCATTTCTATTATAACCTCCATACTAAGCGATACCTACCTATTTCAGGAGACTGTCTTGTACAAGGTATAGAAAGGAAAGTGTAGGAAGCCTCACAGTAGACAGTTGCACACAAGAGAATGTTTCTTTTTAATTGCCAGTGGTTAATAGCTGGCTCAGATCCAGAAACATGAAGGAGTTTCTTTCTGTATTGTTTTTATGGTAATGTAGCTGTCAGTGATTTTGACAACCCCATTACTATAGTTGATGGAGATCTGGGGAATCCCATATATTAGAAAAAACGTGGAACATGAGCAATAGAGAATACAGTGTGGGGACATTTAAGCGGCTTTGCATGAAGCCAGCTTGGAGATAGTAAGACTTTCCAGACCGAGCTGGGTTTTGCAGAACTGCTCTGCTGCTCATTTACTTGGACTGAATGGTTCTGTGAGCTTTCTTAGATCTCAGAAGATGGGGGAACATGAAGTGAAGGTAATAGGGTAGTCAGTCCAAGACTTTGATTCTCCTTGTGAGCCCAGAATTTGTGCTAGCCACAGGTGGCTACGAGCAGAGTTGGTTGCTTTCTGTGGAATTCAACTCCTCTGGCCTCAGATAGAGCAGGTTGGTGCTGAAACATCCAGGCTAGCTCCAAATGCCCTTTTGCTGAGATGGCTCTTCGCTTCAGCTAGTATTACTAGGTATTATGAATGCCTGGAGGGGGCCATTCTAATTATCTGGGAACCCATGGCACAATTGAACACAGGCTGTATATACCATCCACAGATAACTGACTGTTGACTACAGTAGTCCAGATGGTACCTGAATGCTCATGAATTCCTGCTATGAATGGTGAGGAAATGCAACGGGAAGGCGATTAGGTCCCCTGTCATGGTAAACTCTTAAAAAGCACCACCGTATTTTGCAAAAATTAGTCCAGTGAATTTCATGCATATCTTTTCCTGAACTGAAGTTATGTGAACCCATGTGGAAAGGAAAACAAGCGTATATAGAGGAAATCACTAATTCTGGAGGTCCAGATGGACAGACTCAAGCCCACCTCTGCAGTCTGGCTGCCTTTTCAACCTGTTCATTGACTTGCTTTCTCTTCCCCTGTCTGTGCAGATACACTGCTATTGTAAGAAATGAAGTGATCCACTAACTTCAGTGGCAGCAAGCCTTATTTTCTTATCTTTTAACCTAGCTACACTCTTCCCTTTCCTACTCTCTTTCGCATTGTGAGAAGAGGCTACTTTTATTCCCAATTATCCTTGGAAAAATAAAATTCAGTATCACCTATGTGTAAGCGACATCCTGAGCTCATTTGACTTGATATAGTTACCACAAGATATCCATAAGCTCCATATTATATGCATCCTTCCAAAAACTGCTATCACAGGGAGACAGTTCCTTGTTCAATCAAAACCTAGGAAGTAATGTGCTGTCTTAGTCTCTCATTTCTGCTGGATCTTTGAAAGCTTTTCCTCTCCTGCTTTTTCCCTCTGCAAATACCTTCCTCTATAGTCATGACAACTAAAGAATAATCTATGTTTAAAACAAACAAACAATTAATATTAATCAAATATTTATGAGTATGCATGATGAATATTTATGAAAAATATCAGTGTCTACTGACGATGTAGGATAAGGATCAGCTCTAAATTCTGTGTGAAAATAAAAATATAGAGTAACTGTTAATTATGTGGCTACTATTATTAGGAACAATTACAGCTGAGAGAACTGTTCAAACTATTTATTCACTTGCAGACAGACTGACTGAAATTATTCATAATTTTGGCAAATTGTTTTGGCCAAGAGTAAACTAGAATTTTTTATTCCAAAATTTTCAGAAAAAAACAATTTTTTTCTTAAAAAAAGTTCAAATCACTTCTTTACATCATATGTGCTGAAGTGTAATTAAGAAAATACATATTTGACCTAGTTTTTTTTTTTTAGAGGCACATCAAAACAAATTTCTGGCTGATACAAATGCATATTCTCAGGAATTTTTGCTTTCTTATCAAGCTTAAAAAATATTACTAGAACTGAACATAGTTCATTAAATTAGAATATTTTATATAAAAGTCTATCTGTGGTATAGGATAATTCTAGTATTTCTGTGGGAAGAAGGCTTTCTTTTTTTCTTGTGTTTCTTTGCACTTCAAGATGCATCAAGAGCTCTTGAATACAACAGACTAGCATTTAATAACAATAGGCTAGCCTAGTTAAATTCAGACTTGAATTCCAGAGCATGTTTTTAATAGTGAAAAGAATTGAGTGTGAAACAATTTACCTAAGCATGCAACAGATTTTTCCTGTCTTGGGTGATATTGAGATGGGACATCTTTCTAAAAATATGCTTATGGTTACCCAGAAGCTGTAGGTGGAATACAAAATTTTTTTGCCCGTGATATATGGGAGGTCAGGCTAGATGAATGTGTGTGGTTTCTTTCTTTGCCCCTCGATATTAAAATCTAGGAATCTATGAATAGGAACAATTCAATCTCTGATCTAAGCTCTACTTTTTTGATTTTTTTCCCTGTCTAGATAGTAAAGCTGTCAATCAAGGACAATCTATTTTATTATTTATCTTTATCGAAGTAACATACAATCAGCTTGAGAAGATGGTCCCTGCATACATTGATATCAGTGTTAGTCACAAGTTCAAGTGGCCGGTTCTGGAACATTTTCTGGGGTGGAGATTGATAAGTAACTTCAATGCAATTGATGATGCTCTTTAAGGCCCTGAGGCAAAAATCTTTGACATCTATAGAAAGACAGCTGCTGAATTTATGGAGTTTCAGATCATAACTCAAATACATTATAATCAGACCTTAGAAACGTGGACTCAAGCAGGCTACTCCAGCCGCTTTTATCTCCTCTGGTAATGTGTTAGAGTACACCGGCACTGCCAGGGTGGTCAATGTTGTATGTCAGCTGAACCTTGCAGCAGACAAAACCTGCTGGACTCCTGA
Organism: Cuculus canorus; assembly: GCF_017976375.1. Classification (NCBI taxonomy): domain Eukaryota; kingdom Metazoa; phylum Chordata; class Aves; order Cuculiformes; family Cuculidae; genus Cuculus; species Cuculus canorus. Next base: position 85,949,318 of record NC_071402.1, on the reverse strand, counting down.
GATCTGGTATCCTTTTGGATTGCCAGGGCCAGCAGAGGACTGCCTTTGCACTGAGGAGTGTCGCTGTTTGAGAGGGACATCAGCTGTTTGGTCTTTCATGGCAATATAGTTGGGAGGACAGAGGCATGGATATGTGCTGGGCCAGGCATGGAGCAGTCAGAGCAGTGGGAGCTGGGTGTTCTGCATGGAAATCCTTGTTTGTTGCTGTGCTGCTGGAAGTGAATTGTGGGACCTTATCTCCAGCCTTAGCCTTGAGGAGGCACTTGGACAGCATAGGGGAGGTGACTTGCCAGCTGTTCTCAGTAGTTAATGAATGGAGAAAGACAGTAAAGTCGGGCCTGCACCCATCTCCTGCCCCATCCCCACCCCCACTCCATCTCTCCTTGCTCTGCTGCTTGTAGGGGCTGTAAGAGATGAAACACATGAAACACTATGGTGAGCCCAGAGGCCCTGACTTGACAGCTTTCTCATCAACCACTCTTGGAGCTAGGACAAGAGAGAGTTCCAGAATGTTACAGGGAGGGGTCTGATATCACTTCTCTTGATGTGACTGGTGTCTCAGTCAATCCTAGAGTTAGAGGGAGAGAAAGTGCCAGAAGTCCAGGGACTGGACCCTATAAATAAGGTCAAGCACAATATTTTGGGGATTCTCCATACCAAGCATCCCCATTGGCAGGTTTGATACTAGATCCAGGACTGGTGATGTTTCTTTCTCCCTCTCTTTCCTCACATAGCTGTGAAATAATGTAAGGCTTGCCTTGACTTCCTATAAAGCCACATAGCTTAGATAGGTGTATTTGCTGGACTGTTGATGCATACCTCGTATCTGTTTCATTTAAATCTGTTGCTGTTTGTTGCCCCCTGGTTGCATTGAGATTTCCTATCAAAGTTGACTGTTCATGTATGGACCTTGTGTGTTAATCACCTTCATCCACACTGAGGGGATCCACAAATCTGAGTCACTTTTCCATCTTTCCTGTCACTGATCACCACAACCCAGAACTGGGTGGGAGCTTGGTCTTGAGAAGGAATCTGGGATGTGACAACAGCTGTGCAGCTCTCGGCAAGTTGGAGAGCTTCTACTCAGCCATGTAATACTGTGGTCTGCTTGGAAAGTCAGGTTCTTGTAACCGTAAATGCACTACTAAGATAAGCAATGCAACAATACTTAATGGGTTTGGAGCTGAGTAGTATTAATGACTAATTAATTTTGTTAGTATCTATCTCTGACATTGGCTTTTTTTTTTCTTCACTAATTGCTAGGGAGCTGCCATTCATCAACTGTCTCATAGCCTGCACAGTTTACCACTTAATTGGGAGGGTGATGCACTCCTATGGTCCATACATGAGACGAAGAAAAGTATCTTGGTAGTTGTATACTCATTATATAGTGTATAAGCACTACTTGTACATGTCAAAACCAGCTCTTTGGTGTCCTCAGAAAATGGTCTCAAACACTAATAAAAAGTTTTCATGTTATCTTTCAACATAAGTTCAAAGAAGTCACTGGTGTCTGCATAAAAATAAGTTTCGTTGCAGAGTGATTGAATTTTAATAATCTCTTAGATTTTTAAGACTTCACTTCTAGTTTATTTCTGTTTTATTTTCTTTCTCTCCTTCCCTCCCTCTTTCAGCACTTTCCCTCTTAATCTCTTTCTTAGTAGGAGAAAACTTGCCTCTGGGGTACAAGCAGAAGCAGCAGAGAGCAGGAAGGATCAAGCTAAATTAGGATGTCTTGAAACACAGAAGGTCACAACCCCACATTTTTCTGAGAGCAAATTTCCTGCTATTGACCCCATAACACTAAGGAGGATTCAAATTGATTTAATTTTCAAACCCCCTTTCCACTTCCCCCCCACGTATTTCTTTTGCTTTCTAGACAACATATGTCAATGTCTTTTTAAGTTGTTGATGATTAACTGCGAACACTGCACTGCTAAAAACTCGCCGTGACATTTTTCAAAACCTTCAGAAGTGTAACTGATAAAGTGCACACTACAGCAAAGAACATGATCCTACTGCAGTTTTTTTGAAGTGAGAAACTTATTTTTCCTCTTTCCCTACTTGCTTCATTTCAAATGCATTTAAAATCCTCCTACATTATATGCATGCATTTATTAGAGTAGCATACGAAAAGAAGTATCAAATGACTGGGGTTTTGTTTATTTGTTTGTTTGTTATTTAATGGGGAGAAGGTATGTGTGTGAATTTGCAGAACAAGAGCATTTGAAGCAATAGCTTCTGTTGTGATGCTGAGATCTAGCCATGTTACTAACTTAACTTACTCAGACCAAAGGCATAAATTCTTCAGAATAAATCTACACAAGCCCTGTCAAGGTGGATATCCTCATATGGGTGGAAAGGCTAATAGAAATGTGAAAGGATAGTTAACCCTGCTTTCTTCTCACTCTGAGCTTTTCTGAATATTTCTCTCTATTGAATCTTTTTCTGTTGTTGTGGCTTTATTTATTTATTTAAAGGGGAAAGAAAATAAAGACTGTAAACGAAGGATAATAATTTATTTCCTTGCCATGCACATGCAATACATGTGGTACAAGGGAGTATACATGGGGATGATGGTCCTATGTAATGTTCTATGATCCTATATTTTGTACCTGTTGGAGTATTAGTATTATATATGCACAGGTGTTTTTTAGGGAGATTTTGTTTTGGTTTGATTTTGGTTTGTTTCATTTTCCTGATTCTAATGTGTCAATATGCCCTCTCCTTTGCTTTTATTTTTGAGTTGGGGATTTTTTTGCTTATTTTTGGGTTTGTGTTTTTTTATTTTTATTTTATTTTTTTAATTACTTTCTTTTGCTTTTTAACCTTCTTTCGCAGTAGACAAAGAAGGATTGCTGCTACCTGCTAAGGTAACAGCAATTTTATTTCCTCCTCTGTTTGATTCAGAGATAATCCAGATGATGGAGCTGTCAGAAATCTCCTGAGAAGGCTGTCATTGGGTCTCTGGCAGATCAGTTTGAACTAATGAAAAGAATTATAGGTGTGGTAGACTGTTGCAAGAGATGAGGAGCTATGGTTAATGCTACTGTAAAAGACTGGCAAGACTAGCTGAAGTGTGGTCTCTCTAAACTGAAATCTTAATCTGGCAAATTCTTAAAACCTAATGTTAACTTTATGCACCTGTGCAAGTCAGTAGGTATTCTTGCACAGTGTGAGGAGGTGAGTATCTGCATACAGCTTTGCAGTTGTGTTGTTACAACGAAAAGTCTTCAAAGCTTTCAAAGCTGTTTAGTTTTGATTGTTTGTTTTTTTAACTCTCCTGTCTGCAGTGCTGGTAAACTTTGGCTGGCATATGCTCCTTAAATGCTTGTTAGGAGTAGTCATCGTTATTGTCCAGGTAAGATTGTTGACTTTTCAAAGCTACAATTGGACTGATTAGCTGGGCCTTCTCTGCAGGTAGGTGAACTTAATTTCTACTCCGTGTACAGTACCCTGATATCTTGCTGCTCACTAATGGTCTGAGAAATTCCCATGCCCATTGCTGGGTATTTTTGAGGAGAATATAGAAAACAACAGGACCCTGTATTCCAGTGAAGCACTTCTGCAGCCAGAGGCATTTCGACTAAAAGGATCCACGGAATACCTGCAGGACTGCTGCTTCTCCTGCCCATCCTCCCTCCCCAGTATTCCCTTACACAGCTCAAGACACAAAAAAAAGTACCAGTGGTATGAGGACATTAATGTGGTAGAAACTAAATAGATGGTCAAGAAGAGACAGAGCTTTGGGAGAAAGGGAAAATGACTGCCATTTAGAGTGCTTTGTTGCTATTTCAGCAGCAGGTTCTGAATTTTCAGCTACTTCTAGGGGGGTTGCGGACATTTTGGTGTTGGTTTTTTTTTTGTGGGTTTTTTTGTTTGTTTGTTTGATTTTTATCTAACACTAGAAATAATTAATTAATAAAAAGTTTGGTCTCACTTTCACAGAGGAAAATAAATTAAAACTTATTGTTGAAGCCTATAGCTAAAAAGGCTACTAGGTCCATGGAAATAGAGAAAAGAGAGTAAGAATTTTAGAAAATTTTAAGTAAGCAAATTAGAAAATATTTATTTGGGATAACACAGAAGGAGGTATGTATAATCTACCCATTCTTATTTTCTTGACATCTCTTTGCTGAGACCCATTTTTTAGAGTGGAAAGGCACTGGAGGTAGAGGGAATGCCCTACAAAGCTCTTCTTCTAAAAAAAGATTAAAAAGAGCAAAATTTTTGTGGTTTTTTTTTCCCTTTTAAATAAAAAGAAATCCCACTGTACCAGTAATTAGCCTCCTGAATATATATGTTATTAAGCTGTCTGCATGCTTCTTAGGTGTCCAAAAGGGAAAGCACTGTGCTTTCATCCTCTTACCTAATGCAACAAATCCAAGGTGTGCACCAGTCACTTTTTAATGCACACCATGTTGAGGCTTAATGCTATTGTATTTGGTTTTTCTCAAGCTCCAGGCTGTTTGTACAAGAAAATGCTGCAGAACAGCCTTGGGAGCAAAAGTCACAGTCAGGGATTATGTTCAAACACTGAAGAAATTGTAAAAACTCTTTTGTTGTTTTCCTGGGTTTTTTTTGTTAATAAAGGACTGTTTTATTGGCTATACACTTTCAAGTAAATTTCTCAGCCATCATTAGAAAAGCTGGTTTCAGCCACCTACACATCTCAGAAGGAACAATAAACTAGGCTGAATTTTACGTGCTTTTCATATATCGCTGTGATGTCAAAGCAGCTGCTTATTCCTTAATGTGTCCTTCATTTTCTTACTGAAACAGGTTAAAGCAACCTTAATTCTTTTTTTTTTCTAGAAGTTGCAAGCTTTCTAATGCAGCAGATAGTCCACTCTTGAATAAAGCTTGGAAAAACATCTCTGATGTTTTCATGATCTTGTACATCAAAAATGGCTACTAAACACGGTCAGTGCTTCTAAAATGGAGGGAGGAGGGGAAGAAATTTCTCTGTGTAAAGATTAGGGAGGGATAGGAGATATATTTTCCATTATATCCCTGGACAGAAATGAAAAAGTGAAGGGTGAGAAATAAGAGCTAACTGAAAACTGGAAAATTTCAAAACAATATTTTCTCCATTAAGAAATTATTCTGTTTTGGAAAAAAAGACTGTGTTTCTTAAAGACCATTTTACCCTACTCTTTCAACCAGATCTGGAAAAGATACACTTCTCCAGTCTGGTGCACATGTGAAAATGCTATGGCTTCTGGTTTGAACATTTAGTATTCCTTTGGGCAGAGAAGAGAGGCTGGATAAAGAACAGAGTATTTGTTGTTCCTGACACGGCGGTTGGTCCATCTCCTGTTTGGCACAGAAAGAGTCCTTGGCTGAGAGAACACACAAAAACACATTACTGGGCACCTCTGTGTTGGCTGGCCAGAAGCCCGTTCACAATCCATATGCAAGGATTGCCACTGAATAGAGATGGGGAAGTGGGGACGCTCCTCCTCTGGGCAGAGAGATAAATGGCACTGACTCTTGTTCTTCTTATGTTTGCACGAGGATCAAGGTATGGCAATTTTGTCACACCTGGTAGCCTCTCTTCTTTGTTTTTTTAACCAGTTGTCCCTGTCCTGTCAAGAATTAGAGACTGAGTGATTAGGAGAGTGCAAAATGGATTGTTTGTAAGAGAAAGAGCTTGGGCTGTTGTTCTGTCTCTACTCCCTGGGTAATACTGCCTCTGTCTCTGCAGGGTGGTGTAATAAACAAACTTGTTGTGGTATTAGACACACTTTTATGCCAATCTTTCTTACTCATTATTATAATCATCATGCTATTGTTATATCCTGAAAGTAAGTAAATTTAATCAACTCAAAAATACCTGTTAGCTTAACTAAAATCATGCTGTGAACATGGTTTAAATGTGTACCACTGTAAATGCTTTTGCCTGATCGTTAACTCCCAGAACCCCATGGGAAAATTTTGTAGGATTATGCTCTAAGAGATTATAAATAAAGAAAACAATGGTCTCACTGGTGTATTTATACTCTGCACACTGTATTATTTATGAAATATATTAGCAGCCTTATGCTGATAGGTTCACCTGGGGGATTTTGAAGGAATGAGTATTAACCACCTTATGAGACTTAGCATTTAGGATGGTAGTTAGATATTTGCCTTTCCCCCACCTTCATTCAATCCTGTAGAAGCACAGTTTTCCAGTTACAGGAAGGCCTTAGGATGGGGACATATGTGTGAGTGCCTGTGTGGCTACTTATTGTGAACACATTAAATTAATGAGTAATTTCTTGCCTGAATGAAACCATATTCAAGAAAAAAGTATCTGCTACGTGTCTCTTCCATGGGAGGAATGACTTATATCAGCATTCCTATATAAATATTAATGTCTGATGTGTTTACTATCAAGCAAGAGTCTGCTAAATGAAGTCTTATCTGCCTTATTTTTTTTTTCTCCAGGTTGCAGTTATTGTTATTTACTTTTTTCTGACTATGAAGTGACAACAAAGTTGAGACTTTTGAACTATGGTGAACATCTTTATTTCATATGCTCATAATTCTTGAACTCCTTGTCTGATTTACTGCAGATTTGGTAAAAAAAACCCTAACTCAGCTTGAGACCTAGGCTACAAATCTTGAGGCCAATATGATTTGTGAATCTGGAATTTAGAACTGGGGGTAGGAGCCAAATTTTGTGTTATAATGGAAATCTGTGTTGTAGCCTTAATCAAGGGGAGTCTTTCTGTTTCTTAATGTATCTTTTCCAGTCCTTCATGCCTCAAAATACACACATATGAGTAACAAATCTTTTTTTTATCTTATACCTATTTAAAGATTCTCAAGTGAAGTGAAGTGAACTACAACTGATTTCACTATTTTCACTGTGTGCTTAATAGTCTGAGGAATACTGTATAGTCATGATGTGCTACCACTCTGTGTTTTGCCGCAGTCCCATCCTTACAGCAAACAGAACACCTTTAAGAAGGGATGTCAATATACCCTGAATTGTCGCTTGCATAAAGCCATGTGAAAGCCCCCAGCAGAAATACTTTTCTTACACTGTCTGGTAAAGCAGAGCTGTAGGGGGGAGGCTGATGTGGAGAGATTCAACATGAATCTTTTCACTGTTTCACAGGAAATTATTTCTTCCTTGCTGAGTTACAGCCATTTTGTTCAAATCTTGCAGTTCGTATTCTGTCATTTTATTAGCCTTTCTTGGGCATGTTAGCTTCCACCTTAACACAGTAGCTTTTATAAGTGAGATGAATAGTTCACTGCTTGGTTGTTGTGTCCTGGGGCATCTTCTAAATATAATTATCAAATGTGAATGTAATGGCTTTCTATTTTTTCTGCACCGCGTCCATAGAATGATTATTTCAGCACAGGGTACTGTATTGGTTTATTACAACGTTGGATGTCAGTCTTCTGTTTGAGATCTGGAACCACTTATTTTTCTAATAAAATATTCTACACTATTTGCAACTTCAATATTCTCAGCTTTAGTAATGAACGGAAAACACAATCAAAACACGAGTGTTTCAATATATCTAACTCATTCCAGTCATTATCAGAATGTGGGGAGATAGGGAAGGACAATTTTACCCTGGAGAAATCAATGTAACCTATACACAGGGTAGAATTAAGTAATAAAGAGAAAGTAGATGTACATGATATTTGATTTCTAGATAGATGGTGAATGTGTGTAGCTCTCTCATCTGTCCAGAAACAAAATGCTTTACCAATGGGTAATGTTTTACTGCTATTCCCATGTGGGTTTTCTGCATGATTCTTTCTTCACATAAAATAAATCTCCTTTATGGAATTTAAAACTTTTCACATAGTTTTATTAGGATCTTACTTTTTTTTGTTTGTTTTTTTGTTAAGTCTGCTGATTATTCATCATAGAAGACTTCTTCCAGAATTCTCAGAGGAGTCCAAGGTAGCTAGGTACCTCAATCTCACTGGCTTTCAGTAAGAATGAGATATTGATCTCTGTAACTTGCTTTGAAAGCGGGAGTTTTTTTCATTATTTAATTCAAAATGAGATTTATTACGCTGAGAATATGCAAGCATTGCTCACAAAATAATCTTTTCACAGGAAACTCATCTAAAGGGAGCTAGTCATGGTAGGAATATTTCATCCCTTCCAGTTTGGAGTTTAAACCTACATATAGTTAATCAGCAAATCCACCTAGTAGAAAATCATAGCCCTGAAAAAGAAACAACCACTAAAGGATGTATGGAGGTGAAGAGACTTAAAAAAGAGCGCTTCATCTTTCCTTCCACTTATAAAATACTTGTTTAGTTTGTTTTTCTGGTTCAAGAGATAAACAGAATGGTTTGGTTTCTATGCTGCAAAGAACTATTTTGGTAGGAACTGCCTACATCTAAGATGCTTTATTTTCAATGGCTTATTTATGTATCCCTATTGTTCATTTTTCAGGAATGTCCCTAGTTCCTTAAATGGCACAATAGAAGCCTCTGTGTTGACAGGAAGCCTTTTTCAAAGGTTAATTATTTTATGAGAAAAGAAATTACTCCTATATTGCCTGTTAACCTTTGTTTTTTCTTTCTATTTCTTTTCTTTTCTTTCTTTCTTTTTTTTTTTTTAATTATTTCCTTCAGTTATGTGACTACTTGGGAGTCACAAGAGCTTTTTTCACTTTTAATTTAGCTTATCTCTTAAATATTTTTCTCAGTTCTGAAACTTATCTTGTTAATCTTGTTTGTTCTAGAGAGAATAGATTAAACTCCTTTAACTGTCCACTTTATTAAATTCCTGGTATAATTTATTAGTCTAAGAAAATCAGACAAGTAGGAAGTTTAATTGCTTAAAAGTGCATAACCTATTGCTACTGGAGACTTTCTCATAAATGTGTGTTACATTTATGAAAGATAATTAAAATTAAAATTGTTTTCTATTAATTAGATTTTCATAATGAGTATTTTTCACTGCCAAAATAATTAAGTTTTCAAATGATACACTTTTATTTAAAAATACTAGCCATATGAGTTCCTTAACTTCTCCTCAGAAAAGGAATATCTGATTATGTTTCAGTTTAATGTGCCTCCATTTTCACCATCCTCGGTAAGATGGAAAAGCATGCTGATTTCCATTGTATAGGTGAGAGATGGAGACAAGGTGACATGAAAGAAGGTATTCAGTCTACCTCCTTGGTGCTATTACAAGTGTTTCACTAGGATCCAAACTTCCTGAAATTAGGATGTAAATTCTCTCACTAGCTACTGAAATAGGATCTTGGGGCTCCTGTAGCCTCCAAAATGGGGGTCCCAGACACCTAAACAGAATGAATATCTTCATTGTCCAAGATAGCCCACAAAGTCTTTAGCTGATCAAAAAAAAATACTTCTACAAATTTGGTCAAAAGGCTTTTTATGGCACTCCAGTCTGGTGCAACTTTGGCAGTTCTCAGTGGTTTGTCTAGAAGGCTACAATCATGGGCTTTCAAGAGCGTTAGTTACACCCTGTTATAGAAAGCTGGAAAGGACCTCCTGGTACCTGACTTGCATTTTGAAGGCAGGCATTGTACCAATTTCAAAGGCATATTCTACCTTTTGTTTCACACTGAGCCATGAACATGCTGGGATCTGACTTTAGGGAGTTGTGTTAGCAGATATGATTAAGAAAACTGACAGTGTACACATCAGCACTGAATCTCTATATTTGACTCAAACAGACCCTGATAATTGGAAATACTTATCTTGACATCAGATTTAGTAATTCAAGTGTTTGTTGTTCACGATCCCCTATCTTCTCCAGCATTATTTGGCACAGATTATTTTTACAGTTGTTGTCCCTGGCAGTAAGACAACAGCAGAATTCTAGGTGAACATGCTGCACAATCAAGGGCTAATATACATTCATTTACAAAAGCTGGAGCTCCACTGAAAAACAGACCTTGTTGCAGTTGATTTGGGTTGGAGGAGCTTTTATTTGCCTTTCGCTTTTCCCTCTTTATGCCATATTGTGGTGGTGGTAGATTATTGGGTTTTATTCTACAATTCCATGGCCAAATGAATGTTCAGTGGTAATTTTTTTTGTTTTGTTTTGATATTTTTATACTTTTTCCTTTCACTGAATATTAAAATGTGTATTTTGACTTTAATTACCCACCTCTTGTTACTAACAATTACACAAACTTTGTGAATACCTGCACTGAATTCTGAAGGCAGCATAGCTCCAGAAAGCTAAGAGAAGTAGATGAACATTGACCAAAAGAAATTAAAAAAAAAAAAGTAAAAGCATGTAAGCACAGCTTAGAATCTGTTTAATTTATGTGCTAGTTATGAACTAGATGCCATTATCATGATCTTATTATTATTAATAACTAAGCAGTAACCATTGTAGGACTTGGTTTTATAAAGGATGAGGGTGAAGGATGAATGACTTCAAACATCGAATAAGCAGTATACCTATTTTCTGGGAGGAAAATTTGTATGATTCTAACGTAAAATTCACTACAAAATATATGGTTTATACTGTGTAAGCCTCAAATTAAGCGATTAAGTACAATTCACTCAGTAATGTATGAATTCAGTAAAATGCATACTGAAAGCCTAACTTTCAGTATTTAACCTTTGAATTTATTCAAACAAGATGAGTAGGACTTTTAATTGGCTTTTGACATTTGAGCAAATTTTGCATAGTGATGGGCTGCAAAACCTGTAGACAGGAGAATCATGAATGTATTCAGATGCTCAAAATGAAATCTACAGGGGTTTTTGTGAACCCATACAAGAACAGATACTGCTTTGACAGTTTTCTTTCTTATTTCTGTTACTTCCAGGCTCCAATGGAGTTGTGATAGAGTTACGTTTTCTTACAAGAAGAAGAGTAACGATTAAAGGAGGTGAAGAGTCTGACAGCTTTCTTCAGTCTTAGATTTTGAAAAACCTTCTCGTCTTGATCCCCAAAATAGAGATTCTTCCTCCTACATGCCTCATTTTTCTGTGTGTAGCTTTCATTGCAAATTGTGTCTGTTCACCTCAAGTTTGGGTATGACTGTTGCTTGTTTTCTTTCCCTCCTCTAGAAAAAAATTCTTAAGATCTGTACTGCTGCCCACTGTTTCAACAATTGAGTGTTTGTGTGACTACACTTGCCAAAATCCTTTTGATTCGGATCTCCACTCCCTACATTGTGTTGTTGTCTGGTTTTGCCTTCCAGTTGATATTCTTATTGTTCCTGTTTGCTATTGTAATACTACCTTAAACACAATACAAGAGCACTTCACAAAACTCACCCCCATCAAGAAAGGACAGAGCAGATCTTTATTCTGTGAGACCATATGCCTCTTGGAGAAAAGATAACTGTTGGGAATGTTTTTGCAAGAGCTGGTGCATTTGGAAGCTTATTAGAGGAGAACACAAATGCCCAACTCATTTCTCTTTTTCAGGTTTTTTTTTTTCTCAGAGAAAAAGATTTTAATATAACTGTCTGAGCCAGCACAGTATCTTCTAAAGGATCAGGGTTTCATAAAAGTACAGTAACAGCTGTCAGAAAACTGAGTTTGCTACTCAGTAGAATGCTATGCAGTCCAGTACATAATTAGCATCATATTCCCTATCTGAAAAAGAGAGATGAATAAAACAGGTTGCCACATTTTCAAAAGAGCTTCAACACAGCTTGTGATATTCTGCTTACAGTTTTGCACATGCAGTCACTTTGTCCATGATTTTACTCCTTGCCAGAGTTTGTGCCAGGGTGTTGCAGCTATCAGAGTTGCTTCTTACAAATTCTCTTTGCATGGTATGATTTGGCCTTTCTGCAAATGAAATCAGTCTTGTGTGACCAAGGGCTTTTTTTTTCCTTTCTAGCCCTAAAGGCTAATGTGTTGTACTTGAGAGATGTGTGGAATGGCTCAGCAACTCTTAATTCTGGCTAGAGTTGATGAACACCTAGGATTTACTCCAGCTGTGGGCATTGGCTACAGGTGTTCACAAAGTTTTCAAACCCCAGCTTCTAATCTGTGGAACTCCTTGGTTAGAGGTGTTATCATGATAATGCTGCTTATCATGGAAAACAGAGGAAAACAGTTGGTTTTAATATTCCTGCAAGGCAAAGTAGCTTCCAAGGCACAGTGCCTATCATTTATTCCATTCAATGTGTTGTGGAAATATCCTGATAAATGTATCTTCAATTTTGCCCGCTCGACAACGAGTTGTAAGGTTACAGGTTTCAATGGGTGGGTGACACAAAGTGGAGGGAGGGTTATGTTGAGCCACAAATTCCGTAGACACTTCTCATGTTGCAGTAATATTAAAACTTGTTGCCTCATTGGCAAATTCTCTGGAAAATACTTGCTTCCACAAATGCCACTAGAAGTGGTTGTTCTTCATGAACTTTTTCACAAGATGGGAACAAAGAAAGGACAATAGTCTGTAAATGAGAGAGTGCACTGCCTACAGATTCAGTGACTGGCCAAACAGACTTCTTCAGAAAGTAGAAATCATGATGATTTTCCCTCTGTTTTTTTTTTAACCAAGTCTAACAAATAGGTTATCTGTAACATACAATATTTGATTTTTCTCATTTTTGTACTTGTATTTTAGTTCATTTTTCTATGCTGTTGGGATAGCTTTTCTCTTCCAGCTCTACAGATACAGCCAGGAAGGAGGCCCAGAGGACAGAAGAAAAAGTTCAAGGGAGTCACTGGGGGCCAAACTCTCAGCTGACCTGAGCTGTGCCTGACTCCATTGAACTAAAGAAAATGGCACAAGGAATTGAGCATACTAGAAGCTAGATCTTAGTAAAGTTATCGTCTTCTACTAACGCTTATCTCTGCTAAATCTGTATGATACCGTAGGAAAAATCATTTCAACCTCTTTCTAACTGAGCCCCTGATGTAGCCATTTTTCGATGTCACTTACACACCTACAGGGTGGTGGTGAAGTGTCTGCAGGGGGTTTAGCTATTGAAAAGGGATTGCTACAGGGTTATGGCCTCACCTTGAGGAGCACTGTGGTCTTCCTTCAGTGCCGACATTGAACTGGAGTTGTCCAGGGAACTTTTGAAAGTGCTTCCTGGACTTCCCTCCTTTAAAAGGACTCTTAGTCCTTCTGACTCTAGCCTTCTAAGATTTCTAGGAAATAACCCATTTTATTTGCTCAATGGCAGGCTCCCCACCGTTCCTTTCCTCTCCAGTCTGAGAGAGTCCTGTATGCCTTCCACTGTCCATGACTTGCTCTGAGCATTTGCCATTATTGTCTGAACGTTTGATCTGTCAGGTTATACCAATGTTACCAGAGCTCTAGAGAATACACATGCAACTGCATCAAAAAGCAATTTGAGGAGAGTGAGTCCATTGGTGCACACACAACTGGAACAGCTGGTAAAGTGCTCTGCTGTCATTCTGCATTGTCTGATTTTGCCTCTTTCTCCCCTTGTGATAATGAATTGTGTTCTATTACTGTACCCATCCCTTAACCTGGGCTGTTTAACCTGGGCTGTTGTCTCTTCAACATTACTTAGAAGCTTGACTGAGTTTGGAAAGGGAATCAAAAGAGGTGGTTTTAACACTTCCTGTTGCTTAGGTCTGCTACACTGATGTATCGTATTACATCATTGCACAATTTGTTATCCCATCTCTCCAATTAAGGAGTGGAGAGTTAAATAAAGCTTGAGGAGGTAGTGGTAACACAGGGAACTTAAATTTTCCAGTCAGGTTTACACCTGGTGTAAGGGGTCCCTTAAGCAAGTCACCTATGCAACATTAGAATATTGTCACATCAGAAAAGAGACCTCAGAATGAGATACGGTGCGCAGTTTTAGATATCGTACTTGCAGAAAGAGGTGGTCCAATGTAAGAGATTCCAGATGTGTGTGATCAAAGACAGAATGTGTGGGGAGTAGTTCAGTCAAGAGAAGGAAGGGCTGGGACAGAAAACACCTGCTTATATGACACACACACAGAAAAAAATAGTGAACAAGTATTGATATAAACAGAAAGGGAATAAACTGTTCTGTGTCTAGTGTGTCAGAAATGAGACGTTAGTTTTCAGCAAGTGAAATTAAGACTATATATTGGTAAAGACTAGTATATGGTCAGGATAGTTAAGCATCAGAATTAGTTTTCTGGAAAGAGGGGTGAATCTTCACTAGTGGTCTTTATGGGCGGATTAGACAAACATTTGACAGTAAAGAAATAATCAGTTTGTAACTGATTTTGCTTTGGGGTAGGAGGGTGGAGTAAAGGACTTCTTGTGGTACATTTCTGCCTTTTTTATATTTTTTTTCATGCTCAGAACAGAAGGCGTTGATGAGACAGAGTGTATGCATCCAGAGAAAGAATTTTCTCTCCAAGACCTATAAAGTGTTAGCTGTCCCTTAGTCTCTTTGCATGCAAATGATGGACTTTAATTTACGGGTACCACATGTAGAGTGTGTTTGTAGTGGACAGCATTTCAGAGGTGTTTCACTGAAAGATGAATGCTTTTCCATGCCAATAAGCTTCAGAAACTGCTTGTTGCACTGCTTGCAGCACATTCCAACTTTGAACTGCTGAGGTCTACATAAATGTAGGTTATCCATACAGCCGTGCAGAAAATCTCTAAGATGAGTTCTGCATTAATAGCAAGAAAGGGTGAGTCAGTCAGCTAATTTAATGATCTGGCCTGTAATTTGAATCCATTGAAAGTTGTCTGTAAGCACCTCTGAGAATAGAGATCAAGCATGACCTTGACTTTTAGTAGTATGAATTAAATCATCTTGTAATATTTCTGACACTCACTGTTGTCACACAAACAGTTCAGATTAGCAGAACAGCACAGTTGTCATCTTGTAGCACACTTAAGGTTCCCTTCAGTGTAGTCTTTCATTTCTTTTAAAGGAGGCTTTTAATACTGTGTTTGATTTCCCGCATTAGAGCACCCTCTTAACAATGTTAAAGCTCACACAAGGGCAATGTGTTTCAGATGTGTTACTGTACTTGCATGAGGACCTCCCTTTTTATTCTATTACATAAAGATGATTTCTGGTTATAATGGATAACAAGTCACCTTGACACTAAGGCGGTACCCAGTCAAATACAGTCAGATCTACAGTACTGTGTTCAAATACAAAATATAAAAAGCCTTGTCTCTTTCTCCATGTCATAATGTTTGTTATTTATCCCCTGACCCTTAGACACGGTGGATGTTTATCAATGGGTTATATTGTTCCTGTAGCTACTTAGGTTAAACCCAACCTCCTTGCTTCCCACTGCCAGTTCTTTGATGTAAATTATTTTTGTCAAGACAATAATGTTTATTTTTCTGTATTTTTCTCAGCATTTTTTTCTTTTTTTTTTCTATTAGATTGGAAGGGAGCTTGCAATGCTTTGGCTTTTCTTTATTGATGGTCTTTTAGCCATTCACTTTCAGAGCAAAGAAATCTGAACAAATAGAAATAAGAAACAGAGCCTACTCCTCCTATAGAAGTAAAGGCTATTTCCTCTTTGTGAAACAAAAGGGCAGAGAATTAGGAAAGATGAAATTTATGGACACTGAATGCATGCCATTTTTTTTCAGGATAATGTTCTGTTTTCCCTTATTTGAGTTGTTTCTTTGCTGTCTTGCTTGAATTTATAAATGATCTCAACAAAAGGTGATTAATTACTATTTTTGGAGTTATGACATCATCATATTGTATTGTAGCAGAAGCCAGCATAACCTAATGAGTCACAAATTGAAGAGGTTTAGCAGATTAGTTACAAGGGAAAAAAACCCCAAACCCTTCTCCATAAGCTGCTTGAGGTAGTCAGGAGAACAGCATAGATGGTGTAAGTGGGTAATTTCAGTCGATGTAAGCATGTAATTAAAATTAATTACAATTTCTTTCTGTCTGCAAACACCTCATAACCTACACATTTCAACTAATACATTCACTTGGCTCCACACAGCACACAATAATTTAATTTTATTGTAATGCATCTCTTTTTATAGATGCTTGAGAATGGAAGAGCTATGAGTTTTGAAGATTGCATAGTACAGAATGATTAAAATATTTGACTGTTTCTTAGTTGTAGGGAATTTTCAGTCTTCCAAACTGAAATTACTGTGCTCCCTTAGGAACTGGAAAGACTTCCTGATTTTTAACATTTTCTTCAAGTCAAAAGTTCGAGATCATGATTTGGACAAATATATTCCTTCCCTCCATTGTCATGGGGTTAGTAAATAATGTCTCAAATTGCTGAGGAGCAATGTGGTACAGTATTGTCACCTGTGGCACATAGTCATTTACAAAGATATGTCTTCTGTGTGCTATTTGCAAAGAGAACATGAAAAAGATAAAACCACAGTGCCTATGTTTCACCAGACTTCAGGGAACATCAGACCAAATTTCACTGCGAGTTGGCATCACCTCTATGAAGAGGTCTTCATGTTACTGTCAGTAGGTGTTGTAGCATACTTGGTGTAAACTTCTTCACGGAAAAAAAAGATTTTACTTGCCTCTTTCTCCCCATCATAGCATTTGTTGTTTGTTCCCTGCACCCTGGCTGCTAGGGGCTTATATCTGTGTGATAAGCTGTTTCTGTGGCATGTTAGGTTAAACCCAACTTGTTGTATTACAATATACTTGCTGTCAGCCTCCTAGCTCAATAGGAGACTTTACTTGTGTAAGTTTTTATATGCATGCACGCACAGACACACACAAGTGGGTAATACAGCACAGGGTATGTATAACACACCTGTCAGATGCATAAACACAGAGTGGATACAGCTATCTGAAAGAGATAGTGCCAATCAGATCTATGAGAACAGGGGGATTGTTGTAGGTGGCATATCTGCTGAAAGCAGGTAATTTTAATTATCTAAGATAGTTTGAAGCTATGAATAATTTATTACCCATAGAAGTCTTTTTTAAGGCTTCTAATCCTGGTGAGCCTCTGATATTCAGATCACAGTCCCTGATGCTTCCCTATTTGAACTGTTACTCCGGAGGCACTAGATGGAAACTATATGTTTCTCTGTAGCTAGCCAGCATAGATTGAGTTGTTTTGACAGCCCAGCATGAAACTGTAATAGTCTAGCTAAAGATCTGAAAAATACAACACACAGTGGAAAATAAAACATTTGCTTGGACAGTGAGAACCTCACTGAACAATACAACACACTTGAGCACAAATAAAGGAGAGCTTGGGGGTTGGCTTTGGTTGGTCGGGGCGGCCTTTCTCACAGCTATGAACACAACATTTTCCTATAGGTTGGTAACAATTAAGAGGAAAAACACTATTAGAGTACCATTAGTTTGGAGTCCAGCCACACAATTTCTCTGTTTGAACTCTTCAAAGGCTGCAGTTTGTGTGTTTCCTGCAGATTTGCTAGAATTTAGCAGCTAATTTTCCCACCAAAAGTCTGTTTCTCTCAAAGCTGCCCATGCTGGGTGGGACAAGATAGCAATGTTGGCATGGAGGCAGGCCAAGGGCTTGAAAGCAGAGACACCTGCTCTCCCATGCATTTAATCCACTTTTTTTTTTCTTTTTTTTTTTTACCCTCTTTACAAGTACGTAAACAGCAAAGAAACTGCAGACAATAAATAAGAAGCAGGCTCGTGGAGGTGGGAAGCAAAAGACAGGAAAGCATCCAAGAGGTGAGAAATGTGCACGGTGTGTGGAGCATGTGTGTGTCATGGCATAGGCAGGATGGATAGGCATAGAGAGTGGTTGAGGGAGTAGAGAAGAAGCTGATGTCATTCAGGTGGCAGGCCTCCCTAGAGCTGCTGAGATATCTTTTATCCTCAAGTCTGCAGTGGAGGGGTAGAGGCTCCATTAAGCAAAGCACTCGAGTAAAAGCCTAAAATTAGTGACATACCTAGGGACCTTAGTGCGTCACGGCTGAAAGTTAACCCTGGCTTAAGTTCATTTGTAAGCCTCTGCTACATTTTGAGAGGCTGGTGTATATGATAGAACAGGATTTTTCATCTGCTTGTGTCCTTTTGAGGTGATGAAACTGGAGTCCTGGAAGAGTGTTCAGATATGGCGCCTGAGAGCTTAGAGAAAACCAGTGTGGCATGGAAGGGAAGTGAAGAAACCCTGAAGCCTCTGTGAAATTCACTTCTCTGCCCCAAGCCTCCAGTCCAGACATGAACAGATTCAGGAAATGGAGAAGGTTTTACGTCAAATGAGCAGTTCTTAGGTCAAGGCAGGCATAGGATAAAGCTAGCCCACAAAAGGCGGAGGGTGATAATACATGGAGCATGAAGGTTAAGTGAGAAGCCGAAGGAAATCTGTCCTATGTGACATAACACAATCTACTGCTGCTCTGCTTTCCCTGTTAGATACGTTCTGTTCCTTGTTAACTGCACTACTTTAATTTATTGTCTAAAGCATACTGTAAAATTTGCAGAATTTGGAAAGTGACGGAGATAGTTTTGCTGTAAAAACTCTAATTGCTGAATTATTTGATTTTTACATGCTATATTTCTCTAAAACAGGCATGCAATGTTGATGAATTGTACAGGCAACCTGTATTTCAAAAAGACACAGAAGGCTCTGTGTACACAAACATCCTTGCCCACAGAACCCTGGTGAAGATTTTTCTGAATTTCCAGTTTTATAATCTGCCAGTTTTGCCATCAAATTATTTTAAGATGAGTTGTAGAGAAAAAACGCTTGAAGCAGTGAAACAGCAGGTGGCCTGCTTAGTTTGTGGTGATGGCACCTTATGAATAACTCAATTGATCTCCATATGCTTCCATTCACTTTTGCTCACAGCAATTCTACCTTAAATACTCCAGCATCTGATAGCAAAGGTTTTATTCACACAAAAAAATTATATACTGGAAGGAAAACATGTTTTACTGCAGACATTGCTTTGTCATCCAAACCCATTTTCAGTGCCAAAAGCTGATGCAAAGCTCAGGTACTGGAGCAGTGAAAAATGAAAACTGTATGACTTGTTTTGTAACGATATACTAAAATAAGCTCTAAGATCACATAAGATATATCTGGCAGAAAAATTTGAAATTCACCTATACAAAATGCTTTGCTTCATTTAGTGGTTTGTGGAGTTTCTGAGGCTAATCTTTACCCTCAGAAAATAAGCCTGGAAGTTTGTGTATAGCAGATTCCCAAGTAGTGTCCCTGTCCACCCTCATGTAGCAGACTGTCAGTTAGTAGAGGATCTTCTATTAGCTGTGCACTCGAGTGTGGTCTAAGTTTCAAAGCTAATACTGATTGGAAGAAACATGTTCTGGTGCCCTGGTGATATTAAAGTAGTTCCAGCCTCCGTGTCTGACACCAGTGCGGTAGCAGCTTGTCCTGAGTGATACATCTTCTCTTAGCAGGGTGTGTTTCCTTCAGTGCAGTGCCTCACTAGTGCACCTCTACCACTTCCAGTTCAGAGCTAATATGACTATCACTAATTTATGTATAAAGGAGACCTGCTATACCGAGGTGGCTGTGTGTCAAGGAAAATGTATAGAAAGATTAACCAAAGGAAGATGTACATTCTGCTCTGAGAGGAAAGCATCCAAGGATGGCATATTACGCTATATGTCTTACTAAGTTTTAGTCACCGCCTGCCTATGGAATAAGATCATAATAAAAACTTGATGATATACAAAAGGGGAAGGGGGATTTTTATTTCCTAGGCTTAAGATACTTAGATACTTAAGCTAACTGCTAAGTATCTAAGATACTTAAGTACTAACTTCTATGGTTAGTCATCCTAATCTCCCTAGGTAGCTAGATGAAAAAGAGGATTCCTTAGGAAATGAAGTTTAAGTTTTTATCTGAAAAAAATCAGTGGAGGAGCCCTTTGCTTTCTGTGTTGTTAAAGTTCCTCAGTGTTTTCTATTCTTAAGGGCTAATCCAGACTGTATCCAGCAGTGGCTGGGAACATCATGTTAGTCCGAAAAGTGGCAAGAACTCTCAAGTGGCTTGTGTGGGAAGTAACTATACATTAGGTTGTAAAGAAATCACGTGGTGGGATTTGGATCATTCTTTTTTTAATTCATAGCATTGTGCACATGTAGTTATCCCCAGCCCTTGGTTGATAGTTCACACCCAAGAGAACTAAAAATGTGCACACATTGCTCCAAGCAGATAAATCTGAACAAAGCCACGTGGTTCTGTTGCTGAGGTGATTCTGGTATCAGGCATGTTTATCAGGGATGATTCTGGGCCTTTAATGCATGGTAGTGGAAGATGCCTGTGGGTTGCATTGAACCTTAGAAACAGGTTATATCAAAAGGTGTGATCTTGTTCTTGGTGTTTCCCTGTTGGCTTGTTTCACCAACAGTCTAACATCTGGTTTACGTTTAATCTTTTTCCTCTCACAGACTTAACATTAAGAATGAAGGATATAAGCATGCTGGCACAATGAATATACAAATAAATCAGCCTCTGTCAAGTCCAGTAATAAACCTTCTTGAATAACTCAGTTTATATCACCTCATGTCTACACTTTTGCTTTCATGCTATAGTTTGCTATTGAAAAACGCTCTCCAGTGCAGCCTTATTGCATTACTGCCTTTCATACGACGACCTATTGACTTAAATTAGTTCCAGGTACACTTAGAAAACTGAATTAAGTATGAAAATGTGGTTTTAAAATGAAAAGTTATCACTAGTTCATTTTGATGATCTGCTTATCCTTTGAAACGATCTGCTTAAGTTATTTTTGTGTAGCTATGAAGCTACTGAGTGATGCACTGAGTTGAGACTAGGCAGTTATTGCTACATATTGCGTCTCAGTCTGATTTGTTGATGAATAGGAGAGATGACAGATTTTAAAGGGAATGCAATATATATATTTAATAGGATTTATGTATTTTAGGTTTAGTACATTGGTTTCATGGCATTTTCTGTATGACATGATTTTTTGTTTCATCTAAAATGCTCTTATTGGACTGCAGTTCAGCTATAATTAATGATAGCAAAAATATCTATTTTAAGAAGCAAATATTCTCTAGTAGTAATATGATGTGCCTCAGACTATAAGATAACATTCGGAGATTAATTCTCTGTATGCATTTAATTGTTCAGCTGAGGTTACCCAGCATACATGCTCTTTTTTTTTTTTAAATACTGTTCTCTATTTTTCTATCTCTAAACTACTTCTAATCCAGCTGTCCTTAATGAATCTATCCTTATGATTATTGTACTCTGTTCTCTGGGGAGATATCTTTCTGATTGGAATACATACAAGATTACACTTTGAAAACTGTGCTAGGTATGGAAATGTCACACAGAATCACACAGAATCACAAGGTTGGAAAGGACCCATTGGATCATCGAGTCCAACCATTCCTAACACTCCCTAAACCATGTCCCTAAGCACTTCATCCACCCGTTCCTTAAACACCTCCAGGGAAGGCGACTCGACCACCTCCCTGGGCAGCCTGTTCCAGTGCCCAATGACTCTTACTGTGAAGAATTTTTTTCTGATATCCAACCTGAACCTCCCCTGACGGAGCTTCAGGCCATTCCCTCTTGTCCTGTCCCCTGTCACTTGGGAGAAGAGGCCAGCTCCCTCCTCTCCACAACCTCCTTTCAGGTAGTTGTAGAGAGTAATAAGGTCTCCCCTCAGCCTCCTCTTCTCCAGGCTAAACAACCCCAGCTCTCTCAGCCGCTCCTCATAAGACTTATGTCTATAAGAGATCTCATCAGTTTTATATCTTTATCTCACTATACCTATACCTACTAGAAAACAATTCCTTCAATGTCCCTTGTAGAATAAGTACTATGAAAATATAGAAAATGACAAACACTATTACAAACAATAGCTAATGATGGATAGAATATTAAAAATAATAAGTAATTTCCCTCCAAATAACTCAGTGCTTGGCTCCTGGATTCGGAAAAAGCATATCAAAGACAACTGCTCTGTCTTTTACATGACCAATGTACATGAGCAGCAGCTAATTTCATTTCCGTCCTTAATGTGGATGATGAGGCTTAGTTAGGAGAAGCAAATAGTGTTGCTGCTGCTTCCCTTCAGATTTTGCAATGAAAGTCACTTTAAAACTTGTCTAAGGAGTCTTTGCAGCCCATCTTACCACTGGCAGTTGTGCTGAATTGCTATGATGGTTCAGAGCACATACTTCCCTGGCTTATCTCAGCAGTTTGCTTTTTTATACACTTTGGCTGCCTCAGGTTAATTTATGTATCACTCTTATGTATGATTCAGTTGACAAAATTGTTATGTCAATGCCAGGAGTTTGCATAGTTTTTTTATTTTCCCAGTAGCCTGGATGAATAGGTTATAGAACTGTGTGTTAGAGGTGTGTGTGTGCATGAATCACTGACATCCTTTGCATGTTGCAGAAGAGAAATTCCTGATTCCCACCGCTTCTGAAGGATCATCAATAAGAAGTCTACGTTATGTCACCTCGGTTCCCCCAGTACACTCAGCTACAGCTTCAGTCAGTTATTGTGGTTAACAGTAAAGTGCACAAGAAATCCCACAGAACTGATAAAACTCATTAACAGTTCTATGAACAAAGATCTTTAGATTTCACGTCTTTAGATGTTAGTACTTTTTTTGTGTATTTTTGGTAGGTGGGGAATCTCAAAATTAGCAGACCTTCTAAATTTTATTTCACCAGAATTCATATGTATTTTAACTCTTCCCATGGGAATATGTAAATACATATTATTGCAGGTATTTCAAAGTCCAAATGAAACGGAGAACCACAGTGTTGATCTCTTTCCAGGCATCACTGTCTCCTGCTTGTCCCACTGCCTTTTTCAAAGGTAGTCAGAGCAACAGCAGCCACTGATAGCGTGAGGCTATTTACCTCTATTTTATTTCTCTCTTGTCTTAGGTTTGGGTCAAATCCAAAGAAACGCCTACTGTTATTTGCTTTCTTGCTTTACCCTCAGATCCGGTCAAGATGGTTCCAAGTCCAGTATTAGCTCTCACGTAACCTTTCCATTCAGCTAAAAGACCCAGCTCTTGTAATTTCTGTGAACTGGGACCACAGTTCAGAGGCTCATTGTCCCTCTCCTCCTCAGTGCCCAACTAATGAGCTGTGCATCTTTATGCTTGCAAATAATTTTGCAGAGGTTGATTGTCTATATACACTTAGCCCAGCAAGCAGCTTCCATTCTAACATACTGTTTTATCTCTACCTATAGCTTTGTCTTGGAAAATTAGACAGCAAAAGCACTGAAGCACAAGCTTATATCTGTCTCTATGGAGGAAAGCACTCAAACATGTCCTTAAATGTAAATATGTGCTTAGATCCTATCATTAACTCAAAGAGACTCAAGAGCACGCTTCAAGTTAAGCATATGCTTACATCCTTTTTGAATAGAGATGCTTTCCTGAATTGTCACCTTAACTTGGCCAGAAAATTGCCACATTTTCTATGAAAGAAAGGAAATATTTCTACAAAATCTAGAGGCACGTTGTCAGACTTTTTGAGTTATAGGTAATTTAAAAATATACTGATTTGGAATTTGAATTTCTGTCTTAGCTTTTCTATTCATCTGCCTAACGTAAAAATGATTTGTTAACACTCAGAATTTTGAGACTGGTCATTTACAAGGCTACAATTAATACCTTGAACCGTTACAATTAGTTATAAGTAAGTTTCTGGAAAAGCTCTAAAATCTGATTTTCATGTTTGATGCCAATTGCTGCCTCTTAAAGATCATGTATGAACTCAATGTGAAGGCACAATTTATCTGACATTTGCTTGCCAGGAGGCATAGGATTGAATTAGGCAGAGCTCTTAGCAGACCAGATATAAAATATTCTCAGTTCCCAGTCAGTTATATCTCCTTCATAAGAAAGTAATTATCTATATTCAGGGGAAGTAGCTGATGATGAGGTTATGATCACATTGGTACAGATATCTGGAAGCAGATCCAATTCATATAGCTCTACTCTGTTCATGTCTCTGTTGTTTAATCATTCACTACCAACCCATAACTGTGTCAAAAAAGTGGGTTTTTAGCACTGAGTTTGATGTAAATCAAAAACGTCATGTGGTGTCAGTGTGAATATATTGGTTTCTGCCAACATATTAGTATTAGAAGTTCCAGAAGGATACGTTTACAATTATGAACAAATAAAGCGTACTTTGGGCTGAGCAGGCTGGAGCACCCTAAGTGTGACACATACATAAGAACCTGTATTTCTTTGGAGGCATCCGTATGCAAGAATTTGTCAATGACATATGTAGCTTTCATGACTACATCTTCCCTAGTGACTGCAGTGATTCTGGGAAAGTTTTGGACTAATGAGCCCAACTGGCATAGAAAGCTGTCCTTCCACATGAGGAAAATCTCCTACTCCCCAAAATCAGTTAGCTACATGTAAACTGCATCTAACGGATGGTCCTTGCCTGCATTTTACTCCTGGACTGTAACTATACATTGCTTAGGAAAGTATTAGCATAGGGCAGATGTGTGCCAGGCACTGCTCTAACAGTCTTAACAGCACAGAAAATTGTGTTTCTGTGTCTGGGAGTACTGTCTAGCAAGGTTTAGTTTACTAGCATGTTTGTAACCAATAGGGTCAATTTTGTTGTCATAGCAATGTAGCAGATAATCCTTGTACTTTCCCAGATTAAATTGAGTTGACATTAAACCCTTGGAATGAAAACATGGAGACAAAATTTATTTGAAGTCCCGTAGACTCCATAATACTCAGGGCTCTTCCTTCACAGAGGAAGAGAAGCCATGGCAGATGACAAAATGTTCCTCTTCCATAGTTACATTGTCTCCCTTTGCTAAAGGGAAAAAATGCAAAAGTTTAGAGTGTCAGAGCTCGGGATCTTCTATAGGTTGTTCAGGCATGGCAAGCTTCCTGCAGTCTAGCTTTTGGTTTGATACAATAGCTGAAAAATGAGGGCAAGAGGGAGAATGTGATTTACATAGTCAGTGGGCCTTTTCTCTTTTTTAAGGCTGCATAGTATCTTGCCTGGCTGTCTTTTCAATGCTCTAATTTATATTCAGACTGCAATGATGACTTTCAGCCCTCTCAGCCCCAAATGTCTGGGCTTCAGAAAAGTTCTCCCATATTCACTAGATTTCCCATTCTCTGCATCCGCAGCATTTTCCTTACAACTTGGACTTCAAGAGGGAAACAAGGCAAAGTATCTTCCCCTTACGCAGAAGGTATTCAGCACCGAGGAGTACATCCGTGACACTGGAGGAGCCACAAAAGGACAGAGATTTGGATCAGAGGTGGTGGAATAAGATGGTAATTCAGTTGCTGAGCTGATGAGTTAGAAATTGCTCCTGAACTCCCCCAGTGAATCAGGAATACTGTTGCTTTGCTAATTCATAGACTTTATGTGTGATGAAGTTCATTAATGCATGAGAGGTGTTTAGACAACATTGTGATGAGTCACGTGAAGTCAATGCCTCTATCAATAGTAGATTGTGAACTGTTTTACAATCTCTCTTACAATGTTTTCTCTGACTCAAACTCTGTCATTTTTTTCTTTTAGAGAGATACCATCAGCATGAGGCTCAGAAATGTCAACTGTAATTAAAAATGTAATTTTCAAAGGCATTTTGCAGTTTATTCACATGGTAAATGGTTTCCTACCCTATGAACTTTCAGCCTGCTGAGTAGAACTGAAGAGTTAAGACATTTTCTTGAAATTGTTGCATTCCCTCACAAGCGTAACAAGGCACTTGTCAGCTGAACAAGCTGGCAATGAGGAGTTCAGCTAATAGTGTAGAGGTTGAAAACCTTAAAAGGGGGCTTGTTTGTTCACTGGAGTTTTCATCCCTGTCAAATTACTTACTGAAACTTCCATTCTGTTCTATTTTGATATTTTACTCCTTTGTTTCTTCTCTCACACCTTTTCTACTTCAGACGTGACTTTCTTGTTTTTCTATCCAAATGAAAACATAATCCTATTAACTTCTAGTTCCATCTAAATCTGTCTTTTCTCTGGTCTCTGATGCCCTAGGCTTGTTGGGTAGCTTCTTATACTTTAGGTGGTTTCCCTTGCCTGGTGCTCAACGTAACAATCTAAATTTTTTTCCTTATGACATCTCTATGAGGAACAGAAGTGCTATTATTAAAAGTTCATTAAAGAAGAGACAAGCTAATTCCATAGCCCAGTGATTAGGACAGTTACCAGGTTCAGGATAGCCTCGAGTCACTCATCTATCATTACTCATGTAAAGTAAATGAGCAGTTGGATTAACTGCCCTACTCAAAGAGAGCTTGTATTGAGCTCTTCCGTGGGGTGTGGAACGCCTCAGTTCCATTTTCTGCCCCACACTGGGATTTGAATCCTTATTTAGGACCTCTTATTTAGGGCTATCTCCATGTTTATTTTCCTTGTACTCCCAGCTGCCTTCATGTATGTTCAGTAAGGGTCTGCTCCCTGTTGCTTGTTTGTCCTAGCTGTGCTGCCTAGGCTGACGGATGAAAAATTTCAGAATGTTCTTCTGACCATTGTGAGAATCTCTTTGTGAAACTTTAGGCTGAGCCAGAAGCTTGAATGGCTTAAAAGTTGTTGGATTGAGTCAGAGGTTAGGGGAATTTGGCAATGCAGACTAGCAGCAGTGCAAAGGTTTATGAGATTAAATGGGAGCTATGCAATGGTTTTGAGATCTGCCAGGGATTTACATGATAGATGAAGGTGCCTGCTACCTTGGAAGAGTAAGGCAAGTTTATCAGGCTAAATCTCTTACCTGTCCTGGGGATTTATCTCATGGATGCATTGTACAGAGAGAAGGAGTTGAATGTTGAGGGAAGAGAGACATAAATACAGTACTTTGTAACTTGGAGTAGCTATTAAAGACAGCAAACGTAGTGCATTAACTGAAATAACTATTATTTTTTTAAAAGGTGGGGAAGTCTGTAATTTACAAGTTTCTCTTTTTCAGGCTGTAATTTAGCTTTGTCTTTTTAGACTGCACTCCAGAGCAAAGATTTTCTTCCCGTACTTAGAAAATACACCACTGTAATGTAAATAAGCTTTTGTAAAACACATAACATACACCTCCCTGCTATCCTTAGTTTGTTATGTGGAAGTTTGAATAGTACTCCAGCCTCAGACACATAGTTGAGTATTCTATTCTATTACAGAATTGTTACTAAAACTCTATCAGGCTATTTTCACATCTAAAACGAAGCTTAATTCTTTTGTGTGAAGCTCAGACTTCGTGTGGGAGGACAAGCCTAGGACCCTGACCATGCACTGTATTGCAGGTGTATACAGTTTTGTATCTGAAGTCACTGGGGCTGCGAACACATATTGAAATGTGTGCAGTGGAAGACTACAGCATCATTGGAACCTAAAACACATATTCATTCAGAAATTAAGTATCCTGAGTTTTTCACACGTGTGCTCAATGTATGCTCTGGAAGGGTGCAGTGCTTGATGTTCATATCAATCACAGACTTTGCAGAGTGATTTAAATGTATCCTATGGCTGTCAATCACTGCGGGGGTACCATTGGCCAGGAGCGGTGTAACCCACTGGTCAATGAACGACCTCAGTTCATTAACATACTACCTTAATCCACTAAGAACAACCACTGACTACCGTATTGTCTACTGTGTCAAAAGGTCTGAAACGTAGCAGGTTAGCTAACTTAACTTGCTGCTTTTTCCAGCAGACTTCCTTCTATCCTCCAGAGTGGCTTTGCACAAGAATGCACTCTTGAGTATTGCACTTCGGAACAAATAAAGTATCAGCCTGTTTTCACAATAGTGCTTATTCTAGGTGTTCCACTTTCACTTGCAGTGGTGATAAACTAGGTTAAAGAAAACATTGAGAGATCATTTTACCTTAGAAAATGCCTTTTATTCAAATTAATGTATCTTTTTATTTTCCCAAAGATTAGAGAAAAAAATATAATAAAGGGGCAGTGAGTATCTTCATAATACTGCAGTATATTCTGTTAAGTCCATTTTAATTTTTCTTTTTGAAATTACTTCTGATTTTTAAAGATAATATAAAACAAAAGAAAAGCAAATTCCTGTCAGTTTTACTTTGGGAGATAATTTTGCAATGTTTGGAGCTTTTTTTCCTAGTCAAGATGAATCTAACTTTTAAAATCTGGAAATCCTCCCCAAACTGAATTTGAATTCTCTGTGCAGTTCTCATTAGCAATAAATAATTGCCTAAAACCACTAAAGGCACAAGAGGAATCACAGTATTTATTACTTGCCTCTCAGACACTCCTCTCACCCTAGCAGGCATCGGCAGAGATCTGCTCCCCTTTCATCTGTAATTTTAATTCCTCCTCCGTCCAACTCCTTTACCTGCTGCCTGTATTCATGCTTTGCAAACTGTTTTTGTAAACTGGTGAGACAATAACAAGAAAGCTGAAAAAAAGAATGCAGTAAATATAAGAACTGGCTGTGAAAAGGAAACGTAAGGGAGAACATTACCATATTTAACAATTGTCAATGCAGTTTTAAAGAGCGCTGAGACTGATTTAGGTTTTGCATTGTTTTAAGACTTTAGTGATTTATTCTCCATTTACATCAGTGTACCAGAGAGAAGAATCCATTCCAGTCTTTCTCCTAATCTATCTGCTAATACTGACTAGCTAAAAGGGCCTTTGAAGGCTTATCTTACCTCCTGCAATACCTTATATTTGATGCTTCAGAGGTCATGAAATTATTAAAAATTCAGCCAAGTATGTTGATTCAATGACAGCCTCTGGCAAGCTAACTAAGGTACTGGGGAAATATTTTATTATTTTTAAATGAACCAGCTATTAATTTAATGTGTAGAACTCTTTAGTACTGTATGATAGACCAGAGGCTAGACCAGATAATTTTCCCATAGACCTTCCTAATTTGAAGCATTTTACTGAGTCTCTGTAAGTCCTCTTCCCAGGAGAAACAGTGCTCTGTCTCCCAGTAACTCTGACTCTAGATATCCATACCTGCCCTCATTTGGATGCACCAGCAAAGAGTTTCACATCAAGCACAGGAATCATTCATGATGACTATGGTTGCTAGCTAGGTTGAATTGCTTGATCTCTTTCATGATATTCAGTCTCAATG
Organism: Cuculus canorus; assembly: GCF_017976375.1. Classification (NCBI taxonomy): domain Eukaryota; kingdom Metazoa; phylum Chordata; class Aves; order Cuculiformes; family Cuculidae; genus Cuculus; species Cuculus canorus. The sequence continues at coordinate 85,920,406 of NC_071402.1, read as the reverse complement.
CATTTACTGCTCAGCAGGAGTCCTCTAATTCCAGTGTAGATAGAGTGCAATAAACTTCCAGAGGAGAAAGTAATATACTGACTTTTAAAAACAGTATTGATGTTTAAAATCTCATAACTGCAAGGCATTTAGCAGTGTTTGAACAATGAGATTGCTTAATCGACTGATCATTCTGAAACGTGAATTCCTATAGATCTCTCATTCACATTTCAGCTTTAGCAACAGCAAAGTCAGTTGACTTTCACTCATGCAAAGCTCATTTAAGAGTCTAATCTAATGGCCACTGCATTCCACTAGTAAGTTTTTTCTAGATCTTTTTTTTTTCAGTAATTAAAAAAGAAAAACAACAAAAATAATCTGTGCTAGAAGTTGAAAGTCTGATTTGATTTAAAAAGTGTGTACACTTAATTTATCAAATCCTGTGTAAAGAGACATTTCCTCTGCATATTTGAAGAGTCTGGCCCAACTCACAGCATATAAATGACAGAATCTGTCCTGTGTTATTTCACACTTATAAGCTCTCTGAATGTCTCAAAATTTTCCTGAGAGGGCAAGAAAACAAAAATAAAAATAAATATGATTGCATAATTTCTGTTTATTAGTACTGCAACTGGAAACACATTTATACCATATTCCAAAGAAAATGTTTTATAATGTGTTTCTTTCTTCATAGCCCATGCTGATGATGGTTTTTTTTTGTTTTGTTTTGGTTTTTTTTTTAAAATGTGATCGTCTTGCCCAAACAGCTCTTGAGTCCCTGTTTAATTAAAAGAGAGACACCCTCAGGACATCATACAAATTTGTTAGTAATGTGTTGTCACTAGAATGCATCAGCGTTAATCAAGAAGTCTTTGTCTTGTGTTCATTCAAATCTAAAAATAATGAGAAGAAAGGTGAGAGTTGTGCTTTTAGTGGCCCTTCAGTGCTGCAGCAAATTGCAGTCTGGCATGTTTCCCCTCACAGGTTACATCCCTCCTTTAAAAATGTCCTCATCACAGCCATTTTGGGAAATCATTGAGCGTCTCAGCACAGCATGCCTGTCACCACAGTGCTTTGCTGGAAACATTAATTCCCTGAAGAACAGTCAATGATAAGTTTGTGTGTTTGACGTAGGAAAGGATGAATGAGAGGGAAGGAGCTGAAGAAAGGGAGGAGGCTGGTTTGCTCTCAGAAAGTGTAGAGATTATTCCTGGGTATTGGTACATATCCTTTACGTCTTAAAGATGTAATCCTACATCAACACGAAGGTTTGATTACGGTGATTTTCAGTGAAGCATGGCTGTCTTTACACGGATTGCAGAGGCTGAGAGGTAGTTTGGAAACTGGAATAGCACCAATGTAAGGAAAGGACCAGTTAGGGGTACTGATAGCACTTCTTGCATTATGGTTGTGATGAAATAGGCACACTGGTGTCCTGCAGTGGTATTCACTGACATCAGCAGCGTGGCATTTTACTGGAGGAGGATCGAAATGGGCAGTCCATGACACAAGACTGAATAATTGCCACTGGCACAGCAGCTGCTCCTCCTCAAGCTCCCGTGGCTAATGTACCCAGTGCCTGAGGCTCAGGCTGTCCTGGGAAGAAGAGCACAGTTAGACTTACACAGCTAGTGCTGAGATAGCAACATATGCCTTGTACAGAAATTGATTAGAGAAAAGCAGTGTCTAGTGGCACTGTGTAAGCGTATACCTGTGAATGCTCTAGCTCATTAGTCTAACTTTACAAAAACAATTAGCTATGCCTTTGGAGATAGGTCTCACCTGAAAAAAGTGATAGTTTTGCATATCTTTCCAAACTCATCATTGGCCGAAAACTGCTTCTGCAGTGAGCTGGCTGGGTACAGAGAAAGCCCAGGGACAGAAGATGTGATTCATGTGGGTTCTGTGTGGTCCTTTGGTGCAGGGCATCACTCCTGTCTACCTGTCACAATGGTCTCTATTTCTGTCCACGTGTCCTTGCAAAGATGGAAGTGGGAAATAGCTACTGTATCTTCTCATGTTGTATTTTTCTGAGGAGGGCAGCCAAATGCGCAAGGGCTCTTTCATGAAAAGCTGCTTCTCCTTCTTTTGCTGTAGAAATTTTGAGACCATGAACTGCAGAATCTTGTATCTCTGTTGACTGCTAGTGCAGAGACTTGTTTAAGTATAAGGTATTGGGTCTGCTAAAACACAACTAAAAATATGCTTTCTCATGAGAGGAATATCTGGAGGATATCTGCCATTATCTAACCAGGAGCTGAAGAGCAAGTGATCCTTGGGGAGAGCAGAGGGGAAGAGGAGGGACTTTTCTGAGTCAGCCTAACTAGATATGTTTCACTCTAGAAAAAAGTTTCTGTCTAGTTTTATATGAATATGTGGGGTTTTTTTCAATACCTTGCCTAGAATCTAGACTGTATACTTCCTTGCCTGCATTTCTCTTTCTTCATTGTTTCTGCTTAAGAAATATTCTTGTACTTGAAACTTGAATCTCTGACTTGAATAAACAAAAGCCACTAAATCATGTTGCCTTTACTTTAAAATACTATTTGAAAAAATAAGAGGCACACCTCTCTGCAGCTTACTATTGTAATCTGGACATGAAAACCTGTCTAAAATTGTTGCCTAAGATTAGCCAGAAAAATACAATCCTAAACAGAGTTTAGGATTTCTGTCACTCATCTGAAGAGAAAACCTTGTCCAAGGTGTGGTAATATCCATCTCACTATGTATGTTGAAGCGATGTGTGTTGAAAGGAAGTGCAAGGGAATTGTAGGTCTTTGGTTATAAAAGTTTTTAAAACATATCTATATTTTTACACATATCATATTTACTTCTTAAAACACCTCCACTGTGTATCAGCCCTAAATTTTACATCTGAATTTCAAATGTAGCCGGGTATTCAGCCGGCAAATGACATAGAATTTTGATTTCAAAGGAACTATGCTGATAAACACAGAGTGTTGCCTGCATGGTATCATATAAAGCTTCATATCTTGATTCCTATATGAACAATACAATGCAATGTATATCACTTTACATAGATAGCGTGCTGAACCATTAGAAGTAAAGTCAAGGGTGCTGAACAGCTTATGCAAAGCAAAAGTGTGAAATGCGATTCCAAAGCACCCTGAAAGTAACAGGGCAGAGAAAACCTGTGTGGATGCCTTTCTGCACTCGCACTTAGTCTTCTTTCAAATAGAAATGTTGCAGTGGGGTCTTTTATGTGGAGTTAGAGCACCCAGCACCTCACTTGCCCTGCTGAGGGGAGGAGAAAACTTCTCTGAACTGATATCTATGAGTGTGTGTAGGAGTACTTTTGTCTTTCGTTACTGGCACTGACGTATTTGTTCTTTCCCTGACTAGATGATAAAACGATAGGCGCTGAAAGCTGCATCGTTTTCATAGCAGTGTTGTTTGTCTAAGGAGCAGGATAGAATAAATGCCCCTTTAGGAGGAATTTCTTGATGTTAACCAGTAGAAACTTGGAGAAGTCGAGGGCATGAGGAGGACTGTGGCTCCAGCAATCATCTTCTGTCTGTGTAACTATTTGTGTGTGCATACATATGGACGTAGGCATTTATTCTATGATTCTCCATTATTTTGCCCTGTGAGGAGAAAGAGCCTTCCAAGGTGTCTCCCTCGTTAGGCAGAGCTACTTCTGTAGTGTCAGTCCAGAGGCTGAGGCTCTGCGCAGATAGAGGGGACTGAGAGAAAACATTTTAGAGATGAGATACGATATTATCTTGTGACTTCCTCTGCTAGAGAGATTAACATCTGTAATTACCCCAATGAACCACATAGACTTACAGGGGTCCTGGCTATTTACAAAGCTGGATCTCTTTGTATAAGCATGGCTTTTGCTGTGTTTTCTGGGTCAGTTTTAGCTGTTGAGCCACTGATGCTTTCTCAGGAGTTCTCCCATAAAAGCCAAGAAATTACACGGGCCCTGGTCCAGCATTCCTGGACTTCAAATTAATTCATGCAATGGAGGAAGGTAGCAGAAATAATAGGGCAGAAGGGAATGATGTGGGTACTGCCTTTTGCAAAAACATCTCCAAGAGTTTTGATGTGCATTTTCTTTAATAAGACTGTTTTTTCTCTTGCTGATTTTTTCTATTGTTGTAGCTCTTTCAAATTAAAAGAGAAAAAATGAAGCATTTGATTAATATCTGATTTGATTTGAGCTTTGTCAGTGATGGATGCATTTAAATATTCCTGTCAGGGTGAGCAAGAGTGAGGTATTTCTATTAGGAGCACAGCATGCAGCCTTCTAAGGAAACTCAAACCTTGCATCTTGAGTTTCAGAGCTGCTGAGCCAACAGTAAGACCATACATGAAAGTTTGCATCAGCTGGTAACAGTAAAATGAAGTAAAAAGCAGAAAGAAAATGTTCAACCTCTGATAAACCAAGACTATATACATTGGGGATATACAATAACCTTCCCTTACTTAACGTTGTTACTTTTTTACTTTCACGGTAGAAACAAAAAAAGATCAAACCTAAGCCAAAAGCAGAACATATACTGAGGCAGATTCTGGGATATTGCTTTTTAGAACTTATATACTGTAACCAGGACCCCAGATTTACAGGTAGGGAAAATTGAAACAATTCTTCCGAAGGAAAAATCTTTGATAAAAACTGAAGTCAGCTGAGTTACACCAATGAATTCAGCCTGAAGACCTGGTCTAAGACTTCATCGGACATTCTTACTAAAGTAGGCTTTCTTTTTATTTTTGTTGTTGGTGTTTTGTTTTCCTACTCATAATACTTTTTTTTTAGGCTTCACAGGAGTTGCTCGCCATAAATAAAAATCAACTGTTTGCCCATTCCCAATTTACTCATCTATGCACCAGGACAGAGAGTTAATTGCAAGAGTTTCCCATGGGGAATGGTGAACTTAAATATGCCTGATGTACATTGTTTAAGCAGTAGAGTGAGGAAAGGCAGAATTCCTGAAAAAAAGGCACAGAGTGGAGCTGGAAATGAAAAAGAATATAAAATATCCTCCTAGTCATGGGTCAATTGACTTTGTAAATAATTGCTTTGTCCCCCTGGGAGGCTCCAGGGTAGGAAGGGATTTTAAGATCACCTTTTGCTTTAGGGCAGGATCCACAGAGATATTTTGGTGTTCTAGTGCTTTTTAGTGGAATCAACAGTGAATTAGGGGTGACTTATAGTCTATCTCCTAAAATGCCGTACTAGACTCCCAGATCCAAAATCTATATTCTCCTAAAATTCCTGCCAGTAAAACTCACATTTGCTCTGTAGCCTATGCCTAAGTATTTTGGTCTTGACATCACTGAGTAGCCTGGTATTTTTCTCAAGTCTGTTTACCTGTTTAGTGTCTGTCATCTCTGAAGCACATGGCTTTGATTTCACAGGTGCTCTCAAAACCAGACTGTCCATAAAACATGACTAACAGAACAGAAGCAGCATGTCTTTTTCAGATGATGGCACGCTAAGTAGCATAGTCTCCTTAGGTGCTGAAGACCAATGTTTAACTTCTCCCACCATCTGAGAGGATTTGAAGCCAGCAGAATAATCCTACTAGTTAGTAGCATGAACTATGAAGCAAGAGTCTCAGTCTGTCTTATTAATACACCTCAGAATGGTATGGGACAATAACTTTGCCTGTCTGTTGATCTACACAGTAATAGCCCTAGTGACAAGAGCACTCAGTGCAAGAGAGGAGCTTTTTTCCAGTTTCTACTCTGGGGACTTTTATATTAAGCACTCAATGCAGCAAGAGAGTCATGGGCTCTCTTGGTTTCTTCTTTCTTTTCTCTTAAATACCTACTTATCCTATGCAAGGTACGAGTCTCTCTCTTGTCATAGAAGCACAGAATTACAGAGTCATTTGGCTGGAAAAGACCTTAGAGTTCATCAAGTCCAACTGTACCTGTCCACTACTAAACCATATCCCTGAGCACTTCATCTACCCATCTTTTAAATACCTCCAGAGATGGTGACTGAACCATTTCTGGGCAGCCTCTGCAAATGCCTGGTAACCCTTTAGGTGAAGAATTTTATACTGCTGTCTAATCTGAATCTACCCCAGTGCAGCTTGAGGCCATTTCCTCTCCATCTGTTGCCTGTCACTTGGGAGAAGAGACCAACATCCACCTCACTACAACCTTCTTTCAGGTAGTTGCAGACAGTGATAAGGTCTCCTCTGAGCCTCCTTTTCTCCAGTCTAAACAACTCCAGTTCCCTCAGCTGCTCCTCTAAGATTTGTTCTCTAGCTCCTTCACCAGCTTCATTGCCCTTCTCTGGACATGCTCCAGCACCTCAATGTCTTTCTTGTAGTGGAGGGCACAAAACTTTACACAGTATTCGAGATGCGGCCTCCCCAGTGGTGAATACAGGGGCAGGATCATTTCCCTGGTCATGTTGGCCACACTGTTTCTGATACAAGCCAAGATGTTATTGGCCTTCTTGGCCACTTGGGCACACTGCTGGCTCATATTTAGCCAGCTGTCAACCAACACCCCCAGGTCCTTCTCTGCCAGGTGGCTTTCCAGACACTCCTCAAGCCTGTAGCACTGCATGGGGTGGTTGTGTCTCAAGTGCAGGAATAGGCTCTTGGTCATGTTGAACCTCATGGTCTTAGCCCATTGATCCAGCTTGTTCAGATCCCTCTGTAGAGCTTCTCTACCCTTAAGCAGATTGACACTTCCTCCCAGTTTTGTGTTATCTGTCAATTTACTTACTAAGTGAACACTCAATCCCCTCACCCACATTATCAATGATATTAAACAGAACTGGATCCAGCACTTAGCCCTGAGGAACCCCACTTGTGACCAGCCTCCAACTGGATTTAACTGCATTTACCACCACTTTTTGGGCCTGACCATCCAGTCAGTTTTTTTACCCAACAGAGGGTGTGCCTGTCTGGGCCAATGGCAGACAGTTTCTCAAGCAGAATACTGGGAGAAATGGTGTCAAAGACTTTACTAAAATCTAGGTACACTGGATCCACAGCCTTTCCTTCATCCATTATGTTCTTTTACAAATCAAATGGTCTATGTTCTAGCAACTAGGAGAAAATAGGTGGTCAGACCTTTTCTGCCAGAGGGTGGAGATCAGCACTATCCTTCACCTGCCAGACAGCAGCTGTGGGGCGGTCAGGATGAAGTAATCATATTGGAGCTGAAATTAAGCTTGTCATTTGAGATACGCGAATCTTACTGCATATATAATTAGCATAGGCTGAGTGTTAGTCATGCTCTTAATGCATTCAAGGTGCACCACTGCAGACACCTGCGTGTTTGTATCATTAATAAATTAGATAGTTTTGATCTGTAGCTATTTCTATGGATAGCTGGAAAATAAATATGTTCAAGATTCCTGTTCTGACTTTGAAAGCCTAAAGTAATGCTTGGCAGCAGGTGTCATTTCATGCATCTCTCATCTACCGTATCTCAGGTCTTTAGCTGTACTTGAATTGTATGCCTGAGCAAGAGATATAACTTCTTCGTACAATGTTGAGATATGAATTAACGGTTATTTACTGTCTTTTTAGTATCAAATCAGCCAGTATCTTTTTAGTATCAAATCAAATGGCCACTGATGCTGATTGCTGGCAGAGAAGATTTTGTTAGCGATTATCAGAGCCCTAACTGCACGTGCCGATAGAAAGGATATCAGGAAATAACAATGCAACTAAATGTCAGTTTCTAAACAAATCAAAGGTACTCTTCAACAGTCAGGTGTATAAAGGCCTGTATCTTTTTAAAAAAATCCTTTGGGATCTATGTTTGCATGATTACCTCTGCAACCATGGGAGTGCAATCCCTAAGATGTTACATAAAAAGGTTTCATCATGTACCCAGCAGTCTGTAACATCAAATATCAAGAGGCTTTCGATAAAACTGCTGAAGTTGATAACACGCAAGGCAAAAAAAATCCTTCTTCTTCTTGTGCAGTTAGTGGTTTCCTACCTGCTGCATCAGAATCAGGGCATCACAGCATTAACTTACTCCCTGCCTCGGGCTACCACGATCTTGAGTCACAGAGCCAGCAAGGGATCATTTTTGCCTCCTCTGTGCAGGGCAGCCAACAATAAAGGGATGGTCCACTGCTTTCAGCCCCATACCACAGCTGAGGTCCTCTGGGCACCAGTGTTTCAACTGTCTGTGCTGAGAGCAGATACTTTGCCTACCCAGCGTGCCTCTTCCTGGAACGGGAAAAACAGTGTCATGAGGACTTTTATGATAAGGTGGATATTGACTGGGCACTGTAGGGTAGTGGAGAGATTTAGCTGTTGAAATGATTAAAGGATCTTATCCTTTGTATCTTCTTTTCTTGTCTGTAAACCATGGAAAGTGATGCTTCCATAGCTCATTATGGCTTCATGAAGCCAGGCAGGCTCGATAGCTGTGCTTAGTGAGACTGGTAATAACACAGACGCACCTAAGATATATAGAGGGTTGCATCACTGAGTACATTTGGCCTCTTCTATTGATCATGATCTGATCTGCATTTTTAACCTGCCTAATAAGTTACGCAAGGAATGCTTTTTATGAAAAGGAAATTGCATTCACCAGTTACAGATTTCTTGGCATTTTTCTCTTTTGGGGATTTGAGTAGATTCTGAAATTATCAAGGAAAGTCAATGCTGTTCTGCAACGGCTATGACTGCCCAAAGACGGTATATTTCCCCCCCCCCCAACACTTTTATTCCGTGACTAAATATGGATTTACGTGACAATTTGTAATGGTGTACTGCAAGCTGTTATAGCCTATTGGGTAAATGATTAACATTTCAAATATATTTATAATTTAATTTCTAAATACATACTCAAAGGACTATAATGGCTCTATTCCAATTTATCTTATATCCAATCCAATTTTTATAACATTTATTCCTTTTATTCCTGATTCAGAAGTATATAACATGCCAATTAGAAACAGATTAAAAAGCCTATTTACTCCAAACCATTCCATGCCATCAAGTAAATAAAACATGGTAAAAAAAAAAATCCCTGATTATGCATATTGTAATAAGCGTGCTTACAATTATGTATTTCTGTAGAACATAATATTTAGCACATTCTTAGCTGGATTCATTGTTCGTTGGCTTCAGCTGTATATTTGCATTCTTTTATGCCACTCAAAAACTTTCTCAGATCTTTCTACCTTAGCTATAATTTGTGCCAGACTCCTGGTAAAGAAATGTGTTGAACAGCAGCTTGTTGGTGCTCTGGCAAGTAATTTGGTCACTGCAGCTGCATGGAATTTTTCACATATTCTGTTCAGGTCAAGGGCTCTCAACACATTTAAGGACATAGATTTCTTATTTTTGGTAACAACCATAAACCCTACCACCAGTCAGATTTTCACATCTTGTTTTATAATTTACCATACAAGGGGAGGATAAGCAGTTCTTTGATTTCACCAGGGACAATACCAGAACAAGAGGCCTTTAAATCACTTTTATATTCTGCTAAGCCAACAACTGGAAAAAAGATACTTTTTCTATTAATTAATTAATTCTTAGCAACCCCATGGATGATCTGGTGAATTTACACATCTGCAGAATGGTCCTATTCTAAGTTCCAGCAAGGAAATTCCAACAATAATTTCCAGGCATCTCTGTTTCAACACCCAGGCGTGCATGCTCTGCTAGGACCTAGGAAGCGTGAGGTAGTTCTGCTTTTCATGACTCCAGGATTATGACTCCGTTTTTACTAAAGTCGGGAGAAAAAATAGCTGCAGCCTTCTCTTTCCCCAGAGCACAAGTTGTTGACAAGTGTGTTTTCCATGTGAGCTAAGACACAAACACTAAGGCCTATGTACTCTGCCATAGGATTATATTGCTTATGAAGGCTCATTTTGAGAAAGTAAGAATGTGCACACTTGTAGAACAGGCATGATCCTCTCCAGAGGAAGGAAGGAACATGCTCAGATAAATAGTTCTGACTGCTAGCTATAGTAACAAAGAAAGTGAAAAGAAACCTCTCTGTTTCTGAGCAGATTTATCAAAGGCTTCTCTCATGACTCCAGTCAATCATCTAGCCAGTCCACATCTTCTCCTATGATATACCATCAGATAACAGCCAAGTGGAAATGTGCATTGTTATGACAAAATAGGAGTACAAAATAATGGTGGCTGCCTGAAGCATTGGGCAATCCTATGACCTAAATAAACTCAACCCGAATCCATTAAATGATTTAAATTTTGTCCATCCAACTATTGATTATACTTATAGAGCAAGAACAGCTGTGACAGCAGCAGTTCTGAGAGTCTGAACAGAATCATTAAAATACATTGCTTGGCAAAGTGAATGGATGTCTGATAGGAAAGATTTAAAACAATAAATCTTTGACAGCACTGATTCAGTCTTTTTGAAATGACTAACTGATTGCAAAGACTTTTAATGTCAAAACATCAGATTGTGCAGGTGCCTGAAAATATGCATGCATTGTAATACCAATGTCTTTTATTTTTTCCTGGCAGTAAAGAAATGCTTTCACGTCTTACAAAAAAGGATGTGTGGATAATGCAGACTACTGCTCAAAGGGGAACACTAATATGTTATTACAGGAATGATGATATACTCACTATGCATTTGTGGTGCAGGGTGTTTCCACACCTAGGTAGGTGGCTAATTTATCTCTCTAGCACATGACGTACACTGATGGGACAACAGCCTACTAGCGACAAAGGTTGCTTCATAAAAGGACAGAAATCTCTTTTCAGGAATCTGGAGTCTGGAGGCTGGATGCATTTAGCCATTGATTCTTTCACTTTTGTCTTCCAGACTTTCTGGAGCTTGAGGGCAAGAGAGAGTGAGTTTTCTCCCTCCTGGTTTGGCAGTAACATCATAGGGTTTGCAGATATGGTTCAAATACTTATAAGTAAAATGTTGCTGGTAGGCAGAAGCAATGAGGTGAAGAAAGCATGTGCCTGGTTTCAGTCTAGGCATACAGATAAGTAAGTTCATAAGGTGACCTTCATGATTCAGAGTGTAGGTGAAGAATGAAGAGGAATAAATGGACAATTTGAACCGATCAGAGTTGCTGTGTGTGGCCAGTGTAGATAACTGGCAAAAGCAAAACTGAAATCCACTGGCAATAGACAACTTTATTCTACAGGAAAGGAAGGTGCTAACAGAACTGACCCACAGACAACCAGAGCAATTTGTCATGGCCCTGAGGGCACTGCCACCCTGGCTGTTGTCCCTGACCTGCCTTCACGGTGCCTCTCCCAGCCCTGCTGGTGGCCCAGGAGCCCCAGTTCTGCCCAAACCAGGGGCACTTGTCCTGGTTGCCATCCTGAGGTGCTCCAGGAGGGTGCCCTGGCAGGAAAGACACTGCCGGTGCTCTGGTTGACCTCAGCTCCTCACTTGTCCTTCCCTGTGGAGCAGCACTGTTCCTACTGTGCCCTGGCACATTTGTTGGAGCAGCCTCATCCCTGAGCAGCAGCAGGACTTGCACATTGGTGATACATAAATCTGGCTGGTGCAGACTGCAGGTAAGATAGGGCTGTATGCACCTGGCTTTCTAATCATGCAATAAGCTGTGTGCCAAAAGTTGCTGCAACACTGACTGTCAGATCTCAAGAGCTCAGGTGCCTGTAAGGTGTTCAAGAGTCCTCTAGAAATATTACAAAGCAGGCTTGCAAGAGGGAGAAGAGAAATGAGCTGAAAGCTGATTTCCAGCTTTTGTTAGGGTATAAACCAGGGAATAAAACCAATCATGTTACTGTGTAATGTGCCTTTGTCCTTTAAGCTGTGTACAAATGCATAAGAATCATGTGCTGCAGTGACTTTGAGAGAGATTCTTTGTACCAGACATTAATGAATTTCAGTGCAGACTTACATGAAGAGCAGTGCTAGAGGTGGTCTAAGAGTTAAAAGTGTGGAAGCCTAAGAAGTCATGAGACAAGAGAAGGAAGTAATCTGGGAAAGAGTGAGGAGGCAGCTAGTTTTCCAAAGAGGTTTTTCAGAAAACTGAGAAAGACAGAATAGTAAGGGTGAAGTACAGTGAATACCAGTAGTAAAACTAAAGGGATTCTTTATGGGCATACTTGGACTTTCCCCTGTGTCAGCTTTCATTGTTCCTTAGTAGACAGATTGAAAAATGCAAGCTTGTCTATCTCTGTAGGATTACAGAGGGTCTGCTTACTTCCTGATTTACTACAATCATTTTGGGGAAAATTGCCAGCTGCATTCCTTAGAGGCCGAGGAAAAGAGCAGAGCAAAGAGACAAAGGCAAGTTCACAGCTGACAGAGGGTCCCTTTGGACATCAGTAACTAGCAATGCTGATGCAGTCTTGATTGGGTTTTAATCGTTAAGTCTTTAAAAGACTGTTTTGTGATAGTCGGAAAACCGCAAGACAGACCTCTCTCTCTTCCCTTACATGCTGCAGTAGCAGAGGTGGAGGAAGGAGTGTGTTCTTCCTTTTTTTGATCCCTTATACCACATTCCAAAAACCATTAACAGAAGAGAGGTAGACCTTCCCTTCTCAATACCAAACACGTCAGATCTCCTTCAGTAAGGATCATTCCTCTTGATCCTTGCTAGGTTCAAAGACTATAAACAAAGGTTGATACTCCTTTTCTAACAAAAGGAAGTCCCATGTGGTTACAGTACATTTTAGTGTGCAAACCATAGTTACAGCATGAATGACAGTCTGGTTGCAGCAATATTTCAAGCAAGAGGCTTGAAATATTTTGCACTGCTTTTAGCATGCACTGTTGCCATATAAAACATCAGTAGTGTTATCTTTATTCTTCTCCTTTGGAAATGTGGAATTTACAATTTTGAGTGGAGAAAGAAGCTAAATGTCTTCCCACAAGTCATGGTTTACATTTGCCTAACATCTTCTTGACAAATTTCATGAGATATGTTTGTGAAAAAAAAAAAAAAACCAACCAAAAACCAAATGTCATGATCACTCTAAGCAAAATACATAGTACTTACACGTTACCTTAATTTATTTAAGGATATATACAGGAAACGAATTTCTGCCACTTGGAGTAATTTCTTTGCTCGTGTGTTTCATTATCCACTCCCTTCACTGTATATAAATAGCACTGTTGAATAGCCACACCTGGCTCCTGTTGCATTTGCATAGTTATAGCAGTGTGTAAGGCTAGACCTAGACATCACAGATATCTACTGAAATCTGAGTAGAAGAAAGACACTTCTTTTTTCATCCTACAGTACATAAAAGAAAAATCATTGTCAGAGCAGAAAACAAATATGAATATGAGAATTAAGAAAGGGTTTAAAATGAAGGATTTAATGTGTCAAAGCGTTATTACTGAAACTCCTGCTGAAATCAACAGCAAGATTTAGCCCTAACTATCTGCAGCAATCATGTTTGTTCAGATGCTGAAGTGGAGCTGTGCCTATTGTCAATTGTTTCTTTTATGCTTTGATATCCAAGAAGATAAACTCTGTGACACAGAATAATACATGATTCTATGTTTTCTTCCATTGTTGAGGGGCTTCAAAGCAGCATGAGACTGCACTGTCTAATCTTGCAATCCTTGTTTTAATGAAAGCTGTTCTGCCCTCTCAAAGATGTTCTCTAGTTTAAAGCATAGAAAAGCATCACAGCCATGTGATACACATATATACACACATATGCATAGACACACATATATATGCATGGATGGATGTGGTGATCTGTAGGGAGAGTATTGGCTGTAATGACAAGCATACAATTCTAACCCTTTTCAACTTAGTTTTCATTATGTAAAAACTCCAACAGCATGATAATGAATGTCATCTCTGTTCTTTGCAAGATAAAATCTCACGAGTCTACAGTGCTGAGTTCCTTGATGGCAATTGCCTGTAATTTGGAGGAAAAGATCAATTCTACCAAATTTACTGATAAAAATGTTGCAGCTAGTGTGCAGGCCTTCTCTCAGATGTGGTAAGTAAGATGAATAGGCTACAATATGTTATGTGGAAATGCTGATGGAGAAGAGATGAGGTGATCTTGGTCCCTAACTGCAAAAACTGAACCCTTACATATTTATGGAATGATCTTCCAGGTATAGAATGATACAATCATAGAATGTTTTGGGGTGGAAGGTACCTTAAAGATCATCTAGTTTCAACCCCCCTGTCAGGGGAAGAGACGCATTCCACTAGATCAGACTCCTCAAAGCCTTATCCAACCTTCCAGGAATGGGGCATCTACGACTTCTCTGGGCAACCTTTTCCAATGCCTCACCACCCTCACAGTAAAAAAATTATTCCTAATGTCTAATCTATATCTCCCCTCTTTCAGCTTAAAACTGTTACCCCTTGTCCTATTACTGCATTCCTTCACAAAGAAGCCCTCCTCATCTTTTCTTTAGGCCTCCTTTAAATACTGGAAGATTGCTATAAGATCTCCATGGAAACCCACGGTGAAAAGCATGCTGTGCTCTTGTAGCACATTCATACCTGGCACTTAAGAGGACATTAGAGATCAAAAGCTAATAAATGGAATTATTTAATAGAGAAAACACAACATATTTTTCTGTCAAATGTCACTATAACATTTAGAAAAACAGGGATGGTAGTCCCAGGTCGGATGAATGATCCATCTGGTCTGATTGCACAGAGAGAGCTCAAAAAGACAGTGGAGCAAAAATACCTGCTTCTGAAGAAGTTCCTCATTGATCATTACCACATTATTATGCACCTCCTGTGTAAATGCAACAGGAGCCAGATGTGGCTATTCAGCAATGCTATTTACATACAGTGAAGGGAGTGGAAAATGAAACATATGAACAAAGAACTTATTCCAAGTGACACCAGATTCTGCCGTTTTACCTTATTGAAACTGCAAACATTGTCATTATCTGTGGGAAAGCATAGTCCCTCCTTGAATCTTAATTTATTCTTTGTCTCTAGTGATGTCCTTCAGCAATAATCTCCACGGGTCAGGTTACTTATGTGCTTTGAGATCTGTTATGTATTTCTGTTGGATATCACTTGGTTCCTGTTTTAAGGAGGGTAACTAAGAACTCCTCTACGTTTACTTCTACCATTATTATTTTAGACACTTATGTAATCTTTTCTGTAAGACTATTCCAGTCTGTTTGAATGGAGTGCCAGACTCCTAACAACGTATGTTATGTGAACTTTAAGGAAAGATCGAGTAGGGGATGCTGCGAATAAAGAATGCACATCAGCCTAAGACACCCACAGCGTTTTTTATAAAGCTAAACAAGAACACTAAGGATACATAAGATGATCCTCTTCCTTTTACTTCTCCACCTCCATTAAGAAGAACCTTGAAAGGAATGAGAATCATTGAACTGCTCAAACCACCAAACATTACTGCAGCTCAGGATATCACCTGCTGCCTCTTAAATTCTCTCTGAAAGAGCTCATTTCTGAATCACCAGCTGTTAAGAAGCCAAAGTGAGAGAATTTAGCCCTAATGTCTAACTAAAAGATCTCTCTCAGTGCTCAAATGGAGAGAAGTGGCAGTATTTACAGCCTTAATGTATCAGTGTATGTATTGTCTGAATGTTCTGAACAACGCTGAATCTTCAGATGTTGCATTTGATGCTAGGAAATCACAAGGTTTTCTATGGACTACTTAAATATTTTGAGGATCTTTTTCTTCTGGGTTCTGAGACTTTAGGGTGTGTTTGCTTCTTTCTTTTTTGTTCTGTCCTCCTGAATGATAAAGATTGGAAAAATAATTGAGAAAATTTGGGATACCCAAAGATTTAATTATTAACTTTGTGTCATAACCCCTAAATGCTGCAATAAAATTGTGAGAGTTGCAGACACTGCAGACAATTAAACTCATACAGTAGGAATTCAAAGAGTCATAGCACTATGGGAACAATCATGAACAAACATTCACTTGCTTCCCACATGGTCCACTGACACTTAAACGTATCACAGGGAAGGGGATGGGAATCACCTAGCTAAAGTTTGCACAGGATCTGGAAGAAAAGTTCTAATTAATTTTTAATCTTTATTATTTTATTATGAAATCCTTCAAATCTTATCTAGTTTTGAACTCCATTACAAACTCCAAATTGAGCCCAGTTTCAGTGAAAGCTTCTTGTATCCTTCAGGTGTTATTAGTATTATAATTTCCATTTAGCAAATAAGACAAATATGTTAAAAGTTTGCTGTGAATCCAATTAGGACTAAATCACAGGAATTGTGATTTGCAAGATATTTAGCTATTTTGTGTGTGTCTGTTGATTGTCCTCAACTAAAGTAAATCTTTATTTTATATTTGCGGTTAAGTAGAAATATCAGCAAATATGTTTTGGAAGCAGAAAAAAAATGAATTACAGTAAAATATACTATCCGGGGCCTTAAAGTTGCAAAGGTATTCTTGCTAGTTCTGCCTCGGATGGTAAGTTCTTCCAGCAGCTTGTGAGATCTCTGGATATGGGACAGCACATCCTTGCTGATGGCACTGTTCCAAGACAGGGACTCAGATTCACCACACTGCCTTTGACTCATTCATTTCTTGTCAGGATTAATGGGGCACATTTTATTATTTTTTTTTTTTTTACGAATTCAGGGGTGCCTCTTCTGTCATCCCATTACAAAAACAAAACCAAAAACAAAAACCATGAAGAGTGAGAAAAACCCTCTGTCAGATAATATATCTGAGTTTTGTTGACACAGAGGCCAGAAGAGAACATTTGGAGGAGATAGTCTGACCTCTTGCATAACATAGGCTAAAAAACCTCCACAAGTATTTTCTGCATTAAGCCTAGTATTTCTGCTTGAACTGCAGCATACTTTCCACTCTCATTAGTGGTATCTCTTCCTAATTATTATAAAAAATGTTTTTATACCAGTAATTTTATTTAAATAGGTTGTAAACGTTCCGTATTTATCAAGTTATAAAATATGATGCTAGCTTTGAACAATTTATAGTTTAATCTGTTTTTGCTATGTTTTCTGACATTCTCTGCACTCTTTTCTGCAGTGTAATACTTTTGATTTAATGAATAACATTTAGCAACAGAATATCTCTCTTTTTGATCGTTTTTCTTGCTTTTTTCCCACCTTTTTTCCCAAGCCGTCAGGACTTATCTAGTAAGGTTTTGCTTTGTTTTGGTTTATTTTGGTTCGTGGAAGGAGGGATTTTTTTTGTGTGTGTGTGTGTGTGGTTTTTTTTTTAAATATATCTATATATTTTTGTATTATTTATAAGCTGCTTATGTCTTCCTTAACTTTTAAAATCATCCTGTGCCTTATAATAAGACTCACCTGAGACAGGAAGCCAAACAATTCAGAGTTCTTTCACTTAAAAAGAGAAAGAAACTCAGCATTTACTCTCCAGGCAGATTTTCTGGAGCTTGTCCAGCTATAGTTTAAATTGTCTTCATGAGGCTGTTGTTAGCAGTTGCACTGTTGCATTATGCATGATTCCTGCCTGCTCCTACTATGAACGAACCACACAGTGTTTGGTTAGTGGTTTTCAATTTTATGCTAAGCTGTACAATTTGTTAGTGTTATTTAGGTTAATATGCTATTATTTTGCATATTTATAATTCTCCCATTACATTTTTATTAACAATGATGTCACGTTTTGTAGCAAGGATCAATAAAACTTCCAGTGTGTAATGTTTGAATATTTCTATTATTATAGTATAATAAGTCTCTTAGGCAGCTCTCTGCATTGGAAACACTTTCTAGATGTGTCTTTCAGGTAATTTCATGCCTATGGTGTCTGCTTGAACAGCAGTGATACACTGTGCTGAGATGAAACCTGACCCAAGACTAGTGCATATATCACAAAAGGCAAGCTGTCTTCAATGTCTGCATCAGAAAGTAAATAGTAAAGCATCGCATCCATTTCCAGTTCTACTGGATGGATTATCTTTTTCCTATTATGTTGCTTCTGCCCTTCCACAAGTGGTATTTTCTTTAACATAGCTGTAAAGAGCACTTCTGCACTCTCTCCCACAGTCACCCTTTTAAGAGAGATATAATGGACTTGTGAATGCTTACAGCACCTCTTGGAGGAAAATCTTGAGGCTTTTCCTTATAAAATTTCTCTTTCTACTCACCAGGTACTTTATTTACTTCCCTTTGCATTGGCAGAAAGTTTTTTTAGTTGCTGTAATACCCTGCAAAACAGCAGCAGTGCCATGAAGAAAATAAATGTTGCCTCTGCTAATGAGTAAACTGCTTGCCTGATCCCTTCGCACACCAGAAGGCTCATCAGTGACCCTCACCCAGTGGCTGAAGTAAGGGGATAGACACTGGCAGCTGCCTGTTATGACTGAAACCCTTTGGGCAAAAAGGTTTTCTTGCTGATCTCACACTATGCTGCTTATTCTCGCTAATAAGAGTGATCACTGTAGTGTGACTGAGTATCGCTGACTAATTATATAGAGCTAGATTACATCCTGTTAATTCCTTAATGGGTGCAAGAAGCACTCCCTCTTGCCTGTTTGTCTGCCTGTGTATTTGTGCAGGAGCATGCAAAAGTGCAGTGCTACATCGGATTGTGCAGAGATTTTTCCTGTGGTGCTGGCTAGCTGAAGCTGGCTGGGAAAAGCTAGTGACCTCTCCTTCAGTGGTTCTCTACTCTGCCCTTCCCTACAGGCCCATCCTTACCACCCTGACCCAAACTAGACCTTCCTGAGTGACAGTCCAGCAGGTACACTCTTCCAGGTTGTGGTACCCTGTGAAGTCTGCAACGGTGTCTAAAGATCACACAGTATAGAAGACTGGCATTGCCAAATCAAGGGTCAGAAAGTAGCAGAAGACCGCAGGAAGCAGAGCAGGGTTGTAAAAATTAAAAATCAAACCACCTGAATATGATTGAAAAAAGCAAAATGGAAATAAGTTTTTTATTTACTATTGCAAAACAAGAAACAAGTCAGTAAAGATAGGATTTCACAAAAATTCACTTTCTGCATTCCTTCAAAAGGCATCTTGCTAGCCCACAATGGACTCCCGCTCCTCTATGAAAATGATTTTATGGTGTTTTGCCTCAAAGGAGGAAATGTTATATATGGGGTTCTTACTCAGTGGTGAAAAGCTGGGACATGAAAAATTTGTCTAACTAGATATACTCTCCTCATTTCACTCATGATTCTTTAATTCTTTTCTTTATTACGTATTAATTTATTAAGACCTCGTGGGCTGGAAATTCTAATAAAAAATCATTATTTTCCTCTTTGTGGTTTTAAGCACTTGGTACTAGCTAGGTTTTCCCCATTACCAGAAATTTACTTTTTCCTTTCTTTAATAAAGGTAGAAACTGTTCCTTGTTTAAGAGAGACTTGTCATAGCACAAGACTTTCAACACAACTCTGAAGAAAGCCAAACTTAGTTTTGTGACCTGGCTCATGGCAAACAGCCTGAGCCATATCTGACATAAATGCAGATCAAAAAAGCCTCCAACATCAGTAAAAATCTATAAGGAATTGTACCTTTGGATATATCACTGCCTCGTGGAGCAATAATCTACGTATATGCACGCATCTAGTCTCTCTCTTCTACCCTTCTTCTTCCTAAAAGTTTTCCTCCAATCAGAGACGTGCCCTCTTGTAGGAGACCTCACAGGAATCCAGTGGTATAGAAAGTCTCTGAAAGACCGGGGTTTACATTCTTGACTGGTGAATGCCAGTTCAGTGTCTGAGGTCATTTTTCAATTTCAACTCAAAGAAAAATAAAATTTACACAATGTTCCTAACACTTGTAACTGTAGAGGGAAGAACAGCACACAAATAAACTATTACTGCAAGATTTTTTTAATGGTGTATTAGTAATAAGTTGAAGTAAGTAATTCCCACAAAGATTTTTAATATGTTTGAATGTGGACTTGCTTAAAGATACCCATTTACATGCACAAACCCTGAGTTCGGGTCTAAATTTCTCCCTTTCCTTCCTGAAAAACACCATGCTGGTTTTAGTCAGCTTGTTTTCTTCTTTCAAACTGTGTTGACATCTGCTAGTTGTCAGGCTTTAGGCTAGGTCTTTGACGCTTTCCTATGGCACTTCACAATGACACATTTCCTTTCATTTGGTGTGGACACTTGCATTTCCGTTATTTATTTATTTGTTATTAAAAAATGAGGTTTGTTCTTATTGCATTAGGCTAAGGTTTGACTATCATTCTCCACAAATGTCAGTTCAGGTCATTATGTATATATTGTTTATGAAGTACTGTAGAAACCTTCAGGCTTCAAAGAGATAAAAACAGGCTAATTTTTTTTATCTCCATTTGCTGCTGCTGAGGAGGAAGACAGTTTCTGATTTCTGTCTGCACCTTTCAGTACTGTCTTTCTATTATGGGTAGCATACTCCACACTCAGAATACCTACATATGAGCAGCTATGGCATACTTCATTGAATGAAAATAATACATATTGTTTTGCATAAAGACGGTCAAAGAGAAATAAAACCTTAGGTAGCACATAGAGATGGAAAATGCTATTCTCTGCATTCCCTACAGGTCAGAAGTGTGGTTGCAGTGCTTAGGAGACATGTACAATTGAGCACAGGCACCAGAGGCACATACAGAGCCAGTTTCTTATTCTGAGGAGGCCAAATGTCATTCTTCTGTATTGAACCTCTGAGACTAGTTATAAAAACAGTAGACATTCTGGTCTTATTTTGTTTACAGACCATAAGATAAGCTCCTGAAAATGTCAAGTTCAGATCACTGAAAAATGAAATCCTCTGTTTATTCTAATTTTGGTCTCATCCACACACTTCTATTCTGCCTATATCTCCATCTATATGTAAATTTTTTTCCTCTTATTATCACAGGGTGGAATTCAAAATGAAAAAGATGTCTAGAATGTTGTCTAAAAACTCATGCACGGAAATTCTCATGCTAAAATTCATACATGTTTTAACATCCATATTATGACCATTGAGACTGTAAGCTAGGTACCTTATTCCCAAAAAGTCACTTTGCATGTCTGTTTCTGCTGTCGTTTACATCAGGTATATTTTTCTTTATCTCAGTTATCTTGGCTAGGATATGACTGATATAACGGAAAGTGAAATCCAGTCAATTGAACACATAAATATCCACTTTGGACAGTCATTGAGCAGCCGTGTGTTGAAATTAGGAACATAAGTACTGTGACATTTTTTGTGTGAACAATTGGATAACTGACCTTTTAAAAATGTGAGGCTCAGGTAAGTCCACCGTCTTCATCCTGCTTGTGAGACAGTGGTTAGAGCTTAAAGTGTATTTATGAGTGTCTTGGAATACTTCTGTCATTGTTCTTACAGTTGCCAAATCCTGTTGCCCTCGGCTGCCCGTCACAATCAGTGCAAGCTGGTATCACAGGGCAACTCAGGGGCCTGTGTTTCCAAAGACTCACCCTCTGGCACCTCCGCTGCACTGGAAATGGTACTCTGCAGTCTGGACCACAGTGTTTAGAGTGTTTACTGGTGTACCATTTATCCTAATTAAGGCCCCCCTAGTAATTGTTTTCACCCTGGAACATTCATATAAAATTGCACATTTGTTTTTAGAGGCAATTCCTGGTTTAGTCTGCTCCTCCAAGTTTTTCTATTGAGTTTCTTCACAACTTTATTTAGGAACCTATAAAAATAACACAAATAATTGCTTATATTTTAGTACTATACACACACACACTTATATGTGTTACATATATACACATCTACAAATTCAAAATACCTATTATATATAAAATATATAATGCAGTTATTGGTTCAAGTTCTTATGTGCTGCGTGGTCAAGAATTTTGTCAACAGCACAAAATCTAGAGTGACAGAATTTCAGTCTGATATTTCAGAAACATTTAAGACCATAATTTCTAATCTCCTATTTTTCTTTTTACTGGGATGGGGTGTATTATTATATAGTATGCAATGAAATAGCTCCTGGTTTAGCGAGATTAACAAAACTGAGGCCACAGTATCTCACAGAAAAAATATTTTAAAATATTTTTGGACATAACAGGAAAAGAATAAGAATCAAAGTTAATTTCATAAAGTTCAGAGGACCCATTTTTTTTCCAGATTTCTTTTCAACAGTACCCATTTTTATTAAGATACCTTGTTGGATTTAGAGGGACAGAGACAATTTATGATGGATGGCTCAGTGGTGTTTGACAGAAAAATCCTGCATGGGTGCTGAACTCTTCTCTCACCTTTCTCAATCACCAGAAAACAAATTGGAAAAGTGGAAATAGCAAGGTCAGGTCAGGTGAGTGCATACCTAAACATTTCATTTGGACCAGGGTTCAGAGCAGTGATGTATTAATTCAGAGACAGCTGTCATTTATCTTTTGATGGAAGTTAGAGGTTGAAATGCTTGACACAACATATTGGGTCTAATATGGAAAGATAAGAGCAATCTAGGCTCGGTTCTGTAAAAGTGACTTGCTGTGTGAAGGGGTTTCGTAACTCCGCTACTGACACTTAACAGAGAACTTTGACCACATTTAAGCAAATACAAATTGGTCAAATATGGTTTAAAAAAAAAAAAAGTCTAAGGACTGCACGGGGAATTAACCACATAATTTCTATTAGAGACTATATGAATTGCATGGCTAAATCCTTGTGAAGCTTCTTAAATGTTTAAGAAGCATGTCCATAAAAGAGTCTAAAAGAGTTTAAAAAAGTTAAATTGGTGGGGAAACACTCCTTTTTTGCCTCTGGAAAAACTGACTGCAAGATGACAACTCAGACATACCGTCTTCTTTAGTTGTCAAAGTATTAACATCTGCAAGTCAGTTTGGTGGGAAATACCATTAAAATGATAAAAGAGAGCAAAACCCAAAACAATTCCAGTAAAGACTCATTCAATAGTGCTGCAGATCCAAGGGAATAGATGTGCTTTCTATAAAACCCAAAGTGTATGTGTGTGGAGTGACTGTAAAATTCAAAACTGAACCTCTAAAAATCACATTTGATACAAGAAACTGCACTATGTGCTATAGAAATAGCAGAGAAAATCAGCACAGCACACTGCTGACTCAGTAAGAGATCTTATATGTGGCAAGTGCTTTAGGAGCTGATGCTAATGAGCTGATGCTTGTACGACCCTATATATTGTCCCTTCTTTGTTTTAAAAATGGAGAGGGCTTTCTACTACCTCTCACAATTCAGATGGGACTATTAAAGGTACTGGGGCCAGGCAGGTTCTTCTCGCTTCTGGCTACTCAAACTTCACAGGTCACAGCTCTATGAAGACATTATCTCACTGACACCTCTGCTCTTCTATTTACAGTTGTGTGCATCTTATCTTTCCTTGAATGTTTGAGCAGATAATATTAACAACTTGGAAAGTAAGATATGTATGTGCTTTTGCACAGCTTATGGTAGTAGCAAACAGACCAAAGCATCACTCTGTGTTGCACAGGTGAAAGTTCCAGAGACCACCCCACCTCACTGACCTGACTTTGGAAACTACAATTTTAAATTTACAGCGTCACACTTTGTAATCTATGGTGATACAGATAACAGGTGAGATGAGATATTCGGTGTTCAGAGATAGGTTAAGAATTACTGGTACTAGCTCCACATGCTCATGACACACTTACAGTTTGACCATCCAGTTGTGGGGTGTCCATTCTAGTCATGTCGTCTTGATGAAGGTCTGAATTTGAATTCATAATTGCTGCCTCCTACACTGAAAGGCTCTCAGGGTCTAGATATTTTGTTTCAGTCCTGTCTCATTTTAGTCTCATACTCAGATTAATAGTTTGGATGGCTTCCTGAGAAATTCTTCCCCTTTGGCTTTTCTTTTTTTTTTTTTTAAGTGTTTTGAAATACCTTGATGCAAAGTAGCAGGGTCATCCACTGCTGTGGGAAAGTCTCCTGTGACTCTTGCAAGATGTCAAGGAGGTGCAACATAGCTTCAGTGTACTCATAGTAAAAAAACCCACCCACACGATTCGGTATCACATTATTTGAGGAATGTGTCTTACAGGGCTATTTTGATGCTACTTGATGAAATAGGACATTACTTTGAATAAGCATTATAAATGAATCTGCCTATAACAGCTATTTCCCCTCAGCTGCAAAATATCCTGGGTAGAGGATTCAGATTTTATGAGCCGTTTTCAGGTAGAAAAGTAGCAGAAGGTGCTGAGAGGGAAGTGAGGGGCAAGGAGCCTCCTCTCCCTGGGCTCCACACCTCATGTATAAATATTGTTACTCTACTCATGCAAAGGAAAGGAATATTTGTTTATAGATTTCAAAGACACAGACAGCACCCTAAAACCATTAAGAAGGGAGAAATGAGAGAAGCTCCTTGTGCTCATTGCCATGTCTCAGTCACACTGGGCTTAAGCAGAGGGTCCTGGTGCATTCGGGGGACATAGCAGCAGGCATGGTGTTAGGTGCCTGGAAAAGGTTGGAAAGACCACTACTCGGTAGCCTTCCAGAAGGTCTGTTCCTCTACACAAGAGTGATGCCTCAGTGGTTTTACTGAATTTCCCTGTCTCTCAGGATGTCAGCTGGATACCCCCTAAAGAGCTGTTGCCAGAGATGTGCGACATTTTGCATCAGAGACTGCTCAGCAAATCTGTGCTCACTTGCAACCTGCCTCTGAAAAACAAATGGGGCTCTGCTTTAGACATGATTCCAGTTATGGAATTATTATTGCAGTTTGAAGTGCTGAGCCAACCTGGTATTTTAATTCAAATTTAATCTGAGATTTCTTTGATCCTTCTGTTCTTAAGGAAAGTAATCACCATCTTTAAGGTCTCTTTACAGTTCTTGAGAATATAGATCAAGGCGAGGGATGTAACAGTTTTTTCTTGAATAAAACTAAACTAAAAAGGTGAAAAATGTAAATTTTCTCAGAATTATCTG
Source organism: Cuculus canorus (assembly GCF_017976375.1). NCBI lineage: Eukaryota > Metazoa > Chordata > Aves > Cuculiformes > Cuculidae > Cuculus > Cuculus canorus. The sequence goes on along the minus strand of NC_071402.1, from coordinate 85,895,673 downwards.
AAGCTCTTTATATAGGTCGAGGTCATTGGTGTCTAAATAAATGGAGTACAAAGTTTGCCATGCCATTGTAGTTTCTCCTTAGATCTTTCTTAGATTCACTCCATAGAAGAAAGCAGGAGCTTCCCACTCATGCTGTTAACAGGAAAGGACTGCAGTGAGTAGGAAGATAGCAAGTGTTAACAATTAAGATAATGTAGAGAGGGTGGCATGCATCCAACATTGTAAAGATGGAGAAAATTGTGGCCTTCCTATTCTAGAGGAGAAGTAATTCCTTCAAAACTATATTTGTTGGATAGTAGTAAGACCTTTATTTAGAGGCATAATCTGTTACTTAGGGTTTCTACTGAATTCAGTTAGAGATGGGTTGTTGATTTTTTATGCCTTTTTTTTTTTTTCCCTAATGTAAGCACTAATTAATGGTCTGAGCTTAGCTTTAGACTCCAGCTTCGACAACTCCACTATGGTAAAACAGGATGGGTACCTAGCACAGGATGTGTATAATAGCTTTGAAGTGTTTGTAGTCATGTTAGACCCTGTAGAGAGATATGACCTTGCCTTCCCCTTTCCCATACTTGTCTATTTTCCTCTCTGCAAGAACAGTTATTTTTGTTTCAGACTGTTCAGGTTTAAAGAAATCACTAATTTATATAGGGCATGCTCGGAGGCTTAGTATAATCATTCCCAGAGTAACATGACTGTTTCCATTATCATAATTATGCCCATACTCATTACATGATTCATATTCTTGTAAATTTTTTTTAGGAGTCACAATTCCCCACTTTATTAGATTTGTCTTTTCTGAAGAATTGTTCTAATTTTTTTAATCATCCCTTATTTTTCAATTTAGCTTTCAGAGGTGAAATGGGAAATTCGGTTTCTCTCTGAATAACTTTCCCTAGCTGAGACTGTGACCTGAGTCACTGTAACTTATGCAAGAAGAAACTAGAACTGAAGCCTATGGCTCTCAAAGACCATGTCCACCTGATTTTCCTGTCACATTTGCTTTTAATTTTTGCTTTCTAAGAGAGAGAGTTAAACTTGCATTCTGATCTGTACTCTCTGTACTCTCGTTGTTCCTTCTAGTTGCTAAAGGATCATATCACACCTACACCTTTCTAACGGAATCAGGAAATGCATATTGTTCCCATTTCGAATGCTTGCAATGTAGGTGAGTGTATATAGACCTAATCAGAAGCTGAATGGATCAGTTAGCAGGCAGCAGTTTCTTATATCCAACTGCTTACACACAGAAACCCAATAGGCCTTAGCTGACACAAACTACAATGAGTTTCTTCAGGGTTAAAGAGGTTGCCGTATCCTGTTTTAGAAAAGTTGCTACATGAGTCTTGGTCTTATGACAGCCTTTAGGAAACTGTCCTGTAAGGGAAAAACTCCATATTTTAGAAGTCACATATATATAGAGAGAGATATATATTAAATCTTTTGAGCTTTCAGGTTGATTTCTCCAGAAAAAGTGTCTTGATTTGCATGCCAATGAAATCCTGTGTCCCAAGAAACAAAGTTAAACAATGTGATTACGTTTCCTACACCCAGGACTGAATTTTTAAGGGGAAGGGAAGGAGGAGAGGGACAGTGGAAATACGAGCTGCAGTATGTCTTTAATTACTTCTTACCTGTTGGGAGCTGATCCCAGAAAAACAATATCCCATCTTGTATATTCCATATGCAAAATACTATTATGTTTGCAGCTTTGTGTCAGCCAAGTATTGTCGATCTTCTTTTCCTCAGCATGAGCACATTTCTGTGTGTTACTCTTGCTTTCACATGGACAGAGACACAACAGTGTTTTCACCTTCCCAGTTAGCATAGCATTCCCTGGTTAGGAAGAGGACCTGTTCCTGGCAGTTCCCTGGTTAGGAAGAAGGGCTGAGAGCTGAATTCCTCTGCTCAGTGCGACTCTTAAAGTGTGTTTTTTTTGTCAGAATTACCAGCTGATTTGACCATGGCCTGGAGGACTGGCCTCTGCTTGGCCTCAGGAAGTCCTCATTAATACCCTTTGCTGCTGAGTGACTGCCAACAATCACCTACAAGGAGAGAAGGAAGATTCACAGTGTCTGACTTTCAAACATCTAAATTATGCTCAATACAAAGAGATTCACTCATCTGGAACCCTGAAGTAACTAACTAAAAGGAGTAGGCTTAAGTGGGGTGACTACTGTCCTTTGCCAAAACAATCAGCGCCTCTGGCTGTGTTAGTGATACTCCAAATAGTTATACTGAAGCTGATGGATCCTCACTCCATGTTCACCATTGCACAGCTTTTCATGCCCCTTTTTCAAAAGTGTTATAAAAGCAGAAACGTACCTACAAGGGCAAGAAGTGTCTTTTATCAGAAAGAGTTCTGTTTATTGCAGCTCAGTGTGGCAAATTACTGTGCAGATGTCTTTGAAGAGTTAGGCTTGGAGCTTCAAACTGTTTCATCATCCAGCTATTTACTTATTTTTTTTCTCAGTGTTTTTTGAAGTCTGTGAATGTATAATTTATGACGCTTCCCTCTGTCTTGTGACAATGAATGTCAGTGGGCTTCTTGAAGAAGAGGCTTATCCTTTGAGAAGCACCTAACAGAAGAGCTCACTTAAACCACAGTTAGCCTCCATTCTGCCTTTAAGATCCACAAACTTGATGGCTTCAAGTACCTGCAAATATTTTCCTCATACTGAAATTTGGGTGAAATACAATCCTAGTGAAGCTGCTGATCTCTCTTTGAGTCCTTAAATTTTCTTACTATATGAGTTACTTCCCCTGGTAACACAATTTTGCTGATGATATCCTTTTCTTTGACATTCTTACCTGGCTACTATTCTTAGCTGTCAGAGATAAACAAAGTTCATACACTGCAGCTGGGGTAACAATGCCTGGTTTTGTTGTTTCATTTCTTTCTGCCACTAGCATAACTATGATTCTGTAGGATCTTTCCAGTCATCAGAAGGCCCTTCCATTGTAAAAAAATGGGTCTGAGAATGTCCCTATATTGAGACATTAACGGGCTTAAAAAATGTTTCAATGGGAATGAGGTGACTACTACTCCATGACATACTGCTCAAAGTTATGGCTTTGTTTGGTCCTTTGTGTTACCTAAGCTTAACCAAAGCTGGGAATGTAGTCCTTCTAAGGTTACTTCTACTGTCGGTTGAATAGAAATACTCTGTTAGATAATGAGGTGGTCTACCTAAAGTCTGGTCTTTCATCTCTATCCATCCATAATAAGAGAGAAAACAATTGTTTCAATTAAGTGGGATAGCTTCAGGTCTAAATATTGAGAACAGAATGAAAATATACTGAAGAACTAATACCCGTTACTGACTCATTCTGCTTCTCAGAAGAAGGGACAAGAATTGCAAAGGATGATGCATTATTCTCCTTTGGAAGAAGAAATAATTACTGCTTTATTTATCTTCATTTACTGCTATATGGATGTTCAGGACCAGATATGGTTTGATCTTTAAATGTTCTTTATGTTGAGGGGAATACTAGGAGCTGAGCTCCTCACAGAATCAAGGAATAACTTAGATTGGACTAGAGGTAACCTATACCAAATACTTGCTCAAAACAGCTCCAGTCAGATCAGGAACTCATACCTATTCAGGTTTTGAACATCTCCAAAGATGAAAATTCCACAGTGTCTCTGTGCAACCTGATCCAGTGTTTGACCACCCTCTTGATGGTTTGAATTTTTTAACTCCATATACCCATGTTCCAGCTTATGTCTGTTCTTTTTCATTCTGCCCAGAGAAGCTGCGGATGCTCCATCATTGGAAGTATTCAAAGTCACGTTGCAGGGGCACTGAGCAGCCTGATATAGTGAAAGGTGTCACTGCCCATGGCAGAGGGTGGTTGGACTATATGATCTTTAAAGGTCCTTTCCACCCTTTCATATAATTTTGTGATTATGTGATTCTTTGATCCTTTCCCTGTGCACCTCTGAGAAGAGCCTGGGTTGGTCTTCTCTACCCTAATTTGTACCATCCTCTCATCTTCATGACGCTCCATCAGATCATTTTTTCAGCCTATATATATACCTTTGAGTAACAACCCTGTCCTTCGGGGATTGATCAGTTTGGTATTGTCCAGAAACTTGCTGAGAGTGTACTCTGCTTCATCATCCAATCTCATTGATAAAGACAGTGAACAATACTGGGGCTTGTATTAATCCCATAAGGACATCACTTGTAACTGACTACCAGCTGGACTTCATGCTGCTTTGTACCACACTTTGAGCCCAATGATCCACCCTACTTTTCATGTATGTTTTTGTCTACTTCCTCAGTCACCTCCTAGGCCTATCTACCTAGAAAAAACGTTTTACTCTGGAAAGGGAAAATCTCTGCTTTGGTCATTCAAAACCTTTATGTACAATTAAAATTTTATTTTGCTTGTATTTTGTGCTAAGTTATTTTTATTAAATAAAAATCAGCATCTGAATTTTTTTTTTCTTTTGGCTTATTCATATAATTGATGCAAAAGGATCCATTTTAAAATAGCTATGGTTTAACTTTTCGTGGAAACTCACAAAAGGAAGTGGATAAAATTGAAAAAAACATGTTTTAAGCTGATTCTAAAGTTATACATATTCTTCATACATCCCTTATAATAACGTGTGCCATCTCCAGTGTGAAATGTATTTGAGATCATGGCATGAAAAGCACTCAGTAGTAGAAATGACTTGTTCCAGCATGATGAAGAAAATGTTATTCTTTTGTATATTATTTTAATATTTCTTTAATAGAGGCAAAAATAAAAACCAAACAAACATTAGACTCCTGAAAGGTTACCTTTAGCCTCATGAACAGAAAATGTCTTATTTCTTTTCTGTGACAAGTGCACTTTAAAGAAACAAGAGAGCATGAGGTTTTTTTACCATTCATTTAGCTGTGAATGAGTTCCATGACAAATGAGTATCCTAGGGAGACTCTGGAGTTAGTCACAGAGAGCCCATTCTGTGACTACCCTGGTGAGTTCACTTTCATTATTGCAAAGTAAGACTAGAATGCCAGAGTGACAGAGTAAAGCACACAACACGTTCTTTACTTTGTCTACATGCTGAGATAAGTTATGATGTAACTCTGTTATGTATGAGATGTCACTTGCTTGGGGCAATGTTGAGCTTACCTCCGTGGGCACCAGGCCTCTTAACCTTACAGTGTAAGTAACCCCTTTTTGTCAGTGAAATGAAAGAGTAAAATTCAGTTTACATATAAGTTAGTGTTTGCAGCTTTGGGGCCTGACTCTCTGATATTTGCAAGGAAGCACTTGTTGACAAAGGAAAAGTTCATCTGATACATGGCTAGGTCAAAACTAAGCAATGCTGTTATTTGAGTACATTTAGATCTTTGCCACATGCACGGGAAAATATGTGGTGGTGTTGTGTGCATACTTATACTTTGGAGGAAAGCAAAAATAACCTTGCAGAACAAATATGACATACATCGACCTAGGAAATGTTCCCTCTTATTAACCACTGTATAGCTAGATTATGCCCTGAAACACAAGGGATTAAATTTTAGAATTTAATCTTAAAAATGTGAATTTGAGTACTGAGCATCTGCGCTGCCTATGCATTTGCGCCGCTTTTTTTCAGTCCTGTAACCTGCCTTGACATTACAACATGCTGGTAATGAAAAAAGTGGAGGGAGAAATAGGAGGAGAGAGAGGGTATATTCACATAATTTACCTTCTAACCAGGTAATGGAGGTGTATCAGTTAAGAGGTTTGTTTCTCTGGGCTCCCTGTATTGCTGATGGAGATAAATTGATTCCTCCAGAGAGGGGCTTGGGGCAGAAGCCTCGCTTTGGTGCTGTGGCTCCTTCCAGGGTGGAGTTGTCCTTTCTCTCTCTGTGATTGCACAGCCTACACAGAAACATTTACCTACTGCCTGAATCTGTCTTTCTGACAGGTGGCAATGGCTTCCGGTGTGCAATATCTTTTTCCAGTTTCTTATGCGCATGAGTAAGAACAAATGCTGTGGTCTGAATTTTTTAGTATCCACAAAGGGCTTTTGAAAGATGAGGAGTAAGGCTAGCAAGAAGAAAAACTGAAGAGTAGTTCTTATAAGCAGCATCTGGAAACGAAGTCATCTTGTACTTGACTTGACTGCTTACTTTTCAACTCTGCTTCCTAGGTTTCAATAACTATCTCATATGGTTGTGATTGAATCATCTCATGCTACTTTTACTGACTTTCTGATGTCTAACAAAGTGCTTTGAATATTCAGTAGGGTGTCTTGGTGACGTTGTATAAAGCAATGAATGCTTCAATAATGGATTTTTAAAAGATTTTTAATCTTAACCCCTTTCTGCTGCTAGACGTGGGCCACTACAGTTAGAACAGGCAGTGGCTTTTTAGAAGTATACTCATACATGCCCACATTATGGTGATCGCTAGATGCATATGTGCTCAGTTTTGTGCGTTGGCTTAGTGTTATTCAGTACAGCACAGAGTACATCTGCAGCTGGAGATCTACGGAGAACTCTGACTGGTTTTATTCCTTCCTTAACCTCTTGAAAATGACTGTAAAAAATGTTGGGTAGTGGCCTTGTGAACCCACAGTATTTTGATTCATTTTAATAGTTTGATGTAGAGGGACTGTTAAAAATGAGCCAAGTACAGAAATAAAGTAAGCCAATCTGGAGCAAAGCCAGCTTTTAAGGGTCCTTATCTATATAACCACTTAATCGTTGGTGCTAATCTCAGCTTTTACCTTAAGTAAAAGTGAGCTGTCAGTATTTTTCCAGGGGAATTAGCTTTTGAAGCATTTATCCATTGCTAGGGGTGAAACTGTTACAACTTCATCAGTGATGTGCTCATAGCTGCTTGTGTTAAGACTGATGAAATGTGAAAGCTCTAGCTGCAGCTCCTGTGAGAACTAGAGGCAGACAGGTGACCTCAAAGGATCTAAAAGCATTTGGTTCCCCACAAACATCTTTTCCCGTAACACTTGTCTTCATGTTTACTCCGTAAACATATTTGCATGTTTACTACATCAACATATTTGCATCTTCTTTTTCCATTCAGGGATATTTGACTGTTCTAGAGAAAGTAAAACCAACTCTTCTTGGACATTTGGAAAAGTGCTGTTCCAATGGAGGAGTGCAGCCCAGCAGCTAAATCAGAGCCTCTCTATTGAGCTCTGTCTTTCTCGGTAGCCTTCTGCTTCATTTCAATCAATGCCAACCTGGTTACTATAAACCTGTTAGTAAATCCAGTGCTTGATCATTTTGTTTTCTATGTCAGTATGTGTCATACCTAGAGAGTGGGAGTAGAGAAGTCCAGAGACAAAAAACATATTTCTTTTAATGTCTACTCTTACAGCACATGGTGGGCTCTCTTCCTTTTTCTGAGCTTCAAAACCCTCTCCTTTTATCATCTTTCCCAGTTGCTGCTGCCCTTTTGGAGTGGCTGGCATAACCAGCCAGCTTTCTCAACCTTTCAACAGTACCAAAATCCCCAGGGATATCTATGTCGTTAAAAAGAAAGCACTTTCAGTTTTCATCAGCATAAAAAGGAAGCCTCGCTGTAGCCACACTTATCCTAAGGGCCAAAGGGGCTCAGTGGCTATCGTGCCTTATGTCTGCAGCCATTGAATTCCAACCCCAATTTCATCCTGTCTCTTGTTCTCTCAAATCTCTGTAGGTTAGTCTAGATTGCATTGTCTGCAAATATGACTACAAATGGCAGCATTTATGCATTTCTGATTGAACTGTAAGTGTATTAGACTAAATCAAAAGCATCCTGAGAAAAATAGAGAAATATTTATTTTCAATGATATATATGAAAAGTTCTGCTCTGTGGAGTACTTTATGACTCATTCAAAGAGGTCAGTTTTTTTCTCATACATCACCTCCTTCTCTAACTTCATAACTTATTTGGTGCCTTCTTATTTTTCAGAAGATTTTCCACTCTGAATTGCCCTCAGGTTTCTTCTCTTCATCAGCACAAGAATCCATTAATGATGAGGGAATTTTGCACAGATTTCTGTCAGAATCTTCATATTGTCTATGTTGTGTTCTATTTTTTTTTATAAAGTGCTAAGAAACAGTTGTAAGGAATTTTCTTTACAGTTGCTTTGGTTTTGTAATTGGGAACTGTACCAACATTGCAGATGAGTGTTGTACCAGAAAGAATAGTCTTGGGCAAAGAACTATAAAGCAAGTTGCTGCAGTAACTGATGATCTCTTCCCTTCAAGTTCCTTGCATTGTATTGCAGTGTTTGCTCCTGTGAATACAAATTTAAAGCTGTAGGAGTACTTTCAAATGTAATACTCAGTAGAGTAAGTGTCTACTAGAAACTTTCTACTGGTGAAATGAATTGAAGAATTCATACCAGTTATGAAAAGCCAGTCAAGGGATTTGGTGATGAAAAGAAGTTCAGAAATTTGTGACTTCTAACTTGGATCACTGTGCTTACACCATACCTTAAGTTGTGGCGTCCCAAGTGGTGATAATAAAATAATGCTTTTATTTTCACTATTTTTGCCTTTGAGTAATTGCCAGGAATCTCACTCTGCAGTCTGGAGACAAGAGAGACTGTATTCTGTGATTAAAAGTTAGGGAGTTTTTAATGAGAGCTCCAAGGCTGATTCATAGTTCAAAGTTAAGCAGAAGGTTTCTTTTTCTTTCTTTCTCTTTCTTTCTTTTTTTTTTAATCAAAAGCGGATCATACATTTTTATCTCAGACAAAAATATGATAATGGTTAATTCATTGGGCGGGTAGAAGGAATGTAGGGAGTTACTGATAGAATTTAAATAAAAAATTTTAGAGGTCTAATATTTTATTTCATTTCAGAAATGTAATAAATCTTATAAAAGGCGTTACACAATTTCTCCTTGAAGATATTGCACTGTGATAATGATGCCATGCCCTTGCCAGCCAATTTTGTGATTTGTTCAGGTTATTCCAATAATATCTACATTTCACAGGAGAGTATTTACATTCAAATCTACCCTGAGATTTGTCATGCCCTGTTGTCATCATGTTTTCTCTTGTGTCACCTTCAAGGACTGATAGGGCATGAGAATCCGTCAGAATAAACAGGACATGAAATCCCCAGTGAAAGAAGCTGTGCCTCAGCCCTGTGGAGAGCTGAGTTCCTTCACTCCCACTGATGTCATTAGTGCTCCAGGAGACTCAGCATTTTGGAGAGGATGCTCAGTGCCTAGCAGAATTAGGATGTAATTGCCATTTTCAAGCCTACGTACAGAACCATGTCTCAGGACAGGAGATGGTAAGAAAATAGCAATCTAGTTACAGAAAGTCACACTTAAACATCAGCAGTTACTTTTGTAGAAGTAGTTTTCTCTTTGGAGAGAAACTTCTTAATTTCTAAAGACTCCTACTCTGTAGCAATAAACTGAAGATTACTGAAAAAACACAAGCTATGCTATCTGGAAATAGAAAGGAGTGCAAGGAACAAAAATTACTGTGTTTAATCAGATTAAACAGATATCTCATTAGTTATTCCACATAATTGGAATCTTTCACCGACTGAAAGAATTAACCTCTAGTATAACACAGGAAAAATTGGGAGTTTATTGCTTGAATTGCTGATTAACGAGAAGCTCAACATGAGCCAGCAATGCACACTTGCAGCTCAGAAGGCCAACCATATCCTGGGCTGCATCACAAGAAGCATGGCCTCCAGGTCGAGGGAAGTGATTCTGCCCCTCTATTCCTCTCTTGTGAGGCCTCACCTGGAGGACTGTGTCTGGTTTTGGAATCCTCAACATAAGGATATGGAACTGTTGGAATGGGTGCAGAGGAAGGCTACAAAGATGATCAGAGGGCTGGAGCACCTCCCGTATGAGGACAAGCTGAGAGAGCTGGGATTGTTCAGTCTGGAGAAGAGAAGGCTCCAAGGAGACCTTATAGCAACCTTCCAGTACCTGAAAGGGTGTACAAGAAAGCTGAAGAGGGGCTTTTCACAAAGGCATGTAGTGGTAGGACAAGGGGGAATGGCTATAAACTGGAGAGGGAAGATACAGACTAGACATTAGGAGGAAATTCTTTGCAATGACTGTGCTGAAGAACAGGCACAGGTTGCCCAGGGAAGCTGTGGATGCCCCATCCCTGGAGGTGTTCGAGGCCAGGCTGGATGGGGCCTTGGGCAGCCTGATCTAGTGGGAGGTGTCCCTGCCCATGGCAGGGGGTTTGGAATTAAATAATCTTTAAGATCCCTTCCAACCCAAACCATTCTATGATTAAATTGAGGCTAACAGGTGAATTTTAGACCATAAAGAAAGATCTGTAACAGGTATAAGAGACTAAGAAGACAGTGATTGGAAATTACAGTGTAATGGAACCACTAACAGTGGAGTACTGATTTAAGACTCTCTCTATAGCCAGGGACAGTTACTTTCAGTATAGATTTTGTTTGCTCATTAACCAGCCAGATCAGACTGCGGACTGGCAAGATGCTTGAAATATCCTTTAAAGAAACTTTAGGCTTTAGGAAAACTTATCTTGCAACCTGAATACTCAATTTGCTCGATTGAGGGTAGATGTGTAGCAGTGGTAGTCTATGAAAGTGGAGAAGTAGAACCTAAAGGGTTGGAGTTTACTGTTTCAGAATCATAGAATCATAGAACCATAGAATCATAGAATAGTTAGGGTTGGAAGGGACCTCAAAGACCACTCAGCTCCAACCGCCCTGCCGTGGGCAGGGACATCCCACCAAATCAGGCGAATGTACTAATTTTGTTTATATTTCATGCATGTTAAATTACTCCCCCATCTATCACAGAATGAGAGTTGAAACAACTTTTTAGATATATAGTGTTTTAGACACCTGAAAAGTGTGGTCTTCCACAGCAGACCTCATTAGAGATACGCTATGGTCCACACGTAGCACTCACCTCCGTCCATATCCATAAATCTCACTGTCATCATCCTAAGTATCAGTGCGTATTTGAGCACAACCTTACACTATATGTGCATGGAGAATGCAAGTATATTTTTGTGATAAATGCGAGAGTCCATCAGGAAATAAATATGCAGTCTTAAATTAAATTATGACAAGTGCAACTACAGGCAAAGAAATATCTTGAGTACAGCCCCATGTTTTTTTTCCATTCCTAATCTGTAAGGCTGACCTCCCTGCTGCTTCTCATAAACTGTGCTCAGTGTAAAGTTGCCACTATGAGAGAGACTCAATACCCTATAGAGAACATTCACCCCTTCCCATATGGCTTCTATCCCAGAAGGAAAAGGAGTTGCTATTGTAAAATGACTGCTTGTCAAAAATTCCCTCCAGTGGGCATTCCTTGCTCAGTTTTTTCAAAGGGGCAGAGCCAGGCTTAGCCAACTAGGCAGTGTTACACATCCCAACATTAGCATATTTCTATTAGAACATATTTTATTTTGTTCAATTATGACAGGTTTCTGAGTTCTTAGCCTGAAGCGATCTTTGAGATATCACCCCAATACTCCATAATTATAAAGATATATCCTATACATTGCACTGAAAAATTGTAAGACATGAAGAGCATAGAGACTACTCAGGCATTCTATTCTTTGAGTACAGTATAGAGAATAATTATAGTTTCTCATATTCTCCTAGTAATTAATTTGAAGAATTTAATTATATTTTTCATATTAATTATTAATGTATTATTCACCCAGCATAGTTACTTCATAATTCATAGATGTATTAGTCAAGTAATTTAGTTGATGAATTTCATAGTTTTGAATAAGTTATTCAATTTTTTTTTAATTATTCACTCAGCTCTAGGAGTATCTATTGACTCTTGAATATTAGCTGTAGTATGACAACTTCTTATTTTACAGGGTCTTGTGAATACCTGACAGTAAATCCAAAAGCCAGTGAAATGCTGTCCAACCCCAAATGTATATTAATGTAAGATTACTTCACAAATAAATCACAGTTTAATTTGATGAGCAAATTCAGATTTGGGATATTTATGCCTATTTAAATTGAAACTTCAGTTTTCTTACAGTATTTTCTCATAAACTAATGGATTGCTTTGCTATGTTTTCCCCTCAATTAAATCTATATAGGAACCTATGGCAAAATTCGGTCACATTTACCTTTCACAAAATCTAGAATTACACACTTGTGTCTATCTCTTCATTAGTCTTTGAGTTTTGTCATCAGTTTTACACTCAGATAAATCTCTTCATATAAGAAAACTTCTAATGAGGGTAGAAGGTAATAGAAATAAGGTTTCTGCAGTATGCTGACAGAGAAGGCCCTGGGAGTGTTGGGTGACAGCAGCTGAACATCAGCCAGCAGTGTGCCCAGGTGGTCAAGAAGCCCAATAGTACCTTGGCTTGCATCAGAGACAGCTTGGCCAGCAGGACCAGAGAAGTGATTCTGCCCCTGTACTCAGCACTGGTGAGGCTTCACCTTGAATACTGCGTTCGGTTTTGGACCCATTGCTGCAAGAAAGACTTTGAGGTCCTGGAGTGTGTCCAGAGAAGGGCTGGTGAAGGAGTTGGAGAACAAGTCTTATGAGGAGCAGCTGAGGGAACTGGAGTTGTTTAGCCTAGTGAAGAGGAGGCTGCGGGGAGACCTTATTGCTCTCTACAACTATCCAAAAGAGGTTGTAGAGATGTTGATGTTGGTCTCTTCTCCCAAGTGATAGATGATAGGATGAGAAGGAATGGCCTCAAATTGCGCCAGGGGAGGTTCAGATTGGGCATGAGTTAAAATTTCTTCACAGAAAGTGTTATCGGGCACTGGAATAGGCTACCCAGGGAGGTGGTTGCGCCACCATCCCTGGTGGTATTTAAAAAATGGGTAGATGAAGTGCTTAGGGATATGACATAGTAGTGGACAGGTACGGTTGGCCTTGATAATCTCAAAGGTCTTTTCCAACCTAGTGATTCTGTGATTCTATGATTCTATGCTGCCAGTTTAGCAGGATACTTTAGCTCAGTCTAAGTATAAGTGGTCTAGTTGATTTCCAGAGAAAATAATTTCATCACACATGGAGCAGCATCTCTGGATGTATATCAGGTAACAGTTTTGTTGTAGCTGAGGAAAACCACACAGTATTAATTATCAAGTCTTTCCATATCTATATTTAGTGGTTCTATCACATAAGTGGGGTCCATACTGCTGGTGGAAAAACAGAGGAAAGTGTATATACATGTGTTTGGGTTTATGTTCTTTTTTAGATAGTGTCTTGTGTGTGTGTGCATAACTTAATAGTTAATACTGTGAGATAACAGAGTAAATGAAAATCTGTGAGTGAAATATACTTTTGTTTCTGGGTCTCCAATTCTCCTAAACAAACTAATTTCCATTAATTAATTTATTTATTTTTATAATTACTTCTTTTTGTCTAAGAAATGTCTCTGATAAAAATAAAAATGAAATTAATGATTCTTGAAAAGGCTTTAATGGTAAGCATAGCACTGTAGCACTGATCTTTGGAATGCAATACATAGTTTGAGATTTTCTTCCTTGTATGGACACCACGGATGTTTCTTTTAAACAGCTCTAAAAACACTAAAGCCTTTTCTTTTTTTTCTTTTTTTAAAAAAAAAAAGAAAAAGAACCCTGTTATTTAGAATATATTGGTTTCAAGTTCTCTGAATATTAATGTTATCATATTTCCCACTTGTGTTGCTGTTTCACAAAACCTAAGACTCTATGTTAAATCCGTGCCACAGAGGTATATGCCAAACCTTTAATGATTTACAAATCCATGATTACTATAAGGAAAATTCTCCAGCTACAGGTTGCTTCTTTCACTGAGGAATGTGTTTGTGTTCTGGGTTGTTACCTCACCAGCAGGCAGTCCATACGGTGTTAAATCCTGTAAACTAACTATAACTAGGTATAAAATTCATGGGGAAAAAATGTAATTTATCACAAGTGTACAGCTGGTGTCTGCTTCTAAGTGGTTGTTTCCTAATCTGATATCAACCTGTTCACAGTCTTAGTATGTTATTGAGCTATAAAATCAATAACAAAAAGCATGCATGATCCCCTGAGAGATTAACCATTTATTCCAGCTGTGAAGAACAAATGAAGGTTAAAGCAAAGGAGCTGCTTCAAGAAAGGTGCATGCATGTTTATAGATGTGTGCACATGAAACAAAACAAAGTAAGCCTCTTTTAGATTAATTGATAATAACTGCAGTAACAACATACGGTTTGTTTTTTCTTTTAATTATGGTTGTTTTTTTAAGCAGCTGATTTTCAAGCTCAGATTTACATGCAGTTTGCTTTCTGTGTGCTCCCAAAAGTGCTTGATATGTGATTTATATTTGTGCTTTCCTCTGAATGTTTCAGTACTACTTTACTCTTTTCTTTAATCACAACTAATATCTCAGGGAGTACTGCCTGGGGCAGACTGAGAATAAGCACAGAAAGCTGCAATGGTAAAAAATATAGTGAACAAAATTTTCATGCTTTTTTTTTTCCTGGCTCACAGCTATAAAAGCTGTGGATGTTTTAATGTGTGCATGTGCAACGGGAAGGAAGTGAGAGATCAAAGCTGTGGTGAGCAGCAGCACGGGTGAGAAATGAGTAGAAGGAGAGAAAGTGGGGAGTAGATTGGCTACATGTGCTCTGAGGGGGACAGCAGGGTGACCAAGGGACCTATTGGACCCCCTGGGAAGAAACAGAGTCTGGTATGTGATGTGTGGAACTTCCACGGAATTTTGCAGTATTTCTAGGGATTGACTGTGCTGGCAGCATATAAAACCTCATTTTTTTGGCAAAATACAGGTCTTAACCTTTGATGTGGCAGGACCAATCTGAAAGTAGTGGTTCCAAACTGAAAAAAAAAAACCTTATTCTGAGTCAAATTCCTTTGTTTATTGTGCAAGGATACCCAATACAATCTTAACACGAAGACTCTGCCTCCCCACGCTTCAGTTAGAAAGATGCTATTACCATTTTAATAAAATTAAACATTCCTCCTGTGATTCTTGGATTTTTTTCAACCCTCTGCATGACAGTGTGTAGCCCTCTATACCAGATGATCTGCCTTCTTTATCTCTGAGTTGGTTGCAATTCATCATTTTGCATCATATGCAGTTTGTAAAGCACTTTATAGTAAAAGACACTTGCAATGATTTTAGTTCAGCCTGATTCCATCAGCTGCAGAAGTGCTATTCCTAATTTTGCCAAAATAAGATCAGAATTTGACCTCAAAATACCCCACTAAGAACAGTTATTATTGATACTTATTCGTAGAAGGCTAAATTGAAACACTGGGTTTAAGTGACTTGCCTGAAGGCGTGAAGCTTCTCGATGTGGTAGTAGAGACTCAAATATGTGAATCTGGATGTCAGTGCCTTGCTCTAAATGACAGATGAACTCTGCAATCAGGGTTGTGCTCAGATGGAAAAATCTACTAATTTCCATGGATTTATAAAAGCAGTTTAAGACAGGGAAGAGTCAGGTCTTTGTCTACTTTCTAGCAGCAGAAAAGCAATGCTGAGCTGCTTCTTTTCCTGCAAGTGTGACAGTTGCTTACAGACTAGGGAAAAGCTTCTTTGAAATTGTGAGTTCTGCAGGTTTGGAGACTGTCCCATAACAGAAAGCCAATTCTTCCAATTATTTCCTTCACACCTCTGTGGACAGTAAGGTTTAAAAAAAAAGGAAAAAAAAAAGACAGAACTCTCAAAGAAAAACACATCAAATTTAATTGAAAAATTTTCTTTTTTTCCCTCTTTTTGTAATTTAATTCTTTAATTATAAAGGTTTATTGTAACATTGTAATTGTTTATTCATCAGTCTGAGACACTCAGTGGAATGCCTTCACTGGGAGCATTGAAGTAAAATTACAGCACACAGGAGACAGATCAAGCTTGTAACATTGACAGTCTCATGAGTACTAAATATCTTCAAAGTCAACACATTTGCTGATGGGCAATAAGAGAGAAGGCAAAAAGTAACTTCTCTTCCAGTCCTTTGCTATTTTTAGTACCTCTGTGTCTGTCTATATACTTTTTTTTTGTGTGTAGTCTGCTCTATCAGTCATGAAGCTAACTCAGCTCAGCTCCAGCCTTGGTGGCATTATCTCAGGCTGTCATATACAAGCCCTGTACTCAGAAATGCTGCATACCCTTTGTGAGTGATAGGCAGCAGAGACAGAGCAATGGGGGTAATGCCATGTCTGAGTTTTATACAGTTTATTCCCTTTACAGATGTAACATCATAAGTGTGATGCAATTTAAAGATTGTGCTGGATTCTGTGAACTGTTTTGCAGTAAGAAATTTGATGCAGTGGATACTGAGAAGAGCTGACAAAGAAATTATTTGATGTTCCTTTTAAGCTTGTGGAAAGCCTGCTCTCAGACTGTAATTTCCTGGAATTTATTATTCACTGTTATTCACGGTATTTTGTTTTGGCAAATCTTTTTAACTCTGTTTTGACCATGCACAATCTTCCACAAATAATCACCGTTTCAGACTGGAGTTGTTGTGCTAGGTCAAAAGAGAGATATGGCATTGTCATGTTTGCACTGGAAATGGAAGAAACCACTTCTTGTGCAGTATTTGCAAATGTGGGTGTAAAATTTGGCACCTGTAAATATTCATGTACATACACTTGCAGCTGTGCTCTGGGCTTGATCCAAAGCCACTAGAGGTAACAGAAAGAATGAATATTCATGTAGGTAAAATCTAATTCCTAGATGCTTCACTGAAAACATATGTAAAGAGAAAGCAATATAGGCTAAATACATTAATGCCACTAAGTATTCTCAAGAAAAATGGTCCAACTTATTACATTCAAGTACTGGTGGGTGTTGGGTTTTTTGCATATATGTTAATGAAATTTCATACTTGCACAGAAATATGATTATCGTCTTCCTTTTAGCACTATCTTTCCAATCCGTAGAAGCTCTGCTTCTTAACAAAAAGAAGCCAGAGAAAAGCTAGGAGTTCAAAATATGTGAAACTGATCCTGCAGAAAGAAAGAACATTTTTTTTTTCCTCCTATGTGTAACTGGAAACTGACACAGTTGGAAAGTTGTATTTGGTGTAGCATACTCTCTCACAAAGCTTGATCCATAGTAGAAGCAGGACATAATAGTTTCACTGTGTATTTGCGAAGCTTTCGTTTTTTATTAGGACATGCACCTAATCTTCCACATATGTGAAATTCACTGCATTTCAATCCCTCAAATTAAGCAACAGAGCAGAGCAACACTACCAAAGAAGAGTGCATCTGATAGGTGTGAGTCAGCTGTTACAATTTTGTTTTTATTTTTTCCTCTAACAGAAAAACAGAAAAAATATTCTAAGTGATGAATGATCTTGAATGAGTCTGAAGAGGCAAGAACACACCTAGGGTACAGAAATCTTCCAATTAGGCACAGGCTGAATTTGGGAAATACAGTGATTTGAAGCTGACATTGCTTTGGCTTGTATTGTGTGCATCTGATGGCATGCAGTGAATTTCACACAACACTGCTGTGGGGAAGCCTCTCAAACTCTACCTGTAAGTCAAGCTCAGTTCATTCATGTGAAAATGAGGTGTTAAAAGTACCACTCCTACAAAAATCTCTACACTTTACAAAAATCTGTTACCCTTGTGATAAGTAACACAATTGGTGTTTATAATGCTATAGAGCCTCATAATTTGCACAATATCAACCTGAATGGAGGGCTGGAGGGTTCACATATTTGTATTTACCTATCTAGTAAAGCATCACTATGTACAATCCAGACAATACATTTTTAATGTAGAATAATCTGTAATTCTGTTGTCCAAATATATGGGCTCTACTGCCACACGGTACATTGTCCCACTGCCACTTAAAAAGATCTATATTTTCTTAGACTGAGATCTCATTTCTTTACAAGGTGCTTAGAGCATGAGAATAAACAGAAAGATAAGTAACAGGATATTATTTTATATCTTTTGCTTTTAAAGTCCAAAAATACTTAATGTTATGCTTGTATGGTATACAGGGAGAATTTGCCTGATGTTGTAAGAGACTGAACACCAAATACATCAACAAATTCTATACCAAAGATGAACAGTCTCCCACTGTAAGGAAAGGAATCATCCATGAATGAGGGAAAAATATAAATACATACAACTAATTCTTCTGCCAATGGGATCATTTATACTCAGCACAGAGTATTCAGTATCTAACTGCAACTCCAGAAGACTGAGCTTTGCACCTGAGCCACCCTGTTTCAACTTCCAGGTGTGAAGAATAACATGTAAATGTTGCCACAGGATTACGTGGTTGTGATTAGACAGTGACAGTAGCTCTGCAAGTTCAGAGGAACAGTCTCTTCATTTGCACTCCATCTGTAGGGCTTTGGAAATGTTTAGAGAAGAAAGTAGGCATTTCTTCCCCTTTCTGTAGGTCACTACCTACACCACTAGCTTTATAGATCGGATAACAGTATTTTTTTCAGAATATTTTGGTAGCTTCCCTTCAAACAGGTGTTGCTATACCTTGGCAAATCTGAAGGTCAGCACTGGGCAGGTGTGAAGATGCGAGGGGAGTAATTGCTGTACCTGTCAGCAAGGAAAGCTGCTCTTCAATGTTCATCCTACTTAAAAAGAAACATCGTTTATAAACCACGGGCAGTTGTGTGGCTCTCTAAGCAAAGTGAAATGACATTTTTGTTCACCTAAAGTCCCTGGAGTTTTAGGCTAGAAGAAGAGCTGCCTGGAATTCCTAATCTTTGTTCTAGTTCAGTTTCACCTCAAACTGGGACCAAAAGATGCACTTTCTTAAAACCATTTCCAAACCATTTTTCTTCTGATGTATCTAAGTAGCCCCATGACTGACTCCATTTTATTAAGAGGAAAACATTTATTTTTTACTTTTTCAGATATTTCTATTATTAGCTACTGCATAATAAGGCTTTTGATGGAAGCGATAAATGTTCGTAAAATCACAAATCAAAATAATCTCTGATACAATGTTCTTTGACCTTGTCTAAATGAAGCATGAAAAAAAAACCTTGTGTAAAAAATTTTTGTTTATCTGTACATTCCAGAAATTTTTGAAGCAACTGGACCAGCATTTTCCAAAGGAAAACTGTTCTAGCTGTAAAAGTAGAAGGTCAACTTTAATTACAAGGCAAACCCAAACAAGTAAAGAGATGGTGAAAAAAACCTTAAATGAAAAACAGTGGTTCTGCAAGATTTTCAGAGAGCCTGAAAGATACAGGAGGTCAAACTATAATATCACTGAAGCTGGTGGGAATTTTGTTGGTTACTTTAATGTGACTAGTGTTCTACTCTATATCTTACAAATATTCCACATTATCTCTTTGAAGGCCCAGAGAACAGTAAGCAGTTCTTGAGGCTATAACAGACAGAATCCAGTCTTTCTCTGGTGATTAAGCAGTTGTGTGTATATATATATTTATATATGTTTAAATGTGTAGAGTCAACTGAAGTTGCTGTACACTGAAGTGTAGCAGCTGAGATTGTGTGTGTTGAAGTCCGGTATTTGTATTTGAAACCCATTGTGATAAACTACAAACTAAGTCTGACGGGCAATGCCCGTTTATGAGTAATTGGATACACAGTAGGTGGATCAGAATGACACGCTGACTTCATTTGGATTTCTGCCCTCACATCCACAGGACTGCAGTTTTGGCATTGTTTGACTTTGCTGCAAAGTTCATTTCTGTTTCAGCATCTATCTGTTCATGGAAAAGAGTCTGTTTATATTTCTTTTATTATACACCTATGATTGTTTCACCACTACAAACCATTTGTTTGTTTGCTGCTCCTTCTTGCTTTCTGCAACGTCTGTGTTCTTTCTTCTTTTGTCTGCTGTGCTGAACCCATATTTACATGTAGCCAGGATTCTGCCTCAAGCATGTGATTTGTCCTAGCAAGGGATGGTCTTTATTTAGGTTCTAAACTATTCTCCTTCTCACACAGATTGGTTATGATAATCCCACATTTACTACTGTAATGTATTTAAATCACAAATGCAGAATCAGGAAAATAAGGTAAGAGGAAAGGTCGCATGCAATAAAATAAATGAATTTCTCAGCATTTTTTTTCAAAATCTATTTCTGAGGAGAGGTAGGTTCAAGGCGACATTTCTTCTTTCCTAATTAATACCCAGTCATTTGACATTTGTAAATATTTGCAAAACTTTTAACGAAGATTCAGTGGTGTATCACAAATCCTGCTGATATTAATGAGAATTATATAATTAAATCTTTACACAAGTGTTTGAAAATATAAGAACAAAATATCCATTTTTCGGTGTGATTTTCCTTCTTTTTTACTCTTTTGGGTTTTTTTTTACTTGTTTATTTTGTTATTACATATTACCTCCTGCAGATTCCAGATCAATATCACAGTATTGAATCATTCTGTAGATAACTTTCTGTAAACAGCTCAAAGACATCTTCTAAGTTTTTCTCTGGAGTTTTGTTGCTAGAGAAGCTATTTGTTACTGCAAGACACTATGACGCTGGACAGGTAAGCTTTCACCCAGTATCAGATGCTTCAAGTGCACCTGTGACTCCAAGTGCACCTGTGACTCCAAGTTAGTTCCAAGAGATGATACAAGGGCACCAATCATGATCATCTCTTTCAACAGCCCCTGCTCTCAAAGAGAACCAAGATAAGAAATCAGCGTCGGAGATCACACTGTAAACCAAAGAAATAGCCTTTTGGTTTGAAAACCTCTTAGTCATGATGATGTCCAGATAAATTCCCTAGTTGTCTGCTCCCCTTATTTGCACTAAAGAAAGTTCTGGGATGTTGTGGTTACATCTATACCAGTAAACAGAACAGTGATGGAACTTGTTTCCTTGTTCAGCTGTTAGTTGGCACAATCTGGACCCCTTTCTACTACTAAAATCTCTCTTTGTCAAGGCGGGCTATTAACAACTAAGCTACCAACTGAGGACAAGTGGAGAGCTGTTCCTGCTTTTCTTGACTCTCGTTTTGTGCCCAAGAAGTGTTTGGTAAAATATCTGCTGGGCCCAAACTATGCTAATGACTGTATAATTACAAACACAATATGAAAAATGAAATTCCTAAGAGCACTATTTAGTTTACTAGTATGTAAGTTCCCTTTGATTATATTCTAAAAGGTATAGTTTCATGGCTGAAGGTGTTCCTTCACATAAGCACTCCATTCCTGAAGTTGCCTTTTACAGTAATATTTTCTTCTTTATATGGTGTCTATGGAGAGCAAATAGCAGTAAGTTTACTAGAAAGAATATTGCACTTACTGTTCCCCATAGTATGGTATATGAAATGTACATTTCTACCTTTGCATCTTTAGAGGCTTCTGGAAAAAAAAAAAAAAAGCAGCCTAAGTCTATGCTGAGAAAACGCTATTTAAGAAATGTGATTGAAACATCAATCAAGATATTCTAAGGCTGACAATGGAAGAAGATGTCTTAATTCTACATGCTATCACGAGGTTTTCCATTGCCCAGTTATGGCAAAGAAAAAACAAAAGAAGCTGAGATGGAAGGAGGCCCTGCCCATGGTGAGCTACGAGTGTGCTTCGTGTCTCTAATATTTGCAGACAACTAAAGCAGAAAGCTAAAACAGAGCTCTGAGACTTCTCCTGAGCATGCCAGATCAGGGACAGATTTTCTCAGCTAATTAGTGAACCTCAAATGCTTGTAAAGTTAAATTGTTAGTAGCAGCTTTAGTAATTTATTTTTCATTGGAGCTGTTTGTAGCTTTGTTCTGTTACTGGAGATCTCTGTTTTAAGTTAACATGCCATTTAAATCTTGTCTAGTTATAAGGTGGTTGCTGAATAACCTGACAAGATATTGCACTTTTGAAAAATAAATTGAACTGAAAGCTGTCTGAAAGGATTGGACAACTTTTGTGGTGTCCAGTATCTGGATGCATATATGCACCACACTCAGATGACAAAAAAGACGCACCTCCACTGAGTTACACAAGTTTATGAGTCGGTAATGCAGTTTTGTGGTAGAGGAACTGCTTGAAATCAGTGCAAGCCAGGCAAGTTTCTTTGGCACCAGGATCTTAGTGAAAGCATTTTCAGAGGTACTGGTGGCTTAAAAAGTTAGTTTGTCTGCAAAGAACCTGTTCTTGAAAATATTCTTTATTTGGTTACTATGTGGCTTTGGGAGGAGTTGCCATTTTGTATTGATGAAATTCAAGGAAGAGAAAATTTTATTTGCTGCTTCTTGCCTCCTAAATTGCTCTAAAGATCCCTTTTTATCCTTTGCTCTTCTTTCCTCTGAGCTGTGTCAACAAACACCTTTATGTTCTAGAGATCTCGAACTGCATCTTCATGGACTATATCTCCAAAGAGAACCTGTTAGTGTTGAGAATTCAAGCTCTACAAAACAAACCTTTTTTAGGGAAGGAATGTTATTTCAGACTACACATAGTGTGGTCTCATGGACCAAACACTCACTAGCAGCTGGACCAGGTTAGCTGTGCTCTTGGTGTTCATCTTGCAGTTTACTTTCATCCAAAAGAGATATTGTTCATGGACTCTTAGACCACTACATAGTGTGAAACAAATTGCATTGTATGTGAGAATGACTGAGCTATTTGGTTTAAAAGCACAATCCTGGTCTAGACTAAAACACCAATGAGAACACAGTTTTTGAAGTGTTGTTTCAAAACTTATCAGACTTTTCAGGGTGATTTTACTGAAACTATTCATTCAAAATGGACAGGAAGAGGGAATCTAAATCCTTTAGAAAATCATTCTGAATCATAATGTCATTCAGAATGCTCCAAATATTAAGTAAAATATTCCAATAATGAGATACTAAAATTACAGAAAAAAATATTAAAAGTAAATAAAATCAAACTAACATGTTTATACCTGTCATTTAAAATTAATTGGCACTGGTATTTATTTATTTGGAGAGTTTTGATTGGTTCATTGAGTTGAGTGTAGATTTTTGGTGCTCTTCTTTGCTTTTAATTCTTTATACAGTTGACCTTTCTGGCACAGCAGTTCGGGACCACCACTGGTGAAATGTTATTAATATCTTAGCACAGCTACATTAATAATCCAAAGAAACATAGCTAAACATGCTCTTTCCAACTTGCTCGGTGACTTAGCACCAACAGCGTGCACAGCTGGCGCAGGTGACCTGTTTTCAGCAGGAGCCCTGGATACCCTCATTCCCTGGAGTGAAGAGGTGATCCTGTTGGCTGCATCATCTCAGACTGACAGTGTATTCAAGTCAGAAGCTGTTTCTCAGTACAACTTTTGTGAGCACAGAGTAGTTGACTTTGCTAGAACATCAATTGTGTGGATACTCAGTGCTTTTGAAAACTGAGTGTATGGTTTATTTGGACCCCAGAACCAAAACACAGACATCTGAGGGATTGGGCAGGTTAGAAGATGCAACAGAAGAGACTTGCTTAAAATTGCATGCAGCTTCCCTGGTAAAGCCAAGGAGAGAGTGCTGAGCTTTCTGCCTCCCCATTCTCTTTCCAGATCACAGGATGGATTGCTTCATCATGATAGCTCACATGAACTGTTAATATTATTAACAGTTATTAACCCCTCCTGCAGATTGCTAATTAAATAATGCAGAGTCAAACCTTAATTCCTTTGGTGCTGACTAAATATCTCTTCCAATTGACACAATTTCATTTATCATTACCCTGTGTCCCCTGTGCTTAATTTTCAGATGAATTAAATGCCTGCATTTGGTATTTAAGATATCACATTAAAAGCAGCTGCACACATAACAAACATAAGCAGTGTTACCAGAAGCTGGCAAAGTGAAGCCAATAAACAAGCCTGCTGTAGGAAATTGCATCCTTAAAACTGTGAGGAAAGAACCTGTCTTTTAATTTAAACTTATGAAGAACAGTAGTTAATAAGCCTTTGCTGAAATGTGGCAATGTTCTCCACATGTGACAGGTTTAAGTTTACACATAAATGCTCGAAGAAACGTATGAGCTTATTGCCCAAAATGTGATCTTAAGTTATGGTAACCCTTTACCCTAGCTTGACTTTTTATTATATCATGAAGATGTGAGCCATACAGGAGCTAAAGGAATGATTTGATGAATGTGCTTTTAAAGCAGTTAAACTAATGCTCCCATAAAAATTGGGGAAGTACGCAAATTAGTGTCTTCTTCTGGATGCTGACAAAAGGCACTGTTTATAAATACAAAATAATAGTTTGGCAAGCAAGATAGATTTTTTCGTCGTCAGTGTTATACAATACACAATATCAGAGGTTTCAAAATCCTGGTAACGAGCACTGGGAGAGTGGTGCTTCTCCCACTGGTGTTTTTAATTGATTTCCAGAGATGACTTTAAATATGGGCTGTTCTTAAGAAAGTGAAGACTGGTTCCAGGATAAACAAAACCTGCCTTCCCCGGCAGATCACCCTCACAGCTGTCCTTTGGTAGATCTGCCTTTTTCATACTCATTTTGCCCTGGCAGTGGTACCTGGGGCCATGATTTTCTGTACAGAGGGTGGAGGGAGTGGAGAGGAAACGTATAGCAGTAGTGGGTGGTGCTCATCCAACAGGGCAGAAGGCCGTCATAAAGCAAATATAAACCAAATTTATTGGTAGGTTTGTTTTTTTTCCACAAAGGTTGATGACAAAGACTTCCCTACTCCAAGACTAAAAATACACGTGATGAAATGCTGAGAAAGATACTGCACAAGAGCAGATCTTGTTGCGTTGGTGTATCTCACAATTTAAGATGGAAAAGGGCAGAGCAGAATTTCTTCATCTCTAAAAATAACATGCTGCTTTTGATCTGTGTTAAAAGATTTACAGAATCTTTTCTTTTGGCATTTAATCACTCTGGCTTGGCAGTATAAACATAAGAACTTCATGAACAGAGAAAATCAAAGAAGAAAAATGGCCGTGCAGTCCTTCTGGGATTCTTCAAACCATGGCAGTCAGGCTTCTCACACATAGGATATTGCTTCTTGATTTTTTCCCCTTTACTGCCGACACCTGTGCAATGAAGACAGAGTGTAGGAAAGGCAACCAAGTGTTCAGAAATTAAGAGGAAATTAAGTCTTGGCCCTGGAGTTATCTAGACCTTGCCTTTGGCAGTTCTAGTCAATCCCAAAGTATGCCGCTTGTCTACACTAAAACTATAAGAGTTACTGAAATGGTGGCAAAAGAAAATAGATCTCGTGGGCAGAAAAATGAGTGCACTGCTAACTGAATTGCAATTTTTACTACCAAAGGAGTGGAAAGGAAAACAGGGGAAGGGAAGAAGGGGAAGACAGGGGAAGGGCAAGAGTAAAGGGAAGGGGAAGGGAAAGGAAAGGAAAGGAAAGGAAAGGAAAGGAAAGGAAAGGAAAGGAAAGGAAAGGAAAGGAAAGGAAAGGAAAGGAAAGGAAAGGAAAGGAAAGGAAAGGAAAGGAAAGGAAAGGAAAGGAAAGGAAAGGAAAGGAAAGGAAAGGAAAGGAAAGGAAAGGAAAGGAAAGGAAAGGAAAGGAAAGGAAAGGAAAGGAAAGAAAGGAAAGGAAAGGAAAGGAAAGGAAAGGAAAGGAAAGGAAAGGAAAGGAAAGGAAAGGAAAGGAAAGGAAAGGAAAGGAAAGGAAAGGAAAGGAAAGGAAAGGAAAGGAAAGGAAAGGAAAGGAAAGGAAAGGAAAGGAAAGGAAAGGGGAGGGGGAAATCATGTGAACTTCTCCCAATCCAGTGATATCAGGGTTTCATGAACTATATCTGGTTCTGCAATCTAAGCTGCCTATCCTGGTTAT
Source organism: Cuculus canorus (assembly GCF_017976375.1). Classification (NCBI taxonomy): domain Eukaryota; kingdom Metazoa; phylum Chordata; class Aves; order Cuculiformes; family Cuculidae; genus Cuculus; species Cuculus canorus. The sequence continues at coordinate 85,870,035 of NC_071402.1, read as the reverse complement.
CACCAGACTATATCTAAAGTGGATTTGATGGTATTAACAGGAAGATTAAACTTTTTATGTTTCTTTTGGGCTCTATCACAGTTGCTTTCTAACAAATTTTATTGGAAGTTGTATTAGCAGATATCCCTTTCCATTATATTTTTTGTTTTAAAATTTAGATATTATATGACAAATATTCTGGTTTGTATGGAGAAGATATGAAAATGAATGAGGCCATGTCCTTAGCAATAACTGAAAAATATTTTTCTCTGTTCCAGGATTGCTATACAGTATATATTACTCACACTTACAGTCTAATTCACTCTGATCAAATGAATCTTTTTGTATTGAAATCCAATTGTGAAGGCTATTCATAGATTACATGACTGTTCCACGTGAATTAGATATGTTTCTAAATCTGATGATATAGGAGAGAAATATGTGCCTTAATCAAAACTGGTGGCAAAACAGTATGTCTCTACCTGTAGTGAATGCAATCATGAGGTGTCCTTCCCAATTTAACTTCCTCAGCTTTCTTCTGGTTTTCTATAGATTTTTGTATTTTCATTAAATAAATCTCATCCAATATGTCTATCAATGTACTGTACAAGTTATTTTTCAGTCCTTGTATCTAAACACCCATGTTTGCCTGTGTTAGGTATTAAAGTAAGAGAACTCTGTAGTTCTGTCAATGAATTTTCTAGGAGTTCAGTAGGTACTGAGTCCTCTCACTGACACTCCACATGGGCTGCACAGTGTTTTACACCAGATGGCAAGTATATTCCTGATCTTAAATAACAACAGGGGACTTTGGTGGCTGCTGAAAAGAGACTCCCATCTTCATTGAGGACACTGTACTGCAACTTTCACTGTTCCCTTAAACAGAGCTAACCTGGCAGCAGGGATGATGAGTTCAGCAGGGATAACATAGGGAATGAGACTAAAACAGAACAGGGGAAATCAGTCAGGAAACATGCCTGGGAAAGGACTTAGCTTGGGAGTGCTGGGAAATGGCACCGCTCCTTATGAAACAGTTTCCGTGTCATAAGATCAAATTATTTCACCTCTATTTGGTCTGAAAGTCCTGGCCATCTCTTTTGAAGAATATATGATTATCTTAGTGGTTCCATGAAATCTTTCTGTTGCAACACAAGAAGGCACTATTATTTCAGAATTACAGTAGTCATGAATACACACTTCTGAGAAATTATGCATTTTTGGACATGTAGTCTTGCTAAGACTGTCTAGTGTAAATGTTAGAGCTATGTTGATTCACAGTAGCTGGGATCTTAGGCTTTTTATTATTTTTATTTTTATTTCTATTTTTCATTTTTATTTTTCAACCTATCAGCACATTTAATACAACTAGCCTGAGAAGAAAACTGAACTTTATCCTTATAATTCTTACTTCTGTAGTCACTGTTATTTCTTGGCTCTCTATGCACTGGAAGAAAAAGTAACAAGTTTTACATCAGATTTTAAATCAGATGATTTTATACTTACTTTGCCAAGATTATCTAGTCTTTATTGTAAACTTATAGAATTAAATACTCTCAAATTCTTATTTTAAAATGAACATTGTTTAACATAAGCAGATGACAAGACTTCAAAAGATCCTTGTTAGTAAAATAAGTAAGCAGAATTTTAAAAATTATTAGAAAAATGGCCATATAAATATTCTTTTCAAATATTGTTAATATATTAATGTCAATGGATATATTTCACTGCTGGAACTAAATTCATTTAAGTCAATGAAGTATGTACAATGTTTCCTTGATAAAAGTTCAGAGAAATCTACAGCTTGTTTACTTGTTCAGGTGTTTCTGGTATGATTATAGACTTCTACTGGGTACCTTGCTTAAACACCTGCTGGTGTGATGAGTATTGCCCACCATTGAAGTGACTTTTAATATTACTGACTTGCATTCCGTAGGACCAAGTCTAATGTTAGGTATTAATTTTTGTCACCTTTGTTTTGCTGCCTACATTGATAAGTAGAGTATGAAAACTAGCTGTTCCACTTTATACAAGCAAACTCAATTGGGTGTTCATAACAGTCCAGAAAAATAAGAAAAAGAAAGGAGAAAAAAAAAAGAAAAATAATTTCAGAAATATGGTCATAGGTAGTCTTTCAAAGTAAGTTAAAAATGAAACTTCCACCATTCAAAGAAGAAACACAATGTGGATACATTACCATGTTAGAAACTCTATTGTACCTATACAATTAGCATTAGAATAAGCCTGGAGCTAGATGTACAGTGATGAACCAAGTGGCACAAAATGGTTATCTAGAGTAATCTCTTTGCTTATCAGGATTTTGGCATAACACTTCTCTGTGGTTTCAAGCAGGCCAGAGCTGTTGTGAAAATCATCTTTCCTTTGGTCTTTCTGCTATTACAACTAGTACCAAAAATCTACAAGAAATTTAAAAAAGAGAAGCAATTAGAAGTTTCCTCATATTTCCTCCTGGATTCTAAAAGTTGGAAGAAATTAATAAATATTTGGAGATAACTTTATTTCTATTTTTTATCAGTCACCAAAATTCTTCTGAAAACACAATGGAAAAAGATTGTAGAAAATGTTCATTTTTATCTAGCAGACTGTGACGTTTTTGTGGCATGCTTATTATGGGAAGACAGCAAAGATAATTCTAAGTATTTTGGCCATATTTTTAAAACAGTTTTTTGTGCTCAGGTTTTAGAGTTTTTCAAGATAATTAAGTCAAAAAGCATAGCAGTAAGATCAAGAGCTCCATTTAGATGCAGTTAAACTCTAATGTAGAGTCTTGTAAAAGTACAGAGGATGTGCTTTCCAGAACACAAGTTTATGCAAATAGCACTGTGCTCATGCATTTTTTAATAATAAGGCAGTAGGTCTGTCATTTTAGGAGCAGAAATAAGAACTGTACCTCTAATGTTAAAAACACTACCTCTCAAAGATGGTTTCTCTTGGTCCCAAACTCTAAGCTTGTCACTGTAAATGTTAAGAATTTGATATTTAAGGTTTTAGAGATGTAAGAACTCTTGTAGGGCTAAAATACAAGTCACAGAGATTAAGACCACAGGTTTAAGATCCTGGAATCTCTTTTCTTTATGCCATTCTGGAGAGGGTCTATGTAATTATCTCAAATATATAAGATCTACTTTTGCATAGCCTAAGGACACTTTTAGTCCTTTCACATGGAGTAAATAAACTTTAAGAGAAATATAAATATAATTTGTTTTGCAATTAAAGACCTTTAATACTGCCATAGTTAGAAAACAGGAGTCTGAATTGAAACATCACTCTCAATAGGTTTGCCTCTTCTGCAATTTTTACCCCAAGTCCTTAGCTCCTGACTCTTCAATAACTTTCTGAGTGCTTTTTGTTGCTCTGTGACAAAATGTGTCTTTTAGGCTGGAAGTCCTCTCCTCTGGTATCTTGTGCTTGTTCTTTCTTTCAAGATATCAATAAAATATATCTGCATGCATTCAGTTCAGCTTGCTTGGATATCACTGGAATGTAAACTTTTGTACCTATGCAAGAGCTATGGGATTTGGAGATAATTTTTGAATATTTTCGAGAATTTTGTCCCTGTCAGAGAGACAGTGAATTTGTATTCATTTGTACTCTATTTTTTCAGATATATTGCTATGTTGATGCTGTAAAGGTGACAAACACTTATTGAGTAAAAAAATGTTTAAGTAGAGGAAAAACTAGTTTTAATTTTTTTTTTTTGTATTTCACCAGTAGTGCTAAATGGGGAGAAAAATGAGGAGAAAAACATAAGAAGGGAGGAAAACTATAGAAACAGGATGTTAACTTTTTTTTTGTAGGATTTCTCACTTGGCTAGCTATAGTGGTTGTAGCTGTATTCCTCACTGCTTTGACTTTGTCTTCTCTGAGCGACTATTACAGTCTTCATCCTCTCTCAGTTGGAACTTAATGATTTTCTCAGTTAAAGCAGTCAAAAATAGGGATGTGTTCTATTGTGGATGTTTAAACACAGTAGGGGTGTGTATGTGTACAGGGCATGAAGATTCCTTTCCTGGGTTTGTCAGAGATGCCACCAGGAGAAAGTTTAGAAAAAAGATGACAGTTTAAATTTCACATCAGAATTCTGAATATAACTTTCCAATGTCTCTTTTCTGGTCTTCTGTTATCTCCCATCAGCCTATTTTCTTGTTTTGTCACCCAGCAGCCTCCAAACGTGCATGTAAATGATTATTCAAGTGCTTCAGAATATAAGTTGTTTTCAACTTATATTAATGTTTCCCAACTCATTCTCTTGTTTTCCTGCTGACAGGTTGCCAAAATCATCCTCTGGTGAATTTTAAAAGGGTCAGGGTAGTGGAAAGTGGACTCAAAAATTTCTTGGAGCTAATTACTCATTTAGATCTTTGTCACAAAAATATTTGGCAGCCCACACATCCCTATTTTTAAGGAGTTCGTAACCTAAAACTGTAAGAACTTTTCTTTCTTTAAGAACAAGAGCAAGAAACACATTTTTAGATCAATGATATTTCTTTTAACTCAGTATCATACTGGATTCTGCATAATTTTTTGTTGATTCTGCAGATTCAGCTTAGGCATGTATTATATTTTAACCACATCCATGAGTGCACAGTATTTCCTCCTGCTTCTGGGAATAATACACTGCAGCAGTAATCAAATCTGAGTTGTTCTGTCCCAAATGTCATTCAACATAGCATTACCAGTAATAGCCTGCCAAGGAATATTTCTGCCAAGTTCAAAATGTGGATCTTGAATGAAGCAAAGAAAAAAAAATATTCCAAGAAACCAAATTAGAGACTGTGTGTTCAGATTACAATATATTTTGGGATAAGATTTCAGGAATTTAATAACTGCAATGTGACTACTTATACCCATAGACATGATCAAGAAAGTCAATACTTTGTGTTTCCCAGCTTGGTGGAATTTGATTTATGATTTTTTTCCTAGCAGCTTGGGACACAATATTATGGATTTACGATGGACAGTCAATTTATAGTATTTAATTTAAACACTGTTTTGACACTGTACAAAAGTCTGAAGCCACTAAACCAAATCTTAAGTCAGTATCAGTAAAAAAAGTTATTTCTCAAAAAAAAAAGACACAAGAAAAAATAAACCCCACAAAGAATAGGAGAAAAAGGAATAGCTGATTCCGAAAGTGTGTAAAAATGAAATAATCATCATGGCAAAGCCCATCACAGAAGAACAGAACAAGAAAGGGAATACACTGGTGCCTTGCAGAGGAGCACGGGGATGAGCAAAAAAAGAATGTGGTTGACTGTCTGACTCTTCAATAACTTTTGTAAACAACACCTTACCAAGTTCCTCTGACATTCCTAGAATACAGACATTCTACTTGGTTGTGGAACTTTGGTTGCCTAGTTAAAATTAGAAGCATGAAAAACAAGCAAAACCAAAAAAGAAGGGAAAAGAAAGAGGGAAGAGAAAGGGAAGGAAGAGAAAGAGAGGGAAAACCCAGGCGGCGTGTGAATCTGCAGTGCCCATGGAAATACCATCATTTCTTCTGGTGCTTCTTGACAATGTTACAGTTGTGTGCTGCTCCACCTGTTCAACAGGTCTTTACTCCTCACTTTGCTCACTAATTAATTTCATTTATTAATTGTTACTTCTCAAGAAAGAAGGTTGGTTACAATAACTTGAAGTAATTAATCTAATTCACTTGGAAATTGTTTAGCCACACTGTTCGGCTAAGTAAACTTCAGCTATAGGCTGCAACTGATATACAGATCAACATCGGTTACATTTTTCAGCTCATAAATTTTCTTGTACAAACACCACATCACTATTTACAAGCCTGTCTGTCCTGATCAAGTACCCCCTGAAGTCTTTAATTAGGCCCTACACACATATATCTACTGGGGTATTCTTTTAAACGTTGTTTGCACCTAATAACATATGAACCAGTTAAGGCTCAGTGGTTGAGTGCGGATTAAAGTCTACACTGTGTGACCACTTTCAGCAGCAACGCTAGTGGTCTTGTTGTGAAAGTGAAGAAATTCTAGGTGACTAAGTAGTATCATGTACTCCAGAGGCTATGTATTTGCTGTAATACATCTTTTGTGAGATATCCCTTCATCGGTTAGTTATTCTGTTGATAAGAAATATAGCAGTGAAACTTGAACTCCAGAGTCACACATCTGTATAGGTTAATACCAAATCATCAACATGCCTGTCTTCAAACATTAACTGATGAATCTTCACAGCAGCCCTGCTTGTGAAGTACTTATCCTTGTTTTATATGCTGGGAAGACAGGAAGTCTTAAATGAGTCAGTTAGGACTCAGACTCCCCAGACAGAAGATTTCTGACCAACACCAAACCCACATGAAAATAAGCCATTATAGAAGGAAAAATAATACTTGATGATGGGGTAAACACTGTCAGAATGAATAAATAATCGCTTCACTGGAAAGCAGTGGAAAAAAGCTGTAAAAGATTAAACAAAATAAAGAAACACTTTGTTTACTTTATTAAGCAAACAAAGCCTTATATGTACATGAAATCATTGTAACCCTGGGTGTAGAAAGTTTACATTTATATAAAATAATTGCAACACTGGGTTTAGAAATTGACCCCTGTATGGCTTTAGAAATTACATAGTTCTTTGAAAAGAAGGAAGTCAAAGGTACTTCCAAGCCTATTTGTCTTCGAATAAGTAGCTGTGTTTGAGAGACCTTGGCCCTAAATTTTAGTATTGTATTTTAGGTCAAATTGCCTTCAATCAAACTGAAATCTAGGACAGATTAACAAAATCTGATATACATTGAATTCAAGGGGGAATTTTGTGTTCATAAGAGTGTAGAACAGCATAAAGTTATTCAACTAATCTGCCTATAGAGTGTGGAAAATAAGACTGAGAAATCAAGCAGAAAACAATAAGCAAATTCACATGATGCCACTCGCACTACCCCAGTCTTGGAGCTCGCAGCAACTCTATTGATACAACAGGATATCTTAATTTTTCCAGCAATTTGTGGCTGTGTATGCTGGTGGAGATGTTCAGTTTCCAAGCAATTGACACTATACCCTCCACATATCAGGAAGGTAGAAGCCTTCATCTTATTGTTGAGAGACAGTGCTGGGAAAATAAAATGCTATGTAGTAGAGTACCACACTGTTTGTGCACAATAAGTCACTAATTAGCTTTCAGAAAACTCTTTACCAGGCCTTCAACAACAGCTTGTTTTTAATGTTCATTATTATCAGCTCTTTATTTTAAAAAGCACAGTGGAAATTGGCTACATATGGGCTCAACATTGCCAAAACATGTGCCATACAAATTGCAGTCATTTGTTTTTTAAAAAAAAAAATTCCCAAATCTCCTCGAAATGTTCAGATTTAAGTTTCTGACAAGTAAGGTGAGTCAAAATGACTTAGAAATCCATGTGTGAAAGGTGGAAAGAGGGGGAAAAAAATCACTGGTTCTCCAACTCCATGTTTCAATCAGACCAACTCCTGTTTTCATATTAGGCAAAAATGTAAGAACAGGAGAGCACAGCACAACAGAAAGAGACACATCCAAGCACATTTCTTTGCATTGTTTGTTGGCATGGTCTTTATGGCGGCCTAGGTAATGCAACTGTCCTAATTTGTAGGACCACAATTTACAGTCATCCCAAATAACTTTTTAATGTGTAGATCCTTAATTTAGAAGTCATAAGAAGGGCTGAGCATTAATAACATAATTCCAGCTGAGAAATAAAACAAGAAATAAAAAGTAAACCATTTTCATCTGAGAAAAGCTATGAATTCTCTAGAAAAATGCGTGTTACTTTTTCTTCTCACTTCTTGTTAGATCTAGCTTTAACTATGTCCTGAAGGCCAAGACTTGACTTACCACTGTGAGCTTTGTAAAGAGTAAATCAGTGTTTCTCTCATCAGTGGTAACATCCACAAACAGACCTCAAGTATTAATGGTGGTAGTTCCCAAAAATGACTGTCTTAATGTAGGTCATGAAACTTTCATATGAGTGAGAAAGGGTTATCAGAGAGCTGATAATACCAGAGAGGTGAGGAAAGCTGGCAGCTGAGCAAGGACTGTCAAAGGCTGTTAGTGTAAAGAACAATTTATTATGGCAGAATTATAATTGCAGTGATTTTTCAAATGTGAATAGCAAAACAACCACCTGTTTAACTATATTGATTTAAATCACTAAAGCTATTGAATTTTCCATAAGAAGTTGGATGTTCTGCTGTCATGTATTTTTTGAAAAGAGAAAGTGAGATAAAACCATAAGAGACAGAAACTGTGAGAGAAATAGTGGGGAAGGAAACACCTGGAGTTTCCTTTATCTCTTGGGTAGATATGCCTTTGCTGGATAATTGCACATCTGGAAGATGACTTTTATTTATCCGTTCTTCCCATTCTCTTCCTCCCTATTATTTAAAACCTAATTATCTTATGAAATACTAATTGCCAAAATGGGCAACTTAATTTTCCAGCCTACAAAGTACCATTATTTTCCACTTGCTACTTTTGACCCAGGAACAATTGCAGGGAATAGTTTTATGACTAGTTCTCCAACCCACCACAGACAAGATCTCAGACACACCATAAGATTCCATGTTTTTTACCTGAAGCAAATATCTGCCTTTTACATCCCTTTTTCTTTCTCCAAGGCCCTGATAGAACAAGGAACCTGTTATCTGATGATGGTAGGGACTGTGAAAACCCAATGTGTGAAGTTTTTAGGCCTTGTTTGAATACAGCAGGTGAAGTTTCCTGTCCTGATGGTAAATAACAAATGCCTGGAACCAGGCAAGTACAACAGTATGATCTTCTAATTTCCAGGATTTGTCCAACTACACAATACACAACCAGTGAAATATGAAATGAAACTGTGAGATTTTAATGTTCTTGAAAAGTCAAAGATAGTTTTCTTGTAGGCTGTTTTTCCCCTAGATGTTGTATCCTCTGTTTTCCTTCTCTTCTTCACATCTCCTTCAGTGGTACAAACCATAGCCTTCTGAAGGCTGACAGACCCTGTGACAATTGTGCCTATTAAATAGCAGTAATATATATACCCACATCCCACACAGTCCCAAGGTAAAGTCAGCATGATAAGACTTATATTTTTAGCTTACATTTGCTTTGATGTGAATATTTTGATGCTGCTATGGAGTAATAAAAAAGAAACCACAATAAAATCCCAGTGTGTGTCATGGTTCTCAATTCTACTTGTATTATGGGCAACACAAAGATCAGACCAACACAAACATGTTTTTCTAGCTATGTCTGCATAAATCTGTGTAGATAAAGAATATTAAGAGGGATTTATATTGAATTTCCAAACACCACCCCAGATGCAATATATATGAATCTTCTGTATACATCTCTGCCAATATGTCACGCTTGTTTGTTTTTAAACAGAACTACAGTAAATCCCTTTCCAGTTCAAAGGAAATAACTGCTATCCAAGAAAAATAATCTAGCCTGCCTAGGATTACTGAAACTGTAACACTGAGAAATCAAGAGCCAATGGCTTGGTAGGGTCAATGTTCTGATGCTGTGTTCCTGTGCTTATGGGGGAAGGGTAAAATATCATCTTTTTTAAAACCCTTATCCAACATCAGTTATTCACTCTCTTCTTTGTGGAATGTATTCTCAAATAGAGAATAGAAGGACTAAAAGGCAGAATGAAGGATGCATAATTCAAAAAGGAGACCTGCCCTCATTGGAGTAAAATAATTGTAGGAGAGCTTTGCCAGATTACACATGCTTAAGGAATATCTGGAATGCTACTTTAAATTTTGCTATGTAGTATTGTATTGCCTCAGGCAGTCTTTTGCAGTCTGTCGTTCTTCTTATTTACCCTTGGTTTAAACCTGTCAATCGCTGTAAATTTCATTGGAGTTGTTTTACACTGTGTAAATTAAGTTAGCATCCAGCATTTACTGTCTCTGACCTGCTTAGTTATCATATTTCCTCCTTTAAAAGTCTCTGACTAAGGTATTTACAATTACAGTATTCCCAATACCGCATGCCTGGTGGTACAGTCTGGTATTGGGCTAATCTGAGAGAGGGGGGAGTTGACAGCACTGCAGCAGCAAAAGAGGCTTAAGATAACACCTTCCCCCTCCCTTCCACCTTATAACTTTGAGGGGATGCTACAGGATAATGGAGCAAAAACTTTCACATTCAAACTGCAATTATAAGGAAAGGAACTGAAAAACAAACAACTCAGGGTTCCTCATGTCTGTTCTGCCTGACTCTATACTGGTTTCATCAATTGCAAGATGATCTTCCTAACAGACCTGCTTCTAAGATCCATGGGAAATAAGAGATCCAGACTGCCCTAAACAAAACCAGTGAGCAACGCTGCAGCTGAAACTTCTCATTTTCTAGCTAAACATAGCAGTGTGTTTCTCAGGAACACCACAGTTTTAGCCATTTTCCAAGAATATTTCCTATTTGTCTTGAAAGTGATTTCCATTGACCAGACACTCTGGGTCTTGCCCATTGCTGTCAGGACTCACAATTTCCCCAGAGCTCTCCACGACAATCTTGGAAAGAACAGGTGGGTTAGGCTGTCTGTGCATTCAGATTCTTTACTCATTTATAGTTAAGCAAGTGAGCAGACAGATTTTGGTGCTGTTTGAGGAACCATGTTAAACTGCTTGGGGAAAATGAACAAGTAATGTCAGTGTTTGGACTTCTCTCTTGACTCTGGAGAAATGAAAATAACAAACTAAAAAAGCAAAATTTTTGTAAATATTATATGAAACAAATGTAATTTGTTAAATCATTGTAATTATTTAAATTTTCTTAGCAAATTTCCATCTTGTGTATCATTTACTCTGACACTTAATTACTACTGACTAACAGGCAAACAGAATTTAAGTAGCAATGTGGCAATGTGCATGAAAGTCTGTAACTCTAAAGACTTCTCCTCCGTCCCCTTAAATTTTTGTCTTTGTGGTTGATGGTTTGATATTTTCAATGGATCTCTGCTGCATTTAGTATTTTTAGAAATTTGATGGAGAGTGTGTGGGGTTGGTGTAGCAGTTAGTTCTTCTGAAGGTACCACAGTCTGTCTTTGAGTGATTTAATTCTCATTAAATCCTGGTGTACCACAACTTATTTTACAAGAAACTGAGGTACCTCTTCTTCCCTGTTTTTGTCACTCAAAAATAGTGTCAAATCCTTTAAATAGACACCTTGAACTTTCAGTAGTGTGCCAGGTGCTATACTCCAAAGAGAAAGAAACTTCTCATACAATTTTGGCTGTGGGAGGTTTCTTTGACTGCTTGCATATATTTGTAAGCTTTTTTATTGAGGTTTTAGCTTAGAAAAATAACTATGAACTTTGTTATGGGAAGGTTTTAAATACCCTAGAGATAGAGTATTTTTCTGGATTAATAAATCTACGCAAACTTCTAGAGCTGTAATTCTATTATGCGATGCCTTGGTAGTGAAGAAAGATAGTCTTCATGTGATTTTTCTGATATCTTATCTCCCTAAGCACAGTGCTTTTATTCCTCTACTCTTCCTCCCGCAGACTCTAGCACTTGCCCACATCAGCAGTTCTGTGAGAACCTTTGCCATGTAACACTTGATGAGATAAAGGACAAATCCTTCCAAACAGGAAAAATCCTTATTTTCCTAATTTACTTCTTTTCTAAGTAATAGTTTGCTGAAATTGATTTTATTCGAATAAAACAATAAAAAATAAACAGAGCAAAATACATTGAAGCTTCACATAACTGCATGGTATTTTTTAATGTCAGAGGCAAGCCTTCAGTTTGGGATCAATATATTGATTTGCATCTACTGAAGATCTGGCCTGAAAAATATTAATATGTAAATATGCCTGCCAAGAAGTGATAATCTCATAAAATATTTTTCTCTGCTGTTTATCAAGGCTGTAACTGTAGAAGTTTCTTAATGTTGCACTTAGGAACCTTGTATTTAACACTTACTTTAATACTTAGGTGCCTTCTGCACAATAAACCAGCTTGAGAGGGGGGAAAAATATCTGTTTAGCATATTGGTAATATAATCCTTGTAAAGCTAACTTCTGTTAGGCTGAGGCTGCTAAGCACCCAACAGGCAAAACAGAAGGTAAAGAGAAAAGTTGGAAAATGTTGCCAAAATGACAGTAAATGTTAATGATCCGATCACAAAAATTGTCCTTCAGACTAGAGCATGTAGTAAATAGTAATGAATAAATGTGCTTGTCAGGAAAATTTGATTTGTCTAGCAAATCCTTACTGACATACACACTCATTTACTACTATATAGCCTTTTGAAAATGCCATTCCAGCAGAGCATAAAAAAAGGTTATTTAGATTAAGTACAGTAACAAGATGAGCAACATACTGAGTTCATTGGACCACAGGTACATTCATTTAATACCCAGTGCACCATTACTCTGAATGAAGCTGTCCCTGAAAAAAACAATAGGAAGCAAACAGCATAGAAAAGCAAGCATAACAGTCTAAAAATTAAAATATGAGCTTCAGTGCAATGCTGTGTAGTAGCAGGATTTGCATTCAGTTTGTGGATGATGATGCTGGAAATCACATAAAGTTATTAGATTCTGCAGAAACCATCCCCATTGCCTTGCTTCCTGACAGTAAAATTGTGAAAGCTAAAAATTTGCTTTCTTAAGTAATATTTGAAGTCAGCAACTTGCAATAAGAGGGGGAAAAAAAGTCAGTTTTACATGGCATTCTTAGGTCTGCCTTCCTCATTTAAGGGAATTACAAGAGGGCCACTTTCTGCATTCAGCTGCACTTTGCCTTTCTTGAAAGGATCCTTAGCATGGAAAAATCAGTCTCAGTCTTGTATTCATTAAAGCAATGCTAATATCTCATGACATACTATTTAGGCTTTGGGTTTAATGCCTGTATACCAGCTTGTATTTTTTCTACATCTTCTTTTCATTTTATTACCATCTCAAGCCATCGTAGATCTTTTTATATACAGTTTCTGCTGTTATTGGCTAATAGCTTCACATTCTCTTCTTCCAATCCAGTCTTTTGTCAGGAGCAGTTCAAGCATGACTGACAGGTCAGTCATGATTATGATTGCTTCCTTGCACATGAACAGTGCATGCCTGACACAAGAAAAAGCAAGGAACATCAAATGAAATCAAAATATAGAGCCAGAGGAACGCTCGTGCATGTAGACATCTGCACATAAATACACTTGTGCCTGCACATACACATATATAGCTATGATGTAAATTATCACTCCTTTCACGTTTGTGAGCAGTACAATTGTATATTGTGATAAAAAACACATGCAGAATTCTCAGATGGCAGTATATATACATATATATATATATATAATTTATGGATATGTCCAGGATTTTCACTATTATTCTTTATAGCAAGGAGAAATATATAGTGTAAGTATGCTTTATTATGTTCCTTCCCTCGAAATGTATTCCTTTCTCCAGTGTATGAAGAAAAGAGAGAAAGCAAAAAAGGTATTGCGCTGGACTGCATTAGCTAATAAGTAATATATGATGATGTTCATGCTCTGAATTGGATGCCAAAACAAAATCTCTCCTCCCATCTACGAGACGGGGGGAAAAATGTTTGAAGCTGCCCAGCTTGTGTGATCCTTAATATATTTTCTGCCTTACTCTGCCCAGCAGAATTCACAAGTGTTTAATGAGGGCCAGCCTTTTTGCCTAAGCAAATTAAGCATTGGTTTATGTTCAAAGATTTCCCCCTATTACACCTAGGTAATTGCAGATGTATATTCTGCTTGTGTCTAGGAGAAAAGTGTAGTTGTTTGAACAGTGTATGGCCAATTGGCTCATCACTATCCCTTGCCTGAACAGTGGAAAACAGAGAACAACTTTCTGCTTCCACCTTCAAAAAGGCTGTTACTGGAATAATTTCTGGGGATTAATAATGATTCACCAGAAGTTTGCATGGCCTCATTAGCCCCACTCACCTTTTTCTTCTTTCTCTTTGCTCTGAAGTTTTTCTATTTATGTAATTCAGGTTCCCTTTTTTCTCTTTTCTGTAGAAGAAAGAGCACTGGTATGCATGTAGTAGAGCAGAATAATCAAATCGATTGAAAGGCAAGGAGATGTGTGGAGGAGAGGAAGAGGAACAGAGGAATATGGTCATTCTTCCTCCAGCTTCCTTTTACCAGATCTTGCTGTGCTGTCATTGCAGGAATGACGACCAAATACATTGGTCTGTGCTTCTGTGAAGCCTTGAACTGATACCATACTGTGGCAGTAGGACAACATTTTCAACCTGTTTTAATGAGTTTACTGTATTTGTAGTTTACTTGCTCACACATTTCTGCAGGACTTTTTTTTTAAAAATAAAAAAAGAAAGACTATAAGATCTGTTATTTAACAGAAAATTGAAACTAAATAAAATTATGAAACCCCAAATCTTTTAGTAGTTGAGGTTTTTTAAAAGGTGCTAACAAAAATTATACATTAAAATATTCTTTTTATTCAAAAACTCATTTCTATGAGAAAGGGAAAATAAAAACTTAAACAAAAGTATTTAGACTAGTTAGAAACATAAACAAAGACTCATAGAAAGCTCTTTTATCTTGTGCATCATTAAAAGTTAACCTACGTATGCTCAGATAAACCTTCTCCTGGGTACCTGGGTACATCTGCAGGGACTGTTGTCTCTGTGCATACTAAATGATTCACAGCAGTGCCTCTGTCTCTTTCTTTTTTCTTTTCTCTCTCTCTCTCTGCCCATAGCAATATGTTTGCCTTGGGTGCTTCACTCTAAAGCTGAGTTATGTGCTTATGCACAGCAGAACTTTCTAGGTTCACAATGTGAGCTTTATTGAAGGAATGGAGATTGGCTGAGCACTCCTAGTATGAAACTTGCTGAAAATCCAAGTACAGGGGTTTTTTTTGACTAACAAGTTTACTCAGGATTCTCCCTTTCCAATGACCAAAATGTCAGGTGACACCTTTATCATATTGCCACTTCTAGCCTGAGCGAAAGAGGCACAGTTAACAGGCATTTCCAAAGGCCATTGAGATAAATATAAGCTTTTGCACTACTCAGAGCCAGTAGGATTGGGCCAATAACTGAAGGACTGTATTTAGGTTCCATCCTTATCACCTTTATGCAGGACTATGAATCACCATTTCAGAGCTTTCTTGTCTTCAAACCAAAATAGTTGCTATTGGAAAACTGCATAGAGCAATAACAAATCCTATCTGCTCATGTCTCAAATCAATAAATAACTGACTTCTAATTGAAATTATAGAAAAGGTTTTGCTCTTCAACTTCCTGTTGTGAGAATACAAAACACAAAATCTTATTAAATTACTAAGAAGAAACAGATCCTTTTAAGTTCTCTGTTTAGTACTCATGGTGTGATGTAAAAGCCTTATTTCCCTTTAATTGTCTTATCTATAAAAATGATAGTTGTCAGACAGTTGGTAGTATAATCCCCCAGGACTTCAGGAAGCATAATTCCCTTTTTAAAATTCTCTACATCTATTAATGAACTTGAAAAATAACACTTAAAATTACTTGGTAGGTTTTCCCTCCTGTGAATTGTACTCTCTACAGAGTTTCATGGTGAACTTCAGGCAGTTCCTGAATTCCTCCTAATTTTAACTTTAGGCTATGTTTCCCATGTGCTCACTTGGATATCCACCATTAAATTCTGCCAATCAAATGTTTTTGAGAAGATGGAAGGTTGCAAGTCGCATGTAGTTCACCAAGGCAAATAAATGGGAAGGGACTGATAAACTGAAGGGAAATGACATGTTCACCCTGTCTTTCATCACCATGCTTTTCCAATCTGCACTTTCTTATTTTCATACTAAAAGAGAACAACTGTATTGCTTGCAGTGCTGCCAACCTAGCTTACATTAAGGGAAATGACAAAGTGCAAAAGCAGATTCTTAGTCAACTCTTATGTACTAGGTCTATTTTTCTGTTGTCATTTCTACAGAATCTAGCAAAATGGGGTCTAGACCTGTCATTGGACTCTTCAGTAGTAGCACAATGCAATTAAAGGGTGCTAACAGCAACTTGGAAGGCACAAGCTGGTCAGATATTCTATAAAGGATGCAATATTCTGAAGAAAGCCATCAAGACTGTCTGTTTTAATTTGCAAGCTTGTGGATCACTGAATCTTTTTTTCCTACAAGGAAGAAGAAAATAATTTTTGCACACATGAACTTAGCTTAAATCCAACAATTTTAGACTTTTTTTTTTGTCAACAGTGGGTGTTATTCACAAACCATTTAACACTTTGGGTATAGAAAGGAACACAGGACATTACAGGATCATTTGTGTTTGATAACACAAGTGCCTCACGGATAAATGTCAGAGTTTTTTTCCATTGTCAGAAACAAATATTTCTATTATGTAGAATTTCCTGAAGTTTGACCACCAGAGGAAGTCATCCTAAAGTTTTAGGGTAAATGACAGTCTACCATTTTAATCTTTGCTTTCTTCTTCAAGACTGTTAGGGTCATCAACTCAACTGAGATACTTATCCTTTGAAAAGTGATGTTAGAGTTCTTGTAGGTCCTAAAGCTATATCTTTTTGTCCGCTACCTACTGAGATCACATTTTACGTGGTAACTTTGAAACAAAAGCTGCCATATGATTATTAGTAGTCTTTTATTAAAAGTTGGCAGACAATGAGTGTATGATGACTCGTAGGGCAGGCACATCCAGTCTTGAGTAAATGAGATCAGAATATGTTGAACAAGCATTATCACAGAAATTCTTGTCTTCTCAAACATCCTTCTTTGTCACTTTCTAGGGGAAATTGGAACACTAAACATGTATGTATGTGCATTGTAGGAAAATTTCCATTAGAGTAAGTTGGGATTTGTAACATTAACTGGGATGAATGACATCCAGAGAGGGTTTGAATGCTGACTATGAAGGCAGGACTTGGACTTGCGAAGGTTGTGCTGAGGATTGGGAAGTACTGGCAGATGACAGGGGAATGTGGTACACTGGGGCAGGAACACACAAGCTTGAAGGGGAGAGTGTGTGGAAATTTTGCAGTGAGGCTGTGTTTTTTTGAAACATAGTTTTGCAAAAGTGGTTTTAAGGGATGCAGTGGCACTAGTTAGAGATCATTGCAATGTATTATGTTTAGATAAAATGGTGTTTACAGTTTTGAGCCTGGATGAGAGTCCTATCAGTGTTGAAGTGTCCCCTCAGCCTCCTCTTCTCCAGACTAAACAACCCCAGGCTCCTCAGCCACCCTACATAAGACTTGTTCTGCAGCCCCTTCACAAGCTTCATTGCTCTTCTCTGGACATGATCTAGGACCTCAATATCTTTCTGGTAGTGGGGAGCCCAAAACTGAACACCGAATCTGAGATGTGGCCTCAAAAGGGCTTCACTGCTAAACAAGAAACAT
Organism: Cuculus canorus; assembly: GCF_017976375.1. Classification (NCBI taxonomy): domain Eukaryota; kingdom Metazoa; phylum Chordata; class Aves; order Cuculiformes; family Cuculidae; genus Cuculus; species Cuculus canorus. The sequence continues at coordinate 85,852,701 of NC_071402.1, read as the reverse complement.
GTTATTTTTTCAGAAATCAAAGCAAAATATGAAACAGTGATGTTACGGTAATTAAAACAACTGCTTTTCTAAGTTCAAATAGTTTGCACACTGAATCATCCAGATAAATAAATAAGGGCTGATTACGATTTTTGCATTAGTACTCATGTATGATCATCTGTTCTGTGAAATCCAGCAATATTTAACACAAAGTAAAACCTCAAGTCTGTCTCTAGCAAGGATCCAGTACAGAGTTTGAACTGTTACCAGCAGCACTGTTAACAAGTCATCTATGACAACAGATCTAGGTGGTTAGGTGCATCATGACATTTTTTTTGTTTCCTCTGACTGAATGATCATGTTAATGTTACAAGCATAAATACTGTAATTCACTTTTGCCAATATACTGCCAACACTCATCAAACTTGAATATAAAATAAGATGCAAACAAAGCAAGATTCATTTTATTTAAAATGTGGGCAAATATTTGCAGAAAGTGTTTTGCATTATTTTTCTCCTCTGTTCAGTATTCTTAGTTCCTAGTGATATGATGAGAGTTTGAAACACAGAATTTCTCCCAGAGGTGCTCAGCAATTTGCAAGAACAACCCCACAGCTCATATCTCTTTGGTTCAATGGCTCCAAAATAAATTAAAATAATTCTGGTTTCTACTGGCACTGATAGAGATTAATCCATGAATAAACAGCAGCTATTTGAGCAACTAATTAGGAGGACCCATCTTGCTGAGTTGTACTTCTTTCAGGTGAACAAGTTCATCAGTGCATTATTTTAATGGTTGGCATAACTGGCTATTAATGGTTAGCCTCTGTGCACCCCCCCCAGCCCCAAACCAACAACAAAGGATACTCTAAATAATCTTTTTGTAGCCTGATTAAATGTGAAAATTTTCCTGATAAACTGCAACTTGGCTGTCTTTAGTATGCAGGCTGTCAACTTTATGCAGTGAAGAAAACTTCTGTTGAAAAAATTTGTAGCCTGTGCTCCAAGGTACTGGCAACCTTTGATTGTGTTGGTGGACTAGATATCTAATCCAAGATATTACAGAAAATAGACATGATTCAATTGTATATAAAATTTCATTTTATCAGTTGTTTCAAAAATTCATGGGGACAAGACTGGGTGATTAAATACAGGCATGTCAGTATGGCTTCTGATACTTAATATAGAAGGACTACAGGGTATGACTAAAAGAATTAGAGGATTTTCCACAAAGAATTATGATCTATGACTCATAAGTATTAGAATGAAGACATCATGGTAATGCAAGAGGCACTGTAATGTTAAGGAAAAAATCTATAGACACATGCCAAGACAGACATTTTCCAGTCTGAATACTGTTAAAAAAACCCAAAAAAAAAAAAAGAAAAAGAATTCTATACCAAATATTTTCTTTTTCCTGACCTTTGTGCGTGCCATATATTCCTTTTCCGCTTTAATTTCATGTTAAATCTGTAGCGATAAGATAGCAGGTCACAATTTTGCAGTTTTATTTAGAAAAGAGTTAATTTCTGCATGAAAGCAAATTTCTGTGTAATCTTTCTCTAAACATGCCCCAAACATTTTGTGGTTGAGAAGGTCTTCAGATGCTTCAGTTGAAAGCTGAAGCAAAATGTACTGTGAAAAGAATGGGCTAAATACTTAGGGAACAAATCTATCTGCTGGTTTTACTTACTGCATGCCCATGGCAACTCCAAGTGTTCATGTGTTTGTAATCAGAATTTGCCTAGCACATTTTTTCCTGTTTTGGTTTGTTTGTCACCATTGGATTTTTAATGAAAAAAAAAGTGATGTTGATATTCAGCTTTCAGTATTCCACATTCAGATGTAGGTTAGTTATAACTGATCAGATAAATTATGTATTTTTTGATTTCTCTGGTGTGATGAGTTACTTTGTATAAATATTAATAACCAAATTTATTAGTATTTATACAAATAACTAATTGAGAAGTAAATTCGAAGTATAAGCATATGATATTGCTCATTTCTTTATGATGAAGGTTTAACTCTCTAATTTCAGGCCTGCAAGTTCTAGAAACACTGTACTCCCATTGCAGAATGGGACTCTGTCTTATTGATACTTTTTACTCTGGTGTAAATTCTCAAATCCAGGTGCAGAGGCCTAAAGTATCACAATAATATTTTTATCCACAATCCCTCTTCAAAACACCTTCTCTAAAGGCTATTAATAGAGGCTCTAATTTTGACCTACTCAAGAATTAATCCAGCTATTAAAATTACTAAAATGTTTGCCTATTTAATAAAGCACTCTTGACGTTAATAACCTGCAAATCTGACCTACTCAACTTTACTATCACTGCTATGTCTTTGATAAGTTTGCAAAGTCTATTTTTTTCTTACAGATGAAGAATTTGATACTATTTTGTTTACAATATTGGTGCTCTCATGAGCTTCTCTACAGAATTGCATCTCGTATCTATTCAAGGATAATGTTCCAAGTATTATGATAAATGTAAACTTTACTAGAACATCATATGAAGTATAAAAAGCAGATTATCTGCAGAAAAATGGCTCCCAGAGTGAAGTAGAAATATCTCAGCTTGAGACACCTTGTGCTTTGTAATGTCTTCAGCCATCACCAAGGCAAGTGTCCTATGGAGATGACAAATGCTTGACTTCACAGTGTATACTAGGATGTAGCACAGGAGGGTTTGAATGGTAAATATGAAAAAAACAAGTGGGAATTTGTTCTTCTCTCATAGCACTCCTATTGGCACAGGACTTCAAGAGAACAAGTCTGAGTGGGATCTGTGTAAACAAGAGCAATGATTTATGTTTTTCCTTAAACCCTTAACTCAAGGGTAAAAAGATGAAGGGAAAGAAAGGTCATGCCTTACTCCAGAGGAAATCAATACAAATTCTGCCTACAAAGTTGGGAAACTATATTTCACTCTCTAGTTTGTAGAACTGAGGCTAATAGTGAACTGTACCAGAGGCATTACACAGCTCCCCTCGAGGGATAATCCCTTAGAGTTTCACTTTTATTTTTTCTTCCTTTTTTCAATCCTCAATTTATTCTGATGGGATCGTCCATACATCATAAAACCAGGTACCTTCTTATATATACTGAAGGACATCAAAGAAAAATATTCAGTTGTTATTGACACCTATTGACCCAAGTTTAGAAAATTACATGCCAGAAAAGCTATGACTTGCCATGAAATCTTTAGCTTAAACCACTTAGAAACTACAGGCTGTCGACAGGAGCCAAGTTAAATGAATACTAACTTAATTTTATTTGTTTACATTGGTGAAAACTAGCAACTTCAAAAAATCAAAATGCTTTTAATATATGCAAATGGTCAGGAAAGTTTCAGGTGATAATAGGACAACAGCTTTCTCACATGGCAGCATCCTGCTTTATACTCTATCACATCCAAAAAAGGTACTCATTGTGGTTGGATTGACCCGAAAGCTTCATCATTAAAATTTTTTTGCTTGCTTAACATTCTGTTCCAGCTATGTATGTTTTATACTAGTATGAGAAATACCTAAGATGGACAGTATCTTGGGAATGCACTAAGGGTAGATACGGTAGATCAATTTAAAATATAACAGTTTTTAAGAGGACTTGCTCTGTATATGTATGTGTGTGTGAGAGAGAGAGAGAGAGAAAGAGAGAGAGAGAGAGAGAGAGAGATGGAGGGAGAGAAAAGGGGGAGAGAGAACGTGCACAACTATATTCACCTGGAGACGCAGGACTTGGTTCATTGCTGCTTTTTATTTCACATAGTAATTTGTTATGGCAGACTAAATAAGACATAAACTCTACCGAATGCTACCAATCCAAAAAAGTAGTGATTTACATACTTTACTAGCGTATATGTTCTTAAGAGTTACAGAGTAATTGTGACTCCGGACTATTAAATGCATGCCATTAGCTTGGCTGTCATAAACCATGCTGAAGAGCAATGAAGCATTATGAATATCTATGATGAAGGAAATAACAAACACAAATTCCCACTGTTATTACAAGAAAAAGAAGGAGAAAATCTTTTGCTAACAAAATGCAAACAAACAATCTCAATCATATGTTTTATAGGCAAAGTGATCTTTAGAAATTCTTTTTCCTAGGGAAAAAATGAAATACATGTAACCCATACTGATGATATTCTTGTACAGGAACAGAAAAAGATACTATAATGACTCTAGCCCAACCTCCTAAGTAGGATCTCCAGATCTGCCAGTTTCAAGTCTAAACTTCTCTAGTAATTATGCAAAATTTAGGTCAATTTATTAATGTTTATATTTAAATGATAGATCACTAGTAAGTTAGGCAAGAAAGAACACAACTGGCTGATTGTTTACATTGTTTTAGCATTTTATAGGGCAATTCCAACTGCACATATGGAAAGATTTCAACCCACAGAAAAAGAAGAAATCACAGCGTGTTACATAGTTATTATAAGTTGGGTAAGATGAAGAAATCTAGCAGGAGCAAGTCCTCACGATGTGACTAAATAAAGTTGCAAAACTTTAGATGTTTCATTCTCTAGACAGATGCAGAAAATCTCTGGTTTCCAATGAAGAAAGACAACATAAGTCTTGAAAGTCTTTTTACAGCTCCAACTTGATTAAATAATAAGAGCGATGGACCAATAAACTGATGTTTGGATTTCATTTCATAAGTTTACCTCTGCAGTTATTAATTAAAATGTATAACATTATGAAATTTAGACATTTGGCAGTGTAAAGAACATCTGCCATGTGCAGAAACATGAACTTTTTCCATTGCATAATGTGTATAGAATGAAGAAAAGAATTAATATATCATAAGTTTATTTAACATCTCTGTACTCTGTGATATTTAATACATTTAGACTTCAGTTTAGTCACCTTTAAAGGATACATTGCTAGTTTAGGTAATGTTCAATGTGTTTGTATAAAGGAAAGTCAGAGATTAAGATGTCTTGATGTCAAAAGTTTGCAGAGATAACGATAGACAGAAAGAAAACGTAGATAAACACAGAGCAGATAAAAAAAATATAGAAAAAGAACAATGGGTGGAGGGAAGAGGGAAAGATGACAAACAAGGTAATTTTGGAAAGAAAAAGACTTTGTTTAAGCTTAGTATAAATCTCAGTCTCCAGCTGAGTAACATCACAGTATTGGACATACAAAGGAGCTGTGGCAAATGTGAAGTTCATTCACAATGTAAACTTTGAGCAGTGTTTTGATTTGTTAATGGAAAGAGTGACTAGAGCAGACATCTCCACTTGTCTGAGTTTTACTCTCCTATTCTGCTCCAGTTTCTCCTGAACTTCATCTGTACAGGTCTGGCCCATACTATAGATCAGAGAGGTTTTCACAGATGTCTTTGAGTGGACATAGGACAAAGAACATGAACAGCCATTTAACTTCTTATGAAGGTTGCAGGGGGTACATTTTTGTCTAAAAGTGAAAATAAATAATTGGAAAATAGGTTAATATCAGGTCTATTTTTTTCCAATTTCATGTCTCCAAATACTGAGAAAATCAGTTATCTTGTGGAGAGGCAAAAAGTTTTCACTGTGCTCAGGGATGGTCAAAGATTATCCTGGAAGTCATCAAATCATTGGGTCTGTCCTTATTATTTTTATAATCAGCATAAAAGTTTTAAGAGTTCCAGTTTTAGGCTTGAACTCTCCTATATGTCAAAATTTAATGATGCACTTAATATTTTCCATATTGATTTTTATAGTTTACATAATTTTTTTTAAGCTTCTTAGGGAGATTTGGAATTGAACTCAGTAAAGACAACAATGAGTCCATACTTACACTTACTGAAAGCAAATCTGTACTAAAAATTAAAAGTGTGAATTTTCAGAAGTCCTTGCAGGCTATAGTTATCTATTTTAAGTTTAAAAGGACATGAGTGCCAAAACCTCTCAGATTCTCTTGAAGAATTCACCTTTTAAAATCCTCTTGGAGGCAATAAATTTCTCAGAGAAAATGTTCAACTCCTTTGCCACTGATCTGAACAGATCTGATCATTGACTTCATGCCCATCACTTGCAATAATTTTCACTGCTCTATGTCAAAAACACTGGAGAAATAGAATGATGATACATGTTTTTTTAGAGAACTGTGGGAGGGCTGTTTATACATGAATAGGTACAGAATGTTATATATATTTCTCAAAATGTGGTAAAGTAGTTCCTATTTTTTTACAATAGTTTGGAATAGATTTAACCTTCTAGGGTTTTGGTAGTGTGAGCAAAACACTTGTCTTCTTCTGAATTCCATGTATTATAACTCTGACCTACCACTTGCTCTCCTTCATTGCCCTCAGAACATTTTTTTTTACCTTCCTAGAGTGGTGCAGCCAACACGCTAACTACCATGAAATTATTATTATTCAAATTTGGGCTGTACACCATTTCCCTCGTAAAAAGTTCCAAAATGCCAAAAATGCCACACAGAACTTTTAGCTGAGGGAAGGACTTTAGCATGGCCTGGGAGTTTAGGAAAAACAGCCACATTATCTTCTGGTTCCAGACGAATTTGACAGGCTAACTGATGTTAGTGGAAGGCTGAATACTTTTGTGATTTTACTTTGTAGGGAATTAAGCCCTCAAACAGAAACAATGTGTCCACTTTGTTCCTTCCAGAACCAAACAGTGTTTAGTCTACTAACCATCACATATTTAAATAACTTAAAATCACATCTGCTTAGCATGGTAGATGAAGGATTGTTACTCAAGGCTTCATTCCAGTAGCAGTACAAGGATACAGGAAAAAACAATAACTAAAGGACTTGCCTGTCCCCCTTCTCTTTCAGATGGACTGGAATAAAATTAGAAATTACACTGCCTAGAAAATCCTCTCATGAGGATTGCAATGTACTGTCAATCAACAAAAGAAGGAAAAAAAGGTATTTCTTCTTAGTAATCATAGTGGTTACAATTTATAATGGCATTAAGCTAAAGACAAGGAAATTGAATGAGTAGCAGTATCAGTTTGGAGGGGCAGACAGTGAAATGCTTCCATTTCATGCTTGTCTGGACTGTATTGCTAACGAGCACTTACGCTATGCAGAACTGGTAACCCCAGCACATTGACAGACTCATTTTGCAGTAAGTTTACTGTTTTTGGTATTGAAACTTGCACAGACAATTTACTCAAATGCATATATGTCTTATTTTCAAAGGTAAGTGCTTAAGACTTTAAGGAATGAACCAAATCCTACTGTAGTGGGAGTCATACTCAATGGGAGTCTTTTCTTTGACTTCAACAGACTTTAGATTAGTGTTTCACATTTTTTAAAGGAAAAAAACAACAAATAAGAAAAAAAAAAGAAAAGGAAAGCAAAGTTTCTTTCTCTTAAGCCTCACAGGTCACTTGTGTTAAAAATTGGATTAAGTCAGCTTCCTTGAATTTAGGAACATACTTGTGTGTTTTCCATTTCATCACACACTTCAAGGTTACCTAAGATTTGTTAGACTATACAAGGATACAAAATGCCTGTTGTTTGTGGTAGGAAAAAAGTGTATTGTAGCTCTTTTTATCATTAGTTTATGGATACAGTGAAAATGGGCACAAATTTGTCATCAAATGAACTTCCTAGAAGACATTAATTGGAATTGCATATTTAAGTGAGCAATATAAAGTACATGCTGTGAGCGAAACTTGAATTCATACTATTTTCCCTGCAGAAACTGAAATCTAAGCATGAAGTCAGTTTTGTTAGAAAGCTTAATTTTATTTTATAGCTTACAGTTATCATACACTTAGTTCATATTAAGCATTGCAATTTCATAGATTTTAGTGAAGATATGCGCCTTATACTAGCCAAAGACCTCAGTAGTGTATCCAGCAAAAGCCACACAGATCTCAAGAACTGAGTACTCTGATTAATAACTCCAAGAATATTTTCAATAATTCATTCAGAATACTGAATGAACCCAAACACTGTATTTTCCTAGAAAATCAGAAAACTTTCCTTTTGCCTGTTTCCCGTATTTATATGGACATACTGTGATTCATTTCTGAAGGTGGTTCAACCCATGTGTCTTAGACATGCAACTTAGGTGATCTGCTGTCAGGCTTATGCTTGTATTCCTTCAAGTGAGATGATGTTCTGTAAATATTGTCTTTGGTACCCATTGCTGTTGTTGTGTTTGTCAAGAGAGCTAACAAATCCTGCAAATGAGCAGAGGTCAGCCTCTTTGAGCTATTACTTATTGAGCATTCATATCCTTTGTTCTTGCCCCATCTTGGACAAGCCTTGACAGCTTGCTTGAAGAAACGAACCTGATGGGAATAGTGGGTGGAGATTTCTTGTCATTAAGGCCCTGTGAATGCATCTACAGAGGACGCTGATGTGCAGCAAAGATGCAGCCACTCAAGTCACAGTGTTCACAGGACCTGGCACTGTTACTGGGTCAGGCACTGAATGAGACCCAGACCTCAGAAAGGTCAACATCAGGGTGTGGCACTGGAAAAGGCAAGCTCTGTTGCATTCTTGTATCATTGTTTTCATTCTTGTTTCATTCTTGAGTGGAGGCACTGTCTAGACGGTCCTGCCAGAGCCACTTTGATTTTCACTGACCATTGAAATCTGGAATATTTTCAGAAGCGGAACTGCATCTTCTCCCCCAGCATTGGCCTACTTGGCAACTTTTCTCTCTCATCTTCAAACACCTGCATTCCAGGAAAACAGAATGAGGGGATTCTCTGTCAGATCAGAAAGCCTCAGTGGGAGATACTGAGGTGGATCTGCTTCACCGTATTTTTTTCTCTACATGAAATTTTGTTGTGCCTGTGCCAGCTAAAACCTCTTTAATTTCTGTACATAGAGCTACCACTGGTGATCCCCTGATTTCACAGTTGTGGGTGGGGAGATAATTCTCATAATCTACAAGCGGAAAGATAAGTTTTTGTGCCATGAAGAGTGTCTATACATCTCCAATATCGTGCTGTGCGTGCAGGTCCTTCAGTGCTGCCATGATATGCCAACAGCAGAGCATGGTAGTTGTAGGAAGACCTTACACCAAGTCATGCAGAGTTACTGTTGGCCCACAGTGCATGTTGTTGTTGAGAGCTGTACTTAGGCTTGCAATGTCTTTGCCTGGGTCAAGAGACCGACACAAAGGCTACAGAGACTATTATAATCCTCACCAGGTAGAATTTGCCTGTAAAAGCAGTGTCCAGCAGTGTCCAGTCACAACAGACCTCTCTTTACACACAGCATGATATTCATTCCTGTGTCCAGCCAGCTTCTCTGTCAATTGTCCAGGGATTTTCACCTGAGGGGTGCTTTGAGTGGTTGCAATGTCTACATTTGTTTCTGCAAGACAACCTGGAAAAAGCAAAGGCTGATTAAAAAGTTGGTTCAGACAGATGTCAGCAACCAGCACAGGACGTTGTGGTTGGGGACTGTGTTTGGTTGTCTGGTGAACACATTTGTTCACGGCATCCTTCTAATTTGGACCACCACCATCTGGGCCCAAATAAAATAATTGCCCAGGTTAGTCAGGTTTTGTTTCATTTTTAGCACCCATGTGCTCTTCAAACTTAAAATGTGACTCACATCTCTCTGTTAATTCTGTTCAACTGGATCCCTTCCAGCTGTAGCCTTGACCTCTGTCTCCACTTATGGTCTAAGGCCAGAGCGGATATTGTATCTGGACTGTTTTGGCTTCTGGGGTATCCCCAGATACCCTGCAGAATTTGATTGATCAGGCGTGGCATGGCATGGAGGACTATGAGTGGGTTGGAGGTGCCTGCCTTGCCAAAGATTTGAGTTTTTCATGCCTGTTATACTGCTAAGTCAAGTCCACTGAAGGATATGTTGGCATAGCCTGGATGAGGGTGGTTATGCTTGCATTCCTTCAAAGGAGATTGGGCTTTGTTTGTATTATGTCTTTGGTAGCCATTGTTGTTGCTGTTGGCAGAAGAGCTAATCAAACTGACAAGTAGGTAGAGCTCAGCCTCTTTAAATTACTGCCTAATAGAGCCTTCGTGTGCCATGTTCCTGCCCTTTGCCTTGTGATTGCCCTGACTCCTGCCTACTAGACATGACTATTGCTTAGACTGTATAAAATGTTAGTTTTATCTCTGACATGTGGAAACCAGCAAACAAACCAACCAACAAAGCTTTTTTTTTTTTTTAAAACATCCAGTGACATAACTTGGAAGGCAATGGGATCCCAATCTGATATAGAAGACGTGTTACAACATGTAATAACATAGAGATGGCAGTAACTAGGCCCTTTTCCCATTAAAATCTATGCAGAATAGGAAAAAACATTCTGAATACAAGATTAGGAAAGCTGTCTGAATTTTTCCTGCAGCAGTGGCCTGCTGAAAAAAAAATGCTCAGTAAGCCTTATAATGCATTACTGAATGAGGCCCCACTAAGCTGTTCAAGTGAAGTGTTTGTTTAATTTGTCTCAGATAGATTCCCAGTGTAGCTGTACTACAAGCCATGATGCTAAGAGAAGCAATGGCAACAGAATGTGTGTAATAATCATAATAATGTGAAGAAAATGTATCTCATGAGGGAATTGGTTGAACTTATAAGCAATGGAAACTCAGTAGACATCCACAGTGTACTGCAGCCTTGCCTTGTGAGCATTTTAGCCACACTTACATAGATTCAGAGCTATGCTACTACTGCTGTACATCGAGACTTTATAGTTTAAAAACAGGTTTTATAATCTTAACTACAGTTTATTTGGGGGCTTGCAAGGAATAAGTTGTTTTGAAGTATTAAGATCAGTATTTGGATCAATAACATTCCCTTAAAACCCCCCTTCACTTGTTTTGTTCATAGGAAAACATTCTAGTGTTGACTGTTTGTTACCTCACCATGCTTACAATCACCTGGAACAGAGAAATCAGTGGCTGGGTTCTCTTTAATGTTTTTAACTGACAGTGTGATGCTGCCCCATTCAGTTTTCAAAACAACTGTCACTTTTTTTAATCCTTTTTTTTTTTTCTATGTTTTTTAACATAGACCACATTTGTTTTGCAGCTAAGTGACTCCACAACAAGTCTGTACCACTGGGTGCTTTACCACTGACTTCCCTGGGAGCACAACTGGGATCTCTACAGATCTTTCTGTTGGCTTGAATAGACTTTAGATGATGGTCCCTGGTTTCAGGTAATATTCAGCTGTCAGTCTTGAGTTAAAATGAAATAACATGACTCCCTCAGGTGACAAAGCACTGAATAATGTTTTTCTTGCCTCAACACTATATGTATTGACATCTTTTTGTAAGTATCTTCAAAGGCAACTCTTCCATAACCTTGAATTTTCTGCACGTCATTTGCCCTTTATAAAAACTGTTGTGTTGCAAATTATGAAGAACTGTAGAACTTCACAGGAGTTCTACTTTGCATGTCTTGTCAAAGTATAAATAAAATCAGCTGAGTGCTTTCTTTGTAGAAGGTTCCTTAGTTGCACATCATTTCCCATTCCATAATACTGTTTCTCCTCTTCCTTGGAGGCAAAGGATATAGTCTGCAATTATCACAAGGGAATCACAAATGGTTTAATCTAGTGAGTGTTCTACTTCTTGAAATGAGCAATATATTTGAAGTGTAACTCACATAAGGAGTTTCAGCATTTCATAACTAAATGTTTTTACTCTTCAAACTGAAAAATAAACAAACTTGTTGCTTACTTAATCAACTTTCCCTTGCACACCAAAGTGCATAATTTTCCCACATGCATACCATACAAACAGACATTAAAAAAATTCCATACTTTCACGGAGAAATATTTTTGACAAATTAAGTTCAATTAAAACTAATGAAGGTAATTATCCAGCAAAGAGTTCTGAGACTCATAAAAAACAAAAAAGTGCAGCTAACTTCTTAAGAATAGGCGCATTATAAGCAGTCAGTTGTTGAGGATTTTCACTGTACTTGTCTCAGGACAGAGAATATCTGAGCATAATCAACAGGCACAGTCGGTTTGATTTCAATTGTTCTAAAAGATCAAAAAGTTGGAGATATTACTGAGGTAGTTTAAGTCAATATTTATGGTTATCGAAATATGCACAAATTGCTTATTAGGCTTTGTCTTTTTAATATTTTTAGAGAGTTTTTTTTTCTTTAATTTTTATTTAAAACCTGATAACCGAGGTTCACTTCATTTGTCTGCTGAACTATGTTTCAGGAAACTGTTAACATTTCTGCAAGCTAGAGCTTTATAGAGTTAAAAACAAAATAACAAACTTCAAGAATCAGATCTTGACTGCTACAATCCAGTTAAAATTGCAGCATCTGGAAAGAAAATCAAAACCTTCATGGGAAGAATTAGCACAGCAATAACGAGCATAACAGTAATGTATAATGCATAATAAGACACTTTTTGGTCTTGTGTCATTAAACATTATCTTCACTTCAAAGTTAATGTGTAAGTAACACTATCTTTCCCCACGTATCACTAACCTTTAAAAAGTGTGCATGCAACTTTAGATTTTCCCTGACCATCTGGCTACTGAAATCTGTAGTAACAGAGACAATGAAATCCAAGCCACGGCAAGTTTCCATCTAAAATCTTCTGGGACCAAAGCTTAGAAGTTGCTTCATAAATGCTGCTACTATTCACGTCTGCTTCTTTCAGCGACAGCACTGCAGGGTTCAACTTTATCCTCTCATTCATTTTCATTGGTATCAATCATCTAAAGGACATTCTGATAGGACTGTTATTGGTGTTTGATGTATGACAGATATCTTTTTTGGGGGGAAAACTTGGTTCAGCTTTTAAAAACACAAAAAATTCATCAAAGTGAACTCTGTGTTTATGTTATTTTTCTGGTTTCATTTAAATGATCCCTATGAATCCCTTCCTACTTTTATGGATAATTTGAACATCTAAATTCCTGTGTCATAAAAATTCAAATCCATGCCTTCTACCTCAGGATATCACAGCTAAAATTTAATACCAAGTTCTGGCCGAATCCCTTTAAATTAGTTACATGAATCAGGGCAATCTGTTCAATCTCCAGAGGCAGGTTTGCCCTACAGGCAAAGTATACAGGTGGATGTCAAATAGTAGACAAAAGTCACTGGATTATAAATAGTTCCCTTCATTCATGAGTGTACAAACATCATTGCCATCTTTTTATAGCTGGTGAGTGTAAAATCTAACGGTAAAAGGCCTACTCACTCTTACACTACCGTACAGAGGCAGGCCTGGAAACAGAAACTGGAGCTGGTTTTAAATAATTTCTTGGTCCTGAAGTAGAAAAAATCATGGCAAGTAAGAAAATGACAAAAATTATGAGATCTTTATACTTAAGTGACATGGAGGAAAGATCATTTCTAATGAAAATCATTCCTCACAGCATTCTGCTTCAGAAACTGTCAGCCTCTGGCATGGACAGGCACACACTCTCCTGGGTTGAAAACTGGTTGGATGGCCGGGCCCAGAGAGTGGTGGTAAATGGAGTTAACTCCAGCTGGAGGCCAGTTACAAGTGGGGTTCTTCAGGGCTCAGTACTGGGTCCAGCTCTGTTCAATGTCTTTATCAATGACCTGGATGAAGACATTGAGTGTACCCTCAGGAAGTTTGCAGATGACACTAAGCTGGGTGGAAGTGTGGATCTGCTGGAGGGTAGGGAGGCTCTGCAAAGGGATCTGAACAGGCTGGACTGCTGGGCTGAGACCAATGGCATGAGGTTTAACAAGGCCAAATGCCGGGTCCTGCACTTGGGGCACAACAACCCTGTGCAGTGCTACAGACTGGGGGAAGAATGGCTGGAGAGCTGCACGGAGGAGAAGGACCTGAGGGTGTTGGTTGACAGCCGACTGAACATGAGCCAGCAGTGTGCACAGGTGGCCAAGAAGGCCAATGGCATCTTGGCTTGTGTCAGAAATGGGGTGACCAGCAGGTCCAGGGAGGTTATTCTCCCTCTGTACTCGGCACTGGTGAGACCACACCTTGAGTACTGTATTCAGTTCTGGGCCCCTCACCACAAGAAGGATGTTGAGGCTCTGGAGCGTGTCCAGAGAAGAGCAACGAAGCTGCTGAGGGGGCTGGAGAACAAGTCTTTCAAGGAGCAGCTGAGAGAGCTGGGGTTGTTCAGCCTGGAGAAGAGGAGGCTGAGGGGAGACCTTGTTGCTCTCAACCTGAAAGGAGGTTGTGGAAAGGAGGGAGCTGGCCTCTTCTCCCAAGTGACAGCGGACAAGACAAGGAGGAATGGCCTCAAGCTCCACCAGGGGAGGTTCAGGCTGGACATCAGGAAAAAAAATTTCACGGAAAGTGTCATTGGGTACTGGAACAGGCTGCCCAGGGAGGGGATTGAATCACCTTCCCTGGAGGTGTTTAAGGGACGGGTGGACGAGGTGCTGAGGGACGTGGTTTAGGGAGTGTTAGGAATGGTTGGACTCAATGACCCAGCGGGTCCCTTCCAACCTAGTCATTCTATGATTCTATGATCTCATAGTAGTCTGCAAGTTTTTGTAAAAGAATTTTTAGTTAACATGGTCTATCATCACAGCTGGTTTGTTGATTTTTTTTTAACCTAAGGCAGCTTTTTATATTTGCTTCTGTTACACTCACTACAGAGTGTCCAGTGCAAGGACAAATCACAGCCTCACAAATCACTCCTCAGAAACTCCCCTCATGCCCTACTGTTTGACAGACATTGCTAAGAGGATGGACCTGTTAATCTACTGTGAAGAAAAATAAGACCCTCAATACCATGTACCAGGTTAATGAAACAATGAGAAACGCAAGAAACAGAGGTGAACAGAAGTAGGTTCCTTGAGCCAATAACCGGACTTGAGAAGCAAAAATGATCTGTGAGAAAAAGATTCAAGTGCATGGCTTAATCACTGTTGCGTTTTTATGCTAGAGTAGATAAAAAAATCTATATGTTGTTATATGCTGCTTTACCAGAAAACTCGTTTCAAATGGTGCTGATTATAGAGAATTGACCTTGGTTGTGGCAACTGATACACAGGTCAAGTCAAACTTCAGAAGAGGCTCTCCTGAGGATTCAAATCTTCCAGATTGTCTTCAGTGTATTTCACATTTCCTTGTGATATGACTCAATCTTAAAGTTGTTTCATAAAGAGCTAATAATTTTGAAATATTTTTTGCTCCTAGTAGTTCAGAATACTGTTTCATCAAAGAACCTGTACAGTTATTGTATATATAAATGTGCAAAAATCTAAGTTGTTTTAGGAAAGCAGAAACCTGGAAAGAGGTTTTCTAGGGTAGAAGCCCTGAAAAGACTTTCAGAAACATATTTGCTTTGATGTAAACCATAATAATCTGTCCATTGCACTTTCCATGTAAGTGAACCCTAGGAGTAAAGATAAACATATCAATCCAGTTAAGAAACAATGCCAAATATTAGACGTTTATTTGCAGTTTCCAATGACAGTTGAAATAGTTTTTGACAGGAACCTGAATGAAAGAAACACTTCTAATTGATAGCATCACTAAAAAAATTAAATAAATGCCTGCATAAGGAATGGTGTGTCGGGTTTGGAATGACTGTATTTATCAGGATTTACTTTTCATTACAAGTATTGCATTTAATATGCAGATTCCCGTCAGCGTAGTGTAGCTCCAGATTGTTGGTCTGGAGAGTATCTTGCAGGATGAAGCTATGAATTTATTAAACAAAATGTGTTCGGTGACAAAATGTATCATCGAATCATGGAAAAGAAACCTGTACTTGGAATACTCACAAGCAGTCAGTTTGCTACTGGCTACAAGTTGCTTGTGTAGAGTAAGCAGTTGGGAGGAACAAACAAATGGTAGCAATCATTGTTCGATCATAGGTAATTACCAGAAGAAGAAAAAGAGCTTAAGTAATTAAATAAAATGTACATAGATTGTTTACTCAGGTCAGTTAGCAGCAAACAGCATACTCTCATTAAAACTAAAAGATGAGAAATAAAACTTTGGTTAGAGCTTCAGTGAAACAGTGAGATTAGTTTCCACAACATTACCTGGCATTTTAAAGAACACTAGCAGAACACAAGAATTCAAAACAACCCTATAAATATGTTTGCAAGTTAACCTGTTCTATTTAAGTTTTGTGCTATGAGTTGAATACACTTCCCACTGCTAAAGATTTCACTGGAATTTAGGCAAAAAATTAGGATCTGAATTTCACTCCTTCAAAGTCAAGATTTTACTCTCATTTTTTTATAAACCTTGGCAAGTGGTAGAGGGGAAAGAGATAAAAATACTAAAATACAGTCAAAGATGCAAGAATCTTTCAATGGTAACTTTTTAGGAGAAAGGTCTTTTGCAGTCACAGTTGGGTTTTTTTAATGTGCTTCTGTATTTTTTGAAGAATTTTTTTTTTTTTTTGCATTGATGCTTTCTTTTTGTGCTGGAGGAATGTAATATTTGTCTTCTTTAAAGCAATCTTTCTTAACCCATATGAATCTTCTCTTTCTTGCTTAAAGCAATTTTTCTTGGCCCAAACAAATCTTCCCCTTTACCTCTCCACACTTTGTCAAGCAGCTCAAGTAATATTTTCTACATAAGAAGATAGAACTAAGCAAGTCAACTCTTCTTTACTTGTACAGCAAGTCTGCAAAGATTTCAGTTCTCTCAGGACTTTAAGTAAGTATGCATCGGAGAAGTGATGGGAGAGCTATGAGACTAATTTTATTACTACGTCATTCATTCTACAGGACAGACTTAATGGAAGTCACACAGGTCAAGTCTACAAATTGTAGTATAATCATATACGTACTACCTATAGTTTATACACACACATATATGAGTATGTATGTGTACATATACACAAATGCATACATATTTGTATTGATATTCACTTACATCTACTTATTCTAGAATGTCTTTGTCTCCTCTCTGTTGCAATTCCTCCTTTACTTGAGCATTGTAAAGATATCCATTAACTTAATGACAAAGTTAAACCCAGGTCCAAAATAAAAACATTTCAAATACTGGCTAAGATTAGATTTGCATTGCAACTTTGTTTTTCAAGATAGTCTTTAAGTATATCACCTATATTTCTTAGTTTTTAAAAAAACACACACAACGAAGTCATCCTTCAACCCACTTTTACATTAGCAGATCATACAACTGAGTCCACAAGGAAAAAACTTATTTATTATGTATATCTCAGTAGCACACATTGTGTAAGGCTCTGTCCACAGAGACAGACAAACATGCAGTTCCACCGACTTCCTGCAGCACTTCCAAGAAAAGGTTTAAAAACAACCCAGAAAGGCTGTATGCCAATGTCCAAAATAGAGGAGAAAGGAGCTGATATCTAGCCATATACCTTGGTATTATAATATTACTTAAGCTATGCAATGTATCAGTGGCAGAATTCACTGCACTTCCTTGACAAGTTAGATCTGAAATTCAAAATAGCTTAGGCACACCTATTTAGTGCCCAGGCTAATTATCTCTAATGAGAGGGAAGCCTAAGTAGCTAGGACACTAATCCATACTAGCACTGTCCAGGACAGGATCCTGCTATACCCTAATTGGACAGCAGAGAGAGGAGAATGTACAGGAGAGTGAGGAGAACGAGAATGAGCAATAGTCAGGCTGTGACCCTACAATCATATTATACTATCCAAAGCACACTAGCATAGTGCTTCATCTTTTATTTCTTCCATTTCCCAAGAGTTCTGGTTCCAAACCAAGCACCACACATATGCTCCTGTGCTTTGAAGAACCAGTCTGATCCTGGGGCATTGGCTGCAGCATACCTCATCCCCCTTGCCAAAAGAACTTCTGCAAGTAGTCACAGTCAAAATCGTTTCATCCCGGCAACATGTTAGCCTTTACCCAACATCTGGACTCTTTGAGATTCAAGTATAACATCAAAAAAGCCAGTAGATTCAGGGACCAGCTCTGAAGACAAGCCTTCTCTTAGGACTGGTCTAGACAGGAACAGTTCTTCTGAAGAAGAAAGATATTCACAGTTGAAGACCAAGGAACCTTTGCTTGTGGCAACATTCATTTCCAGCATAGACCTGCAAGTTTAATTTACCTTCACTGTACGATTCATTTATTTTATGATTACAGTCATACATGGGTGGAAAAGCAGACGTTTAAAAAAATAAACTGATCACTGACACATTTTTCTGTCATATTCTAAGATAGCTTGTGAAGAAACAATGACCAGAGTCGTCAGGACACACTGTTTAAAATCCTGGCTGAAATGACACCTCTTTTATTTAAATCTAAGCAATTTTACAAGTTGTTTGTATTAAACTAAGAAAATTCTTCAAAATAAACATGTTATTTGGAACCAATGATCCCAAATTCAGATATTAAAACCTGAATTCTACATTGCTTTTCTTGACTAATACAGTCTGTGAATGCATGTAGAGTTTTTTTCTTATAGTGATTCCATGTAGATGTGTTCAGAATTTTCAGGTTTAACCAACTCCTGTTCACAGTGAATACTGTTAAGGGCTTGAGTTTAGTGACTGGGCCAAAGAAAAAAGCTTTAATATGTCTGGTTTTTTTCCTGGTTCTACCTCAAATGTATTCTGTGAATTCAGGAGTCTTGTCTTTTCTTTCTGTGCTTGGCTTATCGCATGTAAACGCCTGTTAGCATAATTATTTATTCTCAGAATTAGTATGAGATATGTAATTAATTCATAATTTCAAAAATAATAGGAGGTTACAGGAAGAAGTGCTATATTAATAAGAATATATGTTTCCTTTCAGAGTCAAGTAGATTTCAAACTCTTCATGAATAAAAAGAATAAACAGCTTATTTTTGCCTGTCCCACCTCTAGGAACAGAAACATAGGATGTGTCTGAAAAGAACACAAATAAGCACTTCAACATTATGCACAATAAGCAAAATTGATATTGGTGACTTAAGTAATGCAGTACTCATGCTAATTTGACAGGACAGTGAGGTATAGTGCAAAAAGAAGAATAAAAGTAGAGTTTCATTAACAGGCATGAGGAAAATGAAGAAAAGGATAAAGAAAGGTTTTTCTTTCTCTGGGGCCTGGGAAAAACTGATGCCACTAGTGAAGCAGCATGACACTCAATAGAGCGAGACTGATTCATACCGGCTCAGGGTGTGTTTTTCCAAGGCTGAGACACGTATGGTTTTCTTTCAGTAGAGGAGACAGCCAAAAATGTGAGTTATCCCATTTCACCTGATTCTTTTCTTCAGAGTTAATTTCTTAAAACTCCGTTACTGAATAGGAGCCTCACCTGCACCCTATCCCATAACCCTAAGAAGGATAACAAGTAAAATGACAGACAAATAGTAACATTAAAAGGTTTCTTGGGATCAGTTCCATAACTTGTAAGGGAGCAGAGGACATGGGTTTGTCATCTTAAGGCCAGTTCAATGTATTCTATAAAGGAGCCATTTCCAGGAACATAAATATGTAATCTAAAGTATACTGTGTCAGCAGCAATTTTGGGGGCTGATCCAGCAATAATAATTGCAGCTTTCCAGGCGAGGTACCCTTTGGGTTCTCATTAGTGCTATAGGGTTGTAATTCAGCATTCATTTGCACTTGGGCTCTGTGTGATCAATCTTTGGCAGCTCACGTATCCAGCAAGAGGCTAGCATGCTGCAAACAGACAGTATTTCTCTCCTGCTGTAACTGTATGTCCAGTTGCTGCCAGACTTTGAGGAAGACTCAGTCCTCAGAATCTACATCTATTTCTTCTTCCTCAGACTTTGAGGAAGAAAACCTTACATGAAAATGGGGTTTCTGCTTTCAGTCTGATATTGTTTCTGATGAACTCTATGCTTTACCCTGCATGAGGCTATTGAAGAAAATTATGTGTTCAAAGGAGAGAAAGTATTTGCTTTGAAGTTTTATCCCTTGTATGATGCTAGGGGTGAGAGGTAGAAAAAGAAATTAGTGTCGTGAAGCCCACAAACAGATAATTGTTAGGTAGAATAAAAAGGCCTTAGCCCTTCCCATGTTACTATTTTCCTCTGTGGGATGCATGTTGTCTGCCATGAGGCTTGGAATTACATTCAGCTGTATAATTCCTTTATTCACAGCATGACTGCATTCATAGCATTCTTTGCTATTAAAAATATATATATATATGTCTCCATCCTCTCCCCCAAATGAAATGTACGTCTACACAATTTCTGTTCTTAGTCACATTATTTCAAAGCTTGAGGTATCTGCTGGACCCGCTGTGTACATAGAGTGCATAAACACGCTTTTAGATACATACATGCACACAAAAATACATATTTATACATTCAGATGTATCTTTATGCATTAAAATATATTTTTACACATAGGTGTATAACCAGAGAACAGACTGTGTTTATCTATTTATAATAAATAAAAACAAAAAACATATGACAAACTTTGTGCCTGTTATCAAATCACCAAGAGATATATACTCTATTTGGCTGTAATGTATGTGTATATATGTACGTACACATGTGCATGCATATATAAGTGTGTGTGTGTGTGCGCATGCATGCGTCCATGCATATGAACACAGTCTGTGTACTCTTAATTTGTGAAGCACACTTTCCTGTTAAGGCACTGTGAACAACAAATGAAGCAGAAAGCATCCAGTACTCGGCAAGTCAGATGCTATCTTGAGACTCCAAAGATTTTTTAACTGACTAGGGTGAGGTCAGGAACTAAAGAGTTTGAGCAGCAATGATGTGTGCAGAACCAATTTTTGGTGTTTCAATTTCCTCTCCTGACGATCAGGAAACATCTTGTAAAGAAAGGAGAAAATCTTTGAAGGGTCACTAGTGCAAGAGGACAGGGGACATAAAAGAAATCTGGGGAGGAACTTTTTACAAAGGCATATAGTGATAGGACTAGGGGGAATGGCTATAGATTGGAGAAGGACAGATTTAAACTAGACATAAGGAGGAATTTCTTCATGTTGAGGATGGTGAAGCACTGGACAGCTTGCCCAGGGAAGCTGCAGATGCCTCATGGTGTTCAAGGCCAGGTTAGATAGGGCTTGGAGCAGCCTAGGGGTTGGAATGAGATGATCTTTAAGGTCCCTTCCAATTCAAACCTTTCTATGATTCTAAGGTTTTACATTGAACATTTGAAAGACTAGAAAATATGCCTGATGCTAAGATTTATACACGGGGACATGGGCAACATTAGTTTGCAATTGTGAAAACAGGATATTGGGCTTTATTTCAACTTCTGCCTGAAACATGCGATGTGTTTGTTTCATCTTTCTGTATCCCTCTATCTTGCAGTGAAATTGGAAGTGTTTTTTTGCAGGCAGTGTACTCTGTACAGCTCCAAACAAGTCAGTAAGGGGGCAAAAGAATTGTATCTGTTCTAGATAAATATACCAGATATGTAAAAGTGTAATTAAAGCTATTGATTTTAAGCCTCATATAGTTACTAATCTAAAAAAGGAAGCAATGCTAATTAATTAAGACTAATTTTACATATCAGTGACAGCAATATTCCCCTAGGTTCACATCAGAAAGCAAGTGTTGTACTTTGTGTATTCATGTTGATTTTAATTTGACTGCTTGTGTACAAACTTTCACATGAATATGTGCAGGAACAGACATACAGTATGAGCCATCATCATGACCTTACTCCTTACTCTAGTTTCCTACTTCCAATTGTTTAAATGACCTTTTCCTCAATCTTCAGGGCCTGTCGTGGCTGCTCTTTGGACTTGATAACTCAGAAACTGAACTAGAATTCTGTTTTTAGTTTAAATCGAGGAATTAATACATTTGAAATTTCATTTTCTCTGAACTTTGCAAACATTACACTTTCATGACAGATGATACACTCAATGAATGAACAATACTTAGCCGATTAGTTCTTACAACCATAAATATCTTGAGAACAAAACAATATTAACAGGAATATTGTAAGAATTCAATAGTTAATTTACCTCATAGAGTGTGTTCCAGGCAGCTATAATCTCTCCAGATTTATCAGGATTACTATAGTTTGGATGGCTCTGCTGTGTCATTTTTTTTCCTGCTTGTACATGAACATTCTATGCTGCTCTGTCTGCTTGTTTTCATCAGCAATTGCCTTTCTATATTTTCTATTTCTCACTCTTTCAGGCCTCTCTTTTATTTTGTGACTGGTACTTTGCCTTCCTACCATATTTTCTATTTTGGGGTATCTATATCTACATCTATTTCTTCTCTTATCTGCTTTATTCCCAAACTCTAAGTTCTCTATCTCTCCATGTCCTTATAATACTATCAGTTCCATCTTCATTTTGCTGATACTCCACAACATCTAATTCCTGTTTCACTGCTTGGCCACCAGCTGAAATTTGATTGACTGGATGGGGACAGATCAGACTGCATAAGCTTCTATTTAAATTCTTTCATGGCCAGCTTCTTAAAGTGCACCAAAAAAATGGAGGCCATCAAACGTCAACGCTTGTCAGCGGATTTCAGACTCACTGTGTTTAATTGGATTTGGAAAAATAATCCCACATATCTGGCCTCCTCTACATACTGAGACAGTATATCCACACTCTCCAATTTATTCTGGAGCACTGAACTCTGTCAGTGAATCTTGAGCGCCCCTATATCTCTCTGATATCTTTCCTTCTGGAGGAAATTTTCAGTATCATTGAAGTCCTAGCGTGCAAGTTTATATATAATTCATATAGACCACTCAAGTTTTCAGTGCAGAACACCAAAGACCCATGGTTCCACATTATTTGGACACTACCTATCCAACAAAGATTAGGAGCTGAGGTTCTGCCAAGCACTGAACATTTTTTATGGGACCTGAGTAACCAGATGATGAAAACCAGGTCTTTCCCCCTAGAGAATAAATCTTCAGTGGTTTCTTCTAGTTCTTTGAACACAGAAAGTGAAAAATGAAAACAAGAGACATACTACATACTATGTTTATCCTGAATTATACAAAGTAGACAGAAGTTAAATATTTAGGATATGATCCATCCAGTGGGGTAAGCAATATTGCTCTTCATAAACACTGTCAAATTTCAAAGAAGTGTTTTCCCAATAAGCCTGTGGTGGGTTGACCCTGGCTGGATGCCAGGTGCCCACCAAAGCTGCTCTATCACTCCCCCTCGTCAAATGGACAGGGGAAAGATAATGTAATGAAAGGCTCATGGGTCACTATAAGGACAAGGAGATCATTCAGCAATTACCATCATGGGCAAAAGAGACTTGCCTTCGGGAAAATTAATTTAATATACTACCAATCAAATCAGGAAAGAGTAATGAGAAATAAAACCAAGTCTTAAAAGCACCTGCTCCCCACCTCTCCTTTTTTCCCCCAGACAAGGAATGGGGGTTGGCATCTCTGCTGCTCCTTCCTCCTCTGAAGGACTCCTCACACTCTTTCCTTACTCTTGTATGGGGTCCCTCCCATAGGAGATAGTTCTCCATGAACTTCTTCAAAGTCAGTCCCTCCCATGTGCTACAGTTCTTCATGAAGTGCTCCAGCGTGGGTCTGTTCCACAGAGGGCAGCCCTTCATACTTTCACCTTGGGGAAGCCTACTACAGGTGAGCTCCTCTCTCCATGGGTCCACAGGTTCTGCCAGGAAACTGTTCAAATGTGAGCTCTCCATGTGGTCATAGCCTCCTTCAGGCACCCACCCACTCCATCATGGGGTCTGCCAGATAAATATCTTCTCCACTGTGGACCTCCATGGGACCTCATCCTTCTGAACTTTTGCCTGAAAATTCCATTGTAAATTAGGCTCTACAAACTTTCTTAAAATTTTTAAAAGAAAATTAATGACTTCTGCTTTATGAGAGGCTTTGGGTAAACAATGCAGTATGGATAAAACAAAAATGAGTGAACTATTTTCCCTTCTGTCAAAGTAAACATGACCTTAACCCCTTTTGAGAACTAGACAGAATAAATAACTGGATTCATTTCAAGTAAATTTCTAGTAAGATCAGGAAGAAACGTAAGTAGAATGGTAAAAGAAGTATTACAAAATTTATCTTCAATAACACCAGGTAGGTTTTCTCCAGCTCTGGGTTGAACATAGTCCATGCAGCACTTTGAGAATGAACAAAAAGGTACTGTTAGAGAAGATGAACTTAATATTTCAGTCCAAAGAAAGGTTATTTTTCCCCCATTCTCACAGAGAGCTTACTGCTTCATTTCCCATTTTTTTTCTGTCAGCAAAGGGCTGACTCCATTATTCATTTCTAAAAAAGAAGACAACTCCAGTCCTCTAGTCAGCTGGATTTCCATGGTGTGACAGGCTCTTAGGCACTATCCCTCACTGTCTATGTGAGTTGATTAAATTAGCAGCTGATTACTTTGCATGATATACCAACCTAACAGAACAGAGAGCCTTTCACAGCTACCAGCACATCAGAAAATACAAGTGGCTAATCATACAAAAGTAAAAATGAACACACAGTGTTCAAGTACCCCTTCTTTGACTTGAATTTCAGTTTGGCCAAATAACTTTTGATATCACGTGGTGCTTTCCATGGCCAATATTTTGCATATTATAGAAACTGTCAGAAGAAAGCTGGGGATTTTGGCTGGGGACATTTGGAACATTTGGCAGTCAGCAAGGTATGAGAGGCAGCTTGGGTTTTTGTTGCAAGCTTATTAAAGTCATACATCTTAACAATCAACACAGAGATTGCTCTGCACAATGAGGAAAATGGGCGTTCTCAGGTAGGACAGTTAACACCTCATTAGAAGGAAGAAATTACTTGCTTTTTTGGGGGAAGATTACATTATTGACTGATGAAAGTGAGTTTGATGGAAGATCTGATTTATGAGGGTTTTCAACTATAAATTTCACTAAAAAAGCATTAACTGTGATCAGATAGCTGACATAGCCTCATGTACAATAGGATAGGAACTCAGTTCAAAATAGAAAAACTGCAGAGAAAGTCCCTGAAAAAAATTTGCTGAAACTAAATTGAACTAAGAAAAAATTACTCAAGAGTACCTAACGAGTATCTGAAGCATTCTTAAATGGTATTGGGATTATCTATGAGAACTTGTGGAGAACAGATATGTTTTTAGAAGACTCCAAAAAGGCAAGAATATTAGTCTGTGAGAGGGGAGGCAGGGGAAATCCTGAACTAGGAAATTATAGATCAGACTTTCAGATTTCCTAGAAAGATATAGATACAGATGATATAGATACAGATATAATTGATAAGATGATATAGTGATATAGATATTGATATAAAAATAATGATATTAAGAAGACCCTACAATCACCACCACCAGAAAAAAAATCAATTTCAGAGACTCTAAAGAATAATAATATGGGAAGTAAAAGTCAGCACAGATTTGTTAAGAAGAATTAGTATCACACCAACCTCACTAGGGCTTCTGAGCAAAGGTTGCTGGTAGCATGTGTGGAGGAGAAGCATAAGGCATCATAACTGGACAGATTCACAGGTATGCTATTTATAAATCTGAAAAGTACTCAGAGTCAAACCATGATTTTAAAACACTCAATATATTTGATTGGAATAAACTCTTCTACTTATTCCTTGCAGATAGGACAGCAAGCAATGGGCCTAAATGACAGCAAGAAAGATTTGAGTTGGCAATTGGAGAAATCTTTCCAACTGTAGGCATAGCAGAGCACTAATATACACTGCCAAGGGAGAACATGCAAACTTCTGCGACTAGAAGTTTTCAAGAACTGGTAAGACATAAATCTGTCAAGAATTGTTTAGTCATAGCTGATCTTGCCTTTGGGCAACTAGATGGATTAGGTGACCTCTTGGGAACCAATTTATTGTAATTTCAGTGATTCCCATGTAAACATAATGCTATAGACTCAAATTCAGTTAAAGTCTAGATACTTATATAAATTAATTTAAGAAAAAAATCTACACATAAGACAAAGAAATTTTACATGTGGGAGTTAGACAATTTCCATTGTTTTAAGATAAATCAGAAGGATGGGGAATGCCTGAATGAAGACACAGCTGCAATATGAATTTCTGCCTCTATCCTGTCAACTGGATACAGTTATGTTTCACAGTATATTTAGTTACTTGCATTTTGGGCTACCCACTCTTTATATTGGAGGAAAAATGCAGTGTCCTAGTTATAACAGAACTTTCAGCTCAAAGAGCTTACTATCTCGAAAACTGTCCAGAATGAAGGCTCAAGCTAAATAATTTGTGCACTGACAGTCCTCTGGAATACATCCCCCCTATCCCCAATGTCCAGAAGTACCATCAGGTCTGCCCACAGCACATGAAAAGACAACCAGAAGGCCTGTCCAGCAGTACTGACAAGGATGGTGTGACAGAGTATGGCTTGTCATAGAGGCTTGGCCAAGACAGGGGTTTAGGCTTGGCATTTGAGCTTGATTTAGGAAAGGCATTGTTAGGAGGAGGAGAAGTCTGAAGAAAGCCTGCAAAAGCATTGTATTCTACAAAACAGAAGTTGTTGTCTGACATCGGACACTGAACAGTGAGGATGTCCTCCATGCTTGCTGTGCTCCAAGACTTTGATTTAATCCTCCTTACTTAAAGCATTTAGCTAAGGCACATAAAATAAAGCTTAGCTATTCTAATCTCCCTGTTTTTCAACTCAGTAATTACTAAGATTCAGAAAATGTGTTATACTCCCTTCTGACTATAGAGGGAGCCTAGAAGGGCCAAGCCCCTCATTCAATGCCTCATACCAGTTCTCAAAGTAGGAGTGATAAAGGTAAAGTGCTGGGCCTGGGTTATCTGCCTAAGTCAAGAGAGATGAATCTGGGCTAACTCCTCATCACTTCACTCATAGCTGAGGACAGCTTTGAAGTCTGTAGATCAATTGGAGTTTCAATGGAATAGTACAAAGATTCTCTTAACAATAAACCCTCAAAACTGCTCACCTATATCCTTGCTAATAGAAATGTGTGAAATGAGGTCTTTGGCAGCAAGGATATGTCTTTCAAAAATAGTAAGAATTCTATATAGTCACAATGAGATTTGAGGGTGTAGGGAACAGGTTAAGTTACATGAATTACCCTGATCTCTGCTATTGTTGCATTGTTTTTCTGCATGAGTATCTTTCCATCCGAAAGCACTGTGTTCCATCCCTAAGGTTGATCCTATTGTTCCTTTCCTTGTAGAAGAAAGAATTGTGTGCAAAAGGTCAGTTCTTTTTCATTCACAGCACTCAGGAGGGAATCAGGACCTATAACAGGGAGTACTGAACATCTTGTAAGGGATGTTGAGAAAGCAGTGGCCACCTTTTGCATGCTCCAGAGTCGTGGAAAGTTCAGACTGTGTTTGTATATTCAGTAACCTAAACATCTACCTGAACTGAAACAAACTTCAAAAGCTATTGGGAACCAGGCATCACTATGGCAGATGTCTGATAGAGAAACTTTATCATACATTAACTTGTGAGTGTGCATGTACGCACATCTTTGTGCAGACAAACATAGTTATTCACTAGAGCATGTGGTATTAGCTAACTATGAAATAGAGCCAGGTGAATTCAAT